>NW_022681473.1:69005990-69633548 GCF_009764315.1 Trachypithecus francoisi
CTTCAATTTCTCCACTCTTCTTTGCTCTTAGGACCCTCTAGCCACTAGAATATAAATTCCTTGTGGACAGCAATATGGCTTTCTTGTCCACTTTTTGATCTCCAGCATTGAGCACAATGCATAACACTCAATAAAAATTCATTAAATATTTTTGTGAAGTGATAATGGATTTCATTTGCAGTTTTAGTAGGGATTAAGAGACGTAATGTCTAGTACTGTACTTGGCACATAACAGTATGGGGTTTACCTTCTATGTATCACTTGAAGGGCTGTTATTTAAATATGAGTAGACCCCCAGTATTTTCTGCTCCAGAAACCGACAGGACAAAGTCAGAGAAGGAAAAATATTAATTCATCATTAAAAATGCCCTAACAAACAGCTGCACATATGGGAGGGGCTGCTTTGAGAGGTGAGCACTCCCATCCTGCTTTAATCAACTATCTTTTTCAGAAAATCACTAAAAAAATTAATAAATCTGGCCAGGTGTGACTCATGCCTGTAATCCCAACAGTTTTGGGGGCCGAGGCAGGTGGATTGCCTGAGCTCAGGAGTTCAAGACCAGCTTGGGCAACATGGTGAAACCCCATCTCTACTAAAATACAAAAAATTAGTTGGGCGTGGCAGCATGCTACTCAGGAGGCTGAGGCTTGAACCCAGGAGGCGGAGGTTGCAGTGAGCCGAGATTGTGCCACTGCACTCCAGCCTGGGCTGCAGAGTGAGACTCCATCTTCAAACAATAATAATAATAATAAAAATAATAAAAAATATGTGGAATGTTCTTATGAAAGCCTTTCTAGGACTCTGAAATTCTTATAAAGTCTCTTTTGAGAGTATTGTACAGAGGTATACTGAGTGTTGTCCCTGTCATAGTCACTTTATCAGTACAAATATTTTTGTTGTTTTTCTTTTTAAAGACAGAGTCTAGCTCTGTCACCCAGGCTGGAGTGCAGTGGTGCAATCTCATTTCACTCCAACCTCCGCCTTCTGGGTTGAAGCAATTCTCCTGCCTCAGCCTCCTGAGTAGCTGGGATTACAGGTACCCACTACCTCGCCTGGCTAATTTTTGTGTTTTTTAGTAGAGATGGAGTTTCACCAAGTGGCCAGGCTGGTCTCAAGCTCCTGATCTCAAGTGATCCACCCGCCTCAGCCTCCCAAAGTGCTGGGATTACAGGCGTGAGTCACCACACCCGACATATATTGTTTTTGTTTCTGACTCCATAGTTTGAAAAAAAATTAGTACCTTTATTGACCTTTGTATAAAATGGAGATGCTGAATATGGGACTTCATTGTGAGAAATGAATGGCTATACTGCTTCAAGCTTTTAAGGTTTATATGATCGTTCCAATCTCAGCTGCCATTAGCACAGTAGCCAATTTCTTTGGAGAACAAACAAAGGGATAGATGGATTTTTTAAAAAACCAACAGCATGCTATAAGTGTAATTTCATCTTAAAGAGAAATATATCTAAAAACAAATGTTTGAACTCTTTTTAACAGATGACTCATGATGCAATTAAAATCAAATATGTGCACAAAATTGACATTTTAATAAAAAATAAACACATCTTTTTCAAAGGTCATTATTTTATTGGCACGTTTTCTTTCCTATTAACTGCAAACAGAAGCCGCATGGGCTATACCTAGGGGGCGATTCTGATACTGAGTGCTTCCTTCACAAAGTTTCAGGGTGGAAGTCATTAACAAGAAACACTATACCAGAGTTGGGCTAGAAAGACAGCACATCTTCCCAATAGTTCCTGCCCAGTTCTGGCTCTATGCCTCCACCTGAGGAAAGATACAGTGATCAAGAACACAAAGTCCTACCACCTATTCTTTTATCTTCTTAAACTGTGGCACATTGCATATACATTAAGTAGTAGGTAAGAAATGAGTTATGTATCTTATTTGTTTACATTTTCATAACATTATCTTGTTCTTAAATTTTGCTTAATTCCAGATTTCAAAATATTTTGAAACAGCATTTCCTTTTTTTTTTTTTTTAAGATGGGGTCTCGCTCTGTCACCCAGGCTGGAGTGCGTTGGCAGGATCATGGCTCACTGCAGCCTCAATTGCCTGGGCTCAAGTGATTCTCCCACTTCAGCTTCCTGAGTAGCTGAGACTACAGGCACAGGCCACCATGCCTGGCTAATTTTTATTTTTGTAGAGATAGGTCTCACTATGTCGCCCAGGCTGGTCTTGAACTCCTGGACTCCAATGATCCTCCTGCCTTGGCGTCCCAAAGTGCTATGAGCCACCAGACGCCACCAGCAGTTCATTTATTGACTGCTGAAATTTAGGAATTTGTTGTTGAAAACCACCCATATCTCTGTAAAGTTTTAAAACATGATTACAAAGTATAGTGCTTGGAAAAGAATAAAAGAATCCTGGGCTGTAGACAAGAAGTCTAGATTCTAGTCTGTGTTGGCACCAACAAGGTATTCTTCAGTCTGGAGCCATTTCCCTCCTGGTAATATAAGACATTGAAAAAAAAATTTTTTTTTTTTTGAGACAGGGTCTTGCTTACTTCCCCAGGCTGGAATACAGTGGTATGATCACAGCTCACTTAGCCTCGACTTCCAGGATTCAAGTGATCCTCCCACCTCAGTCTCCTGAGTAGCATGTGCCACCACGCTTGGCTAATTTTTTGATTTTTTGTATTCAAAGGGTCTCACTATGTTGCCCAGGCTGGTCTTGAACTCCTGGGCTCAACTGATCCACCTGCCTCAGGCTCCCAAAGTGCTGGGATTACAAGTGTGGGTCACTGTGCTCAGCTGAACTGTTTCAAGACTATATTTGGACTTTGAAGTCAAATGAAAATGTATATGAAGCCACGTGAATATATGAAAGAGATCAAAGCGATTCACTATGCACAGAGCCCAGGGCCTCTGAGGCAACACTGAAGAACCTCCAGTGCTCTACAGAACATTCTGGAAATCTCTACAGTAGATGAGCTCTTCTCGTTCTGACATCACATCACTTTCACAATAACAACCAACAAAGTAAATTTGGTCATGCTGAAATGCATCCAAATTCATCTTCTACTTTTTTTTTTTTTGGCTTGGACAACAGCAAAGATATGAGGAACTATGCTGGTCCTTTGTGTTACGCTTGTACTAGTAAAATATTTAGGTTTTAATCATGGCTTGTTTGGTGTGCTTCATTCATTCATTAAACTGTGTTAAAAACTGGGGCTATGAAGACAAGTGTGGTCTTCTGCTCTCAAACTGCTAGTCTCCTGGGGAAAAGAGGTAAACAAGCATAATACAGTATTACAGCAGTTAATGGTATCAGCAGACTCCTGGCACGGTGGGAGCAACTCAATTCTTGGGGAGGAGGGAAGAAGGTAGAGGGATAGGAAAAGATTCACATAAATAGCAATGTTATTGACTGAGCACTTAAAATGAATCAGGCAGTGTTCTAAATCTTTTATGTAATCATTTTAGAGATGAGAACATTCAGATAAAAGATGGTTAAATAACCTGCCTACAGATTTTTAAAAAAAATGATGGAGGCAAGATTTACAACCAGGCCATACGACTTTAAGGCCCCTACTGTTTTTTTTTTTTTTTTTTTTTTTTTTTTTGAGACGGAGTCTCGCTCTGTTGCCGGGGCTGGAGTGCAGTGGCCGGATCTCAGCGCATTGCAAGCTCCGCCTCCCAGGTTCACGCCATTCTCCTGCCTCAGCCTCCCGTGTAGCTGGGACTACAGGCGCCCGCCACCTCGCCCGGCTAGTTTTTTGTATTTTTTAGTAGAGACGGGGTTTCACCATGTTAGCCAGGATAGTCTCGATCTCCTGACCTCGTGATCCGCCCATCTCAGCCTCCCAAAGTGCTGGGATTACAGGCTTGAGCCACTGCACCCAGCCAAGGCCCCTACTCTTAATCACTACACCATTCTGCCTTTATATTCATAGACATGGCAGCAGTTAAGCTAATCTTGAAGAAGTTCATATAATCAGATGACAGGGTAGAAAAGTCAGCAGAGAGGAGAGGAAGCAGCATGAATGAAAGGGAACAGAGGTACAAGACAGCACGGCACATGGGGAGTTTGAAGCTGTTAGGCCAGCTGGAACACAGGGTGGAGAAGAGACTGTGGGGAGAAAAATAGGTTAGAGGGGCTACACTTCCCTCCCCCTTTGGCAAGATCCCCATCTTTGTCTCTGCAATAACAGACCCAAAAGAAGTCTTAGAAAATGGAGTAGACGGAAGAGATGGAATAGCTGGATTCCATCTCAGAATGCCATTGACCTTGGAGTCTCTCTGATCTTAGGGGATAATGGGTAAATAAAATGTATGAATTGTGCCTGAGAGCTGAAAAATAAAATAGAAATAAAATAACATGGTGAAAGTTCCTACTGTTGGCTAGATAAATGTTGGCTGAATTTGAATGTGTGGCAGATATTACGCAAACTGGGGTCCTGGATAAAAAGCGTATATGAAGTACTCTTAAGGAAGGGAAAGGATAAGAACCAGACTGCAAAAACCACTTCAGTTCCTGCACATGATGAAAGGTTTAAGTGGCCACCTTATAAAAACTGCAGTGCTTGCTATTAGAATAAATGAGCTGCACGAGATATCTTTAAATCAATGTAAAGTAGCTGTGGTTTGTAGTTTCTGCTGCCTGGCCAAACCAGTACCTTAACTACTCTCCTTGGCTTTGTGAGTATTGTCACTGTATAATTTCAAAGAAAAAAATAATCTGGAGCAAGGTGTACAGAATGGGGACAGTACACCATCTGCCTGTGTACATGCCAAGAGGAAAATGTAGCAGCTGGTAACAATCCAGAAGTTTCTTTGCGCATACAAAATGGCATTTCATTTATATTTCCTTAGCACAGGATTCTAATTATGCTTTATATCCTCACAATGGTTAGCATAGGCTACAAGTAATTATGCAGTTAATCAGACTCCCCGTTTGGCTTGAGGAAGCACAGCGGTCTGAATGATCTCAGACAATTTTAACAGGGAAAGGCGAGATATTTTTTCAGATGTGTTTCAGTGCTTATGGAGGGCCAGTGGCTTCTCACCATGGTGACAATCAGGTTGCTAGGCTGGGCAAGAACAAGTGTGGAAGAATGGTGCTCTAAACAGTTCTACGAATGGCTGATGCCACTGGCAACTTTCTTCAAGTTCTGGTTAATTTCCCATGAAATAATTGCTTGGCACACATCCAAGCAGTTCCTTTATTCATTGTTTCTTTGTCTTGCCAACAGGAGGGTCAATCAATACTGAAACATACAGTTTGAACCAAGCATATGTGATGCCTACTGCACAATACACTGAGGTTAGTAACAAAGGGAGGAAGGGGTACTTCACCTTCCAGGAGGTGAAAGGAAATACAAATTCACAGCAGACTTCCAGAGGCCCCAGGCCAAGCAGGTAGAAAGTTTCCATCCAATTAAAAAGAGGTTTTTCTTTTCTGAAGGAAAAAGGAGAGAAAAGTCTGATTTTAGATGAGTCATCCTGGTTTAGCAAACATTTCCTAGCTAAAGCTTCCCCATCTGCACTGTCTTGTTGTCAATTATTATAGCCAAGGCCAGAGTCAAGAGTTCTAGACCAACCTGGGCAACATGGAGAAACCCCATCTCTACTAAAAATACAAAAATTAGCCGACCAGGGTGGCAAAGGCCTGTAATCCCAACTACTTGGGAGGTTGAGGCAGAAGATCGTGCCATTGCACTCCAGCCTGGGTAACAACAGTGAAACTCTGTCTCAAAAAAAAATTATAGCTAACATTACATACAGTTTAGAAAAGAAAAAGTTTCCACCTATAATTCTGTAGTAAAAATTTGCGAACAGTCGGGCGCGGTGGCTCATGCCTGTCATTCCAGACCTTTGGGAGGCCGAAGTGGATGGATCACCTGAGGTTGGGAGTTCAAGACCAGCCTGACCAACATAGAGAAACCCCGTCTCTACTAAAAATACAAAATTAACTGGCCACGGCAGCTCACGCCTGTAATCCCAGCGCTTTGGGAGGCCAACGTGGGCGGATCACCTGACATCAGGAGCTCAAGAGCAGCCTGGCCAACATGGTGAAACCCCATCTCTACTAAAAATACAAACAATTAGCTGGGTGTGTTGGTGGTGCATGCCTATAATCTCAGCTACTCAGGAGGCTGAGGCTGGAGAATCGCTTAAACCGAGGAGGTGGAAGTTGCAGTGAGTGGAGATCCGCGACATTGCACTCCAGCCTAGGCAACAAGAACGAAACTCTGTCTCAAAAAAAAAAAAAAAAAAAAAAAAAAATTAGCTGGGCATGGTGGCGCATGCCTGTAATCCCAGTAACTCGGGAGGCGGAGGCAGGAGAATAGCTTGAACCCAGTAGGCGGAGGGTGTGGTGAGCCGAGATCATGCCATTGCACTCCAGCCTGGGCAAGAAGAGTGAAATTCCATCTCAAAAAAAAAACAAAAAAAAATTTGTACATAGTAACTTTTAGTTTTTTCCATATGCATCTGCATTTAATAGCTTTATTCATAAAGCATATTTTACATTCAGTTTTTGAGTTTTCATATAAGATTTTATTTTAAGTAGTCCTCCTCAAATAATCCCCCAAACTAAAGACACAAACTATGTTGTCTCGCCTGAGTGATGGGATTGAGTGATTTCTCCCTCTATTTACCACTGTTTTTTGTAATGTTGTCGTATTACTGTTATAACTTAAAAATAAAATTTAAAATGCTTATCTGACCATTAGGTATAAACATTTCACAAGAGTAAGTATAATTTTAAACTTTTTTTTTGGATTACCTGAATAAAGTCTTCAGTGACGAAATACTATATATGGTGAATAGTAACATGAGTAAGATTTTAATGGGAAGTTCTGTTAAAAGAACAGAAAAAAAAGATCATTGAGCTGATGAGAGAAAGACTTATGATGCTGAAAGTAATATAAGCACACTGACACAGGTATATAATGCTAATAATGTTTTTTAAGTTTAATTTTACATTTTTGTGACATCCAGAGATGCTGAGAATTAGGGGAAATTGGAGGTTTTATTTAAGAAGATGAATGATCTCTCTCCTTCCAAGAGATTCTAGGGTTGTTTAAATCAGATGTATTAATCTCTAGGCCTTGATGAAAAGGGTGTGATAGTCAAATATATCTTTCTCAAAAGAAGCTGTTTACCTGGTGCAGTGAAAAGCAGAGGAAAGAGGGAATAATGTCCTGTTGTGGTCAGAATCAGAAAAATCGAAGCATCTCCTGCTTTTTGCACAGACAAAAGGCTAAAAATAAAAATAATTTCTTAAAACAACAACTGATATTACACTTGCAAATAGCTTAAATAAACTGCATCTCTTATTACATTAGAACTGGCTTAGGCATAAAAGAACATGATGATTTTGCCACAAGTTCAATTTAGTTGAGAATATTAATTTTCTAGTAGGAAACTTTAAGCAATCAATAGCATGTATCAAACTGAATCAGGGGTATCATAAAAGAATCTTGCTTCTGGCCGGGCACAGTGGTTCATGCCTCTAATCCCAGCACTTTGGGAGGCCGAGGCAGGAGGATCAACTGAGGTCAGGAGTTCAAGACCAGCTTGCCCAACATGGTGAAAACCCGTCTCTGCTAAAAATACAAAAATTAGTTGGGCATAGTGGTGGGCGCTTGTAATCCCAGCTACTCAGGAGGCTGAGGCAGGAGAATCGCTTGAACCTGGGAGGCAGAGGTTGCAGTGAGCCGCGATCGTGCCATTGCACTCCAGCCTGGGTGACAGAGCGAGACCCTGTCTCCAAAAAAAAAAAAAGAATCTTGCTTCCCTGAGTAATCGCCTTCTCCAAAGACAGGAATGTTGTGGGATTGGGAGCTGCCTAGTGGTGGCAGTCAGGGAAACAGGACTTGGAGTTTCATTTCCAACCTATAGCTCATCTGTTGGACAATGCCCTTTACCTGCTGGTGTTCGGTGTGAATTCAGACTAAAGACATTAAAAGTTTTTGCTTTACTTTTTAATTTGGAAACTCCAAGCTGCTAAATGAACCCAGACAAGCCATATACTGGCCTGACAAATTTGCTTAGTGTACTTTCAGAGTTTAAATGATTTCTCAAGATTTAAGAAAAATATCAAGAAAAAGGCTATTATTACCATTTATCTATCTATTGGGTTTCAACTATGCCTAAATTGGACACTATTACATTTAAAATGGTTTTTTTTTAGCATGGCATAGTGAAAACATCATAGACTCAACATCATAAGATTCAGGTCCTAACTCTAATTCTTGCGACCTGTATGACTTTGGATTAGTCACAAACATTTTGAGCCCTAGATTCTTCAGATGTTAAGACAGAGAATAAGCCTGTTTTGGTGGCTCACACCTGCAATCCTAGCACTTTGGGAGGCTGTGGTAGAAGACTGCTTGAGCCCAGTAGTTTGAGACCAGCCTAGGCAACATGGCAAGACCTTGTCTCTACCAAAAAGAAAAAAAGAAAAAAAAAAAAAGGGAATAATACCCATTTATTTTATCTTTTTTTTTTTTTTTTTTTTTGAGACAGGTCTTGCTCTATTGCCCCAGGCTGGAGTGCAGTGGTGCCATCTTGGCTCACTGCAACCTTCGCCTCCCAGGTTCAAAGGATCTTCATGCCTCAGCCTCCCAAGTAGCTGGGATTACAGGCATACAACACCATGCCTGGCTAATTTTTGTATTTTTAGTAGAGATGGGGTTTTGCCATGTTGGCCAGGCTGATCTCAAACTCCTGGCATCAAGTGACCCACCACTTCAGCCTCCCAAAATACTGGGATTGCAGATGTAAGCCACCATGCCTGGCCCTTTATCTTAAAGATTACTGTGAGGCTCAAAAGAAAGAATGCAAAACAAAACAGTTCTGGAAAATCTGAAATGTAGTACAATATCAGGTATTATTCCAGAAGAGACTAAATCCTTACTTTGACTAACAACACTTAACAAGGAACCATGGGACCTTATTTTCAGACGGGATGACGCCAAAGCCCAAGCTTTTTCTTTTTTTCATTTTTGAGACGGAGTCTCGCTCGGTCACCTAGACTGGAATGCAGTGGCGCAATCTCAGCTCACTGCAACCTCCTCCTTCCGGGTTCAAGTGATTCTCCTGCCTCAGCCTCTCTAGTAGCTGGGACTACAGGCATGTGCCACCACGCCCGGCTAAGTTTTTGTATTTTTAGTAAAGACGAAATTTCACCATGTTAGCCAGGATGGTCTCGATCTCCTGACCTCGTGATATGCCCACCTCGGCCTCCCAAAGTGCTGAGCTTTGGAAGTGTGAGCTACCGCGCCCGGCCAGCCCAGGCTTTTTCTATAACATACTGCCCCTCAATGATCAGATCTAAAAGCCGGCTTTCATGGTACTTACTACAGTGCTTCTTTCCAAAAAGGCAGAAACAGAAATAGTACATGCATTTTTGCCTACCTTCATGGGTCCAAGAATCCCAAGTTAAGCATCCCTGTCCTGTCCTAGTAGAAGGAAATCTGTTCCTATACATCTTTGTTTTTGCCTATCCTGGTGAACATGACCAGAAGGGACAGAGCAAATCGAAAATAGGAATATTGTGAAATAAGCCGAAATGCTCACGGGCGGAGCTATCTGCTTACCTCATTGGGAGAATTGCTAGAAGTATGGCTTTTTCATGAACATGCCAACCAAACATAAAGGAGCTCAAGGCACAAAGAGTTAGACATCGGAGAAAGCCTCTGGGCCCTTGGGGTTTAAACCAAAGATAGAAAATAGAGGGCTAGAAACAACAGGCAAAGATAAACTTCAGTATCATTTGAAATAGACGTTACAGAAACAGTTCAGGTGAATACAATTTGCATCATCTCTGTGAGACAGCAGATCTTAGACAATTCTTCATGAAACCAAATCATTGATCACTTTGTGCAGTCTAACAAAAGTTAACATAAAAGCAACAACTCAGAAAAAATTGGCATTTGGGGTGTGTGTGTGTGTGTGTGTGTGTGTGTGTGTGTTATATATATATATATATATTTTTTTTTTGAGATGGAGTCTCGCTCTGTCACCCAGGCTGGAGTGCAGTGGCACGATCTCAGCTCACTGCAACCTCTGCCTCCCGGGTTCAAGTGATTTTCCTGCCTGAGCCTCCCGAGTAGCTGGTATTACAGGTGCCCACCACCATGCCCAGCTAATTTTTGTATTTTTAATAGAGACAGGGTATCACCATCTTGGCCAGGCTGGTCTCTAAATCCTGACCTCGTGATCTGCCCGCCTTGGCCTCCCAAAGTGCTGGGATTACAGGTTTCAGCCACCACACCTGGCCTTGATGTATATAGTTAACTCATTAAAATTAATTCTACTGGCTGAGCATGGTGGCTCATGCCTATAATCCCAGCACTTGGAGAGGCCAAGGCAGGCAGATCACTTGAGGTTAGGAGTTCAAGAGCAGCCTGACCAATGAGTGAAACTCATCTCTACTAAAAATACAAAAAAAAATTAGCTGGGTATGGTGGCACATACCTGTATTCCCTGGTACTCTGGAGGCTGAGGCAAGAGAATCGCTTGAACCCGGGAGGCAGAGGTTGCAGTGAGCTGAAATTGCACCACTGCATTTCAGCCTAGGTGACAGAGCGAGACGCTGTCTCAAAAAAAAATAAAAATAAAAATAAAATAAAATTGGCCAGGCATGATGGCTCATGCTTGTAATCCTAGAACTTTGGGAGGCTGAGGTGAGTGGATCACGAGGTCAGGAGTTCAAGACCAGCCTGGCCAAGATGGTGAAACCCCGTCTCTACTAAAAACTACAAAAAAGGCCGGGTGTGGTGGCTCACACCTGTAATCCCAGCACTTTGGGAGGCCGAGGTGGGTGGATCACGAGGTCAGGAGATCGAGACCACCTTGGCCAACATGGTAAAACCCTGTCTCTACTAAAATTAAAAAAAAAATTAGCTGGGTGTGGTGATGTGCGCCTACAGTTCCAGCTAGTCAGAAGGCTGAGGCAGGGGAATCGCTTGAACCCGGGAGGTGGGGGTTGCAGTGAGCTGAGATCGTGCCACTACACTCCAGCCTGGCGAGAGAGCAAGACTCCGTCTCAAAAAACAAAAACAAACAAGCTGCAAAAACATTAGTCGAGTGTGGTGGCAGGCGCCTGTAATCCCAGCTACTCGGGAGGCTGAGGCAGGAGAATCACCACTGCACTCCAGCCTGGACGACAGAGTAAAACTCTGTCTCTTAAAAAAAAAAAAAAAAAAAAAAAAGAATTATACTATCAAAATTAATAATTAAGTTCTGTGATCTACCGTCTAACAACTTACTATATCTTCATAGTTTACTAATAGTTCACTTATTAATGAACCTAATAGGTCAAACTACAGAAGTCCATAGATACTTTTGAGCCAATAAATTAGATTTACCATATTAACAAATATCTAGTTTTATGGGCTGGAAGGCCATAGAAACTATATGTACCTCATAAGGCTGAAATTTTAGGAAAAATGTTTTACCTCAATTAAAATCTGTGAACAAACAGGCCAACAGAGCTTAATTATCTACATACCTGTACTGCCATGTAATTAAGTGGAGTCAGGTGGTTGCTAGCAGGTTTGAAACATTCAGAAACCAAAACTAAAGATGAGTGTAATTATCAAAAGGATTGAGTTGTTTATATTGAATTCTACTAAAATTATACCATGAAATTGAAGTAACTGCAATCACTAATGAAATTTTAGAAACGAAAATTTCTAAAGTACTTAGAATGAGGCCTCTAAGAGCATCTTACTCATATTAGACTCATCTTAGGCTCAAAAAGCCATTGTCGACTCTCTCAACTCATTATCACCATCAAGACAAAACATCCACGCTGTCCACATACATTTGGAATTTTGATGATTTAGCTAAGGATGAGAAAAACAAACCAAATCTGGATATCCCTGCCACAAACATTTCCTTCTTTCTTCGCAGCATGATCCATGCCTCTTCCTCCCTGGGCTTTTCTTTCTCCCTTCCCCCAGGGTGAACAGATGGTCTAACAGCCACTGGCAAGAATCTCTCACAGAGGCTTTACTGGTAATCCTTCCTTATGGTGTTCCAAGTTACTCTAAGAATTGCTAGGAAATGCTTCAGTCTGCAGAAGGATTACAGGCATGAAATTTATCCCACAGTTGGAAGAGCTTGAAAGTTGAAATTTAATCAGCCAGACAAAAGGAAAGCAGAGAAAACTTAAGAAATGAGTACCATCTGTTGAGTTCTTACCAATATGGCAATCAGTGTGCAGATGAGGGTTGCCAAGGGAGTCACTGAGGGAAGGACTGTGTGTTGAAACTGCTGAACCAAACCACTTGTCATTGAGGCCTTGGGAATATTGTTGGGATCAAGAAATTTCAATTTCAAACCTATTAAACAGACATTTTGTTTTGTTTTATTTTTATCTTTATCAGCGAGATACCATATATTAACAAGTAATTCCTTGAGGAAAAAAAGTAAGCTACTAAATCTTATTGATGCTTCAAAGCTAAGCTTTCATGAATTTAGTCCTATACTATTCTACCCAAAATGCCTCTGGTCTCAAGATTATAATACATAAAGCAGCTCTTTGCATTGGAACAGGGAATTTGAGCAGCTTATAGGAAACTTGCCAGCAGGTGGCACAAATGGTAATCTGCTCTCACCTCTGAAAGCAAGCTTCTAGAACAGTCTGAGCATGTCATGAAGGAACTTTGAATCCTTCGTCTCCTATAGGAGAAACCCTGTATTCCTAAACATAGTATCCAGTGTCTTCCATGGTCTTGTTGCCCCTTCCCACCTGTCCAATCTCATCTCTACTTTGTTAAATGCAGCTTGGCCACAATGAAATAACTGTGGGTCCTCAATATACCACTCTTAACACCTGTATCCCTCTGCTCATTAACGTCTAATTCAATCATCTGAGAAAGCTCCTAAATCAATAAGCAGAACTGATTTTCTTGTGAGCGTACTTTTTTTTTTTTTTTTTTTTTTGAGCTGGAGTCTCACTCTGTCACCCAGAGACAGAGGCTGGAAAGCAGTGGCACCATCTAGGCTCACTGCAGCCTCTGCCTCCCACGTTCCAGGTTCCCGTGATTCTCCTGCCTCAGCCTCCCCAGTAACTGGGATTATAGGCATGTGCCACCATGCCTGGCTAATTTTTGTATTTTTAGTAGAGACAGGGTGTCACCATGTTGGCCAGACTGGTCTCGAACTCCTGACTTCAGGTGATCCGCCCACCTCTGCCTCCCAAAGTGCTAGGATTACAGGCCTGAGCCAACGTGCCCAGCCGAGTGAGCTCACTCTAGCAGTGTTCACCACAAGGCACTGCACTTGTTTATGTGCTCATTTCCTCTACTATACTGTATTCCTTGAAGGCAGGAATGATGATGAGTTCATTTCTATCCCCAGTACATAGGAGCTCAATAAATACTTGGCTATTAAATAAATCAAATCAGAGAATGACAATACAAGCCTCAACAAGCTCCGGATAATAGGACAGACAGGGACAGTCTGAGTCCCTATAGGGCCCTGTCAAATGCCGGTGAAAATGAATGCAATGTGGGAAAGATGTAGACTACCAAAATATTTTCTACTTACTAACCTCTTCCCCTTTCCCCTTTGGCCTGCTGATTCTCTCTTACAGCTATTAACTATCTCCCTAAAACAAAGTTGTCTAACTCTGACACTGACTTTCCACGTAAAACATCTTCAAAGAGACAGACACACAAGTGAGGTACAGTGTAGCTTCCAGACTCAGACAAGGCAACTGACCCTTGTACCTCATACTGTGCTGGCTGTCTAAAGCTGTTTTTGAAATATAAATGTTAGGAATTACTCTGTAAGAATGCCATGTACATCAAGGCTAGATTCACAGTGAGCAACATGGTGACACAATGTATAGGTCATCACATACACAGTGTATGATTTCCTCCAAGTACTTATCAAAAACAGTAAGAGTAGCCACCATGCATGGAGTGTCTATCATGTGCCCAGGGCTCTGCACTTACTACTTTTAGCCCCCTGAGGTACAGAGATAGAGTAACCTGCCCAAAGTCACACAACTAACAGGTGGTAAAACTGAACTCAGGTTTGTCTGGCTCCAAAGTCCCTGCTGCTGATAACCTAGTTTTAAACCTAAAATTTTAAAATTTTGCTTCTGTTCCTCACAACACACCGTATGGGAACAGGTAAAGTACTAGCATGCCTTTCGTACAGTGAGGAAAGTAAGACGAAAGAAAGCCAATGACTTGTCAATGCCACACATTGCAATAGCAATTTACGCAGGTGAGCCTCCAAACCAAGTCATCAGATTCCAGATCTGGAGTCCAAGGGCCGAATCTAGCCTGTGCCCAGTTTTTGCACAGCACTGAAGCTATGAATGGTTACTTTTATGAGGTTTTAAACAAATGTGTGCATACACAAACACAGACACACATATTATACACACACTGGGTGTGGCCTGCACAGCTCAAAATATTTGGCCAGTTACAGAAAAAGTTTGCTGACCACCACTCTTGATCATGACATTTTCTCACCAAGCTAGGTTGTATTCACAAATGAAAGACTGTGTTACCCAGAGTGAGTTATTTTTAGTAGAACCATCTCAAAGCATAACTTATTTTTCATTATAACCCAAATTTTAAAAAGCATAGCCTGGGTGTTTCATTTCTTCTCATCTCATGTTAAAATGCAGGGTTATTTTCCTTATTGGTTTAATACCCAGAGTCACAACTTACATATTCTTCTTTCTTGTTCTTATATGTTTAGGTTTAAAAGTGGGGTGGGCTGGGCAGGGTGGCTTGTGCTGGTAATCCCAGCACTTTGGGAAGCCAAGGTGGGAGGATCACTTGAGACTAGAAGTTTGATCCCACTCTGGGCAACACAGTGAGACCCTCATCTCCAAAAAACAAAAATTTAAAAATCAGCCAGGTGTGGTGGTATGCACCTGTGGTCCCAGCAACTCAGGGGGCTGAGTCAAGAGGATTGTTGGAGCACAGGAATTTAAGGCTGCAGTGCGCTATGATCTCAATACCACAGCACTCCAGCCTGGGTGACACAGTGAGACCCTGTCTCTAAAAATAAGTAGGGGTTTGAATAGGAATGGTGAGAAGGGGGGAAAAAAAGTAGGGTTAACTGATGCTGCCAAATAACTTTTTAATTGAGGCAAAAATTACCTTTATAGAGTGTCTAAATATTTTACTTTTTCCACAGGAAAGGATCAGTAACCTCATTACCACAAGGAGCTTTTATAAGGAAAACAGTCTGCTTATTGCACTAAAGCCTCAGTCCCAAGAACTGCTCCCCCGTTCATCCTGAAGGCTGAAAGGCAGGACTGGAGAACAAACAATTCGGCCACATTCAAAACACAAAGGTTCTTCCATTTCTCCATGTGCCTAGTTCTTTCAATATTCAGAGTCTGAGTTAAAAATGCTCGCTACCATACCGATGACAGACAGCACTTTGTCCAAAGCATTGTACAAAGCCCAGAAGTTTGGAGCCCAATATGCATGACAGAGGCCCCTCTTGAAAGGAAAGAGCCTGGAAAAGACTTGAGGCAGCTGATTCTGTTGAAAAGAGAAATGAAACTGATTAAACAGTCATCAATCTTTTTCAAATTCAAAAAGAGAACTAGGGAACTCTCTATGGTATAGTGTATAAAAAGTTATGGGGTCCGGCCGGGCGCGGTGGCTCAAGCCTGTAATCCCAGCACTTTGGGAGGCTGAGACAGGCGGATCACGAGGTCAGGAGATGGAGACCATCCTGGCTAACATGGTGAAACCCCGTCTCTACTAAAAAATACAAAAAACTAGCCGGGCGAGGTGGTGGGCACCTGTAGTCCCAGCTACTCGGGAGGCTGAGGCAGGAGAATGGCATGAACCCGGGAGGCGGAGCTTGCAGTGAGCTGAGATCTGGCCACTGCACTCCAGCTTGGGCGACACAGCGAGACTCCGTCTCAAAAAAAAAAAAAAGAAAGAAAGTTATGGGGTCTGGGTTCTAGTCTCTATTCCTTCAAGTAAGTGGTTGTATGCTCACCACAATGTAAGTTCACAGAACCTTTTTTGGTCTCACTTTGTCCACTGTCCAGTGGGACAATATACATAAAAATACTCTGAATACCAGTCCATACTATTGTAAGTATAATAATGGAAGAATTTACAAGCTATAAAGCAAAACACAGACTGCAGCTTATCCATGTCTACGAGGGTGAAGGGGAGAGCTGGGAAGACTACAAAAGATGTGATGCATTTCAGTTTTAGTAAGAATTAAAATTAATTAGTTGATTTCAGGGCAAGGAAGAAGAGGAAAAAAGAAAATATCTGAACATCTGTTAAATTCTATGCACTTTAGAATGTTTGCTGTCCATGTAAGACTACAAAATTATTGATTTTGTTACAAATACATTTTATCAAGTAGGTAAACTTACAAGTACAGAATATATAAATAATGAAGATCAATTCTGTGTTTGTGTATGTGTAACGTATAAACATATACATGTATACATATATACATATTTGAATGTGCACAAAAATGTCTGAAAGAATACTACCCTATTGGGCCAGAAGCGGTGGCTCACACCTGTAATCCCAGCACTTTGGGAGGCTGAGGCGGGTGGATCACCTGAAGTCAGGAGTTCGAGACCAGCCTGACGAACACGGTGAAACCCTGTCTCTATTCAGGAGGCTGAGACAGGAGAATTGCTTGAATCCAGGAGGTGGAGGTTGCAGTGAGCCGAGATCACGCCACTGCATTCCACCCTGGGCGATACAGCGAGACCCCATCTTTAAAAAAAAAAAAAAGGGAATACTACCCTATCTTTGGGGAGTCAAGTTGGGTAGGAAGACTAAGAAAAAAGTAGCTTTTACTTATTTTATATGTTCCTGGCTTTATTATGTTTTCTAAACACCAACAAAGAACATGTATTAATAGAAAAAAAAAAAAAAAGGCTTACCAAGGCTAGGAAAGGACCCAATGAAAGAGCAGAAACTAGGAAAACAACCAGTCCCAGGGAAATAACACGAACAAAGCTGAAACTGTTCCATCGAATAGATCCATCTACAGAAAAGGAACATTATCAGTAACCAGGAAGATGGAAAGGAACATTAAACATAACCTATATCATGTGCTAAAACTAGAAGTATCCCACGATAGTACAGCAATCTATGCATGATGTGGCAACAGCACAGAAAAGCGAGAATGGGTAAAGGGCTTACGAGATCAGCCGCTGAGGTATCTGCTGTGCTCCACAAAACCTTCTTATCAAGCAAGCCACCAAGTCAACACACTAAGGAAAAAATCAAAAATGTTTTTGCTATTATCACCAAAACTTGCCTGGTTTATTTGCAGTGAAACAGTAGGATCGCAGCAGATATACACCATAGGCTGGTGCTACATAGAGGTAGATGTGCTTGAAATGTAGGAGAACAGCAAAGAGAAATGCTCCTTCCATATGCCTTTTCTAGGAGATTTAAAAGGGAAATATCACTTTAAAATTCAGGGTAAATGAAATGCAATAATGTGGTATCCTGGATTGAATCCTGGAACAGAAAAACGACATTAAAAGAAAAATGGGTGAAATTCAAATGCACCAATACTGCTTTCTTAGTCTTGATGAATGTACTATGATTATGTAAGGTGGTAATGGGGGAAAATGGGTGAGGGGTATATAGGAACTCTCTGTACTATTTCTACAACTTTTCTGGAACGCTAAAATTATTCTACAAAAAGGTTATTAAAAAAACTAAAATTAGGCTGAGTGTGGTGGCTCACACCTGTAATCCCAGCACTTTGGTAAGCCGGGGAGGAAGGGTTGCTTGACCCCAGGAGTTCAAGACCAGCCTGGACAAAATAGGGAGGCCCTGTCTCTACAAAAAAATTAAAAAATTAGCTAGGCACGATGGCTTACACCTGTAGCACCAGCTACTCTGGAGGCTGAGGTAAGAGAATCTGCTTCAGCCCAGGAGGCAGAGGCTGCAATGAGCCATGATGACGCCATTGCACTCCAACTTGGGTGACACAGTGAGGCCCTGTCTCCAAAATGAATAAATAAATAATAAAAATAAACAATACCTACTTTTATTTTTATTTTTATTTTTGAGATGGAGTCTCGCTCTATCTTGCCTAGGCGGAAGTGCAGTGGCACAATCCTGACTCACTGCAGCCTCCGCCTCCTCGGTTCGAGCAATTCTCCTATCTCAGCCTCCTGAGTAGCTGAGACTACAGGCGTGTGCCAACACACCCGGCTAATTTTTGTTTTTAGTACAGGCAGGGTTTCCCCATGTTGGCCAGGCTGCTCTCAAACTCCTGACCTCAGGTGATCCACCCACCTCAGCCTCCCAAAGTGCTGGAATTACAGGCATGAGCTACTGCACCCAGCCAAATACCTACTTTTAAAGATGTACTCTGAAATACAAATATAGTATCTGGGATGTGTTTTAAAATAATCTGTGTGTGTGTAGATCATTGTACTATTTTCTCTACTTTTGTATGATTTAAATGTTCTATAATAAGATGTTTTAAAGTCACACCTGGAATCCCAGCATTTTGGGAGGCCAAGGCAGGAGGCTCACTTGAGGTCAGGAGTTGAGAACAGCCTGGGCAATACAGGTGAGACTCTGTCTCTACAAAAAAATACAAATATTAGCTAAGCATGGTGGCATGCGCCTGTAGTCTCTGCTACTTGGGAGGCTGAGGTGGGAGCACTGCTTGAACCCAGGTTGAGACTACAGTGAGCCATGATCTTGCTACTGCATTCCAGCCTGGGCAACTGAGCAAGACTGTGTCTCAAAAAAAAAAAAAAATTTTTTTTTTTCTTCTCACTGTCATCCAGGCTGGAGTGTAACAGCCTGATCTTGGTTTACTTCAGCCTTGACCTCCTGGGGTCAAAAGATCCTCCTGCCTCAGCCTCCTGTGTAGCTGGGACCACAGGTACACACCAGCACACCTGGCTAATTCTTTCATTTTCTGTAGAGACGGGATCTCATTTTGTTGCCTAGGGTGGTATCAAACCCTGGCCTCAAGTGATCCTTCCGCCTTGGCCTCCCCAAGTGCTGGGATTACAGGCGTGAACCGCCATGCCTGGCCCAAGGTAAATATTCTATAACCAATATAAGGAAAACATAGGCAAGTGATTCCAGCTAGCTTTTTTTTTTGAGACAGAGTTTTGTTCTTGTTGCCCAGGCTGGAGTGCAATGGCGTGGTCTCATCTTACTGCAACCTCTACTTCCCGGGTTCAAGTAACTCTCCTGCCTCAGCCTCCCAAGTAGCTGGGATTATAGGTGCCTACCACCACACCTGGCTAATTTTTTTGTATTTTTAGTAGAGACGGAGTTTCACCATGTTGGCCAGGTTGGTCTCAAACTCCTGACCTCAAGTGATCCACCAGTCTCAGCCTCCCAAAGTGCTGGGATTACAGGCATGAGCCACTGCACCAGCCCAGCTAGGTTTTATACTGAGCATAGTGTGTTCATAAATTCATTATTCCAACAAAGATTTATCAAGTACTAAGCCTTATGCTGAGATCATATCCTACATGTCATCAGTAATAACAGACTGCAAATTCTCACTTAGGAATTAGAACCCAGAGAATTAAACCACCTTCACCCCTCACAGTTTCAGAATAGCTGGAGTTGATTTCCAAAGAAGGCTGGGAATGAGAACATGAACAAATATATATGATGCCATGCTACCAAAAATATCAATTAAATTTTATATTGTAGATTAGGTAACTTATATAGCACTATCAGGCTGAAGGCACCAGTTACTGCACTTGATCCTAACACTACTTAGGAAAACTAAAGGTATTGTGATGGAAAAAGAACAAAGGCCAGCCACGGTGGCCCACGCCTGTAATCCCAGCACTTTGGGAGGCCAAGGCGGGTGGATCACTTGAGGTCAGGAGTTCGAGACCAGCCTGGCCAACATAGTGAAACCCTGTCTCTACTAAAAATACAAAAAATTAGCCAGGCGTGGTGGTGGGGCGCCTGTAATCCCAGCTACTCAGGAGGCTGAGACAGGAGAATCGTGTGAGGTGGAGGTTGCAGTGAGCTGAGATCACAGCCGCTGCACTCCAGCCTGGGTGACAATGCAAGACTCTGTCTCCAAAAAAAAAAAAAAAAAAAAAGAACAAACAAAACAAAACCAGCTGCTTACTATAACTAAGAAGTTATAGTAAGACTTTGGCTGGGTGCAGTGGCTGACGCCTATAAATCCCAGCACTTTGGGAGGCTGAGATGCGCAGACTGCTTGAGCCCAGAAGTTCAAGACCAGTCTGAGCAAAATGGCGAAACCCCATCTCTACTGAACAAGACAAAAATTAGCCTGGTGTGGTGGTGTGCACCTGTGGTCCCAGCTAACTGGGGGTTGAGGCAGGATGACTGTTTGAGCCCAGGAGGTTGAGGTTACAGTGTGCTGTGACTGCACCACTGCATTCTCCAGCCTGGGTGACACAGCATGACACTGTCTCCACAAAAAAAAAAAAAAAGAAGAAGAAGAAGAAAGTCTGAATGAAATCTACCCACCTCACAGGAATTCTGGAAAGATTAAATGAGATAACAGTCCTGATGTTCTGCAGGGGAAACTGTCACAGGGACCATGAAAGGCCAGGTTCCTTCTCTCATCAGGTACGGTCTAGAATAGGTAGCTTTAGGAGTAATAACAAAAAAGAGTGGGAATGCTTCCAGGTCTCTCTTCAATTTTATAACTTTTTAGAGATCTGGGTAAGGTCTAGCTGATTCCATAGTCAAATTTTATTTGTTCAACAAGCATCCAACAAATATTCACTGAACACCAATTATATTCTAATTGTTATATGGCTTTTTATGGTTAAAAGAGAAAAGTTTATCCAGACATTTATAGTTGACAAAGAACTTTAGATTATCAAATTTGATCTTTCCAATGTCCCTGTGAAGTAAGTAGCCCCATTTTACAACTAAGAATGTACGGTAAATTTCATTTTATGGAGAAAATGAAGCTAGGAGGGTTAAATAACTTGCCTTCAGTTAATAGTTCCCAAGCCTGACAGTGTATCAAAATTCCTTAGAGATTCTTAAGCCCCATTCCCAAAGACTTTGATTCCATGTACAAAGGGATGGCCCCGAAATCTGAATTTCTGATTTCCTCCTCTATAGGAGGAATAATAATTCTAACAACTTCACAGAATGGTTCTAAAGTTTACTCAATAAGATATATGTAAGCCAGGTGTGGTGGCACACATCTGTAATCCCAGAGACTCAGGAAGCAGAGGTAGGACGATTGTTCAAGGCCAGGAGTTCAAGACCTGCCTGTAATCCCAGCACTTTGGGAGGCCAGAGTGGGAGGATCACTTGTGGTCAGCAGTTTAAGACCAGCCTGGATAGTGAAACCCCCTTCTCTACCAAAAAAAAAAAAAAAAAATTAGCCATGTATGGTGGCGTGCACCTGTAGTTCTAGCTATTCAAGAGGCTGAGGTGAGAGGACTGCTTGAGCCCAGGAGTCTGAGGAGGCAGTGAGCCATGATAGAGCCACTGCACTCCAGCCTGGGTGACACAGAAAGACGTTGGAAAAAAAAAAGATATATGGAATGTATGTAATCTTAAGTAGCCATGTATTCGAGTAAGCCCTGAGTTGCATAGCTCATTAACATTAGTCAGGATTACACACAGTTCTTCTGACTCCAAATCCCCTTCTATTACATTAATCTTAATGCTGCTGATAGTAAAGTACCACCATCATAGTTATATTGTAAAGACTGCTGCTAGAGATTTCATTCATACATAAATGATCCCAACCAGACAAAGAAAATGTAATTTAGGGGTCGGGCGTGGTGGCTCATGCCTGCAATCCCAGCACTTTGGGAGGCTGAGGCGGGCAGATCACTTGAGGTCAGGAGTTTGAGACCAGCCTGGTCAACATGGTGAAACCCCATCTCTGCTAAAAATACAAAAATTAGCTGGGCATGGTGGTGGGTGCCTGTAATCCCAGCTACTTGGAGGCTGAGGAACAAGAATCGCTTGAACCTGGGAGGCAGAGGTTGCAGTGACCCGAGATCGCGCCACCGCACTCCAGCCTGGGCGATAGAGTGAGACTCAGTCTCAAAAAAAAAAAAAAAAAAAAAAACAACAAAAAAAAGACAAGAAAGAAAATGTAATTTAGGGCAGGCACAGGGGCTCGCTCCTGTAATCCCAGCACTATGGGAGGCCGAGGCAGGAGGATCACTTGAGGTCAGCAGTTCGAGCCAACATGGCGAGACCCTGTCTCTACTAAAAATACAAAAATTAGCCAGGTGTGGTAGTGCGCACCTGTAATCCCAGCTACTCATGAGGCTTGAACCCAAGAGATAGAGGTTGCAGTGAGCTAAGATTGCGCCACTGTACTCCAGTCTGGACGACAGAGTGGGACTGTCTCAAAACACAAACAAAAACTCAATTTAATTCAGGCCTGCCACATGCTAATACGTTTTTGGAGTACAATTTTCTCATCTGTTAAATGAAGAAAATCACAGTCAAAAGTGAAGATGGAATTTGTGAGAAATACCCAATAAAAGTGTCTATAGCACTTGGCAACTCAAAACAGTCAAATAAATTTACCCATCACCCACTACACTGTTCCTTTTACAATCTAAAAACTTATCTGAAAGAGAAAAAATCTAATTTAACAATTATGTTTACCTGAAATAATCGTGCAATGGAGAGTAGCATTAATCCAAATAAAAAGCCATTGTACTGAAAATGAATATCTGGACTTAGGTCAAGGAAAGACAACAGAGGATACCAAATTCATAATGAACTATACCAGCTGATGGAGTATAGAAATTCCAAATGCTTTAACAGCAAAATTAAAGACAAAAAATACTACTACTAATGTGGACTGCTCATAAATAAGTTTTCTATAAACAAGAGTCAAATCTTTTTTTTAAATACTTTTTTTTTTTTTTTGAGATGGAGTCTCACTGTCACCCAGGCTGGAGTGCAATGGCGCAGTCTCGGCTCACTGCAGTCTCCGTCTCCTCCTGGGTTCAAGCGATTCTCCTGCCTCAGCCTCCTGAGTAGCTGGGACTACAGGCGCATACCACCACACCCGGCTAATTTTTTTGTATTTTTAGTAGAGATGGGGTTTCACTATGTTGGCCAGGCTGGTCTCGAACTCCTGACCTTATGATCCCCCCACCTTGGCCTCCCAAAGTGCTGGTATTACAGGCATGAGCCACTGCACCCGGCCTAAATACATATTTTTAGTTTTGCTAATCTCTGTATCATTCCCATTTTGCCAAAGCAAACCCCATAGTCAAATCTTCAGTTGAAACTTACATTTGGAAGCGTGGTGGCTCACACCTGCAATCCCAGCACTTTGGGAGGCTGACATGGGTAGATCACGTGAGACCAGGCATTCAAGACCAGCCTGGATAACATGGCAAACCCCCATCTCTACCAAAAATACAAAACTTAGATGTTGTGGCACACAACTGTAGTCCCAGCTACTTGGGAGGCTGAAGCACAAGAATCACTTGAACACAGGAGGCGGACATTGCAGTGAGCTGAGATTGTGCCACTGCACTCCAGTCTGGGTGACAGAGCAAGACTGTCTCAGAAAAAAAAAAAAAAAAAAGGAAAGAAACTTATGTTTAATGATATCTTAGACCAGATGATGATTTAAAATATACATATTTTTTTCATTTAAAAAGAAATTTATGGGCCGGGCGCGGTGGCTCAAGCCTGTAATCCCAGCACTTTGGGAGGCCGAGACGGGCGGATCACGAGGTCAGGAGTTTGAGACCATCCTGGCGAACACGGTGAAACCCCGTCTCTACTAAAAAATACAAAAACTAGCCGGGCGATGTGGCGGCGCCTGTAGTCCCAGCTACTCGGGAGGCTGAGGCAGGAGAATGGCGTAAACCCGGGAGGCGGAGCTTGCAGTGAGCTGAGATCCGGCCACTGCACTCCAGCCTGGGCGACACAGCGAGACTCCGTCTCAAAAAAAAAAAAAAAAGAAAAAGAAATTTATGTTTAAGAAGAAAAACAAAACTTTCCCAGGTTTTTCCTACCTTTTCTACCTTAAAGGCCCCACAGCTACGAGGCAAGAAGTTTTTTATTTGTCTTTTACAATTAGGGATGAGAAAGGAAGGGACCTAACTGCTAGTAAGGCCACCTGCATGCAGCATTGCATTGTTTATAGGACATATACCATCTTATGTATTAAGCCTCACAATGAACCTGTGAGGTATTTAGAATTATCCTCTTTAGAGATACTTTAGAGATTAAGAGATTAAGCCTCAGAGACATTCATCCACTCATGGTCCTAAAGCTGCTAATGGCAACTAAGATTTGAGTTCAGGTTACACTGAAACCAGAGTCTGGGTGCTTTCCTCCACACCAGGCTACCTTTATGAAAATTGCAACTATCAGCATCCATTATGAGGATTTTAATTACATTCAGAAGCCTTGAATTTAAAAACTTTGCCTTTTAATATGTGGTAAGCCAAGATGGTAGAAAAGCACGAATGCTTGACCATTCCCACATGCACACTGTGATATGCCTTTTCCAATTAAAGGTATTTGGAATAACGTGTTATAAAACTATTTAATATATATATCAGATTAATCTAAAAATAGTTCACAATCTCAGTACATTGTTTTATTGATGATTTAGCTGGTTCTCACATATCCCACTAATTTTTCAGAAATGAAATACTCTAACCTCAGAGTCCAGTGAAGTTGGGCAGAGACCACACAGTTAAGTGAGCCTACTAACCCACCCCACACCCATTTTCAGAAGCAGCTCACATCTCCAATCATTATTACAGAAAACATTAATCTTATATTAGTATATATCAGAATAAGTAAGGGAATAGTACATAGAATATCAAGGATACGATCCACAATTAATAACCCAAAGTTCCACAGAAGTAATACCGATAGAATAAATTTTGGCTTTTCTGTAAGTTCTTTACCCACTTTTTTTCCATCAATGCATTTACAGCACCTACAGTGAAACATTAGGAAAGAAACAGAAACAACTTTGCTCTTCATTGGAACATCACTTCTGCAGAGTAAACTATGATACATTAGTCATTCCTGACAAATTACATGCCATTCTTTTTTTTTTTTTTTTCCAATTTTTCTTTTTCTTTTTTTGGAAGGGATGGGGTATCACTATGTTGACCAGGCTGATCTCGAACTCCTGGGCTCAAGCGATCCTCCTGCCCTGGCATCCCAAAGTCCATGCCATTCTTGATTTCTTAAAAAGGTCACAGCAAGCTGAGCAGGGTGGCAGGTGCCTGGCTACTCAGGAAGATGAAGTGAGAGGACCACTTGAGCTTGGGTGTCTGAGGCCAGCCTGGGAGATATAGTAAGACCTTGTCACTAGAAAAAAAAAAAAAGGGGGTAGCACAAACAAGGACCTCAGGGCCTATTCCATGTCTTTTTCTAAGCTATGCTGATCTAAAACAAAGTCTTCATTTAATAAAATAAAAAATAAAAAGTCACGTAAACCCCAAAGTAGGGATTTCGAAAATTGAGAGAGCATATATTATTTCAGTCCTTAAGAGTAGAAACTGCAGACCAGGCTGATTTAGCACTCTAAATTATGTATCATAATACCAGCCAAATTAAGAACAGAACTGCAAATGTGCAGCTCCTGACGGTTCAAATGATAATTTAAAAACCCTTATGTAAAAATGCATGTCATTTAAATGTTGCGATATATTACTAAGTGACAACAGCAGGTGACAAAACAGTAAGATCCTATTTTTATTTTATGAAAATTATATTCGAACACAGAAAAGAGACTAAACTAACATACACCAAAATGTTAATAGTGGTTAGTACAGGTAGGGGAGGATGAATCATTTTTACTTTGCGTGTGTGTGCTTTTCCAAAGTTTTCACAATGGGGATGTATTATTCTATAAAAAGACGATATTTAAAATGTGTTACATTTGAATAGTGGCAAATTCTAACATTATAAATCTAAAACAAATAATAGATGCAGTTAAAGGGGGACTAACAAAGGTATCCTCCTTTTCCCCTATGGAGCCTCAGTTCCCTCATGAAGAGGCAATAAACTTACAGGGTCATTGAGAAAATTCAGTAAGTTAATAATCTGTATATCATGCTTGGTTCTGGGAACTGACACACAGATTTCAATTTTTTTTTTTTTTTTTTTTTGAGACAGGGTCTCAGCCTATTGCCCAGGATGGAGTGCAGTGGTGTAATCACAGCTCACCGCAGCCTTGACCTCTCAGGTTCAAGAGATCCTCTGCCTCAGTCTCCCAAGTAGCTGGGACAACAGTTCCTGGCAACCAGAGCTGGCTAATTTTTGTATTTTTAGTAGAGGCAGGGTTTCACCTTGGTACCCAGGCTGGTCTCAAATTCCTGAGCTCAAGCAATACACTAGCCTTGGCCTCCCAAAGTGCTGGGGTTACAGGCATAAGCCACTATGCCTGGCCTTTCAACAACCTTTTTAACTATTCCCTCTACTTTGCAGATGGAAATGAATTCTATTTTCTCTCCCTTTGTGCTGGTATACTCTTTCCCTGGAAGCTTGAATTCAAACATTTTGAGTTAAAAAGAGTATACTAAAAATTACTTTCCCTTTCAACTCTTGCCAGGTCATAAACAGATTGAAAGGAAGGATTTCAAACGGGATTATTCAATGAGAATGTGCAAGGGTTAAGACATTCCCAAGGGACTCTTTACTGACTGGGGCAAGGGTTCAGTGTAGAGGGCCTCACAAACAGAAACGATCCATTTATGACAAGGGTCATTAAATGAACACTAGTCACTGTTCTGTCACAATCACATCAGCAAGCTTAAGAGTTAGGAAACAATGAGGCCGGCACAGCAGCTCACGCCTGTAATCCCAGCACTTTGGGAGGCCGAGGTGGGTGGATCACGAGGTCAGGAGTTCAAGACCAGCCTGGCCAACATGGTGAAACCCTGTCTCTACTAAAAATACAAAAATTAGCCAGCCATGGTGGTGTGCACCTGTAATCCCAGCTACTCAGGAGGCTGAGGCAAGAGAATTGCTTGAACCCAGAAGGTGGAGTTTTATAGTGAGCTGAGATCGTGCCACAGCACTCCAGCCTGGGTGACAGAGCAAGATTCCATCTTGGGAAAAAAAAAAAAAAAATTAGGAAAGAATGGAAACTGACATTAACTGAAACTGAAACTTAGTACTTAGAAGTCACTGTGCAAGACATTCTATATATGTGTATTCAATACTTAAAATTAACTTATAAGTAGAAGTTATAAAACATAAAAATTTAAAACATAAGCATAATTTAAAATAATAAAGAGTCTTCATGAAGGAAAGCATACAGAAACAACTAAAAGCACTCAGTGAAATTTCTTGCGTTTACTAGAATGAAAGCTCAGTAAAAGCAGGCTTTGGGGGTTAGCACAATGCATACGTGTGCGCTACTGTGCATGTACCGTGTGCATCCCCCAAGATAGGGTAGGTGACGGAAGCCTCTGGGGGCCTGCTGCAAGGAAGCAAAGAAAAAAATATGGAGCTATTCTGGGTGGGAGAAATGGCCCTAGAACTATACTTGGGACTACTTCTTTTCACAACATTCATAATCTCTTGTTCCACCTCTGCCTTGTAACTCCACCTTATCCCCATTTCTTCCACAAGATTCAGCTAGAGAGATTTAAACATGTAGTTTAAAGCACAATACAATTTTTCAACGTTCTAGCATTTGCTATCATATAAACTTTGCTCCTCCTAAATCAGGAATAAGTTAATACTACTTAACACTGTAATATTTCTTCAATATCTTCCATACAAAATGACATGCTCCAGACTTACTCATGGACAGCATACACAAAGAGTACATCCATAAAGATGACGGAAAATCTCTGGAAAAGTAAGGTCCTTGAGCTGGAGTAATTCAAATTACGAACATTCAGCATCTCTTGATCAAAATATTTGGCGACATGTGACAGGATATACTCAAACCATGCAAAGAAAGGGGGGTAATCCAACGTCCACTCTGAAGTTGCCTGTGATAAAAAAAGAAGACCAAACATATCCTAAGTAACTGAATAAACAAGGATAGTGCAAAGATTTAAAATTTTTCATTCTCTGGTCTTTAAAACAGCACAATGAGGCTGGGCGCGGTAGCTCATGCCTATAATCCCAGCACTTTGGGAGGACTAGACAGGCAGATCACTTGAGTCCAGGAGTTCAAGACCAGTCTGGGCAACATGGTGAAACCCTGTCTCTATTTTTAATTTAAAAAAAAAAAAAAAACCACAGTGAAATGCAGTTGCACTTAAAATGTGCCCTAAATTAACAGAACAATTCCTATGTAAGACTGAACAGAACACTAAAACCTGTCTTCTAAATTATTTAACATGGTCTTCAATTTCCTTAAATAGAGTCAACTATACTTAAAGGAAATTAATTTGAAACCTGGAGTTGATAAACTTGGTTATGACATAGTTCTACTCATCTAAATAACAAATAATTCACTAACTTAGGTTCAAATTCTGCCTTAGAGACACAATTTCCCTATTTGTAAAATGAAGTATTATGAAGATTAAATGAGATAATACATATGAAACATATTTATAAACGACAAAATGGTACACAAATGCTATTATATTTTGTTTCACTAAGTTATATGATCCTGGAGAATAGAAACTATCCTTTTCATTTTGTATCCTCAGCATTTAGTAAGTGCCTGACATATTGTTTGGGATCAAATAACCATTAGTTAAATGAACAGTTGCTAATAAGTAAATGAAAACAGAAATCATATGAAAATATACAAGCTTTAGAATCGTATATTTTGTTAGATTTATGTAAGTCTCAGTTTTCTTTCTTTTTTTTTTTTTTTTTGAGACAGAGTCTTGCTCTGTTGCCCAGGCTGGAGTGCAGTGGCACGATCTTGGCTCACTGCAAACTCCACCTCCCGGGTTCGAGCCATTCGCCTGCCTCAGCCTCCGGAGTAGCTGGGAAAATAGGCACCCGCCGCTATGCTCGGCCAACTTTTTGTAGTTTTAGTAGAGACAGGGTTTCACCATGTTAGCCAGGATGGTCTCAATCTCCTGACTTCGTGATCCACCTGCCTTGGCCTCCCTAAGTGCTGGGATTACAGGAGTGAGCCACTGCGCCTGGCCTGAGTCTCGGTTTCCGCACCTATACAACAAGGATAGTAGGATCTACCTCATGGGTTATGCTATTCCATTTTATATGTACATATAAAATACTATATATATGGTATTGAAACTCACAGAAAACTCACACAAAATTTGCCTTAAAAAAAACTCTGTGGGCCGGGCACAGCGGCTCACACCTGTAATCTCAGCACTTCGGAAGGAAGAGGCAGGTGGATCACCTGAGGTCAGAAGTTCAAAACCAGCTTGACCAACACGGTGAAACCCTGTCTCTACTAAAAATACAAAAAAAAAAATAATAATAATTAGCTGGGTGTGGTCGTGGGTGCCTGTAATCCCAGCCACTCAGGAGGCTGAGGCAGGAGAATCGCTCGAACCCAGGAGGCGGAGGTCGCAGTGAGCCGAGATGGCGCCATTTCACTCCAGCCTGGGTGAGAGTGAGACTTCATCTCAAAAGAAAACAAACAAACAAAAAAACCAACTCCCTGTCAGCAGAGTACTGCTTTTGATCAGGAAATTTCTGGTGATGTCTCTTTTTCATAAAGTATTACACACAGTTTAGTAATTCTTACCAGAAACAAAAATACAAGCTGGGTGCAGTGGCTCATGCCTGTAATCCCAGCACTTTGGGAGGCCAAGGTGGGTGGCTCACCTGAGGTCCGGAGTTCGAGACCAGCCTGGCCAACATGGTGAAACCCCATCTCTACTAAAAATATAAAAATTAGCTGGGGCGTGGTGGCGGGTGCCTGTAATCCCAGCTATTTGGGAGGCTGAGGCAGGAGAATCGCTTGAACCCGGGAGGCGGAGGTTGCAGTGAGTTGAGATTGTGCCACTGTACTCCAGCCTGGCTGACAGAGCGAGACTCTGTCTCAAAAAAAAGAAAAGAAAAAAAAAGGAAAAGAAAAAGAAATAAAAATACAGGTGTAGTTTTTACAAATAATATATTCATATATATAATATATATATGAATTGTATATTACCTGATGTCTACACATCACATTTGATTATTCCTTTCCTCATAAAATCACAAAACATTAGCAACAGACAGGATCTTAGAAATAATTCACTCCAAATCCTCATGTGCCAGATGAGACACTAAGGCCCAGAGACATGAAGTATCTTTTCTCTATGTAACTAGATAGTGGCAGGGCCAGGTCTAAGAATCCAATTCCTCCTCTTTCCCAGTCCATTGTTCTTTCAAAAAATGTGGTAGATACTATACCTCCCAATTTATAGACTGAGAAACTCATTTTGAAGTAAGGGGATTCCCTAGTAGTGCAAGAGGACAGAACTGAGAAGAGATCACAATTTTTATAAAGATTAATTAGATCTATGGTTGCAGAAAAAACTTTTTTTTTTTGAGACGGAATCTAACTCTGTCACCCACGCTGGAGTGCAGTGGCATGATTTCAGCTCACTGCAACCTCCGCCTCCCAGGTTCAAGCGATTCTCTTGCCTCAGCCTCCTGAGTAGCTGGGATTACAGGCACCCACCACCACGCCCAGCTAATTTTTGTATTTTTAGTAGAGACAGGGTTTCATTGTGTTGGCCAGCTGGTCTCAAACCCCTGACCTCATGATCCACCCACCTCGGCCTCCCAAAGTGCTGGGATTACAAGTGTGAGCCACTGTACGCAGCCAGAAAACATTTTTAATATCAGTAATATTTACCTAGTTTATATATGAATCTTTAAAAAAAAGTGAAAATTAAAACTTACCTCATAATACCACTGTGATATTGGCAAACTGTGAGTGATAGCAAGCCAGTTGCGGTGTACTTCAAAATCTGTGGAATGGCTACTCAAAACAATTAGATGAATAAAATGAGATTTTGCAATATTTATCCATTTCTAATTCCCATAGCTATGCTTTTAAATGGACTGACATTCCCTAAGTAGTCACAGTTCACTGTCCTATAGAGACACCCTATTTGTGTTACATATTACATTACGTAATCCTTAACTTCACTTATCTGGAAGTCAGATCTTCTGGAAAGTTGTTGAGCAATCTACAAGTCAGTGAAAAGGGTTTCACAACTATCTAAAGGGCTGACAAGAAGCCCAGACTTTTTCTTTTCCTTTTTTGAAATGGAGTCTCCTTCTGTCACCCAGGTTGGAGTGTAGTGGGCCCGTCTCAGGTCACTGCAACCACCGCCTCCTGGGTTCACGCAAGTCTTCTGTCTCAGCCTCCCAAGCAGCTGAGACTACAGGTGTGTACCACCAATCCTGGCTAATTTTTAGTAGAGATGGGGTTTCGTCATGTTGGCCAGGCTGGTCTCAAACTCCTGACCTCAGGTGATCCACCTGCCTCAGTCTCCCAAAGTGCTGGGATTACAGGCGTGAGCCACTGCCCCTCGTCTAGCCCAACCTTTTTCTTACAGGCGGCCCTCAGGCCTTTGCTCAGAAGTGACTTCCTCTTGCTCACAAATAATTCTAACAAAATTCATTACCTGTATACCAACACGTAAGTTTGAGTAGGAGTTCATCTGAAGAGAAGGTGGGAAAAGATCCTTGCCTTGCTTTTCCCATTTCTCCAAATTCTCCCTCTGCCCGTCACTATATAGATCTAAGGATCACCCATCTTCAGTAAAAATGTTTTCCTTTTTGTCCACTGCCGTACCGCCCCTCCACATTTAGAACAGCACCTGACACATGGACAGGCTCAATACGTTCTTGCTGAATATCCACTCACCAAAGTCAACAATGAGTTCCACAGCAAAGCCCAATTTACACTTTCCAATGTTTTACACAACCTTTCCACAATGACAACTTTCTCCTACCTCCAGCCAACCCCTTCTGTCTCAATCATGGTTTTCCCTTCCTATATTCACCAGGGACATGTTAATATTCCCCTAGGTTCAGTTCTTGGTCCCCTTTTTACGCAACTTATTCTGCTCTGGACAATCTTATGCAAACTTTCTGGTTCCACTGTCAATTGTATAATGATGACTCCCAAATTTCACTTTTTTTTTTTTTTTTGAGACTGAGTCTCGCTCCGTCGCCAGGCTGCAGTACAGTAGCGTGATCTTAGCTCACTGCAACCTCCATCTCTCGGGTTCAAGCGACTCCCCTGCCTCAGTCTCCTGAGTAGCTGGGACTACAGGCACAGGGCACCACGCCTGGCTAATTTTTTTTTTTTGTATTTTAGTAGAGATGGGGTTTCACCATGTTGGCCAGGATGGTCTCGATCTCCTGACCTCGTGATCAGCCAGCCTCGGCCTCCCAAAGTGCTGGGATTACAGGCAGGAGCCACCACGCCCGGCCTACTCCCAAATTTCAATATGCAACATTGGCTTCTTTCCTAAGTTGTAGAGACAGACACCTCCAATTTCCTGTTAACAATCTCACTTGCATTTCCTACAGATTTTTCAAAATCTCCAATCAAAACTGAATTGATGACCCATCAATCTCAAGTCTAAGTATGTATACCCAACAGAAATGCATAGTATGTTCACTAAAAGACATATACTATAAGAATGTGCAAAATGGGGCCAGGCGCAGTGGCTCACGCCTATAATCCCAGCACTTTGGCAGGTTGAGGCGGGCGGATCATGAGGTCAGGAGATCGAGACCATCCTGGCTAACATGGTGAAACCCCGTCTCTACTAAAAACACAAAAATTACCCGGGCGTGGTGGCGGGCATGTGTAGTCCCAGCTACTTGGGAGGCTGAGGCAGGAGAATGGCATGAAGCCGGGAGGGGAGCTTGCAGTGAGCTTAGATCGTACCACTGTACTCCAGTCTGGGTGACAGAGCGAGATTCTGTCTCAAAAAAAGAAAAAAAAAGGAATGTTCAAAGTAAAACTATTTGCAACAGGTAAAAAGTGGAGATAATTCAAATGTCCGCAAACAGCAGAATGGCTAAATAAATTGTGGTGTTTTCACACAATGGAATACTGTAGGGCAGCAGTTCTCAAAGTGTGATTCAGGAATTCGCAGGGAGACCCTTTCAGGGAGTTTGAAATATGTACTATTTTCATAATAATATTCAGATGTAATTTGTCCTACTTTCACTCATTCTCTCACAAGTATACAGTGATGTTCTAGAGGCTACATAATATGATGTCATCACTCTGATGGCCAGTGACATTTGTGCTTGTATATTCTTGTGCTTGAACAATTTAATTTGTAAAATGGTAATTATCTATTATACAGCCCACATAAACATATAGCTCTCTGTGACCCTCAATTATTTTTAAGAAGTGATTCTGACTAAAAAGTTTGAGAACCAGTGATATCTAGTGATAAGAATGAAAAAACTATAATCACACAACAACGCACAAACTTAATGTTGAGTGAAAGCCAGACCCAAGAGAACAGGTTGTATGATTACATTTGTATAAAATTCAAAAACAAACAAAAAAACCCAAACAAAAATTCAAAAACAGGCAAAATTTAACCTATACAGTTAAAAGTCAACATCAGAGGCCAGGCATGATGGCTCACACCTGTAATCCCAATACTTTGGGAGGCCAAGGCGGGTGGATCACTTGAGCTCAGGAGTTCGAGACCAGCCTGGTAACATAGTGAGACCCCATATCTACAAAAAATTTAAAAATTAGCTAGGCAAGGCGGCACACCCCTGTAGTCCCAGCTACTCAAGAGGCTGAGGTGGGAGGACTCCTCGAGCCCAAGAGGCTGAGGCTACAGTGAGCCAAGTTTGGAGCCATGGGAGACAGAGCAAAGCCCGGTCTCAAAAAGAAAAAAGGTGAGAATATCAATACCCTTGGTGGGGTGGGGTTGCAGGGAGTGGCTAGAAGGACACACGAGGGATAATATTCTGCTTATTGATCTGTATGCTATTTACAGATGTATTCACTTTGCAAAAATTCAGTGAGCTGTACATTTATGATTTGCACTTCTGGTATTTTATAATGGATTTTGTATGGAATTGTAGGTTGAAATTTGTTTCCACTGATCTTTGGAAGCTTATTCCATTGGTTTTTAGTATAAAATGCTGATGTTGGTTAAGCCTCTTTCCTTTATGGTTTTCCCTTCATCTCTGGAAGTTTCCTGTTTCTCCTTTTCATCCATAGCAGTATGAAATGTCTAGTGATTAATGTCTTCGTGAGGGTCTTTTTTCATTAATTATGCTGAGTATGTAGTGCCTTTAGCTCTGGGAAATTTATTATTTGCTCATCTCCTCCCCTGTGTTTTTTTCCTGAAACTTTAGATGGATGCTAGATACCCTAGATTGAAATTATAATTTTTATCTTTTCTCTCATATTTTTGAAAGATTTACTCTATTTGTCCTTAATTTTGGCAATACCATTTTCTATTAACTACAGTTTCTCTGATAATTCCTGTTTCATAGCATCTGTTCTTGTTTTATAGATATGTCGTTTTTACTCTCTTTGGAGTAGCACTTACAACATCTGAGTGAGTTTGGGGACACTTTCTTTTCCTATATAGTTGTACTACATAGATTTTTTTCAGTCTCTTTTTTGGTTACTTTAGTTATTTTGTTGTTTCCTATTCAAAACTGTTGGACCTTCACTTTTGTTGGAGTGCTGGGATTACAGGTGTGAGCCACTGCACCCATCTGTAAAAGTAATCTTAATTGCTGAAATGACACTTGAAAAAAAAGCAAAACTAAGACTAGAGACATAATGATAAATAGCAAACAACTATTTTTTTAATTGCATTAAAAAAATCTACCATCAGCTGAGCACAGTGGTTCATGCCTATAATCCCAGTATTTTGGGAGGCCATGGTGGGAGGATAGCTTGAGGTTGGAAGTTCAAGACCAGCCTGGGCAACATAATGAGATCCCCATCTCTACAAAAAACTTAATGATTAGCTGGTATGGTGGTGTGCACCTGTAGTCCCAGCTACTCAGGAGGCTGAAGCCAGAGGATGGCTTGAGCCCAGGAATTTGAGGCTGCAGTGAGCTATGATCATGCCACTGTACTCTAGCCTGAGTAACAGAGTTAGACCCTGTCTCTAAAATTTTTGACCAACATCTCCAGCTAATTCTTTGTATTTTTTTTGTAGAGACGGGGTTTCACTATGTTGCCCATGCTGGTCTCAAACTCCTGAGCTCAAGCAATCTGCCTGCCTTGGCCTTCCACAGTGCTGGGATTACAGGTGTGAGCCACTGCACCCATCCCTGTCTCTAAAAATTAAAACAAACAAAAACCTACCATCTCTTACTTGTCCTATGATAGCTTCTTAAATTGAACTCCCCATCTTCACTCAGGCCTTTCATTAATCTAGCTTTCACACTGCAGTCAAAATAGTATTTCTAAATCACGAATGTCATATTTCCCTTTTAATTGACCTCTGCCCTCCGGATAAAATCTAAAGTACTTAACATAGCCTAAAAGATCTTTTTGGATCTCGCTTATTCACCTTTTCAGCCCATTTCTCACTATCCTCTCGCTTGTTTTTGTCTTACTCTACATTCACCTTTTCCCTCTGCCTGCAACACTCCATTTGAGGTAGGTTCTTTAACTCTTACCATTTCACCAGTGGCTTAGAGAAGCAGCTTGCCCTGTCATGTAGCCAGTATGTAGCAGAGCCAGATTCTAACCAGGGCTGTCTGACTCCCTAGCTATGGCTCTGAAACCACCAAATACTTCCAAAGTTAGTTGTTATTTTCTCTGCAAATCCTTCCTAACCTCAAGGCAAAATAAATCTTTAATTTGTTTTTTTCTATCTCTAATGCCACCATTCCAATTCAAGTCAGCATCTTCTCTCATGTAGACTTTCTCAAAGGGCACCTAGCCTTCGTGACTCTCCTGCCTCCTCCAATCATTTATATGGCAGCCAAAAAATATTTTATAAATGCAAATCATTTCCACTGAATTTATACAATCAAAATCTAAATTTTTCATCCTGGCTTTTTAAGATCCGGCATGATTTGGTGCCTATCTTTCCAATTTCACTGTGCATGTTTCTGTCTCTGTTGCTTATTCCATGCCAACAACACTGGCCTTATCACAGTTGCCCAAATAGGCCAATACTTTCACACCACAGGGCCTATATTTATACAGTGTGCTCTTTCAGGTAAGTTCTACACACGTGCACACACCACAAACTCTGCATGGATGGCCCTCTCATTCATACTTTAGGCCTCCAATTAAGTCAGTTCCTCAGAGACATTCTCTGACACCTAATCAAAAGTATGTCTTCCTTCTTGGTCCCAATAGGATCCTGTTGTCCTTCTTCTTCCTTTTTTTTTTTTTTTTTTTTTTTTGACGGAGTCTTGCGCTGTCACCCAGGCTGGATGGAGTGCATTGGCACGATCTTGGCTCACTGCAGGCTCCACCTCCCGGGTTCACACCATTCTCCTGTCTCAGCCTTCCGAGCAGCTGGGACTACACACGCCCACCACCACACCTGGCTAATTTTTTGTATTTTTAGAGAGACGGGGTTTCACCGTGTTAGCCAGGATGGTCTCGATCTCCTGACCTCATGATCCGCCCGCCTCAGCCTCCCAAAGTGCTGGGATTACAGGCTTGAGTCACCATGCCCAGCCTCTTCTTCCTAATACTTAATCCAAATTATGGTTATGTAACTATATATTTGCATTGATTTGTTTCTGGTACTGTTATACTTACTGAACTACACACTTCATGGGGCCAGGGATCATATCTATTTTGTCCTCGCTTCTAGCCTAGCAACAATACCTGGTACATAATAAAGCAGTTAGCAAATGTTTTGTTGAACATATCTGCATTTACCCTATAGCTTCCCTCTCACATCCCAGCAGTTTCCGATTTGAGAAGCAGAGCATTAACTACAATTAAAAACATTCTTTTTAAAATATATTAAGTGTTTCATAAATTTGCATGCTATCCTTCTACGCGGACCATGCTAAGCTTCCTGTATCATTCAATTTTAGTGCAGGCATACCTTAGAGATGTTGTGGGATCACGAGGTCAGGAGACTGAGACCATCCTGGCTAACACAGTGAAACCTCATCTCTACTAAAAATACAAAAAAAAATTAGTCGGGTGAGGTGGTGGGCGCCTGCAGTCCCAGCTACTAGGGAGGCTGAGGCAGGAGAATGGCATGAACCCGGGAGGCGGAGCTTGCAGTGAGCTGAGATCATGCCACTGCACTCCAGCCTGGGCGACAGCAAGACTCCGTCTCAAAAAAAAAAAATGTTTACACTATACTATAAAGTGTGCAATATTACTATGTCTAAAAAGACAGTGTACACCTTCATTTTAAAATACTTTATTGCTAAAACAAAGCTAATGATCATCTGCGCCTTTGGCAAGTCCTAATCTTTTTGCTGATGGAGAGTTTTGCCTCAATGTTGATGGCTGTTGATTGATCAGGGTTATGGGTGCTGAAGACTGGGGTGACTGTGGCAAACAGTTTTTTTTTTTTTTTTTTGAGATGGAGTCTCACTCTTGTCACCCAGGCTGGAGTGCAACGGCATCATCTCGGCTCACTGTAACCTCTGCCTCCTGGGTTCAAGTGATTCTCCTGCCTCAGTCTCCTGAGTGGCTGGGATTACAGGTGCCTACCACCACACCTGGCTAATTTTTGTATATTTAGTAGAGATAGGATTTCACCATGTTGGCCAGGCTGGTCTTGAACTCCTGACCTCAGGTAATCCACCCTCCTTGGCCTCCCAAAGTGCTGGAATTACAGGTGTGAGCCACCGTGCCTGGCAAGACTGTGGCAATTTCTTAAAACAACAATGAAGCTTGCCACATTGATGGGCTCTTCCTTTCACAAAAGATTCCTCTAGTATGCACTGCTGTTTGATAGCATTTAACCCACAGTAAAACTTTCAAAATTGGAGTCAATCCTTCTTCTTAAACCCTGCCACTGATTATTAAGTTTATATAATATTCTTTTTTTTTTTTTTTTTTGAGATGGAGTCTGGCTCTGTGGCCCAGGCTGGAGTACAGTGGCCGGATCTCAGCTCACTGCAAGCTCCGCCTCCTGGGTTTACGCCATTCTCCTGCCTCAGCCTCCCGAGTAGCTGGGACTGCAGGCGCCCGCCACTTCGCCCGGCTAGTTTTTTGTATTTTTTAGTAGAGACGGGGTTTCACCGTGTTAGCCAGGATGGTCTCGATCTCCTGACTTAGGGATCCGCCCGTCTCGGCCTCCCAAAGTGCTGGGATTACAGGCTTGAGCCACCGCGCCCGGCCAAGTTTATATAATATTCTAAATCCTTTGTTGTCATTTCAACAATATTCACAGCATCTTCATTAGCATAGTGCATCTCAAAAGAAACCACTTTCTCTGCTCATTCATGAGAAGCAACTCCTCATCCACTCAAGTTTTATCATGACATATCATGTAGCCATTCAATCATATGCTCAGGCTCCACTTCTAGTTCTCTTGCTATTTCCATGACATCTGTAGTTTTACTCCTTCCACCGAAATCGTGAACCCCTCAAAGTCATCCACTGGAGTTGGAATCTAATTCTTCCAAACTCTTGTTAATGTTGATATCTCAACCTCCTCCTATGAATCATGAATGTTCTTAATGGCATCTAGAATAGTGTATCCTTTCCAGGTTTCAATTTACTTTGCCCAGATCCATCAGAGGAATCACTATCTATGGCAGATATAGCCTTATGAAATGTATTTCTTTTTTTTTTTTATTTTTTTGAGATGGAGTCTCACTCTGTCGCCCAGGCCGGAGTGCAGTGGCCGGATCTCAGCTCACTGCAAGCTCCGCCTCCCCGGGTTCACGTCATTCTCCTGCCTCAGCCTCCCGAGTAGCTGGGACTACAGGCGCCCGCCACCTCGCCTGGCTAGTTTTTTGTATTTTTTAGTAGAGACAGGGTTTCACTGGGTTAGCCAAGATGGTCTCGATCTCCTGACCTTGTGATCCGCCCGTCTCGGCCTCCCAAAGTGCTGGGATTACAGGCTTGAGCCTTAAATAACAAGACTTAAAAGTCAAAACTGATTGGGCATGGTGGCTCATGCTTATAATCCCAGCACTTTGGGAGGCCATGGCAGGCAGATCGCTTGAGCACAGGAGTTCAAGAACAGCCTGGGCAACATTGCGAAAACCCATCTCTACTAAAAATACAAAAATTAGCAGGGTATGGTAGCACACACCTTAAGTCCCAGCTACTTGGTAGGCTGAGGTAGGAGGACTGCTTGAGCCCGAAAGGTGGAGGTTGCAGTGAGCTGAGATCATGCCACTGCACTCCAGCCTGAGTGGCAGAGTGAGACCCTGTTTCAAAAAAAAAAAAGCAACTAGTCAACTGGCTGCAGAATAGATATTACATCAGCAGCCATGAAAACAACATTAAGGCTGGGCACAGTGGCTCATGTCTATAATCCCAGAACTTTGGGAAGCAAAGGTAGGAGGATCGCTTAAGCCTAGGAATTCCAGGCTGTCCTGGGCAACGCAATGACTCCATCTCTCCAAAAATAAATTTTAAAAAAAGGCCAGGCATGGTGCTCATGCCTGTAGTCCCAGCACTCTGGGAGGTCAAAGAGAGCAGATCACTTGAGGCCAGGAGTTCAAGACCAGCCTGGCCAACATGGCAAAACCCCATCTCTACTAAAAATATAAAAATTAGCAGGGCATGATAGTGTGCACCTGTAACCCCAGCTACTTGGGTGGCTGAGGCAGGAGAATTGCTTGAACCCGGGAAGCTGAGGTTGCAGTGAGCTGAGATCGTGCCACTACACTCCAGTGTGGGAAACAGAGCGAAACTCCATCTCAAAAATAAATAAATAAGAAAAAAAAAGAAAAATAATGGCTGGGTGTGGTGGCTCATGTCTGTAATCCTAGCACTTTGGGAGGCCAAGACAGGTGGATCACTTGAGGTCAGGAATTTGAGACCAGCCTGGGGAAGCTGGTGAAGCCCTATCTCTGCAAAAAATACAAAAAGTTAGCTGGGCATAGTGGTGTACACCTGTAGTTCAAATTACTTGGGAAGCTGAGATGGGAGGATTGTTTGAGCCCAGGAGGTAGAGGCAGCAGTGAGCTGAGATCACACCAGTGCACTCCAGCCTGACAAAGTGAAATCCTGCCTCAAAAAAGAAAAGAAAAAGGAAAAATATTGACCAATGAGGTGGCTCAGGTCTGTAATCCCAGCACTTTGGAAGGGCTCACTTGAGCCCAGGAGTTTGAGATCAGCCTGGTAACACAGTGACACCTTGTCTCTACCAAAAAGAACAACAACAACAACAACAAACAAACCAAACCAAAACACACACACATAGATAGATGACAGACAGATAATAGAGAAAAAAAATTAGCTGGGCATGGTGGCATCTGTCTTCGTTCCAGCTATTCGGGAGGCTGAGGGAGGAGGATTGCTCAAGTGCAGGAGATTAAGGCTGCAGTGCGCCATGATGGTGCCACTGTACTTCACCCTGGGAGATAAGAGCAAGACTGTGTCTCTAGAAAAAAAAAAAAAATTGGTTTCTGAGCAGTAGGTCTCAACAGTGGGCTTACTCAGTAAACCATGCTGTAAATAGATGTGCTGCCATCCAGGGCTTTGTTGTTCCATTTATAGTGCATAGGCAGAGTAGATTCAGCATAAGTCTTAAGGGCCATCAGATTTTCAGAACAGTAAATGAGAACTGGTTTCAACTAGATGTCCCAGATGGCATCTTCCAATGTAAGTCTGTTTCTTCTACCTTGAAAATCTATTGTTTAGTGTAGCCACCTTAATCAGTGATCTTAGCTAGATCTAGAAAACTTACTGCAGCTTCTGCATCAACACTTGCTGCTTCACCCTGTACTTTATTATGGAGATGGCTTCTTTTCTTTCTTTTTTTTGAGATGGAGTTTCGCTCTTGTTGTCCAGGCTGGAGTGCAATAGCGCGATCTCAGCTCACTGCAACCTCCGGGTTCAAGTGATTCTCCTGCCTCAGCCTCCCGAGTAGCTGGGATTACAGGCATGCTCCACCACACCCGGCTAATTTTGTATTTTTAGTAGAGACGGGGTTTCTCCATGTTGGTCCTCTGGTGATCCGCCCATCTTGGCCTCCCAAAGTGCTAGGATTACAGGCATGAGCCACCGTGCCCAGTCGATGGCTTCTTTTCTTAAACCTCATGAACCCACCTCTGCTAGCTTCCAAATTTTCTTCTGCAACTTCCTTACCTCCCTTAGGCTTCAAAGAATTGAAGCGTTAGGGCCTTGATGTAGATAAGGTTTTGGTTAAGGGAATGTTATGGCTGGTTTGATCTATCCAGACCACTAAAATGTTCTCCATATCATCAAGATTGTTTCACTTTCTTAACACTTGTGTATTCACTGGAGTAGCACTTTTAGTTTCCTTCAAGAACTTTTCCTCTGCACTCACAACTTGGCTGTTTGGCACAATGGGCCTAACTTTCAGCCTGTCTTGGCTTTCAGGATGCCTTCCTCATCAAGCTCAATCATTTCGAGCTTTTGATTTAAAGTCACAGATATGTGACTCTTCCTCTCACTTGAAAACTTAGAGGCCACTGTAGGGCTATTAATTGGCCTAACTTTATTATTGTATCTCAGTCAATAGGGAGGCCTGAGGACAGGGAGAGAGATGGTGGAACAGCTGGTTGGTAGAGCAGTCGGAACACACAGCATTTATTAAATTCACCATAGTGTTGCCCCAAAGCAATCAGAATAGAAATATCAAAGATCACTGATTACAGATCATCATAACAAATATAATAGTAATGAAAAAATGTGAACTATTTCAAGATTTACCAAAATGTTACACAGACACAAAATGAGCACATGATGTTAGAAAAATGGCGTTGATAGAGTTGCTCAATGGAGAGTTACCACAGCCTTCAATTTGTAAAAAAAAAAAAAAAAATGAAAATGCAGTATCTGTGAAGTGCAATAAAGCAAAGTGCAAAAAATGAGGTATTCCTGTACATGTGCTGCCAAAGTGAGTGCTATATACATTCTTAACCTGGACCAAGAGCAGTATTCAAAATAACAACTCTGGCCAGGCATGGTGGCTCACGCCTGTAATCCCAACATTATGGGAGGCTGAGGCAGGTGGACCACTTGAGGTCAGGAGTTTGAGACCAGCCCCCGGCCATCATGGTGAAACCCCATCTCTACTAAAAATACAAAAATTAGCCTGGCACAGTGGTGCACGCCTGTAATCCCAGGTACTCAGGAGGCTGAGGCAGGAGAATCATTTGAACCCAGGAGGCAGAGGTTGCAGTAAGCTGAGATCGTGCCACTGTACTCCAGCCTGGGTGACAAGGTGGGACAAGCCTGTCTCAAAAACAAAATAATAACAAACAAACAAAAAAAACAACTCTGAGGATACATTTCTAGCCTGAGGCAACTAAAGCAAGAAATATCTTCTTAATGCACAGACCTACAGTTAATCATTTTACTGAATCTACATACACATTCCACTTATATGATTACATATACACATCAGTATGGACTTATATTCAATACATATGACTCTCCCATACTCAACAAGAAATCACCAAGAGCCTGAATCAAAGGATACTAATAAAACAAACCCTAAACTAGGAAGTGGGAGGGAAAGGAGAAAAGGGATGAGGGAGAAAAAGAAAAAAGAGGAAGGATGAAGGGAGGGTGGAAGCTAATATTAACAAATATTGAGTACCTACTGTATACACACCACCATTTGATGGTTGCTTCTTGGTTTCCATGCTTTCAGTCTTGGCCCTACATCCATTTTTTACACAGCAGTCTAACTGTGGTCTTCGAAACCTTGTGCTATCTGTCCCCTGGGCACCCCACCCTTTGCCACTCCTCTTCCTCAATGCTCTGCAGCCACAAGAGGCACTTTGTGTTCCTAGAATGCTCTGACTTCTTTCCTGCCACAGGGCCATTGAACTTACTCTTTACTATACCTCAACTGCTTTCCACATCACTTATTCTTTTTCATTTTTTGAATTTCAACTCAAACATCACCTTCTAAAGGAGTAGCGCCCAGCCACTTAGTAACCCTCTATTTCCTTTATCACAATCTGAAACGTTCCTGTTTGTCTAGTTCCACCCACCAACTTCGAGGGCAAGGACCAGTAATGTCTTGCTCACCACCGCATCTCCCGGGAGTTAGAAGGGTACCTGGCACCTCAGGCACCTGTTAATACTGGCTGAATGGCTGTTCGAAAGGTTCTTAAATGCATATTAAGGATGAGGACCCTGAGGTTCAGAAACATTAAAGTGACTTGTTCCAAATCCGACAGCGCCAGGTCTGAACCTAGCCAGCTGAGGCTAAGTCAAGTAACAAATGGCGAAACGGAAAGCTTAGCAAAGGCAGGATAGCGACAAACACGACCTGAAGTTCCTTCTCTTTATACCTAGGGATATCCACACCTCTCTCTCCCGCCCTGACCGACCGCGAGGCCTCCCCGCCCAGCCCCTGGCCGTGCGAGTCCCTTACTAGGTGGGGATGAGAAGGCATTTGAGGAGAGTCACCCCGAGCGCCAAAGCCGAAAACCAATTGCCAGTACCCGCGGCAATTGTGAGCGCCGCCATTGCTGCGGCACCGCACGCTTCCTACCAACTTGATCCACATCCGGGATCCCGCGCATGCGGAGAAGGCCCTCTGAAGCGGAGCCCGCGAGCTGCGCGCATGCGGCGAGCCGCGCAGCCAGTCAGAGGACTGCAGTCAGCTATTTAAACCTCCCGCCCACTTTTTCTTTACAGCCGCGTTTCACCCCGGGCAGGAAGGGTTTTTGCATTGGCCTTTGTACCCACTTTTAAGTTTTATCGTCTGGTTCATACTTGCATAGAAAGAGTGGTCGTTTGGTCTGGGTCGTCACTGTGTAGTATTGGGGATACTTAGGTGAGGAAAAAAAAAAAACGCTAGAGACGTGCACGCACTAGTGGAGAAGCCAGGATTGTTGCCCTAGAGTTACAGTAGATAAAAGTACCATAGAGAACTGCGGGGGCTCCTAACCTGGATGCCTGCACCGGAGTATTAAATCCAGCTAGAGAATGGCATGTGCAAAGATACAGAGGTGAGAAACATTGTTTTTAGAACTCTGAGCGAGGCTCTTGGCTCAGCTCCTCCTTGAGCGTAACCCATTCTGGAAGCAGGGTAGAGGCTAGTCCTAACGTTTAATGTACAAATAACCTACGGTTCATGTTAAAATTCAGATTCTGATTCAGTAGGCCCAACGAAGTCGCAGATTTCGTAAAGACTGAGGCACATGCAATGGAATTAGACTTGTCTCATTATTTTACTGTGTGATCTTGGACAAATTCTCTAAACCTCAGTTTCTTTTTTCTTTATTTTTATTATTATTATTTTTTTGAAAATAGATAAAAATGGTTTCTGGCCAGACGCGGTGCTCACACCTGTAATCCCAACACTGGGAGGCCGAGGCGGGCGAATCACCTGAGTTCAGGAGTTTGAGATCAGCCTGGCCAACATTTAATTAAAAATTTTTTTAAAAATTAGCCTAGCATGGTGGCGGGCGCCTGTAATTCCACTTACTCAAGAGGCTGAAGCTAGAGAATCGCTTGAACCGGGGAGGCAGAGGTTGCAGTGAGCTGAGATGGCGCCATTGCACTCCAGCCTGGGAGACCAGAGCGAAACTCCGTCTCAAAAAAAGTTTCAGCCTCATAAAGTGGTTGTGAGGATATGATTCCAGGACAGAATAAATGCTCAATAATGTGTCAGATCAGTTAATTATCTTGCTGAAAGATGCACAGCAAGTAGGTGACAGTGTCACCTCCCTAATATGAGTTTATGCCCTCCCACAGCTTCAACCGCCGCCCATGTGAATATGATGCACAGATTTATAGCTCAGCACTCCTCTCACTTCCAGACCCTGATCTCCAGTTGGCTACCTGACCTCACGTAGATGTTTTCGTTTTGTTTTTGAGAGACGGTCTCATTCTGTGGCCCAGGTTGGAGGGCAATAGTGCAAACACAGATCACTGCCACCTTGACCTCCTGGGCTCAAGCAGACCTCCCCACCTCAGCCTCTTGAGTAACTGGGACCACAGGGATGTGGCAACGTGTGTGTGTGTGTGTGTGTGTGTGTGTGTGTGTAGAGGTGGCATCTCCCTATGTTGTCCTTGCTGGTCTCAAACTCCTGGGCTCAAGTGATATTCCTGCCTTAGCCTCCCAAAGTATTGGGATTACAGTTGTGTGCCACCATGCCCAGCTACTTAGATGTTTTAAAAGCACTTTGCATTAATTTTCTATTTCTGCTGTAACAAATTACCATAAACTTAGTAGCTTAGAACAACACAAATTTATTCTCTTACAGTTCTGTAAACCAGAAATTTAAAATCAGTCTCACTGGGCTAAAGTCAAGGTGTCACTTGGATCGGTTGCTTCCAGAGGCTCTGCAGGGAGATGGTTTTTCTTGCCTTTTTCAGCTTTTAGAAGTTGCCTGTATTCCTTGGCCCCTTCCTCACATCACTCCAACCTCCTTCCATCCTTACAATCGATTACTTTCCTGTAATAGCTACGGTCAAATGGGCAGCTGAAGATGATGATGAAGATGATCTTGACACCGAGAAGCAGAAGACCAATGAGGATGACCAGACAGCAAAAAAGGAAAAGTTAAAAGAAGGCTACTCATACTTGCTGTCTCAGTATCTAAAGGTGGTCACCTACCAGTAGAGAGGCCCACCCACTGCAGACAGTGCCACCGAAGGTGACATGCACTTTCTACCACCCATCCAAAACTGTAATGTGAATCTGTAACAGGAGAGGAAAAAAGAACCAAAACTTCCAAGGCCTTGCATTTTTTCTTCAAAGCATTTTTTTTTTTCTTGGAGATGGAGTCTCACTCTATTGCCTGGAGTGTAGTGGCACAATCTCGGCTCTCTGCAGCCTCTGCCTCCTGGGTTTAAGCAATTCTCTGCCTCAGCCTCCCAAGTAGCTGGGGTTACAGGCGCATGCCACCACACTCGGCTAATTTTTGTATTTTTAGGAGAGATGGGGTTTCACCATGTTGGCCAGGCTAGTCTTGAACTCCTGACCTCATGATCCACCTGCCTTGGCCTTCCCAAAGTGCTGGGATTACAGGCGTGAGCCACCACACCCAGCCAAAAGCATTTTTTAAAAGGAAAATTGGTCTATATTTTTTGTTTCTACTTTATATCTTTGTACATATTTTTAGAGGTCAGGCATTTTTAACAATCTTGGATGACCAAAACAGCTTTCAGAGTGTTCTTCACCCAACTTCTGACTTTACTTGTAGTGTGACCTTCATTAGAATCTCAAAGGAGGAAGAAAAACAAACAAATGCATTAAAAAATGCAAAAATAGATCAGGTGAGGTGGTTCATGGCTGTAAGCCCAGCACTTTGAGAGGCTTAGGTGGGTGCATCACCTGAGGTCAGGAGTTCAAGGCCAGCCTGGGCAAGATGGTGAAACTCCATCTCTACTAAAAATACAAAAATTAGCCGGGCATGGTGGCGGGACCTATAGTCCCAGCTACTCAGGAGGCTGAGGCAGGAGAATTGCTGGAACCTGGGAGGCAGAGGTTGCAGTGAGCCGAGATCACACCAGTGTACTCCAGCCTGGGCGACAGAGTGAGACTGTCTCAAAAAAAGCAAAAACAGGCCAGGCATGGTGGCTCATGCTATGATCCCAGCACTTTGGTAGGCCTAGGCAGGTGGATCACCTGAGGTCAGGGGTTTGAGACCAGCCTAGCAAACATGGTGAAAACCCGTTTCTACTGAAAATATAAAAATTAGCCAGGCATGGTGGCGGGTGCCTGTAATCCCAGCTACATGGGAGGCTGAAGCATGAGAATTGCTTGAACTCAGGAGGCAGAGGTTGCAGTGAGCAGAGATCATTGCACTGCAGCCTGGGTGACAGAGTAAGACTCTGTCTCAAAAATAAATAAATGCAAAAACAACAAATCTTATTTTTTCAACCTGTTTGATATATGTGTGAAACAATGTTATCCAACAATAAACAGGAATCTTATTTTTCTGAGGTTTTTTTCCCTAACTTCATTTCTAGTGAATTTTCTGAGTTCTAACAATAAATGGTAGAGACAGTTGTCATGAATTGTACCCCTTTTCTCATTCTTTCTGCTTTAGACTTGAACATGAGGCATAAAGCTAGACTCAGCTGTAAGGAAAAACTGCCTCATGCTGACCCTGGCATCACTGAGCTAATAAACAAATCCCTCTACCTCCAGACTTACTATGTGAGAACACACACACACACACACACACACACACACGTGTTACCAAAACACCAGGGGTTCCGATCTAGTTCCTGTTGCTTGCTTCACAGAAAGCCAATCACTGAGATAATTATTGCCAAGGAATAAGGCTTTAATCAGGTGCTGCAGAGAAACAGATGGGAGATAAATCTCAAACTTGGGTCCCTGACTGACTGAAACTAGGTTTATATAGCAGGAAAGGAATGTAATAATGTATTAAAAAAAAAAAAAAAAGGAACTAGGGAGGAATAAGGAAGCAATCATGATGAATGAGGGGCTTGGCATCTCATTGTCTGGATGCTGTGATCTGTTGAGTTTCAGTTCTTTGATACTTTTTTTTTGAGAGACCTGAAGGTCATTTCCTGAGGAAGGAACTCAGATAAATATAACTTTCCAGCTTTAAGACTAGAAGGGTCAATTTCTATCTTTGTCCAAAAAAAAAAACTAAGGTACTATTGGGTCCGGTTCACACATGCCCACACCACCCTTAGGTGTTTAAGCCACAGTTGGTCAGGTTGCCTCGTCTTCCAGCAAAAGTATTTCTCACTGCTCTTGCCAGGTCCTGTCTATTTAACCTCCTAGTTGTCTCTCACATTCATGCCTTCCTCTTCACCCACCTTTGCCACTCTAGGCACAATGACCTGCTTTCAGCCTTTGGTACATGCCATGTTCCCTCCTGTCACTGCCCTTTATACACGACCTTCCCTCTGTAATGTTCTTCCTTCTCCCTTTAGGCTAGTTAGCTCTTCATCCTTTAGCTCTTATAGCAAGCACTGCTTCCCCAAGACAACCTTCCCCAACCTCCCCTTATCCTACCCTGGGCACCTGTCAGCTGGATGCAATTATACTATGTGTGTGATTATCTAATTATCTCACTAGTTAGTCACTCCATGAGGACAGGGACCTTTTCTGTTTTATTCATTATTGTAGTAGCAGCAACCCACATAGCAGCTGACACAACAGATATGCTCTATGTTTGTTGAATGGCATGAATGTCTAAAACAGGATTCCAACCCAGTTTCTCCTACTTGAGTCTCTGTTTATCCCCAGTAGCTGGGACGACAGGCATGTCATGTGCCACCATGCCTCTTTGGTTCAGCTTTAAAAAATAAAAGAATTGGCTGCGTGCGGTGGCTCACACCTGTAATCCTAGCACTTTGGGAGGCTGAGGCGGGTGGATCACAAGGTCAGGAGTTCGAGACCAGCCTGGCCAACATGGCAAAACCCTCTCTCTACTAAAAATACAAAAATTAGCCAGACGTGGTGGTGGGCACCTGTAATCCCAGCTACTTAGGAGGCTGAGACGGGAAAATTGCTTGAAACCCGAAGGCAGAGGTTGCAGTGAGCCAAGATCGTGCCACTGGACTCCAGCCTGGGTGAAAGCAAAACTCCTTCTCAAAAAAAAAAAAAAAAGAATTAAGAATGAAAACAAGTCTCTAGACAATCAGAACCCACAGAGTGGTGGCAGATTGTGAGATCATCAAAATCTGGACACTCTCCCTTTCAGAGAAACTTGTGGTCAGGAAAGCTTTCCAGTCACCAGCAATGGCCAGGAACTGGAGTAGAATGGACTGATTTCATAGAAAAAAAAGAGGCCAGATCAGATGGTTTATGAAACACTTCAACAATCTGCTCAGATTTTTCAGCTTGAAGACCCCTATAAAACTGACATTGGCCCTTTTCTGCAATGAGTATATTTGAGACATGGGGAGAAACTGCAGAAAGGGGCCGATGTCAGTTTTATAGGGTCTTCAAGATTATGATTAGTTGAATAAGTTATATGTTTTTAGACTTTGGGGTGATTGTTTATAATGTCACTTGGAGGGTAATTAAACTCAGAAAGAAATGGGCCCGGTGTGGTGGCTCATGCCTGTAATCCCAGCATTTTGGGAGGCTGAGGTGGGAAGATCACTTGAGCTCAGGAGTATGACACCAGTCTGGCCAAAATAGCAAAAACTTATCTCTACTAAAAATAAAAATAAAATTTAAAAATTAGCCAGGCATGATGGTACATGCCTGTAGTTCCAGCTACTGGGGAGGCTGAGGTGGGGGCATTGTTTAAGCCTGGGAGATAGAGGCTGTAGTGAGCTGTGATGGTGCGCCACTGCATTCCAGCCTTGGCAAGAGAGTGAGACCCTGTCTCAAAAAAGGAAAAAAGAGAAAGAAACAGTCCAGTTCCAAGTTTAAAATTAAAAATGAGTAGTATTGCCAGGCGCGGTGGCTCAAGCTTGTAATCCCAGCACTTTGGGAGGCCAAGACGGGTGGATCACGAGGTCAGGAGATCGAGACCATCCTGGCTAACACAATGAAACCCCGTCTCTACTAAAAAATGCAAAAAACTAGCTGGGCGAGGTGGCGGGTGCCTGTAGTCCCAGCTACTCGGGAGGCTGAGGCAGGAGAATGGCGTGAACCCAGGAGGCGGAGCTTGCAGTGAGCTGAGATCCGGCCACTGCACTCCAGCCTGGGCGACACAGTGAGACTCCGTCTCAAAAAAAAAAAAAAAAAAAGTAGTATTGCATTTATATGCCATCCTAGCTATTTATTGCTGCATAGCAAGTTACCCAAAACTTAGCAACCTAGAAACATTTATTATTTCAGAGTTTCTGTGGTCAGGAATTAGAGTGGCTTAACTGGGTCGTTCTGGCTCAGGGTGTCTCTTGAGGTTGCAGCCAAGATGACATCAGGGGCTGTAGTCAACTGAAGGCTCCACTGGAGCTGTAGTATCCACTTCCAAGGCCAAGAGAAGCCCTCCGTTCCTTGTCACATAATCCACGCGCCTCGGCCTCCCAAAGTGCTGGGATTACAGGCATGAGCCACCGCCCCCGGCTCCAAATGCCCTTTTCCTTTATTGTACGACAGGCTCCTCCTATCCTATGACAAATCCTGCATGACCCAGTTCAAATGATCTATGAAATTTTCCCAAAGCATTTTGTGCGGGTTTCTTTTCAGAATTTATAATTGTAACCCCAGTGACAGCTAAGCCCTCCAAGATTCTTCAAATCTAAATAAAACTGACTTTGCCCAACCATTTAGTCTCAATTTGACAGCCTGTGGAAGCCAAGGCTTTCCCTTGTATTTCTGCAGAGTCTCAGAGGCATACGTTTTCACATCACCTCTTTTCTCCTGGACTTCCTACTTCCTCAGTTGTGGCCTGTGTTCTTACCTTATAACAGAGATGGGAGATTCAGCTCCTTCACTGCTTTCCAGGCAAAACCTGCTCATACACAGTATTTATGAGAACAGAGACTTTACTGAAGAGCACAGCACACCCAGCAAATCCTTTAAATCTCTAGGCATCACGCTTGCCCTCCCCAGTCCTCTTTGACTCTTTGGTCATGTGGTGTCCCCCTGTTGCCCTTTCCTGGTGCAGTTCCAGTCTCCCCATTTCTCTGGCCCTCACTCTCTGAAGCAACAAACCTCTTCAAAAGCTTTTCTCATGTAGAGTAGTTCCAGCGCACTTTGTTCTTGGCCTCTCCGTCTACCCAAGACCTTATGAAGGTGTTATTCCAAACAAGACAATTCCTTTCCCAAGAGGAGTTCTTAGACCAACAGGAAAATAATTTTCCAGTCATCTTGTATGTTTATAAGCATGTCTTAGTTCAGGCTGCTATACCAAAGTACCACAGACTGGGTGATTTGTAAACAACAAACAGACATTTATTCCTCACAGTTCTGGAGGCTGGAAGTCTGAGATCCAGGTCCAGGAAGAGGGTCTGGTGAAGGCTGTCTTCCAGGTTGCAGACTGCCAACTTCTTGTATCCTCACATAGTGGAAAGAGAGTGAAAGAGTTCTCTGGGCTCTCTTTCATTTTTATTTACTTATTTATTTTTGAGACACAGTCTCGCTGTGTCACCCAGGCTGTAATGCAATAGCACAATCTCAGCTCCCTGCAGCCTCTGCCTCCAGGGTTCAAGTGATTCTCCTGCTTTAGCCTCCCAAGTAGCTGGGATTACAGGTGCCCGCCACAATGCCTGGGTAATTTTTGTATTTTTAGTAGAGATGGAGTTTCACCATGTTGGTCAGGCTGGTCTTGAACCCCTGACCTCAAGCAATCCACCTGCCTCAGCCTCCCAAAGTGCTGAGATTATAGGTGTGAGCCACCGTGCCCAGCCAGGTGGGCTCTCTTTTATAAGGGCACTAATTCTACTCTTGAGGACTCCACCCTCATAACCTAATTACTTTTGACAAGCCCCCACCTCCCTATACCATCACATTGGAGGTTAAGATTTCAACATATCAATTGGGGTAGAGGGCTCAAACATTCGGTCTATAACAGAGTGTGCCTCACCTATGGGTCTGAATCAGGTCTGGTCTGAGTTGGTTGTCCCAGATCCCTGCACAGAGCTTGGGATATAGTGGGCCTTCAGTAACATATGTTGAATACATGAATTTGTGATAAATGAGAACGATTGATTTAAAAATACTGAATAAAATAATGAATCAGCTAGGCATGGTGGCTCACACCTATAATCCCAGCACTTTGGGAGGCCGAGGCAGGCGGATCACCTGAGGTCAGGAGTTCGAGACCAGTCTGGCCAACATGGTGAAACCCCGACTCTACTAAAAATACAAAAAATTAGCCGGGCATGATGGCGGGTGCCTGTAATCCCAGTTACTTGGCAGGCTGAGGCAGGAGAATCACTTGAACCTGGGAGGCAGAGGTTGTAGTGAGCTGAGATCACGCCATTGCACTCCAGCCTGGGCAACAAGAGTGAAACTTTGTCTCAAAAAAAAAAAAAAAAAAGAATCAGTTGATATTAATTGACCTGATGGTTCCCAGGGATCTTTGTTCTGCAAAAGAAAGAAGCTGACTGAAGTTCTAGTCCTAATTCTAGTCCCAGTTCTGCCTCTCACTTGCATGTAACCATGGGCAGGTCACTTTTCCTCTCTGTACCTCAGCTGAAAAATAAGAAGGAGGTTTCTTGTTATTCCTTTTTGTTCTGCCAACCACACCTCATTCTAATCCCCACCTGCTTGCCACCTGATGCTTCATGCTGGGGACCTGGCTGGCCTGCTGGGTAGCTTATTATTAAAACCCACCTGCCTGGTTAAGAAGTGCTTTCAAAGCAGAGGGCCCACGTGGAATTGTTCTAGCTTATGATTCTTTTTCAGCCACACCATTGCATTCCTCACCCTCCTTTAATGCCTAGTAAAACTGCACATTGAATAAGCTCTTTCATTCTCCCTCCATCCAATTTACAAATGAAATCCCATCAATCTTTTCCTATGCCGGGCCCTCATGCAGGAGTGTGTGTCTATGTGTTTGTGTGTGTGAATGCGTGTACCTGCATTCACTGGCGTGCATATGGACACCCGTTTCCTTAACCAGGTTTATTGTGTCTGAAATTTTCCGAAACTTTGTATAGGCTTTCTGAAGGAAGTAGAAGCCTTATGTAGTATTTGTTTGTTTTTTTTAAGACAGGGTCTCACTTTGTTGCCCAGGCTGGAGTGCGGTGGCGTGATCTCGGCTCCCCGTGTAGTATTCTTAGCAAGGCTTTGGTCATAACTGCTTTTTCACTGAGGCCTTCAGCTGGAGCTATCTACCATGAGTCCTCAGAGGCCAGGATTTCCAGGGACTGACTGATTAGTTTTCGTTCGTTCTTAGCTCATTGGTATCACTAAGCCTCTGTGTCAACAACTAATGTAAGTATGTATGTATGTACGTGCAATGGTGTGATCATAGCTCACTGCAGCCTCAAACTCCTGGGCTCAGGTTATCCTCCCACCTCAGTCTCCTGAGTAGCTGGGACCACAGGTACGTGCCACCACACCTGGCTAATTTTTCAATTTTTTTTATAGAGATGGGTCTTGTCATGTTGCGCAGGCTGGTCTTGAACTCCCAGCCTCAAGCAATCCTTCCTCCTTGGCCTCCCAAAGTGCTGGGATTACAAGTGTAAGCCAGTGTGCCTAGCCAACATCTAAGATCTCTGGTTTTGTTTGTTTGTTTGTTTTGTTTTGTTTTTTTGAGACAGAATGTCGCTCTGTAGCCCAGGCTGGAGTTCAGTGGCATGATTGTTGCTTACTGTAACTTTCTGCCTCCGGAGTTCAAGTGATTCTCCTGCCTCAGCCTCCGGAGTAGCTGGATTACAGGTGTGCACCACCACATCCAGCTAATTTTTTGTGTTTTTAGTAGAGACGAGGTTTCACCCTGTTGGCCAGGCTGGTCTTGAACTCCTGACCTCAAGTGATCTGTCCGCCTCGGCCTCCCAAAGTGCTGGGATTATAGGCGTGAGCCACCGCACCCGGCACAACTAAGATAATTCTTCCCCCTACCCCGCCCCTACTCGAGACAGAGTCTCGCTCTGTCAACCGGGCTGGAGTGCAGTGGCGTGATCTTGGCTTACTTCAACCTCTGCCTCCCAGGTTCAAGCGATTCTCCCTCAGCCTCCCAAGTAGCTGGGACTACAGGTGCGCACTACCACGCCTGGCTAATTTTTGTTTTTTTTGTTTTGTTTTGTTTTGTTTTTTTGAGATGGAGTCTCGCTGTCTCCCAGGCTGGAGTGCAGTGGCTCGATTTCAGCTCACTGCAAGTTCCGCCTCCCGGGTTCACGCCATTCTCCTGCCTCAGCCTCCCAAGTAGCTGGGACTACAGGCACCTGCCACCTCGCCCGGCTAATTTTTTGTATTTTTAGTAGAGACGGGTTTCACCGTGTTAGCCAGGATGGTCTGGATCTCCTGACCTCCTGATCCGCCCACCTCGGCCTCCTGAAGTGCTGGGATTACAGGCATGAGCCACCGCGCCCGGCCAAATTTTTGTATTTTTAATAGAGACAGGGTTTTACCATGTTGGCCAGGCTGGAAAACTAAGATCTTAATTTGAGTGCCAAAGGGTGTTCCACAGCTCCTTTCCTATATTTTGTTATTGGGGTGGGGCCAGGACACATATTTCAGTAATCTTTGCTTTTAGGGGTTCTGAGGTAACTTAAAGGATGGCAAAAAAAAAAAACCCAAAAAAACTGAAAAACCAGATATAACTCACAGAACCTTAGATTTCATTGTTGCCAAGCTCCATGTGAACTAGGATATGAATAGTAACAATGATTCAATTATTATTAATAGCATACACTTACTAGATACCAAACACTGGGTGAAGTGTGATACATAAGTCATCTCATTTATGTAAACATTATGAGGAAATAAAGCACTGGAGAGTTAAGGAACTCACTCGGGTATTCACTGCTGGTGAGTGATGTAGCCAGGATTCAACCCAGCCCATCAGATGCCAGCATCTGCATCTGTAACCATTACACTATTTCTTTCTTCAAGCTCCCAATTTGTGTTCTGAGGAGAGACTAAATAAGGAAAAGAAAAAAATCTCTTCTCCTATTTAGCCTCCAGACCTTTGCCCATGACTTGGAAGTGTTTGCTGTGGAGTCTCCTATTTTGTCTTTTTTTTTGAGATGGAGTCTTGCTCTGTCTCCCAGGCTGGAGTACAGTGGCATGATCTCTGCTCACTTCCAGGCCCAAGCGATTCTCCTGCCTCAGTCTCCCAAGTAGCTGGGATTGCAGGCTCCTGCCCTCATGCCTGGCTAATTTTTGTATTTTTAGTAGAGACAGGATTTCACTGTGTTGGTCTGGAACTCCTGACCTCAAGTGATCTGCCCCCCTCGGTGTCCCAAAGTGCTAGGATGACAGGCCTGAGCCACTGCACCCAGCCTCCTATCTTGTCTTCATGAGTGTTCAGAATTTTGTGGTGCGCTGATCAGAAGCCCAGAGGAATCTAGACTTTATTGAGGTGCACCTTGGTATTTGAATCCCACTCTCTCTCTTTTTTTGCGGGAGGGCGGTCGGGGAGACAGAGTCTCTGTTGCCCAGGCCAAAGTACAGGGGGCACAGCTCACTGCAGCCTTAACCTCACAGGCTTAAATCATCCTCCCACCTCAGCCTCCGGAGTAGCTAGGACTATATGTGCACCAGCACACCTGGCTAGTTTTTGTGTTTTTTGTAGAATTGAGGTTTCACCGTGTTGCCCAGGCTGGTCTCAAACTCCTGGGCTCAAGCAATCTGCCTGCCTCGGCCTCCCAAAGTGCTGAGATTACAGTCATGAGCTACTGTGCCCAGCCTGAATCCCTCTTTATCGGCATCAGATCATATCAATATAAATTTTATATAGACCATTAATATCAGCCAGGAGAAGGATGAAAGCAAAATATTCTAAAAGCAAAGGGACTGCTGATTATCATCAAGTGACCCTATTTCATAGGAAGAAAATGTGGATGACATTTTATGACCAACAGCATTGTTTATTTAACCTTGATGCACAATAGAGGAAAACTTTTGACTCCAATCCCCAGTCCCTGAAGGCAGAAGTCTAAAATTCCCTCTCAATTCTGTTTATGGCCTTAAAGCATTTGTCTTAGCCTATATTCTCCCCAAAGCAGGGCCTGAGACAAAGGCTTATGTGTGAGTAGTTTAATTTGCTGTGGTGATCTCAGGAAGCAGGAGCTGTGCTTGCAGAGAATGAAATAGGGAGCACAAATATAAGGATAAGATATTAACTACTACTAAGGACAACTGATTACTCAAGCATGAGAAACCTTCTGAGAAACCACATAAAATGCATTTAAGGACTGTCTTGCTCAGGGGAAGAAAGGAAGAAAAGGTTATCCATCAGCTTCCCTCTCCCATTGGTCAAGACTGACCTTAGGGAACGTTTCTGTTTCCTGTAAATGAGTGCTAAGTGGACTCCCACAGACATCACACATGGCAGCTCAAAGAGACTAGAAGTCAGGAAATGAAAGGCATGAGATGGGCCTGAGGCTGGGCATTTTCAGGTTACGTCTTCATGAAGGTGGTCATTGCTGCACAATGGCTGCAATAAGAGGTGAGACTGACAAGATTTGGAGTGGGACACGAGAGGTGTTTGACATAGTCCAACCCTTGCACCATTCAAGCCCACTTATGCCCTTGTCTAAGTTTAATTTGTCATATGGTCGTCTTCGGTGTGGCAGCTGGCTGCATTCTCTGCAAACACTTAATAATCCAAGCAAATTAGTGAAACAAATTATAATACTTGCTGCTGCAGTTGATCCCAAAGCTGTAATTGATATTCATTATCTGCTTCTTCTACCACTCAATCTAGATTTCTCTTATTCTCATCCAGCACTTTGGCCTGGATTTCTTGCTTGGTGGTGGGACTGTCCCTGAAGTCCTTATGATTGCCTTACCCTTGATATGATCATGGTTACTACAAATAGTCTGTTCATCATTACCACTGGATTTGTTCCTGGGCTGATGCTTAACTGAGCCTTTCCAGAACATTCCACCATCATCTGCCAGGGTCTGTTTTACTGCAGAAGCCATAGAGGTGATCTGAATAGAGATAAAATGGGCATAAGCAGGCTTGCATCCTCTAAGTCTGTTCTGATGGTGTTAATCTCTGCAGTTCTTTCCGGGATGCAATATTGTTTCTACTGATGGGGTCAGTGAAGTGTCTGGGTAACTTCAAGGGCTTCCACTTGGCCCTTTCTACTACAGACTCTTACTCGGCTGGGAACGGTGGCTCATGCCTGTAATTCCAGCACTTTGGGAGGCCAAGGTGGGCAGATCACTTGAGGTCAGCAGTTCGAGACCAGCCTGGCCAACGTGGTGAAACCCCATGTCTACTCAAATTAGAGACTACAAAAATTAGCTGTGTGTGGTAGTGGCATGCCTGTAATTCCAGCTACTCGGGAGGCTGAGGCAGGAGAATCGCTTGAACCCGGGAGGCAGAGGTTACAGTGAGCTGGGATCAAGCCATTGTACTCCAGCCTGGGTGACAGAGCCAGACTCTTGTCTCAAAAAAAAAAAAAAAAAAAAAGACTCTTCCTCCTTAGGTCAGTAAAACAACACAAGAATTCTAATATCTGCTAAATATATATCTGCCGATCTCTACTTCCAGAAACTGGCCACAGGGTGGGTCCGTGAATGCATAGAACCAATGTGAAATGCACTTGGGCTAGAAGTCATTTTATCATTTGGCTTTCATCATTCAAATTCATCATCTAAAAATGGGGGGCCGCATGCCTCACACCTGTAATTCCACACTTTTGGAGGCTGAGGTGTGTGGATCATCTGAGGTGAGGAGTTCAAGACTCATCCTGGCCAACAATGCGAAACTCTGTCTCCATTAAAAATACAGACATTAGCCAGGCGTGGTGGCAGCCACCTGTAGTCCCAGCTTCTCAGGAGGCTGAGGCAGGAGAATCCCTTGAACCTGGGAGGGGGAGGTTGCAGTGAGCTGAGATTGTGCCACTTCACTCCAGCCTGGGCAAAAGAGCAAGACTCCATCTCAGAAAATAAATAAATAAATAAAAATGGGGGTGACAGTTCTTATCACATAGGGTTTTTGTGAAGATTAAATGGTATGCATCAGCTTCTCCGTGTCTGCAAATTCTTGAAGGCAGGGACAATCAATCAATCAACTGCCTTTGTAACCCACACAGTGCCTACAATAGTGTCTTGAATATCTTTATTTTTTGAGCCAATGTTTATGAGGCATCTGTTCTGCGGCAGGTTCTATGTTGGGTATTGGGGAAACTCTATTTAAAAACATTACTGCCCACATTTGTCTCCTCCTCCAATGGAAAGGCCAAGTATTTTCAGGAGCCACTTAGGTAGGCAAGGCAGTAGTAAGTCACAGCTGTGAGTCCAGCATGTGAACACAGTCTGATGCTAGAGTGCACAAATTTACTACAATGCAATGCCATATTCCTATGGTTGGAATAGGCTAGGGAATCTCACAAACCTGGGCTCAAATCCCAACTCTACCAATTCCCAGAATGTGACCTTAGGTAAGTTGTTATGTCTCTCTGAAACTGCAATTTTCCCTGTCTATAAAGTGGGTATAATATTTATATCTACCTCATAAGATTGTTTTGAAAATTAAGAGTTCATTCATGGAAAGAATTTAGGACAATGCACTGAGGAAGTGCTGGGTAAATGTTTCTATTACTATGTTTTCCAGAAAAGCTGAGTCCCCAGGTATGATTTGGAAGGAGAGGAAGAGCCTGTTTCTGGCTTCTAACTGGAGCCTACGCTTCCCGGCCTGTCAGAATGGCCACCAGCAGGCTGTAACCTTTTATGATTTGGAAGGAGAAAGAGAAGAGGGAGAGGGGAGATATATGTAGCCAAGCAACAGATGGGGGAAAAAATCCAGCTAGTAAGAAACTCTAGGTGGTAGTGTTGGCCAATTAATAATAATATTAGGCCAGGCATGGTGGCTCACACCTGTAATCCCAGCACTTTGGGAAGCCAAATCCTGGGCTCAAACAATCCGCACACTTTAACAAGTTACTTATTTACTGCCCAGGGCTAGCTAGGTGCTTAGAATTTCTCTTGAAGGAACTCAGGAGTTTATTTCCATGCCTGGAGTAGTCTGCAGGCCCCTGAAAAAGGGGATCCCTGCTCCATCTCAGAAAGGTAACATTTTTAGGATGGAGCAACTAAAAGAGATTTTAAAAATACAGTCATGCTGGGAATTTTTACTTTCTGCTGCAGGTGTTGGATTCGATGAAGGGATTCACTTGGGGGAGGTGTGTTTTATCAGGCTCACTCTGGCATCTGGTAGGGACACCAGTCCTCTGCAGTCAGATGGCCTTAGATTCAAACCACACTGGTATAATTTATTCAGAAATCTGCAGGGCAGGCCAGCAGGCCAGGCCAGCAGCCTGGGCGACAGAACGAGACTCTGTCGCTTAAAATTTGTTCACCCTGTGACCTTAAGAAATGTGTCAGTCAGGATTCTACCTGAGAAAAATAACTGGTACTATATATGTATATATTTACTTATTTATTGCAAGGAATGGGCTTTCGTGCTCGTTGGGGCTGGCTTGGCAAGTTAAAAATCTGCAAGGCAGGCTAGCAGGCTGGACACTCAGGCAGGAGTGGAAGCAGCAATCCATAGTAAGTTTCTTCCCCAAGAAAGACTTCAGTTGGCTTTTTAGGCCTTTACACTGATTGGATGAGGCACACCAAGATTACTGAAGATAGTCTCTTTTATTCAAAAGTCAACTGACTGTACATGTTAACCACATCTACAAAATACCTTCATAGCAACACCTAGATTCGTGTTTGATTAATGAAGTGGGTACTATATCCTAGCCATGTAGGCACATAAAACTAAACTTCACGGCCAGGCTTGGTGGCTCACACCTGTAATCCCAGCACTTCTGGAGGCCAAGACAGGTGGATTGCTTGAGTCCAGGAATCGGAGACCAGCCTGAGCAACATGGTGAAACCCTGTCACTACAAAACATTTTAAAAACTAGCCAGGTGCGGTGGTGGGAGCCTGTAATCCCAGCTACCCAGGAAGCTTTAGCCCTGGCTCTTGAGTTGCAGTGAGCCAAGATCGCGCCACTGCACTCCAGCCTGGGTGACAGAGTGAGACCCTGTCTCAAAAACAAACAATCAAAAAACTAAACTAAACTAACCTTCACTTAATTTCTTCAAGTTTGTTTCCCCAGCTATAAAATCAAGATACTGATCCTTACCTCCTATATGAAAATGCACATAAGGTAGCAGAACTTTCCATGAAGCAGAGCAACAGGGCTTAATAGGTCTTAGCTCTCAGTCTGTAGGAATCAGTGGGGAGAATAAGAATGTTTGAATAAGAATGTTTTTTTCCAACCTGGATACTTTGTAATATACGCACATGGGGGGTGGGGAAACAGTTCAAACTGGCAGTCAATGAAGAGTTAGTCTGTGTTACTCTAGGTCTTTCTCTCAAAAGTAATCATTGCTGATAGTTTCTGATTATTTTTCCAGAATGTTGTTCTATATGCATGCACGCTCAATGCCTAATCACACTCAGCCTTTTGTCCCCTTGCACCTTGCTTTTTAAATTTTAATGGTATGTCTTGGAGAATGTTCCATGTCAGCATGTACAAATCTACTTCTTTTAAAAAATGGCTGCAAAGGGCTGGGCATGGTGGCTCACGCCTGTAATCCTGGCACTTTGGGAGGCCAAGGCAGGCAGATTGCCTGAGCTCAGGAGTTCGAGACCAGTCTGGGCAGCACAGTGAAATCCCATCGCTACTAAAATACAAAAAAAAATTAGCCAGGTGTGGCGGCATGTGTCTGTAGTCCCACCCACTTGGGAGGCTGAGGCAGGAGAATTGCTTGAACCCAGGAGGTGGAGGTTGTAGTGAGCTGAGATCGCGCCACTGCACTCCAGCCTGGGTGACAGAGCAAGACTCTGTCTCTTAGAGTAAAAAAAATGGCTGCAAAGTATTCCATTGTGTCATTAAATACTAATTTACTTATTTAATAAGTTCTCAACTGATGGTAATTTAGGTTACTAACTTTTTTGCTATTATAAATAATACAAGCGTAAACATCTTTGTACATACATACATGTTTGCATAATGTGTAAGAAGAGATACATTTCTAGAGCTAGAAGTACTGCATTAAAGGGTCTGCACATTTAAAATGTAAATATATACTGCCAATTTATCTTTCAAAGAGATTGCATTAGTTTATACCCAACCAATAGTATACGAGAGTGCTGTTTCCCCATGCCCTTATCAACACTGCCACCTTGGATTTAAACCTACTTGTTTTCCTTTAAAATACCAAAATGGGCATTTGAAAAAAATAAACATGATTTTTTCCTTGGCAAGAGCTATATTTTGTTTGAGTCTGATCTTTCTGATGGCAGAGCTAGGCCTTGTGCCCTGTCCTGTGGTCCCAACTCTGAGGAGTTGGGGCAGATGACCTCTCCACAGGACTCAATCAGAATAGCTCCAGGTCACCAGGCAAAAGGGTAGGCCAGACCCGGGCCTGTGCCCAGCCAGATGATGGAAATGCAAACAAGTCAAGTTCTATAATAGAACACAGAGCCATTGCCGGGAAACCACAAATTGCTGACTTGCTCCTGCAAACAATCAATATTCAGAAGCGTGGTCCAGGAATGCTAACGATGCATCCTGCACAAAGGGCTGAGTGGGGGAGGATGTGCTTTTAGAAAATAACCCAGCACCAGAAGCCCTGGCGCTGCTTCTTGGAGAGCCACCAAGAAGGCCCTTGGTCCCATCACCACGCCCTCTGATGATCCCAGAACCCTAGGCTGTCGGAGCCAGAGTAGATCTGGAAAATCATCCTGCCCTGAGAGAGTCCAGGCAAAGAATCAAGGGAGTTCCAAGAAGGAAATGCTCACTTCGGTGAGATAGTGCAGGGCAGTGGTTAGTGGCTACACGTGGGCTCAAATCCTGACTCGGTCCCTTACCAGCTCTCTGACCTTGGACACATTGCTTCACCACTCTCAGCCTCAGTTTTCTCATCTATAGAATGAAGATAATAACACCTATCTCAGCAGGTCATTGTGAAGATTTAACTGAATAATTATGTTTGTAAATAATTTAGCATGGCAACTGGCTTTTTGTAAGGTTGTAATTATTAATATTAATTTTTTTTTTGAGACAGAGTCTCCCTCTGTCACCCAGGCTGGAGTGCAGTGGCACTATCTAGGCTTGAATCCTCCTGGGTTTAAGTGATTCTCCAGTCTCAACCTTCCAAGTAGCTGGGACTACACATGTGCACTAGCATGCCCAGCAAATTTTTTGTGTTTTTAGTAGAGATGAGGTTTCGCCACGTTGGCAGGGCTGGTCTCGAACTCCTGAGCTCAAGTGATCCGCCGACCTTGGCCTCTCAAAGTACTAAGATTACAGGTGTGAGCCACCACACCTGGCCTATATTGTTATTAATAAACAATAGGATATCAGGAGTGGGAACTAAGGAGAGTCCATCTGCACTAGACCTTGAAGAATTTGGAAGATTTGGTAATTAGAATGATTAAGGGGATGAAGTTCCTGTGCAAAGGTTCTCTTCTGGTGTCTCTCCTGGCCTAACCAGGAGGCATGCTGGGGTCTCAGCAGTAGACCACTGCAGAGGAGGGTGAGTATAGGTAGGGGATAATTCCACTGCAGAACATGTCAGTCCTTGCTTAAATGGCATCTACAATGACATCTGGGGTCCAAATTTATCCCCATATCCTCCTGTCTCAGCCTCCCAAAGTTCTGGGATTACAGGTGTGAGCCACTGTGCCCAGCCTCCATCCACATTTGAATGCAGGCTCCATCAGGGCAGACCTCTTTACTGTTAAAATTCTGCATGATGATGCAGGGCACATACCTGCATGGGTTTGCTCCACTCTGTTCCACCTCGGCTGCCTCCCTCCTTCAGCAAGGCCTGGCATCCCTACTCTGGGATGTTACTTAGAGGCAGGGTATGGCTCCAATTTAGCACCGTTATCCCCAGGGCCAGATAGACAGTGATGGGATTGAATCAATATAACATACAAAACTCTTCATAATCTGGGTTCAGTACTTCTTTTTAGCCATTCTCTTAGTCTAGACTCCAGCTAGTCTCCAGCACAGACTAACTACATAGAATAATGGTAATATTGGGCTGGGTGTGGTAGCTCATGCCTGTAATCTCAGCACTTTGGGAGGCCGAGGTGGGCGGATCACTTGAGGCCGGGAGCTCAAGACCAACCTGGCCAATGTGGTGAAACCCCATCTCTACTAAAAATACAAAAATTAGCCAGGTGTGGTGGTGCATGCCTATAGTCCCAGCTACTTGGAAGGCTGAGGCAGGAGAATAGCTTGAACCCAGGAGGTGGAGGTTGCAGTGAGCCAAGATCGCACCACTGCACTCCAGCCTGGGCAACAGAGTGAGACTCTCTCTCAAAAAACAAAAACAAAACAAACAAAAGAATAATGGTAATATTGATCATCATCATTCACTGAGTGTGTGCCCGTCATTGTTCTAGCACTTTACGTGCATTAATTCACCGAATCCTCACAGAACCCTATCAGTTAAGTATTATTATTATTATCTTCATTGGTCTGGTGAGAAAATTGACCCAGAAAGGTGAAACAACTTCCTGAAAGAGCAAGGACTTGAAGCCAGGTGATCTGCCTGGACCCTGAACCATTCCCAGCCACTCCTCTCTGCTGCCTCTGTTGCAGAGTGGCTTTGCTCTTTCAAGTCACTGAGCCTCTGCTCTGCTGCAATGCCCTTCCCCAACTTCTGGCTCTAGCAAACTCTACTTGCCCTTTGAAGCCCAGTCCAGATACTGCATCCCTGACCCCACCTGCTTCTCCAACGAGGGGAAGGAGGTTGTCCCTGTCTTCACTTTGTTCCCCTTACAAGTTGCTCCCAGTCCTGGATGGGGAGGTCACCTGAAACAGGACCCTGACTCACGGCTCAGTATCCCCAGCCCTCAGCACAGTGCTTTGTCTGTGGAATGTCTTTCATTCGTGTTTTCAACAAACATGAATGGGTTGAATGAGTCATTGACTCCACTGCTTCACACACAAGGAAACAAATCCAGAGAGGCAGAGGGACCTGTCCACATCACAGCCAGGGAGAGAAAGAGCTGAGGCCAGACTCCTGGGCTCCTGACACCCAGCCCTGCTCTCTCTCACATCATCCCAAATGTGTGTGGAACGTTTGGAAAAGGCTTCATGCATCTTTGAGCCTTTCTTAATTCTGTCTTACATTTATTTCATCCCAAAGAGGACTTCTTTGAGAGTGCTGGTGGGAGAGTGAATTTTGGCTCATCTTGTCTGAAGTCATGAGGCAACAGGGAAAAACAGAAAAACAATCCTGAGATGTGTTTTACCCGGTCCTCAAAACAGCAGAACAAAACACTCCACACTCAAGCTGGGGCTGCTAGCCAGCAGGGCACTGAGTGAAGCTGGACAGAATTCACCAAGTGGGTCCTCCTCCCTTTTGCTTAAAATGGTGGGGCCTTTGGAGAGGAAGTGTTTTCTGGTTTGTCTGAATTTTCTTTTTTTTTCTTTCTTTTTCTTTCTTTTCTTTTCTTTCTTTTTTTTTTTTTTGAGACAGAGTTCCACTCTGCTCCCAAGGCTAGAGTGCAGTGGTGCAGTCTCAGCTCACTGCAACCTCCACCTCCTGGGTTCAAGCTATTCTCCTGCCTCAGCCTCCCGAGTAGCTGGGATTACAGGCATGCACCACCACACCTGGCTAATTTTCGTATTTTTAGTAGAGATGGGGTTTTACTATGTTGGCCAGGCTGGTCTTGAACTCCTGACCTCAGGTGATCCACCTGCATTGGCCTTCCAAAGTGCTGGGATTACAGGCTTGAGCCACTGTGCCTGGCCCTTTTTCTTCTTTTTCTTTCTTTTTGACAGGGACTCGCTCTATCACCCAGGCTGGAGTGCAGTGGCACAATCACGGCTCATTCCCACCTCAGCCTCCTGGGCCCAAACTATCCTCCCACCTCACCTGTGTAGCTGGGACCACAGGCGTGCACCACCATGCTTGGATAATTTTTAAATTTTTTGTAGAGATGAGTTCTCCCTCTGTCACCCAGGCTGATCTCAAACTCCTAAAGTCAAGGGATCCTCCTGCCTCTACCTCCCAAAATGCTGGGATTACAGGTGTGAGCCACCACAGCTGGCCAGGGATGATTACTTGTTCATAACGTCCTTTGTGGCTGGAATGACCTTCCTTACCTTGTCTGCCTAGGAAACTTTTACTTATCCATCATAAGGGTGTTCTCCTTGGCAAGGTATCTCTGACCATCCCGTTTCCCCTCAGTGTGGTCCCTGGTTCTCTCAGCCCTCTCACCCCTTTTACCTTTGCCCCTCTAACACAACCTGGTCTATGTTGAAATTGTTTACTTGCCCATCTTCCCTAGTAGGTGATGCCACCTAAGAGGATAGGCTCAGGCCCCCAGGGCCGAACAGTGCCTTCCCCATGGAGACTCAGGAACTGGCTTCTACATCCCTAGATCAGGAACACTAGGAGGTTGGGAGAAGAGGAATTTTGCAGGGCTGGGGGCTGCGCAGCTCCTGGGAGCACCAATCGTATCATATGCTATTATTTTGTTTGAATGGAGCCCCTGGAGCTGTGCAACTTGGTAGCTCTGGGCCTCTGCATGCACAGACTTGGTTTCGAATATTAGCTCTGCCACATTCTGGCTTCACTCCTTGGACCATTTAATCCATTTAGGCCTCAGTATCTTCAGTTGTCAATGACTGTTGTGATTGTGACCTCTCAGATTGTTGTCAAGATTAAATGAGATGATACACACAATGAACCTGATGGTGCCTGGCCAGTGGTAGTTGTAACCCAGCACCGGATTTTTAACGGCAAGATTCATACCAGGGCTAAGCATCAGACTATGGGGTTGCCTTAGTGTAAGAGGCAGAAAGGTAATGTGAAGAGGCAGAAAGAGCAGTGCTCTAGGAGCCAAGAACCCTGGATACAAGGGCTATGTGTGTGTGTGTGTGTGCGCGCACGTGTGTGTGTGTTTTCTCTGCCCCACCATCGTGGTCCATCTTCTCCTCTGTCCCAGGCCCATCCTGGTTTTGTACTCCATACTCAGCTGGAGAAATTTGAGGCAGAGGAGCAGCCAGGAATCCATCCAGGGTGGCCAGGCGTACCCGGGTGCTGGGAAGCGGGAGTGCCCTTGAGAAGTGGCACTGCTTTGGGCTGGAGCCATGAGGCCTCCTCTGTGGTGGGGGTCATGGTTTGGAGCACGGGCTATGGAGCCAACAGCCTGGGTGCAAAATCCCCCATAGCCCCTTCCTCACTGTTCTACCTCTCTGTGCCTCAGCTTCCTCATTGGATTAGTTTGCTAGGGCTGCTGTAACAAAGTGCCACAGCCTGGGTGGCTCAAACAGCAGAAATCTATTTCACATAGTTCTGGAGGCTAGGAGTGTGAGATCAAGGTGTTGGCAGGATTGGTGTCTAGTGAGGGCCTCTCTCCTTGGCTTGCAGATGGCTGGCTTTGTGGTTCTATTTTTGCTATTGGTGAAATAAGGGACAGTGAGCTCAGAAGGAAGTAAACTTCTGGGGTCTAAGTAGCCTGGGGGAACAGTGAACAGACCTGCAGTGACACTGCCCAGCTGGCCAATACTGGACTGCGTTTCATCCCAGACAATTTCAAGACACAAGTTTATGTTCTATTAATACCGCATAAGAATAAATGCTATAAATTGTAATTGTAAGACACCATCAATTGTTAAGCCTCGCCCTGATCTCAGGGATGCTGAAATTTGAAAAAAAATATGTGTTGTGTCTTAGAATTGATGAAAGACAGTAGATCCTGTTTCTTAGTTTTTGGCAGTGAGGATCCACTGAGGTGGAGGGGTGGGCAGGCCATGTGCCTGGGGCCTCAGATGCTGGCTGCTATCCAGTATCAGCGTCCACACAGGGAAGTGGAATGGTGAAGCATCATCCCAATCGAGGCTCCTCACTTGGAAAACTGGCTAAATCCACGGCTGGGAAACAGATCCCAAAAGCTGCATAGGCCCCACTTGAGCTTTTTGGTGGGCCTTGTAAAATGAGCCCATCACTTGGGCATCTGACAGACCTGGGTTCTTGCTCTAAAGCTGCTACTCACCAACCAGGAAGTTGAAAGAAGAAAGGCTCCAAAGTGCAAAGAGGGGCCAGGCATGGTGGCTTATGCCCATAATCCCTCCAAGGTGGGTGGATCACTGGAGCTCAGGAGTTCAAGACTAGCCTGGGCAATATGGTGAAACCTCATCTCTACAAAAAAAAAAAAAAAGGAGAAGGAGAAGGAGAAGGAGAAAATTAGCCAGACGTGGTGGCAAGTCTCAGCTACTCTGGAGACTGAGGCAGGAGGATCACTTGAGCCTAGGAGGTCAAGGCTGGAGTGAGCCATGATCATGATGCCACTGTACTCCAGCCTAGGTGACAGAATGAGACCCTGTCTCAATAAGTAGATAAAAGTGCAAAGAGGGCTTTGCCAAACGTTGCACGCACAAGATGGTGTGTGTGAGAGAGAGGGCTTGGAGTCAGGGGTCCCAGGGTTCGGTTTTGGCTTTTCCCTCCCTGGCTGTGGACTGGGCCATGTCCCTCTGCCTCTCTGGACCTGTTTCCTCTTGGGTAAAGCAGTGGAGTTCAGTTACTCATCCAACAAATGTGAACTGGGGGCCTCCCCTTCCAGGTGGTATGCTGAGGGCTGGGGGTATACAGAGTGAGATGTAGCCCCTCTCAGGAGAGCTCTGTTCAGTGTGGAGAGCAAGGAGTGAAGAGAGCAGAGAGCAGGCAGCCAGGCGTTTTCCATGCTGTGTCTCCTTTAATCCTCATCATCACCATATGTGATGGGTAACACAGGCATTTTTATTCCAGGTTCAGAGATGCAGTCAGGGAGACTGAGAAAGATGGTGCTGCTTACCAAGGCAGGGCCAGGGTTTGGACCTGTTCTGCCTGACCCAAAGCCAGTTCTCTTTCCTCTTCACCTTGGATGATCGGTCAGAAGTTTCCTTCTAGTACTTTTATGCCAAAAATTAGCCGGTGAATGTCACATTCTGACCGGCTTCTACAACATCCTCCTCGCTTAGCAACCAAGTAAGGAAGAGCCTCTCTCTGCTCAGGAATGGTGGGGCCAGGGGTCGGGGTGCAGGGTAGCTCAGCTTGTCTAACCTGGCTTGTCTTCTAAGGAGGTGGGGAGCACCATGTTTTAGGGGAGTGAGCCTCCCCCTCACAAAAGCTTTCCATCTACACTCATGGGCATGTCAGTGGTGTGACATGCCATCTGAGTGACTCCACTTTGCCTGGTCATTTTGTGCCCAGCAGCTCTTAATACAGTCCAGCAGTTCACACTGGAAAATACAGAAATCAAGGGACTGCTCCATCAGTGAGCATTATGTTCACAGGTTCGTGTCACAGGATGAAGGGGTGGGAGAAGATGCTGGGGACCAGTCCTTAGTCTGAAGCCTCCATGGCAGCCCCATCAAGGGATTTTTTGGTCTCTGTTTGCATATCTCCCTGGATAGGAGGATGATGCTTCCTTTCAGCTCTGGCTAGAAGAGACTTCTAGCTGGTAGGGCCCAACAATACCTTGCGCATTTTGCTGAGGAAGCTCCCAGGCCGAGGACAGTGAAGTGATTTTCTCAGGGTCGCCTGGTGCGACGGTGGAAAGCCTGGGTCAGAGTCTTGGCACTGGAAGCCTGGTTCTGTCCTTGACCTCACAGTTGAGTGGAAATAATCCCAAGGGAGGATTCAGGCTGGGTTCTTGCCTCAACCAGGTCATTTAACTTGAGTTAAATGATACTTAATTCAATTTAATATCAGCCAAGGCCTACATGTGCCAGGCACTATACTTACACCTAATGTGACCACCTCCATGAACCCTAGTTTCCCATCTATGAAAAAAAAATACCTCCTGTGCATCTTCTCTCAGAGCCCTGTTATGAGGATGAAATGAAGAAAAGGAAGTAAAGTGCTTTGTAAACTGTAAAGAGCTGTGTCCATTGAGGCATTGTTGCTAAAGCTGGCCATCCTGTCTCTGTGGTCCACTCTGCCTGGAGCGGGCTTCCCGCTTAGCACTGACCACCATATTGGAATTTGTTTATCTGCTCCTCACCCCCGCCAGAGTTCCCAGGGGAGGAATGTTCAGGGTTTGTATTTGATTTCCCAGAGCGTTGCCCTGGGCCTGACCCATGGCAGGTGCTTAACAGTATTTATGAATGTCTTGGTCCATTTGGGCTGCTATAACAAAATGCCATAAACTGGGTAGCAGAAATGTATTTCTCACAGTTGTGGAGGCTGGGAAGTCCAAGTCCAATATCAGGGACAGGCAGATTTGATGTCTGGTGAAACTTTGTTTCCCGCCTCATACATAGCTGTCTGTCTTCCCTGTGTCCTCATGGGGTAGAAAGGGAAAGGGAACCCTCTGGAGTCCCTGTTTTTCTGAGACGGAGTTTCACTCTTGTTGCCCAGGCTAGAGTGCAATGGTGTGATCTTGGCTCACTCCAACCTCTGCCTCCTGGGTTCAAGCGATTATCCTGCCTCAGCCTTCTGAGTAGCTGGGATTACAGGTGTGCACCACCACACCTGGCTAATTTTGTATTTTTAGTAGAGATGGGGTTTCTCCATGTTGGTCAGGCTGGTCTGGAACTCCCAACCTCAGGTGATCCACCCAACTTGGCTTCTCTAAGAGCTGGGATTACAGGCGTGAGTGGGGTTTTTTTTTGAGATGGATTCTCACTCTGTTGCCCAGGCTGGAGTGCAATGGCACGATCTCGGCTCACTGCAACCTCCGCCTCCCTAATTCAAGTGATTCTCCTGCCTCAGCCTCCCAAGTAGTTGGGATTACAGGCATACGCCACCATGCTCAGCTAATTTTTTTTTTGTATTTAGTACAGATAGGGTTTCACCATGTTAGGCTGGTCTCAAACTCCTGACCTCAGGTGATCCACCCACCTTGGCCTCCCAAAGTGCTGGGATTACAGGTGTGCACCACTGTGCCCAGCCCTGGGGTCCCTTTTGTAGGATCACATCCCATTCATGAGGGTTCTACTCTCACGACCTAACTACCTCTCAAATCCTATCCCTCCAAATATCATCACATTGGGGGTTAGGTTTCAATTCAGGGATATCATAGGGACACAAGCACTCAGTCTGTAAACAGAACATGTGATGATGAGCTCTGTTTCTCAGACCCAAGGAGATGCCAACCTGTGGGCACTGGAAGACCCCAGGGTGAAGGGCTAGGGAGAGGGCAGGTGGGAAGGGTGACCACTGTGGATGGACAGGGTGTGGGTCATTGGAGAGAAGAGGGTGGTGAAGGGACTACATTGTCTGGGGTATATACCCTGGGGTTTGTTTTCTCGCGCCAGGAAAATTTAGGACACAGGCACACACGAGGAGTTTAGGAGTGGAGTTTTAATAAGCAGAAGAGAAGAGAAAGAGAAGCAGCTCTTTCTATGTAGAGAGAGGGGTCTCTGAGTGGAAAAGACTGGCTGTTGGTGGATACACCAGACTTTATAGTCCAGCTGGAGGAGGCGGTGTCTGATTTATGTAGGGCTCACAGATTGTTTTGATCAGGTGTGGCGAGGAAGGCTGGTTGCCCCACCCTAATCTTATGAAGCAAATGAACGCTCCTTGGCCGGTGCCATCTTGTCTGCTCCTTACCATACACGTGATTGGCAGAGAAGGGATGATGAAGCTGCTGCCTTGAACGTGTTTAGTCCCTAGTTCCTGCCCACATTGAGCTGTGCAAGCTCCCAGCTTGTTTGTCTATGTCTGCAGCACGATTTTACAGGCTGCTGTTTGGTAGAAAATGATTTTGGGCTGCTTTTCATTACAAAGAAAAGCCTTACCAAGGACTCCCATACCCTTACTATCTGCCTAAGTGATTTCTTTTTAACTCCTATATCAGTGGGGCACTCCAAGCAGCGGGAGTGACTTTGTTATCCCAGCTTGGAGCTCTAGTGTTTGGCTCTCACGTAAATAGAAATTAACACCGACTGGGCATGGTGGCTCACGCCTGTAATACCAGCACTTTGGGAGGCCAAGGCGGATGGATCACCTGAAGTCAGGAGTTTGAGACCAGCCTGGCTAACATGATAAAACCCCGTCTCTACTAAAAATATAAAAATTAGCCGGGCATGATGGCACGCGACTGTAGTCCCAACTACTCTGGAGGCTGAGGCAGGAGAATCACCTGAACCCTGGAGGTGGAGGTTGCAATGAGTTGAGATCATACCACTACAGTCCAGCCAGGCGACAGAGCAAGACTCCATCTCAAAAAAAAAAAAAAGAAAAAAAAAATTAACACCAGGCCAAAACAGAAGTTTTACTCAGGCAAAGTTTCATAGGCTTGTAGCTGGAGCAATGCACGGGAGCATTGTATGGGAAAGGGATCCTGGTGCTAGCTCCTGCAAGGACTTGGCTCTTGTCATTTTAAGGAAGCTGAGGCAAGAAAAAAAGGAGTGGCATGTAGGCATGTAGAGATGGGGAACTTTTAGCACCTGCGCAGTTTGACCATGTGTTTCTCATGCATATGTCTCATTAGCGCATTAAATCTCCAGCCCTGGGTGTGATTTTTAGTATTACGACATGATTATAATGAGGAAAACTTGGTGAAAGGTCAGTGCTGGAGTCCATCTTGTCTTCAGCCAACTGCACCTGGTCTAGTTCTTATCAGGAGTGCCAGAGGCCTGCTTTTAGCAACCTTGGGAGACAGCACTCGAAGAGGTAAATGGTTAGTTTCTTATTTTTATGGTTACAAATTCAGCCTGGTCAGCTAATTTAGGAGAGGGGTCCCCCTTCGCTATGTGATGTGGGTCAGCTCGTTAAGGGATACAAGAAGGCAGCAGAGGGAATATGCCTGGACATGTGAGGCTCAGGGGGTCTTGGTGACCTAGTCTTTTGTCTTCTCTATACTGTCTTAGGTCAGGACATGAGGCGGTCATGGAGAGCTTGTCTCTGCTCAGGAATGGTGGGGCTGGGGTTTGGGGGCAGGGTGGCTCGGTTTGTCTAACCTGGCTTGTCTTCTAAGGAGGTGGTAAGCATCATATTTCAGGGTAGTGAGCCTCCCCCGACAAAAGCTTTCCATCTACACTCGTGGGCATGTCAGTGGTGTGATATGCCATCTGAGTGACTCCACTTTGCTGGTCATTTTATGCCCAGCAGTGCTTATACAGTCCAGCAGTTCACTGGAAAATACAGAAATCACAGGACCACTCCATCTGTAAGCATTACGTTCACAGGTTAGTGTCACAGAATGAAGGGGCAGGAGAAGATGCTAGGGGCCAGTCCCTAGTCTGGCACGACAGAGCCCCTGCCCTTACCAGCATGTGGATCAGCCAGAAAGATGGTGGGGGGCTGGAGCTGCTCATCCTAGCTGCTCTCCAGAGCCGCTTCTGTGTCTGTCTTCCAGGTTGGTGGTGACATCCCATTAGTGGCTTGAAACTGACAGTGGTGACAGTATTTATTTTATTTATTTATTTTTATTTTTATTTTTTGAGATGGAGTCTTGCTCTGCCGCCCAGGCTGGAGTGCTGTGGCCGGATCTCAGCTCACTGCAAGCTCCACCTCCCGGGTTTACGCCATTCTCCTGCCTCAGCCTCCCAAGTTGCTGGGACTACAGGCGCCCGCCACCTCGCCCAGCTAATTTTTTGTATTTTTTTTAGTAGAGACGGGGTTTCACTGTGTTAGCCAGGATGGTCTCGATCTCCTGACCTCGTGATCCACCCGTCTCGGCCTCCCAAAGTGCTGGGATTACAGGCTTGAGCCACCGCGCCCGGCCTATTTATTTTTTGAGACGGAGTTTCACTCTTGTTGCAAGTGCAATGGCATAATCTCGGCTCACTGCAACCTCCGCCTCCCAGGTTCAGGTGATTCTCCTGCCTCAGCCTCCCAAGTAGCTGGGATTACAGGCATGCACCACCACACCTGGCTTTTTTTTTTTTAAGTAGAGACAGGGTTACTCCATGTTGGTCAGGCTGGTCTTGAACTCCTGACCTCAGGTGATCCACCCGCCTTGGCCTCCCAAAGTGCTGGAATTACAGGTGTGAGCCACTGCACCTGGCCGACGGTATTTATTTGAAACTGACGATGGTGATGATATTTAGATGAACTTGGCCCATACTATAGATCAGGGCTTTGTTTACCAGTGCAGCACTAGCTATGAACAAGTGCGGTGTGGTGATGAAAGTCCTCACCAGGTATAGGATGGCACAGCCTGGGCTGGGACTGACTCTACTGGGTAGAGTTTAAGTTACACAGTGTTGAAGGATGAGCTGTGAAGACAGAGTGGTAAAGGGAGGCCCAGACAAGTGTGGGATGGCAAGACCTATCCTGTGGTTCCGTGAAAGGAAACTGTAGATGTGAAGGCACTCGGCAACTTAATACAAGGTGTCAAGCGAAAGGGTGTCGAGTAAACAAATCCAACATAGGATGTATAAAGTGAACTGATTAGGGCTGGGGAGGGGTACCCATATCATAACACATTAACCTTTGCTCTTTAGCTGGCAGGATCCCTAGAGATTTCAAATGTGGCTCAACAAGGCCTTTGCCCAACTCTTTGGTAAAGGGGAACCCAGGCTTTGGAGAGGGACTTGGCGTAAGGAAGTGAATGGGCTAGAACACTCTGGGGCTGCCAGCTAACCTGGAAATGTTGACAAAGGTTGTGCCCTGTGTTTTGGTGGTGGGACGGTGGGAGTGGCAGGGAATCTGGCAGGAAACGGGACCAGGAAAACAAGTGGAGAGGGTCAGACAGAGCAGGCTGAGCGTGCACTTCTTCATGAGCGTCAGAGCCAGGCAGCCCCGCCTCAAAGCTTGTTTTGCTGTCCTTTGTGTCAGGTGGGGTCCTGGGTGCTATGAGTTGCTCAGTGAGCCCCCATTGGTCCCTGTGCCTCAGACTGGGGTGAGTGTGTCACCGGACTATTTCCACAGCTCGGTTGGTGCCACACTGTCCCAAAGGTTCTGAAGGAGACTGAGGTCACCAGGCTGTCTGGGCAGATGGAGCTGCCAGAGTCCCGTCCCTCCCTTTGATGGGCCTGTTATCAAGGTTGTTTTGCTCCCGGAGCTGATCACAGGCCTCGTTTCCCAGCCAGCCAGCCACCCACCCACCCCCCATCAGCCCAGAGCCCCCTGGGACACAGGCAGATGTAGGCGGTCAGTGTGGAGAGACTGCAATTCAGGAAAGGGATGGGCTGAAATTTCTTGGGCCAAGAAATTGGTCCAGGACACTGATGACAGACTGATTTTTTTTTTTAATTTTTATTTTTAGACATGCTTGCTTTGTGGCCCAGGCTGGAGTGCAGTGGTGTGATCTCGATTCACTGCAATCTCTGCTTCCTGGGTTCAAGCAATTCTTGTGCCTCAGCCTCCCAAGTAGCTAGGATTACAGGCATGCACCACCATGCTTGGCCTATTTTTGTATTTTTAGTAGAGACAGGATTTCACTATGTTCATTAGGCTGGTCTCGAACTCCTGACCTCAGGTGATCCACCTACCCTGGCCTCCCAAAGTGCTAGGATTACAGGTTTGATCTGTAAACACCTGGGATTACAGGTGACTACACCTAGCCTGATGATTTTGTTGTTGTTGTTGTTGTTTTGAGATGGAGTCTCACTCTGTTGCCAGGCTGGAGGGCAGTGGTGCGATCTGGGCTCACCGCAACCTCCGCCTTCCGGGTTCAAGCTATTCTCCTGTCTCAGCCTCCCAAGTAGCTGGGATTACAGGCGCCTGCCACCATGCCCGGCTAATTTTTGTATTTTTGGTAGAGATGGGGTTTCACTATGTTGGCTAGGATAGTCTTGATCTCTTGACCTCGTGATCCGCCCACCTCAGACTCCCAGTCAGACTGTTTTAAGAGTAATTTGTAAAAGGAAGCTAGAAATTTGTAGTGAATAAACGGGTGGTTTCACAAATGCTGTGTGATTTAGGCTGCAGTTTACAAAACAGAGTGGCTGCGTCCTAGGCTGCACATTCTGAGGTGTGGGCAAGTGGGGACCTTGGCCACCCCTGCACTGGGAGCTCTGGCCCAAAGGCAGACCACGGTCATGAGGCTAGGCCCTTCATAAGAGGGCGGAGGGCTTTTGGAGGTGCTAAGGGCATGAGGTCACGGAGTGGCGCCTGCTGCTGCCTTCAAGCACGCAGGGCCCCTGTTTGGTGGTGGTCCTCATGAAGTAGTCACACCAGTGGGTGCTTAGGGTTCCCTTAGGCACCTATTCTAATTGTCCCTCTACATGCATGGGACCACACCTAGGGCAGGAACTGAGAGCTGACAAGTGTTGTGTTCCTGGCGTTGCTCCTTCAGCTGGGATGGAGCCCTCGGCGGCATAAAAGGGTAAACTGAGTCCAGGCGCGATCACCACAAAGTCTCACCCAGGACAGTGAGGGGCTCACAAGAAGCATATCCCTGCTCACAATTCGTACTCAGACTCACCCGTCCACCGATGGTGCTGCCATCACTGCTGTGCATTTGTTCTCTGTCTTTCTCACATTTTTGCCAAGCAGAAGGCCGAGTTCACCTAACCTGGATGCGGGCAATAAGATTGCACTGCGTGCCCCCTCCCGCCCCTGGTGCAGCGGCGGTGTGAATGCACACCCGCCCTTGCTTGCCCTCCCTGCCTGGCTGCCAGCTCTGCTCCTGCCGTTCCCTGTGCCCATGGCGCTCTCTTGCTTATTCTGTTAAGGCTGGCCTACCCTCAGAGGCCCACCTTGGCCATCCACGAGCCTCCTTCTGAGAACTGAGCCCTTTCCCTGAGTTCCCACAGCACGCTGTGTGAAGCTCTAAACTTTCTCCAGGCTGAACTTAGCTGAGCTTATTCGTGGCTGTTCCTGTCCTCAGGACCGACACAGCAAGTGCTCCGTAAGGGCTTGTTAAACTCTACTCTCCTGGGACTCCTAATCCCCCGCCAAGAGTCCACCCTAACTACCTCCTGTAAGAGCACTGAGCTCCTGGGCACTGAGCCAGGCCTAGCTCGGAATTTTCACAGACACCAGCTCGTTTAAGTTGCATAACCCTGGAAGGGGTTGTTGCCTGATGAGGAAACAAATCAGAGACGTTCAGTGACTTGTCCAAGGTTACAGAGCCTTGGAGCTCTGGATTCAAACCCAAGTCACTGTGACTCAAGACCAGTGTTTTTCCCCGTTGTAAGCAGACACAAAAGAATAACAGTCCTTTATCATTTATACTGTATTCTCATGTACATTATTTCATTTGATCCTCACAACAGCCCTGTGAGGTAGGTAGGGTTATGTATTACTGTTATGCCCATTTCACAGATGAAGAAATGGAGGTGGCTCAGTGAGGTGAGTGACTTACATAAAGTCACACAGCATGTTAGTGGTTTCACTGCTTCTGCAATTCCTCTAAAGTCAAGCTGCTTGGATTAGGGAGCACCGAAAAGATGGACAGTTTTATGGAAAAGGAAAAAGGGCAGTGGTGATTTGTAAGATTTCTTCCTCACATTGTTTTGTTGTGACCACACCTTTTGCTACTTGGTCCAAACTGGGTTCTCCATGAGGGGCTTTCCCAAATACTCTTGGCCTGGGACAGCTGTTTGTTTTTGGGATGGAGTCTCATTCTGCCGTCCAGGCTGGAGTGCAATGGCACACTCTCAGCTCACCGCAACCTCTGCTATCTGGGTTCAAGAGATTCTCCTGCATCAGCCTCCCAAATAGCTGGGGTTATAGGCGCCTGCCACCATGCCCAGCTACTTTTTGTATTTTTAGCAGAGGTGGGGTTTCACTATGTTGGCCAGGCCTTGAACTCCTGACCTCAGGTGATCTTCCCACCTCAGCCTCCCAAGAGTGCTGGGATTACAGGCATGAGCCACTGCATCTGGCAGAAAAGCTGTCAGAGAGACTCCTGGGTCCCACTGTAGGGGGGAAAGGGCCTTTACTGCTCAAGGGAATTGGCTCTGCCCATGGCCCAGTGTACAAGCTCCCTACTTACAGGGCTTATCTATGGGAAGCCCCTTTCTGGGCCCATCTCCCATGGGTGCCCATGTCACCAGGCTTCCTTGGCTTTGTCTGAGGACCCCTGCCCAGGGGGGAGGACCCTGGGACTCTCAAGGCCAAACTCACTTTAGGGATGAATCATGACGTGCAGTTTGGAGGCCTGCACAGCTCATCACCCGGTGGGAAGCAGTGCTTGGGTTGCTTGCCCTGGATGGCACCCCACAGAGACCCAGGGGTAGGACACAGGACTGCAGGGGAAGGCCGCCTTCCTGAGGGCAGGGTCTTAGGGGCCGCACATTTACCCTAAGGGTGCTATTATGGTCCACACCACTCCTGGGCTCCTTGCTGCACAGCACGCTTGGAGACCCTGTCTCTTTCCTCTGGATCTCCTCAGGGGCCGCGAATCTTCCTCTTCCAACAGAAAATGGTCAAAAGGCATATGGAGCCATAGCTTGTGGGGAAGGTGGGTGAAGTGGGGGTTACAAACGAGATGAAGCTATAACAAAAGGGGACTGACTTACAGGGGATAGAAAACAGCTAACTTTGATTCTGAAGACAGATCCCAGAGGGGAATCTGAATTCTGAGTAATAATGTTTTCAGAAAAATTTCTGGCCTCTCAAGGTGACTATTTTGAAAGCAAAGATATGTAACTGAGTGAAAGCGAAGGTCTGCCACCAAGATCCAGCAAGTGGCAGAACAGATTTTGGCTCAGTATAGGGAAGAACTTTCTAACAGTCAGCACCGTCCAACCATGGCAGGAGCTGCCTTGGGGATGGCGCGCTACCTATGAGCTGAGGTACGCAAGCAGGCCAAGGTGATCACTTGCTGGTACCCAGGGAGAGACGCTTATCCTCAGATGTGCTGGGGTGTTCTAGGGGTGGGGGAGGACTAAGCAATCATCTAATTATTTCTAACCCTGAGAATCCATAATATATTTGTTTAAAATGACCTGTTTCAATGATACCTTAAATTTTTGGGAAAACAATGACAAAAGTCAGGCGACAGACTGGATTTGGAAGCACCTTTCATTACACTGGCTCCAGACTCGTGCACATCTTTGCAGAGATAGCAGACCCTTTCTGAAGCCAGGAATCCCTTTATTCAGCCCCATCAAGAGGCACATTCCTACCTTCTGAACGCTGCCTGGACACTCATTCCTCTAGACCCTGCCACACCTCATCTCTGTCCCCCAGGAGGGGACACTAACAGGGCTCTGAGAATGCATGACATTCCAAGCCAGCCAAACACGGTCACCCCTGGGCAAACATCCACAATTATGGATGCACCCTAGGGAGGGAGGAGCAGGTGTGACAGGAACTGCTGGGGACTTTATGTCCTGGTTAACTGGAGGTGGCCTCTTGTTCTCATCCCATCCTCTCCAGCAGGGCCTTCTTGCAGATGGATAAACACGGCACTGGCTAGTGGTACAGACGGGTGGAGCCCAGGAGAAAGCTGCCACTCCTTTGTCCTGGCTGGAAAATCCTCCTGTGGCTTCCTTTAGTACACATCAGCTGACTCTTCACTTGTCACAATAGCCCATCTGCAGCTCAAAATGGCAAGAAAAAAGGTGGTTCTGTTCAGAGGACAATGGATTCCAAAAGGTGGACTTCATCATGGGGGGAATCAAGTCCTGCTACACAATTAATACAGATTAGTACAGTCCCCTGCCTCGCACCACTGGCGAGACGCCCTCCAAGACCTGGCTGACATGAGCTTCTTGGGACTTCCTGTCTCCAATGCTATGGGGTCCTTTTACCTGTACCGTATTAATCGAATAATCTTATTGTTCATAAAATCCAGAGCATGTGGGTGAGAAGAATCAATGCAGAAGCCATCGCTCAGAGCGATTTTCAGTACCTCCTCCACGAAGACCTGGAAGCTGTTGATCTGCTTGTTGGCAGGCACCACCCAGAGCCTCTTGAGGTTCTGCTTGGTGTACTCCTCCTCTGGCAGGCCCTCCACATTGGCCACCCAGTCCAGAGTCAGGTGGTTGGGGTCCTGCAAGTGGCTGGTGATGGAGGAGAGATTGCCATTGGAGCAGTAGTAGAGCTTAGAGCCAAGGAGTTTGAGGAAGAGGCAGGAGGTGCTGAAGATGTTGGCATTGAAGACCTCCATGCTGGAGGAGGAGAGGCTGTAGATCTGGGGCGCCTCGCGCACAGTGAAGTGGACCGTCTGCACATGCTGGTTCAGTGTGATGTTGAGCATGGCATTCTTCTCGGCCTTGGAGAGCTCCACTTCCTTCTCCTGCAGAGCCTCAATCAGGGGCTGCACCTGGTAGAAGTCGGCCTCCCTGCGGAGCAGGCCCATCTCCTGGAAGTCCTCGGGTAGGTCAAGGTGGGAGGTCCGCAGGAAGTTGAGGATATAGCGGAACACTTTGCCGTCACGGTCAATGAAGCAGTTGCCCTGGCTGTCCCTCTTGGTGGGCATCTTCCCGCTGAACATGGCGCCTAGCATGGAGTCAGGGAAGCTGGTCAGAGTTGCCAATGAGGTTGTATAGAGCTTCCCCCCGACGTTCAGCGTGATGGGGTCGGACATGGCAGGAGACTGGGTTGCTGGAAGTGGCCCTGGAGAGGGTGACAAGTGAGAAATGACTATAACCAAACCTCATCTGAGAACTCACAGTCCTTAACTCCTTATTGTATATCAAGCCTATGCCCTTGGGATTGAAATGAATTAATACCTGATGAATGGGTGATAATTGTTAACACTGTGCAAAGTACATTAGCTTCACTAGGGAGAAAGGAGAAAGGGAAAAGGAAACAGGAAAAGAAAGGAAAGGACCCCTAAAGCCTGGGTCCCCCTGCCGACGTTCTGTTCTAATTGGTCTGGAATACTGCCCCAGCACTGGTGTTTTGAAAGAGTTCCCTTAGTGATTCTAAATGTTCAGTTAGAATAGAGAAACACTGGTCTAAAGAAAGAAAGGAAAACGTGCCTGGACTGAAAGCTATGCTACGTGTTTATACATATATTTGCTTGCATAACAGTTGTATCAGCTGGGCACGGTGGCTCACGCCCGTAATCCCAGCACTTAGGGAGGCTGAGGCGGGTGGATCACCCGAGGTCAGGAGTTCAGGATCAGACTGGCCAACATGGTGAAACCCCATCTCTACTAAAAATACAAAAATTAGCTGGGCATGGTGGCAGGCACTTGTAATCCCAGCTGTTCAGGAGGCTGAGGCAGGAGAATCGTTTGAACTCAGGGGGTGGAGGTTGCAGTGAGCCGAGACTGCGCCATTGCACTCCAGGCTGGGCAACAAGAGTGAAACTCTGTCTCAAAAAAAAAAAAGTTGTATCATCTTTTGACATAGACAATATAATCATCCATCCCTGTCATGCAGATGAGGAAAACTGTGCCAGGATTCATTCCTCAAGCTCAGAAAGGCAAAGTGCCTTGCCAGGATTCAAACTCAGTTTCCTTTATATGAAAGAAAAATGTGTAAATGCTTACTAGCCAAAGATCGGTATTTTCTAAGTACTCAACAAATGGTCTGAGATTTATGACTCCAGGCTCAGTGCTCCTCCTTCTGTACCAATGACACTGCTGAATTGAATTATTTTTCTCTCAAAGATTTGACAATGAATGGCCATGATTAATGTCATTTCCATCTATCTTCAAGGCCCACAGTGGGTGCGTCACTCAGCTGTCCGGACTGCAAATGACAATTCTTTCTAGACTTTCACTGCTCCCATGCTGACTTGCCTTGCCATGAAGATGCTCTTGGCTCCTGGTGGCCCACCCTTTGCTGTCATAACACCCCAAGCTTCTCTGAAACTGGCTGCAAGGTCAGTGCAAATGCAGGACTCTGTCAGAGCACCCTCCTGAAGGTAACCCATCTACTCCTTAACAAAGCCCCCCGATCTCCCAGCTGTCAGCATCTATGGCTGGTGCATCTCCTTCACCACATATTCTAGAAAACAGGAGATCTCAGCTGCAGCTTCCAACACTATACCATCCCCAGAGCCAGCCTGTGGACAGACTCGGTCATCCTTCCCCGACATGGCAGGTAGGGATGCCAACAGAAACTGGCCCCAGGATTACCCCCAGAAGAGCCTGTGCTGGTAGAGGAGACGAGAGAATGAAGGCACAGTGACAAGACAGGTAGAAGATGTGGGAGACCATCGGGAATGAACCTTGGTCCATCAAAAACTATCTGGCTGGCAGACACAGTGGCTCACATCTGTAATCCCAGCACTTTGGGAGGCCGAGGCAAGCTCAGGAGTTCGAGACCAGCCTGGCCAACATGGCGAAACCCTGTCTCTACAACAACAACAACAACAACAACAACAACAACAAAACAACAAAAACAAAGCAGGGTGTGGTGGCGAGTACCTGTAGTCCTAACTACTTGGGAGGCTGAGGTGGGAGGATCGCTTGAGTGTGGGAGGTCGAGGCTGCAGTGAGCCGTGATTACACCACAGTACTCCAGCCTGGGAGACAGAGTGAGACCTGGTCTCAAAAAACAAACAAACAAACAAAACCCCATCCTGCCAAGCATGCTTACTGTCTAGATGGAGAAACAGAGGTTTGAGGAGGCACCTCCCCAAAGTCACCCAGCAGGGGTGGCGAGAACTTCTCATTTCTGCCTCCTGAAGAGGCTGACTGCACTGAGGCCTTCTTTCTCCAGAGGATGGGGGCCATGCCAGTGTGAGATATTCAGCTGCCATGCTCGACTCTCTGGCGGGGGCGGGGGTATGTCCCCTCATGGGTCCTCCCCAGTCTAACAGGGCACTTTGATATTGTAGAAAGGCATTCCCCATCTGGAGTGTTTGAGGAGAAATGAGCCCATGTGAAATACAAAATTGTCAGTAGAAGCCTGGAGCAGATGGGCTGTGAGACGGTGGGGAGGTCCCACAGAGGTGTGGGCGAGCTGCCGCTGGGGGCGTGGCTGCTGCTGTGGAGACTGACTGCCAGGCAGCAACTGGGGAGGGCGCTGTGACTCAGGGCTGAATCTGGCCAATTCTGTCTCCAGAGGCCCCAGGCAGGAGCTGGACACAGGAGTGGGTCCCCTTTACTTAGTCCAGAATCTTCTTCCCTGTTGCCCTCTTTTTATTCTTTCTGGATAGAAATGTGCATGTTCTAGTTTCAGTCTCTCTTTCTCCTTAAAAACAAACACCCGCCTCCCAACACTGGGTTTCAGGCCCAGGCTCTGTGAAGTGGCTCAACTCCATGGCAGGAAAAGGAGCAGGTGTCAGAGAGAACACGGACAGTTCCATGGTCCACAGACCCTTCTCTCTTCCATGCATTAGGGCTGAAGTGCTCAGAGCATTACAGGCAGGGGAGGTCAGGAGCAACAGGGCATTCCCTAGGACCCCTGGATAGGTGCTCAAACTCCTATTTCTCTGCTCGCAAAAGCAGCAGAGCACCTGCTTTCCTGTGCCCCCGATGACGTCATGGCTCCCAGTCGTTTGTCCGGGGAGAGCAGCACAGTTGTACAGGCAGTCAGGGCAGACGCTGGCCAGCACGCAGGTATTCTGCTCCGAGTATAGGGAGCTCTCTGTGGTGATCTCCCCTTACCTATTGAGTCACAGAGCTCAGTCCTCTAAGCCCTTCTTTTCTTTTTTTTTTTTTTTTTTTGAGACAGAGTCTCGCTGGCACCAGGCTAGAGTGCAGTGGTGTGATCTCAGCTCACTACAACCTCTGCCTCCCAGAATTCAAGTGACACTCCTGCCTCAGCCTCCCAAGTAGCTGCGATTACAGGCGCACACCACCACAACAGGCTAATTTATTTTTGTATTTTTAGTAGAGATGGGATTTCACCATGTTGGCCAGGATGGTTTCGATCTCTTGACCTCGTGATCTGTCTGCCTTGGCCTCCCCAAGTGTTGGGATTATAGGCGTGAGCCACCGTGCCTGGTCTAAGCCCCTATTTTCTAGTCACAGGGCCACAGTGTCCATCATCACAAATCTACGGCCCTGCTACAAAAGGCACAATGGCGTGACACAAGGGGAGCTTCATGAGTCGGCGGAGGTTTGCAGTCGGGTAGTGTGAACTAACACCACTGAGCCTCAGCCCCCCATGGCTTCCCAGCTGCCTCCTGGCCACCTCCACCTGGATATTCTGCAAGCGAGGCACGAGAACAGGGTCTGGAGACATGGAACCAGGCCAATTTGTGCTAACTTCATGAAAGAGAAAACACCAAGGTCTGGGGGCAAAAAATCTGAGGCCAATTCTGCTGACTTCCCAAAGCTGGATCAAAAGGAAAACCCTGGGTCTGGGGGCAGGGACCCTAAGGCCAATTAACACCAAATTCCTAAAGCTGAACCAAGAGGAAGAACCCTATCTCCCCAGCTGGGTGACAAAGGATCAAAACGCTTCTCTCCCAGCAACGCTCCCACTCCACCATGTCTCAGATGGAAAGGGAGGGGCCTTAGATTGGGACCATCCCTCTATCTGCATAGGGTGCCCATTCACCTCAGCCTTTAATCAGCCACAGACTAAATCCTTCGTCCAGATAAGGGGTAGCTGATAAGAACCTCAAATGGGGTATTTAAAGCCCAGAGAACTTTGTAACTGGGCCTTTGAGTTCCTTGCTCCGGCTCACTCCTACCCTGTGGAGTGCTTTCTCACTTTAATTCCTGCTTTCGCTGCTTTGTTCCTGCATTTCATTCCCCTGCTACTCTTTCTATTATTATTTTTTTAGTAGAGACAGATTTTACTATGTTGGCCAGGGTGGTCTTGGACTGACCTCAACTGATCCGCCACCTAGGCCTCCCAAAGTGTGGGGGTTACCACGTCCAGCCCCTCTGCTACTTTGTTCAAAATGCCAAGGACCTGGACAACTCCTAGTCAAGACCCTCCACCAGTAACACAGGTACCAGAAGCCTCACCTGTGCATTCCTGTGCCCCTAACTCTGCTGGGAACTCTTCTCAGCCACCCAACTGCCTGAGGGAGGCAGCCCCAACTCCAGCCCTACAGGTTGTCTTCACTGTCTCCTTGAACCCATCCCTATAGCTACTCCCAGAGCTCAGGCCTCATCCCTGCCCCCTGCACCCCTACATCCTCACTTGGCTCCCTGCCTTCTGTGTACTTTCCTTTCTGGTCTGCAGACCTTCCTGAAGCACCGGCCCTGCCCAAACCACCTTCTTCTTCCCCTCTCATGTCTAACCCTGCCCTCCACGCACTCCGGACACCACTGAGTCAGTCTCCTTCATGCTGTCACCTGCCCTGCCTTTGCTGTCCCTAGACCACCCTTGTCTACCTTCTCTACCCTCTCTGCTGTCTACCTTTCAGGCCCAGCCTATGAGTCATCACCTCTGTATGGCTGTCCCCAATCTCCAGTAGGTTAACAGCTCTCCTCTCAGGGCTTCCTGGTGCCTTGCACAAACCCCTCTGGCAGCACTCACCGTTCCATCTGCAGTGATCTGCTTTGCACATGGCCCTCTTCCCTGGCTCTATCAAAATGCTGATCAGTGGACATCCATATGGGGAAAAAAAGAACCTTGGTCCATCTCTTATGTCATATATGAAAAATAAACTCAAAACAGATCATAGACCTAAATACAAAATTTAGAACTACACAACTTCTAGGAGAAAATCTTTGCAACTGTGGATTAGGCGAAGATTTCTTGGATAGGACCTAAAAGGGACAAACCATTAAAAACATCAATAAACTAGACTTCATCCAAATAGAAAACGTCTGCTCTTCAAAAGACACTGTTAAGGAAATGAAAGAATAAGACACGGAGAAAATACTTGCAGAACACCTATGTGATAAAGGATTGTTAACCAGAATATATAAAGGACTCTCAAAACTCAGTAACTCGGTAAGAAAATAACCCAATTAAAAAACAGACAAAGCTGGGTGCAGTGGCTCATGCCTGTAATCACGGCACTTTGGGAGGCTGAGGCGGGCAGATCACTTGAGCCCAGGAGTTCAAGAACAGCCTGGCCAACATGGCGAAACCCTATCTCTACTTAAAAAAAAAAACAAAAAACAAAAAACAAAAAATAACCAGACAAAAGATCTAACAAATACTCCAGCAAAGAAGATATGTAGATGACTGACAATCACATGAAAAGATGGTCAATATCATTAGTCATTACAGTATGAAAATTGAAACCACAATTACATGCTACTATACACCTATTACAGTGGCTCATATGAAAACTGACAATGCCAAATGAAGGTGAGTACACAGAACAATGGAAACCTCATACACTGCTGGCAAATGGTAACCACTGTTGAAAATAGTTTGGCATATGGTATGGTTTGGCTCTGTGTCCCCACCCAAATCTCACCCTGAATTGTAATAATCCCCATGTGTCAAGAGCAGGACTAGGTGGAGATGACTGAATCATTGGGGTGGTTTTCCTCATGCTGTTCTTGTGATAGCAAGTGAGTTCTTAAGAGATCTGATGGTTTTATAAGGGGTTTCCCCTTTGCTTGGAACTTCTCCTTGCTGCTGCCATGTGAAGAAGGACATGTTTGCTTCCCCTTCTGCCATTATTTTAAGTTTTCTGAGGCCTCCCTAGTCCTGTGGAACTGTGAGTCAATTAAACCTCTTTCCTTTATAAATTACCCAGTCTCGGGTATGTCGTTATTAGCAGTCTGAGAATGGACTAATACAGCATACAATTATCCCATGACAATGACCCTGCTCCTAGATATTTCAGCCATGAAATGGAGACATATGTCCATGCAAAGACTCGTATGTGAATGTTTATGGCAGCTTATTCATAACTGCCCAAACTCAGAAACAACTAAAATGTAAACAGATAAACAAATTGTAGTACATCCATACAACAGAATATGACTCAGCAATATATAGGAACTACTAAAAGACATTACCACATACCTGAATTTCAAAAGCATTACATCAAGTGAAAGAAGTCAGCCTCAGAAGGTTATATGGTGCATGATTCTATTTGTATAACATTCTGGCAAAGGCAAAACTATAAAGACAGAAATCAGATTAAGTGAATTCCCGGGGCTGGGTTAGAGAGAAAAGACTGGCTACAAAGAAACACAAGGCATATTTTGGAGTGATGGGAATATTCTATTAGGTTGGCACCAAAGGAATATGATGTGGTGGTGGTCAAATGTCTTTATAAAGGCTGTCAAAATTCATGTAACTGTACACATCTAAAAGGGTGAATTTTGGCCAGCTGGGGTGGTTCATGCCTATAATCCCAGTACTTTGAGAGGCCAAGGCAGGAGGGTCACTTGAGCCCAGGAGTTCAAGACCAGCCTGGAAAACATAGTGAGACCTGTGTCTCAATTTAAAAAAAAAAAAAAGGGGGGGGGTAAATTTTACCATACGTAAATTTTATCTCCATAAACAGGAAAAAAATGAAGGTTGTGACCTATTGGCAAGTCACGACATCAATACAGTTAAGTGGGTTGTGACCAATTATATATTGTTGTGAACCTTTTGTTTCAGTTGTGTGTCCATGAACTGGATCACGGTATCTTCATACTGTGGGTGACAAAACAATTTTTTTTGGGAACCACTGCCTAGCTTGTGGGCTGAGAGCAACTGCATGTCTCACGTCTGCATAGTCACCGCCTCGCACTCGGGGGAGGGGTTGTGTGATACTGTGATATAATAAGCAATATACATTTTAGATTTGTCCCCAGCTGTTGGCCAGGGTTAAAAACATTGTAATTTCCCTAGTGATAATAGCTATAGGAACTTCTTCTATTTTAGTAATTGATTTTGTCCCAGTAGGTGGAGGCTGCAGTGAGCCAAGATCATGCCACTGCACTCTGGTTTGGGTGACAGAGCCAGGCCTCATTCCAAAGCCCGCCCACCCCCCAATTAATTATAGTTGTTATGTTGTCCTAATCCAAATCTCAATAGTATTTTTCAAAAAAGATTGAATAATTAAAATTTTAATCTGGAAGCACTGATGACTGATAATCTGAAAGAATATTTGAATAAGACATCTTAGCACAATGTATTTAAACCAGATTATAAAGCAATGACATTTCACTCCATGGTTTTAAAACAATGAGAAGAGAAGGAATTTGGTAACAAATGTGAAGAGACACAACTAGCAATGTTTAAAAATAAACATATTGATAAATATATTGATCCTTACAACTCTGGGACCCAGGCAGGACTGATCACATTGTCTTTATTTCAAAGACAACCTAAAGCAGACCCAAAGAGTGTGAATCCCTTGCCGAGGGCTTCATGTGCATTCTTGATCTCAGAGTCATGGCGTCTGGGAAGTCTGGACACCCTTCAGAGAACCAGTCCTTTAGAGGTCTTCGGCAGGAAGCTGAACCCAGCCACAGAGGGCCTAGCCAACAGCCTGTATACTCATGGCGACCTGGAGTAGGCAAAGGCTCTTTTCTGTGCCGTTTCCTTTTTTCCTACATTACTGTCCACTTCCATAACCAGCATTACTTCCATAGTGAAATGACTTACCATGCAATCCTGTCGGTGGGGACTAGCTGTTTTAACAATAAACATACCGAGTAATGAAAATTGTCCATCTATCATCTATCAATCAATCACCTATCCATCATTTCCTAGCTGTGCTCACTCATAAAGCCTAGAAATGACACCCAGTAGCAATAAACACACCTAGCCCTGGATCTTTGTTTCCGAATGTCACCATCTCTTCTAAAAGAAACCAGGGCTTCCTGGAGAAACTGATGATTCCTGGATTTTTACAGGAAAAGTTCAAGGTGACTTCATATAGACCAATGAATTAAAAAAAAAAAAAAAGAACAACAACAAAAAAACAAACAACAGTCCAGGCTGGGTGCGGTAGCTCATGCCTGTAATCTCAGCAGTTTGGGAGGCCGAGGCAGGCGGATCACATGACGTCAGGAGTTGGAAGACCAGCCTGGCTAACATAGCAAAACCCCATCTCTACTAAAAATACAAAAAAAAGCTGGGCAGGGTGACCCGTGCCTGTTATCCCAGCTACTTGGGAGACTGAGGCAGGAGAATCACTTGAACCTGGGAAGTGGAGGTTGCAGTGAGCCAAGATCGCACCACTGCACTCCAGCCTGGGCAACAGAGTGAGACTCTGTCTCAAAAACAAACAAAAAACAGGAGTCCATAATGTTATTCCCCAAAGAGAGGGTGAGAAGAAGGGAGTGAGAAAGATAGAGACAGGGAAAATTTATTCTATAAAAAAGAATACTAGCTAATAAACACAGAAGGAATGGTAGAATTAGAAAATTACCAATTTGCAACCCTCAGTGTTGCTATTCAAGCAAGGATCATCCAAGGATGTGGTGTGAAAGGTTATCAGGAACACATAATTATAACAGACTCAGAGAATCACTTCACAGATGACTTATTAATTGTAAGAGAGAAAAGTGTACCCTTACGATAGAGAGATCAGGTTGCCATGATCTTACCTAATAATCAAATGTAGCATTCATGGATAGTAAGACCCTGACATCATATCCTCCTGACATGCAGTAAGTACACATATTGCCAAAAACTCAAATCTAACCCGAATCTAATCATTGATAAACCAATCAAACATATTTAAATAGGTGGAGAAGCTCTACTTATTTATTTACTTATTTGAGATACAGTCACATTCTGTTGCCCAGGCTAGAATGCAGTGGCACAATCTCGGCTCACTGCAACCTCCATCTCCTGGGTACAAGCATCTCCTGCCTCAGCCTCCCGAGTAGCTGGGAGTATAGGCACGCACAACTATGTACGGCTAATTTTTGTATTTTTAGTTGAGATGGGGTTTCACCATGTTGGCCAGGCTCGTCTCAAACTCCTGACCTCAAGTGATCCGCCCGTCTTGGCCTCCCAAAATGTTGGTATTACAGACATAAGCCACCATGCCAAGGGGCTCTATTTAGATTAAATGAGTTGATAAAAGAGATATAATAAAATGCAATATGTACATCTTGACTGGATCTGATTTTAAAAACCAGAAACTATATAAAGTATTTTTGGGCAATTATAAATTTTTTTTCTTTTTTGAGACAGGGTCTTACTCTGTCGCCCAGGCTGGAGTGCAGTGGCGCAATCATGGTTCATTGCAGCCTTGACATCCCCAGGCTCAGGTGATCTTCCCAAGTAGCTGGGACTACAGGTGCATGCTACCACATCCTGCTAAATTTTGTAGTTTTTGTAGAGATGGGGTTTCACTATGTTGCCCAGGCTGGCCTTGAACTCCTGGGCTCAAGCAATCTGTCCGCCTTGGCCTCCCAAAGTGCTGGGGTTACAGGCGTGACCCACTGCACCTGGCAGAAAATTTTTAATAACTATTACATTGGGTAATACTGACTTCTTGCTTATTATGCATAATGTATTATGGTTATGTAGTAGAATGTCCTTATCAGGGGATACATGTTGAAGAATTTAGGGGTCAAACGTCAATCAACATGTCTGTAACTTACTTTTAAACAATTTGGCCAAAAAAGTGTGTGTTTGTGTAAAAGCACAATTGGCAAATTGTGAACTGGCGTATCTAGGTTAAGGGTTGTACTTTAAGCTTTAATGCAAGCTTGAAAATTTTAAAAAATTTGTATTTTAAAAGAAGGGAGAAGAACACTTCCTTCATAAGGCCAATAGATGTAAAGTTACAGTCACAGTGCCAGACCCCAATAAATAGCCAGACTTAGTAAGTTACAGATTTACTACTACTACTTAGAAGTGTGAAAAGTTCATAATTTTCCTTCCCGAGTGTTGCTGAATTTTGAAGGGTGAGGATGCCAACCAGGGCTAAGTGGTGGAGGAGTTAGAATCTAAGCCTGGGTGGGCAGTCTGGATAGACCCACCACCCACAGAAACCACACCACTAGGCCATTTTTTTTTTTTTTTTTGAGACAGAGTTTCACTCTGTCACCCAGGCTGGAGTTCAGTGGCATGATCTCGGCTCACTGTGACCTCCACCTCCCAGGTTCAAGCGATTCTTCTGCCTCAGCCTCCTGAATAGCTGGGATTACAGAAGCGTGCCACACGCCTGGCTAATTTTTGTATTTTTTGTAGAGACAGGGTTTCACCATGTTGGCCAGGCTAGTCTCAAGCTCCTGACCTCAAGCGATCCACCCACCTCGGCCTCCCAAAGTGCTGGGATTACAGACGTGAGCCACTGTGCCCGGCCAGGCCTGCCTATCTTCTGTGCTGTGATTCTGCCTGGGAGAAGACGGCTGTTCAGGCCTTGTTTTTCCTGCTTCGTCATGAACCCAGAATCTCTGTACCCCGGCAGGAAAGAAACTCCTGTCATGACTCACTGTGAATGTTGACAAAGTCCACTCCTGGGCCTCAGAAATGTCAAGGATGGGCAGAAAGAACTGGAGAGAGGCCAGGCGCAGTGGCTCATGCCTGTAATCCCAGCACTTGGAAGGCCCAGGTGGGAGGATCGTTTCAGTTCAGGAGTTTGAGAGACCACCCTGGATACCATAATGAGACCTCGTTTCTATAGAGAAAAAAAAAGTTAGATTGCTTGAGCCTGGCAGGTCAGGCTGCAGTGAGCCGAGATCACGCTAGTGCACTCCAGCTTGGGCAATAGAGCAAGACCCTATCTCAAAAGAAAAAAAAAAAAAAGAACTGGAGAGGCTGTGTGGGGTAGGCGCAGACCATGCATAGTATTGGGCATTACCTGGGTTTGTATTTGAATCATCCCCTGCCCCTTACTAGCTGTGCAGCCCTAGGCACGTTCCTGGGCAGATGATGATCCTAACAATAACAAACACTACAACAGTAATAATAATGGCTAACATTTATTGAGCAGTTATTACCGTGCTAGGTACTTTATACATGTTAATCTCTTTCAATCTCACACATGAAGTAGATACTATTACATACCTACTTTACAGACCAACCAAACCAGGCCCTCTTCAACTTCTGCAATTTGGCATCTGCCATCCCCTCTGCCTGGATCTTGAAGACAAATCCCATGCATCGGCCAGGTCTCTCAGCTGGAATTTATTTCTTCTCTGCATCTCCGGAGAATTTTATTCTAACCCCTTACCACCGCCAACTTTACTTAAGTAAATGGATGCCTGGCTCCCCTGCTGGGGCTGGGGGTGCCCCTTTCTATATCCACAGAAGCATGTAGAATAGGGAAAGAGGAAGAAATTTCTCTCCTGTTTAGTCAGATCCATTTTCCCCACCTGGATTTTTAAAACTTTCTAATTTTGAAATGCTCTCTTGAATTTTCAATCTGAAATCTAAAGGCATGTGACAAGGCCAAGGTGATTACTTGGGAGTAAATGCAAGGAGAGTTTCCACTACGTAAGGGAATGGATAGCACGTGGCTGGGTAAATTTCAAGAAAGACAATGCTCAGAGTGACTACTGTGTCTTCCAGTAAGTCGGAGACTTCCCCACCTTACCCCACCGGGGAAAGGACTCTTTGCCTTGAAGCCCCCAGGACGACTACTCTTTCTTCACCTCCCCTTCCTGATCACCCCACATCAGACAGCTGCATCTATAATTCTGTCTTGCCCAGTCCATATCTCTAAGAAGCCCGTAGGCTGCTCTATTACCATCACAACCCATAGGTAGGGAGAGAAAAGGTGCTTCTAGACACAGTGACCCCAGAATGAGTTGCGCAAAAGGCAGGAGCAGAGAGAGGTGGGCTGGAAGAAGGACACCACAGAATCTGGCATGGCAAGGTATTCTTTCACCTGGCATAGACCTCCAACCACCACTACCATCCCCTAACCTCTTCCAGAACTTTCCTTCACCTTCTCAGCTCACTCTCACGCTTCAACTTGTGCTTTTCCTCAGGCACCAGCACCCCATTTCAAACTGCTCTCTTCGACCATCCTGGCTAACCCGGTGAAACCCCGTCTCTATTAAAAAACACAAAAAACTAGCCGGCCGAGGTGGCGGGCGCCTGTAGTCCCAGCTACTCGGGAGGCTGAGGCAGGAGAATGGCGTGAACCCGGGAAAGCGGAGCTTGCAGTGAGCTGAGATCCGGCCACTGCACCCCAGCCTGGGCGACAGAGTGAGACTCCGTCTCAAAAAAAAAAAAAAAAAACAAAAAACTGCTCTCTTCCTACCGTCTCCACCAAACAGTAAGTTATAAACACTGTGCTTTCAAATCCATCTCATTTCATCCTCACAGTACCACAGGAGGGCTGCCTCACAGGCTGCCATTCGGAAGGGTTGGGGGGACTGGTCCTGCCAGAAAATTTGCGAAGGTCAGGGCATCAAAACTTTTCTTTCTTTCCTGCCTGCCATGCCAAGCTAAACCCCTTCCTCCCCGAGTGCAGGGGAAAAAGCAACGTATTTGAAGTAAGGAGTCCTGACTGGTTTTAGGCAAGTCCCTTCGCTTTTCTGAGTCTCACATTCCTCACCCGTCAACCGCTATGGGGACGTCTCTACTTTCCAGGGCGTAAGAGGTCAAGGAGATCACGGGTGTGCCGCACTGAGCTTGGGGATGGACTCTTTATTTCCAGTCAGTAAAGGGAGGTGTTGTATGCATCACAGGCTTTTGCCCACGCCGCCACAGCGCTGCCGGCCCAGGGCTCTCCAAACCGGGGCGAGTTCCCTGTCATCTGTGTCTCCGCCCTTCCTTCCCCAGTCCCACCCAGGCTGGCCTCATTGGCTTTTTCCGCACCCACTCCCCAGTCCGAGAGCCCCGACTCCGACCTGACAAGTGCCCCACCCCGACCCAGATACCCCGCCCCTCCCTGCCCCACCCACCAAGGACTCCTCCCACAGTCCGGACCCTCATTATCCGGGCTTTTCCGACTATCACCATCCGCCCTAGTTCCTCCCACCAGCCTCACCCCTCTAAGAGCTCTGGCCCCCTTCGGCTCACCTCGCGCCGAAACGCGCCCCCTCCCCCGCAGCCACAGGCGCTGCCATCCCCATTTCACAGATGGGAATGGCGAGGCTGGGATAAATTAGTCTCATGGTAAGACAGGTGCCCAGTGGGCCCACGTACCCTCGTCGGTAGTCCCCGAGCCCTGCGACCCCGGCCGCACTGCACCCACCTCCTGCCCTCGCTCTGCAGCCTCCCCTCCGCGAGCGGCCAGCGCAGCTTTGCGAGGAGGGCGGAGGGTCGGAGCCCAGCCCAGGGGCGTGGCGGTCCGGAGTCCGCGCGCTGCCTCCGGGACTGGTAGTTCTCTCTGGGTTCCTGGCAGCTCATTGCGTCGAGAGCGAACTCCATCTCCCAAGAGGCATTGCTGCGAGTTGCTCTGCGCCCCGCCTCGTCCCCGCGGGTGTCCGGCTGGCTGGCCTTAAAGGGGACGCGGTCAGAGTGGCAGCTAGCGGGGTGGCCCTCGCTCCGGCTCCGCCCAATTTACAGCACCTCGCCCCTCCCCACGCTTCGTCCCGCAGCCCCGGGGCCGCGCCGCACAGTCGGGCTCCTTGGATGCATAGAGGCTTGTGCCAGGCGGGGTGGGAAGACTGGATTTTGCAGTGGAAGCAGCATCTCTTCCGTCTGGGACCTGGCTGAGGGCGTCCCCACCCTGGGGGGAGCAGAGGACCAGCCCTGACCTAGCCGGGCCCAGCCCTGTCCTGCCCGGCCTGAGCGCCCCGCCCAGCAGCCGGCTCTGCGGCAGGGCCCACCAGGGTCCGGGAGGTAAGGGGGTCGGGGGCGTGTGTCTGGCTTTGGGGGGCGGTGTCTGCACCCAGGCGTTTCGAGAACCCTGGACTTGCGAGCCCAGGGCTGGGATTCGGGAGATGTGGGTGCATCCTGGGCCTCACTGTGTGACCTTGGGCGAGCAGCTACTCCTCTCTGGGCATTAACCCCCTCCTTCTCCTATTGTATGTCGAAGTGATCCTGCTCCTTCCCCTTTCAGGTAAGAAGACATTCGCACCCAGGACCCAGTCCATTCGCTCGCTGGCTTTTCGTGGGGCCCTCCAGCTCAAGCGTGAGGTGGGCGCGGGTGCACTGGAGGGAGGCAGGTGGCCGAGCTGGGGCACAAACTGGGGGGCCCGAGGCCACCATTGTTTGGAATGGGTTTTTCCTATTCTCAGTATGCTGGGCCCTGGGATACCCTCCCCCAGCCCCGCTTATGGCCCTGGCCCTTGCAAACCGGAGACCCTGATGTGTCAGCTTGGTGCACTTCCTTCCAGAAAGCTTGGGGTGGAGTGCGGCCCTCACAGGTTTGTGAGGGGTGGCCCCGCAGGTATAGGTGTGTGTGTGTTGGGTTCCTGAGGAGGAGTAGCTGTTCCTGCTTTCTTCCCTTGTCTCTCCTTATCCTTTAAGGAAGAGCAGTTGCTTTTTACCAGTGAAACCCTTTTTTCTTTTTTTCTTTTTTTTCCAGGAGACAGTTTGGTGGCCCAGACATGGGCCTCCCAGAGTAGGGTGAAGCACTTCTTCCCAGGGTTGCCTTGGGTAGAAGTTCAGTTAAAAAATACCTAGAGAGATGCTGCCATTCAGACACCTGAGGGACCAGAGATGGAGGGCACCACCTAGTGTCGGGAGGGGCAGCCTGGTACCCCCAGGCAGCTCTGGCTCCCAGGGGAGTCAAAGGAGGGAGGCTGGCTGTGAGGGTCAGAGAGGGGAGGAAATGAGCTCCTCAGCTCTTAGGTGCTGAGCAGGGGCTGGGAGGAGCTGCTCTGACCTGGAGCAGGGAGAGGTTGAGTAACACCATGAAGCCTTCTTTTCAGGTCCTAGGAGATACCGTGAGCTTTTGACCTGAAGGCTAACCAGAAACAGATTTTTTGTTTGTTTGTTTTTGTTTTTTTATTTTGTGCTTTTGCTTTTGCTTTGGTGGTTTGAATGATTTCTAGAATGGCTAAAGCCTCAGTCCAGTCCAGTGACCTCTGTAGGGGCTTTCTTGGCTGATGTTTAAGATTTTCAGGGTTTTTGATATGCAAGACCAGGCCTGGGCAAAGGAGGGGCGGTGACTGGACCGAAGTTTAGGCCAGTTTCTGGAAGGTACTTTTCTGGTCACATCCTTGGTTTTCTCTCATCTTGCTGTCACATGTCTCACATGAGTTGCTTGATGCACCTTCACTGACACCTCAGTCCTTGGTTCTGTACTGGGCACTGGGCTCAGAGACAGGGATTGGATCTCTGCCAAGGGAGGTCCCAGCGTGGTGGGAGACAGAGACGTGGACTCCAGTTACACTGCAGAGGGATGAGGATAGCTAAGAGGGCCTTGGAGGCCAGAACTTTAGACACTTGAATTGTGGAGGGAAAAAGAAAGGCTTCCCAGAGGAGAGGGCATGTGACCTGGGCATTGAAGGGTGAGTCAGAATTTTTCAGGAGAGAAGAGGGAGAGGCCCTTTTTCAGTAGAGAGGACATTGTGCAAAGTAGCAGTCAGGAAAAAGTCCCCGCCCCAATGTCTGCAGAGTCTCCACGAACAATGTCGCTTGAGTTCATCTCCATCCCTGCCCCACATCAGCTGAGTGTCACAGAAAGGGCTTGCATGTCCAGCTCAGGAGTTTGGACCTTATTCTGGGTCCAAGGGGCTGGAGAGTGTTGAGAGTTCTGAGCAGGGGCATGGGCGGAATGGTGCTTACCATGTAATAAACTCCATCTGACGATGCTGCAGGGTGGGTTGGAGAGACCGAGGAGGGATGATGAAGCCTGAGCGGGGGCCCAGGGCGTGGCAGTGGGGCTGAGCATTGGCATTGGAGTTGTGTACACACACACACACACACACACACACACACACACACACACTGGGTGCTTTGGGGTGATGGAGATAAGTCAGGCTTCACTATGCAGGAGCAGAGATCAGTCAACAATCAGCAGAGACGCTGAGGGTCATCTGAGAGGAACAGGTGAAGGGATCTGGGCCTTTTGGTGGAGGGATTGGGATTTTCCTGAGTGCTTACTGCGTGCTGCGGAGTGTGCTGGTGTTGCTGGGACCCCCCTCAGGCTGTCATGCTGGTAGGGCGAGGGGTATGAGGCAAGGGCTTGGGAGGAGCAGCAGCGCTGGCTGGGAAAGGCTAAGGGGTGGGCAGGTAGTCCCCTTCTATTTGGGCATTCCGAGGATCACAGAGGTGAAAGAACACCTACCTCCATGGTAGCTGGGCTAGACTCGAAGCCTGGACTCTGTTCTCCAGGACACATGCCTCTGTTGGAGGTTGGATTGAGGGAGGGAATTGGGAGATGGGTTAGGAGGCCACTGCACTAGTCCAGGCGAGAAGTCAAGGGGACTGATCCTGCATGGGGCTGGGAACACCGAGGCGGTAGCGAGGGCTAATGGAGGAAGTGCCTTGGAGAATCAGCGGGATCAGCAGTGCGTGTCTCCTTGTCTCCTTTCCCTGACAGTGTCTGTGTCTCCCGTCAGTGCCAGGTGGCCCAAAAATAGACTCATGACTGCCCGGCCCTCATCTTTTTTATACTTTATCTCAACCCTGTGAATGGCAGACTTGGAATAGTCCCCATTTTCCAGATGAGAAGGCTAAGAAGTCGGGCAGGGACTCACCCAAGGTCACCTGATGACTTTGAAGCAGAAAACCTGTGTCTTATGCTTTTAATGCAGGCTCTCCTGGGGGAGGATACGGCTGCTGTTTGCTGCTGTGGTTGGTGCGGGGCAGCTGTCTCTTGAGTCAGAGCCAGCATGGACAGGCCATCTCCCCACCCGGGGCTTAGCAGGCTAATCCAGCCCTCCTGAGGGAAGCAGAGTGCAGATTCTAATCCTGCCTTGCCAAGGCCATGTTCCTCTACCTCTCTGAGCCTCACTTTCCCCATTCCTGCCAGTGGGATAGCTGGCCTTGTCCTGCCTTCCCTGGCCTAATGGGGCCAGGTGAGGTGCAAGCCTCCAAAACCCTTTTGTGTGAGTGCATCCAAGATATTGAGTGGGTTTGCTGGTGACCATGGTGACAGCTGTCCTCAGACTGCCTGCGTGGGAGTTGGGGCAGGTGGGCAGGGCTTGCTTGCTGTGTCCAGGCCACAGATTGAGCAGAGGCTGCTGGCTGGCCTTGGAGACCAGAACTCTCATGGAGCAGCTCTATTTGAACTGTCAGCTGCCAGCCTTATGTGGTATTAGGTAGAACAACATGAAATTGCCAACATTTGATCATTCAGTTTCATGTGGTTCAGTCTAATATCATTTGTCCCCATTTTACAGAAAAGAGGCTCATGGATATGATTACTGAGGGTCACACAGTGAGTCAGGGCTAGAATGTAGGACTCCTCATTCCTAGTCTGATACTCTTTCCACTCTTTATGGTACTCTTTCTACTACCAGAGTCTTCCCTGTCCCCAGAACTCCATTTCTGCTTGCCCCTGTGCCCTCTTGCTTCACACATGATGCCAGTGCCTCATGGATTAGGGTTTCTTCTTGGCTGCCTGAGTGCCAGGATTTCTTGGCACCCTGGGTTGAAAGCATATGAAATCTACTAGCCATCCCAGGGGTCTGGGAGGATGGACTGTGTGTGTGAGGGAGGTCGACCACAGCAACTGCCTTATCATAGGCACTGTCTAGAAAGGGGACCAGGGCTGACGGGAGAGTGAAAAAAATTTTCTTTTTTTTTTTTTTTTGAAACAGGAACTCACTTTGTCATCCAGGCTGGAGTGCAGTGGCGTGATCTCAGCTCACTGCAACCTTTGCCTCCCAAGCTCAAGTGATCCTCCTATCTCAGCCCCAACTAGCTGGGACTGCAGGTGTGAGACACTGTGCCTGGCTAATTGATGTAATTCTTTTTTTTTTTTTTTTGGGTAGAGACGGGGTTTTGCCACGTTGCCCAGACTGGTCTCAACCTCCTGAGCTCAAGCCATCCGCCCACCTCGGCCTCCCAGAGTGCTAAGATTACAGGCATGAGCCACTGTGCCCAGCTGGGAGACCAGTTTTGAAAGACACTTGATAGGCCTTTTGAGATTTTGCCTTGCAGGGGCACCCTTACACACATTTCTGCCTCCCCCATCAGACTGGAAGCTCCTTCAAGGCAAGGACTTCGCTTCTAAAGCAGCAGGAGTTGACATTTTCTGAGAACTTCCTTGTGCCCAGCTCAGAGAGCCTAAGTAACCTTTATGGGAACCAGAATGTATCCCAGATGAGCCGCATTCAAAGAGTCAAAACAAAACAACAGAATTGAACACATCATTTCCCTCATTTCCTCATTCAGGAAGCTTAGGATGGACCCTGAACTTTTTCTTTTTCTTTTTTTTGTTTTTTTGAGACAGGGTCTCACTCTGTCACTTAGGCTGGAGTGCAGTGGCACGATCTTGCCTTACTTCAGCTTTGACCTCCTGAGCTCACCACCACCCCTGGCTGGTGTTGAACTCCCAGGCTCAAGTGATCTGCCTGCCTTGGCCTCCCAAAGTGCTGGGACTACAGGCGTGAGCCACCGCGTCCAGCTGCATCTGAACTTGTAGCAGGTGCCCAGGTGCTTCTGAGGCATCCAGGCCAGGATATGGGAACCACTGATCCCTGCCATGGCTACAACCTCGAACCAACAGTGAACTCTTGAGAGGCACACACTCTTGGCATGAGAGATGCTAGCCACAGACTAATAAGCCCTGGTCCTTTCCTGGTGGAGCTCACAGCCTGGTGAGAGAGACAGATATTTAAACAAATGGGCCCTTTGCATCGTAACACATGCAGCAATGGAGGTTAGGTCACAGCTGGGAACTAGAACAGAGCAGGGAGCTCACTGGGCCTAGTACATAGTTGGGGTTCCAGAATATCTGTGATTCTGAATAAAACTTTCCAGTTTATTATCCAGGAAATTTAAGGCTTGTCCACACTCTAGCTCCAGTTCTCAGGCATAAGAGTAGTTTTTACTGAGCCCGTAAGTTTAAACACCTACTATATGCTGAGTCTAATATCAGGTCCTGCCTAGATTGGGGTTATACATCGAAGTAAAGAAATGGTTCTGCCCTCCAGGAGAAGCATTAAGCATTAGATGTTAAGAGAGCAAGCTGTGCTCACGTGAACCTGCATGAGAGGGCTCCAAGTGGATTGGTGTGGGACAAAGGCTTCAAGAAACAGGCCAGATGGAGAAGGGCAGAAGGCAGGCTGTTATGGCTCAGAGGAGTAAGGTAGAGATAACTCACACTGCACCCTGTATTTTTTGCTCATCCAGCAAATGCATGTGTGCTGTGCACTGTGCTAGGTGCTGGGGATACCATGGTGAACAAAACCTGAAGCTGCCCTCAGGAACCTTATACAGCATTGGAGGGGAGGCTGACCCCAATCAAGAAATCATGACAAGTACTACCAAGGAGAAGGACAAGATGTTCTAATTTTTAATAAGAGAGATTGACCCAGGCAGGGAGATCAGGCAAGGCTTCCTTGACGAAGTGACTTTCAGCTGAGGTCTGCAGGGGGAGGGAAGAGCATACACAAAGGCCCAGGGGCAGAGGGCACACAGTGAGTCAAGGGTGACAGGCTGGTGTGGGCTGAGGCAGGCAGAGCCCTAGGTGTGCAGGGCTGGAGCGTGGAGACGAGATGCTCCGCTTTGGTGGAGGGGACTGGGACCCACACCACGTCAGTACTAACTGATGCCAGCTGCAATGGAAGAGGCCACAGGTGATTGTAGGAATCAAGGGTGGGGGATGGATTCCCGCCTGGAGGACCAGGGCTGTTCTCACTGAGGACAGGTGCTTTAGCTAGGCTTTGAAGGAAAAGACGCTTGGTTGTGTGACAGCATGGTGGTTGTGGGGGGCTCAGGAGATAAGGACGTGTCAGGCAGAAGGCACAGCACACACCTGAAGTAGAGTCTAGCCGAGGGGTAGGGCACTGGGGAGGGAGCAGGGAGTTGAGGCAGAAAGGAGGAGTGCCAGGGATTCTGGGACCTCTCTCGGTTCTCCCTTAGGGCCTCTTGCCCTTTCTCCACAGAGGTGTGATTTTTTGTGTCCGCCCCATCTCATCTCCCTGGTGGGCATGACTTGGCTGAGACTCTGGACAGCAGCTTCTAGATCCCGCTTCTACCTGCCCTGAGAGTGGACAGGGTCACCAGGGAGGCCTGGGGAGAGAGGGGCAAAGGGGTAAGGATGGGGAGGGGGCTCACGTAGACTTTGTGCGATTAAAGGTGCTTAGCAACCATATCTTCAAGTCCCTGGGGTTAATTTATTTTGAGACAGGGCCTCTGTTGCTTAGGCTGGAGTGCAGTGGGATGATCGCCACTCGCTGCAGCCTTGAACTCCTAGGCCAAAGTGAGCCTCCCACTTCAGCCTCCAGAGTAGCTGGGATTACAGGTGTGCGTCACCTCTCCTGGGTAGTTTGTATTTTTTGTAGAGACCGGCCTTGCTGTTGCTTAGGCTGGTCTTGAACTCTTGGGCTCAAGGGATTCTGCTGCCTGGGCCTCCCACAGTGCTGGGATTACAGGTGTGAGCCATCACACAGGCCCCTGGCGTTTATTATGTGCCAAGTGTTGTGCTTTACTTCATCAGGATAGCTTGCAATGAAATGACGTCCTTGCCCCATTTCACAGATGAGAAACCTGAGGCCCAGAAAGTTTGAGTTGCTTGCCCTAAGTCTCAGCACTCGGGGACTGCACCGGGAACTCTTGAGCCCCGCGGTTGTCGGGCTGTGACCTTGCTCCCTGTCCTCCGCAGCGCGGGCGCCATGGACAAGATCTTGGAGGCGGTGGTGACGTCGTCATACCCGGTCAGCGTGAAGCAGGGGCTGGTTCGGCGCGTGCTGGAGGCGGCGCGGCAGCCTCTGGAGCGTGAGCAGTGCCTGGCGCTGCTGGCGCTGGGCGCGCGCCTCTATGTGGGCGGCACGGAGGAGCTACCGCGCCGCGTGGGCTGCCAGCTGCTGCACGTGGCCGGCCGCCACCACCCCGACGTCTTCGCAGAGTTCTTCAGCGCGCGCCGCGTGCTGCGCCTGCTGCAGGGTGGCGCCGGCCCCCCGGGCCCCCGCGCTCTCGCCTGCGTGCAGCTGGGTCTGCAGCTGCTGCCCGAGGGGCCCGCGGCCGACGAGGTGTTCGCGCTCCTGCGGCGAGAGGTGCTGCGCACCGTGTGCGAGCGCCCGGGGCCCGCGGCCTGCGCGCAGGTGGCACGGCTGCTGGCGCGCCACCCGCGCTGTGTGCCCGACGGCCCCCACCGGCTACTCTTCTGTCAGCAACTGGTGCGTTGCCTTGGCCGCTTCCGCTGCCCAGCCGAGGGCGAGGAGGGCGCCGTGGAGTTCCTGGAGCAGGCCCAGCAGGTGAGCGGGCTCCTGGCGCAGCTGTGGCGCGCACAGCCCGCCGCCATCCTTCCCTGCCTCAAAGAGCTGTTCGCGGTCATCTCCTGCACAGGTGCGTGTGCGGCCGGGGCAGGAGTGCGGGCACGTCGAGGTCCTGGGTGGGCGCTTGGGCAGGTGGCTGTACGTGCGGATCTCTGCATGCGGGCGCCCGTGTGGCACGAGTGTGCCAGGGGCGAATGCTCAGGTGGAGGACTGCAGCCTGTCTTCATATAGGTGGCACAACTATCTAGAACACTTGCTGTGGGTCCTCTCCTGCAGTGGGTGTTGGAAATGTAGGGAGGAGCACACTGGTGTGAGAAGGACACGGGTCAGTCTGGCTACAGGGAGGAAGAGGAAGTTGAGCAAACCACAGGATTTGGGGCGGGAGAGCTGGGGTCATTATGGCTTTCGGGTTAGGTGAGTTTGATAGAAGCTATCACTTTAGAGCCAGGAGTTGACAGATTGGTGGCACCTGGCAGCAGGGGCAAAGTTCCCTGGGCAGGCAGAGGTGAGGGTCTGGAGAGGTGATGGAGTCTGCTGTGCAGACTCGGAAACGTAAAATCTTGATCCTCCATTGACAACCGTGGAACTTAGACTACAGTGCAAATGAGTGAAAGCAGATGTGTGCCTTCCCTGATGATGAGGCTCTCCAGGGGAAGGGAAGGGAATGCACCCGGCTGGGTGAAGAACTGAGGACAGTAGACTTCGAGAAGAAAATGCTCTTTCTCATCTAGGCCTCTGTGCGGCTCCACTTGGAGTATCTCCTTCCTCCAGTCCACACAGCCCTCCCACCTTCTCTAGCCCCAGCGTTTCCCCTTCTCTGGCCTTGCCCTTACACCCACTGTTGATCAGTGCTTCGTCTGTGCCCAGCACAGGAATAGCCTCAAGGCTGTGCTAGTGAAGGTTTGTTGAGTGAGGTTAGGTGGAACCAGAGACTTTGCTTGCTATAGGAGAGGAGGTGGCCTCTGCTGTGCTCTTCACAGAGGCCCAGCCTGGTTCGTTGGCTGCTGCAGGGCATGGTGTGCTGGGGGAAGGGAGGGGCCTGCCTCCCTGCTGAGCTCAGCCCTGTCTCCTGTTCCAGAGGAGGAGCCACCATCTAGCGCCTTGGCCAGCGTGGTCCAGCACCTCCCATTGGAGCTCATGGATGGTGTTGTACGGAACCTCAGCAATGATGACAGTGTGACGGACTCGCAGATGCTGACTGCCATCAGCAGGTGGGACGCTGAGGCTGAGCCATGGTCAGGGCTGGGGCCCCTCCTTCTCTTCCTCTCAGAAGCCCCTTCTCCTGGGTGGGACACTGGGCTAGATTTGGAGTCAGAGGGCCCAGGCCCTCATGTGTGTTCCATCATCCATCCTTTCTTGAGCCCTGCTCTGTGCCTTGCCTGGGGCTGGATGTGGGGAACACAGAGAGCCTGCCCTAGTGATGCTGTCAGGCCAGGTACCAGCAGTGTGACCCTGGACATGCCAATGAGCTTTCAGCCTCAGTTCCCCCTCTGTGAAAGCAGAGGTGGGTGGCGGCATGAGAAGCTGTCAGGCGGCCTTGGGGTTGGGTAAGAGGGTGAGTGCTTCACGAGGTGCTTTCTGAGTGGGGCAAACATGAGAAGCAGAGTGTGGGTGCTTTTCAGCTCAGAGTCCTTGCATATCCCCCACCTCATCTGAACGTCCTCCTCCCTGTGATCTAGACTCACCTGCCTGTCCAGTTGTCCCAGAATATGCCGCCTCCCCTCCTCCCTGCAGGCCTTGGCCTATGCAGACCCCGTCCACCCGGCATGCCTCCCTCTGCCATTCTTTCCATCCCGTGTGCAGATCCACCGGCTCCGTAGGGCCTTCCTGGATTCCTTGCCTTTAGTGGGTAAGAGTGTGGGCTCTCAAGGTAAGTTGCTAGAGGTCAAATCCCGCCTCTACCACTTCTTGCCTGTGTGACTTTGGACAAGTGACTCAACCTCTCTGTTTGAGTTTCCTCAACTGTAAAATGGAGTATAACCAAACCCATCATCTAGGGTTGTTGTGAGGATTAAACTGAGTAAAACAAGATAATACACGTAATGTGCCTAGAACTGTGCTGTGGGAGCTGCCGTTATCATCATTGTTGTGACTTTGCTGTCACTGTTCTGTCTCTTTCTAGCACAGTCCGCTGAGTCTAGGCTGTTTTCCTGAGCACTGACAGCATGGCAGCTGTGCGCTCAGCCCGCACAGGCAGGCTGTGCTGTGGGATCCAGAGGGGCTGATACATGTAAAACTGATGGAATATCCTGCTCAACAGTGAATACGACCTAAGTTTTAGCTGCTGTTATCTCCTTTAATCCGTACAAGAACCCTCTGAGGGAGGTATTATCCCCATTTTACAGAGGAAGAAACTGAGGCCCAGAGCAGGGAAGTGGCTTGCTCTGGGTCACACAGCAAGAGCTTGCTTCTGGAAACCAGAGCTTCTGGCCCAGGAGCAGTGCCCTTCCAGGCAGCAGCAGCTGAAAGCCTTGTTCTGGCACTGCAACCAGCGTGGAGGGGCGAGGCTTGGGGTGCTGAGAGGGCCTGGCTCCCTTCCTGATGGGCTGGGAGCCTCAGTGTCTGGCAGGTGGCTATGCTGAGCTCATGCTTTTCCCAGCCATGTGTGGTTCAGCCCACAGACCCCGGGGCTGCCTTTTAAAGGCGTGAGTCAATGTGGGAACGCAGGACATTACGGCTGGCCCCTGGGCTGTCCTCACCCCAGCATTGTGGGTGTCCCTCGTCCCTGTGTCACTGTCACTCCCCTCACCAGGATGATTGACTGGGTGTCCTGGCCCCTGGGGAAGAACATTGACAAGTGGATCATTGCACTACTGAAGGGCCTGGCTGCTGTTAAGAAGTTCAGCATCTTGATCGAGGTTTCGCTCACCAAAATTGAGAAGGTTGGTGCCCCTGTCCTAGCCCAGACTTACAGCCTTTTGCACTAGGCTCTTGCCAGGGGCGGTGCAGGTCTGGGAGGGCAGAGCATCGGGCCTCCCCACCAAGCTCGCTGTGTGACCTGGGCGAATTCACTGCCCCTCTCTGGGTATCAGATTCTCCCCATTAGTTTCCCTGACTGCTCATCCAAGTATGTGTGTGTGACTTTTGGTCTGTCCATGCATTCCTCAGAAATCTATCTTACTGTCCATCTTGCCATCTGTCTGTCCATCTGGGTCTGTGAGCACCTCAGTGTTTATCCCTCTGCGTGGCTTTGAACTCTAGGGTGTCTCTGAGCCCCCTCTCAGGCCTGTGATTGCACTTGGCCTCGGTGGCTCAGGCCCGGGGACACCTGACCGGGGACTCTCTTCTAGGTTTTCTCTAAGCTGCTGTACCCCATCGTCCGGGGAGCTGCCCTGTCTGTGCTCAAGTACATGCTCCTGACCTTCCAGCACTCCCACGAAGCCTTCCACCTGGTAAGGGCCCTGCCTGCTGCCCCTGGGCTCTTCGTGCAGGTCACTTGGTTGAGGCCAAACAGCTGAGGCATGGGCTCTGGCCTCCCTTTGGCTGTGAGGAGAGTAGTAGTCATCCTATTTTGCAGATGGAGAAACTGAGGCAGGGTGTCTTAGATCATATGTCTGGGAAAAGGAGTCACCTGCCTGCAGAGTTGAGAGCCCCATCTGGGTCGGGGGACAGTGGTCAGGTGGGCAAGCCTCCCTACCTCAGAGAGTGCTGCGTGCTGTCAGCAGGGACCACAGCCCCGTGTCTCAGGTGGGCGGGTTGGTGCTGAGCCTGACCCAGCTCTGCTCCCACAGCTCCTCCCTCACATCCCCCGCATGGTGGCCTCTCTGCTCAAGGAGGACTCGAACTCGGGGACCAGCTGCCTGGAGCAGCTGTCAGAGCTGGTCCACTGCATGGTGTTCCGGTTCCCGGGCTTCCCCGATCTGTATGAGCCTGTCATGGAGGCCATCAAGGTGAGTGACGGTCCCCTACTTGGGCCTTGCCCCACTCTGACAAAGGTGCCAGTGTGGGCCTTCCTGTGGGCCATACCACAGCTTGGTGGCAGTGCCCGTCACCTCCCCAGGTCCATCATGTGCCTCAAGGACACTGAGCCACTCACGTTCCCCAAGTGCCCGGGCTGCCTTGTGGCTGCTCTGAGCTTTTGCACACGCTGTGCTCTCTGACCGTAAACCCTTCTCTGTCACTGTAGTGTGGGCATTAAAACACTTTCTCTTTCTCTGCTCTGCCTGGACAGCTCCTACTTACCTTGTAAGTCTCTGTTCTAGTGTTACTTCCCTCAGGATGCCTTCCCTGATCACTGTCAGTACTCCGCTGCCCTCCACCAGGCTGGACCAGGACCTCGCTGGGCTCCCACAGTCTTGGTACATCCCGCTGTCACATGTTGTCACTGTCTGCCTCCCTTGCCAGACTGTGAGCACTCCAGACCAGGGATAATTTACAATTGTTCACGTGACTTTACTGATGTCCTGCTCTGCACCAAGCCCAGGCTGGGAACTGGGGGCACGGGTGTGAAGCAAACGGAGTCTCCTCCATTGAGGGGATCGCAGCCTAGTGAGGGTGACAGACTTGAATACAAGAAACTCTGGTCGGAGCAGCTTTTGAAAATGTCTACAGGGTTTGACTTGAGAGCAGTGAGAAACCAGAGGAAGGAAAGATCTTCTCCAGTTACAGAAGACAGATGAGGCCTCTAAGAAGAAAGGGTGTCTTAGAGGCCTCATTAAGCTGGGCTTGACAGGTTGCTAGGATCTGACAATGACTGACATCTGTGGCTACTGCTACACTTGACAGTGTTTTCCTGTGTGTTATGTCTTCTGATGCTCGCAAGAAACCTACAAAGAAGATATGGTTCATTTCAATCTCATAGATGAGGAAAGGGAGACTTGCAGGTTTGGTGACTTGTGCAAAGTCACGGAGGTAGTGAGACATGTAGCTGGAGTCTGGACGGCAGAGCCCTTCCCCATTGCCTGATAGAGAAGGCAGGTTGGGCGGGGCGAAGGGGTCTAGGTAGGTGGCCCTTGCAGAACCTTTGATCTGACTTTCACATCTGCAGCACAGCAGACGAGATAACCTGAAAAGTGTCCTGCTACAAAACAGCTAGAAATGCTTGTTAAAATATAACAAACATCACTTTAAGTACATAGCTGAACTTGCAGGAAAGTAAGGGGGAGTCCCCAGGGGCCAAAAAGGAAGAGAGAACTGAATTCCAGAGTGGTAGGTGAGAAACGAGCCTCCTCCTCTGGGGTGAGGCAGGCGCGTGGGTGAGATGGCCAATCTCAGTCACAAAGGGGCTTGAGTTGGTAGGGACAGGAGGTGAGACTTAGGGCCTGTCCCCAGTAGGGAGTTAGCACTAAGAAGCCCACTAAAAGCCAGGACCCAAGAAAGGTTTTACCATTAGCAAAAGAATGGTCTGGGGAAAAATATGCACATGGTTTTAAATAGACATCAGGGGAACTTTTCTGGCTTGTTCTGGACTCTGGTTTAGGGGAAAAATGTAATCAGTGGCCTGCTCTCCTGTGGATTTAGGGGTTCAAAGTAATATCATTTTGGGGGTTGTGGCCCTTCCCCACGTTAACAGTAGTCATAAACTTGTAGTACCCACGGGTAACCTGGTAGAAAGACATAAATCAAGCCATAAAGGTAAAGTTCTACTGAAAATGAGTTTATAGTCCAAAAATGATCAAACACACAAAGGAACAATCCTGCATGAATGACAGTTGGTAGATGCAATAAACAAAACTTCTGCTATTTACTTAGATCTTCTCAGTTTTTCAAACTAGACACGAGAAAGAACTTTTGATAATCAAAGCTGACTTCCAGTGGAAGGGGCTGCCATGATCGGCCATGAGCCCCGACAGTGGAGGCGGATAAGCGGACCTTGCTGTGTCAGGTGTGTCGCCCAAGGGTTTCTGCATGCAAAGGGAGGTAGGAGGAAAGCTTGGAGATGCTGTGGCTGGGTCTGTTTCCTGCTAGATTGTGAGCTGCTGTGGGCAGGAACCCTGTCCTTTTGATCTTTGTGCCTAGTAGATGTCTGTGAGCGAACGAGTGGGATATTGTTCGAGCAGCACGGTAGTGTGGAGAATGCTGTAATGAAGGTGCAGGCAGAGAGGAGGGACCCTGCCCCGGGCACTGAGGAAAACCCATGATGAATGAGATGCAGGCTTTGCACAGCAGGGGCTCATGGATTGTCTGATCCAGGGGATGAGGGGAGTCTGCACGTACCTGTACCAGTAGGGGCAGGGAGTTAGGCTTTATAAGATGATACAGATACAGTCCTTCTCAAGGACCCCGTGCTTTGAGAAGATCCTGGAAAGCTTCATAGAGAGGGGATACAGGAGTTTGATCTTGCTGGATGGGGACTAGGAAAGGACACTCTGGATACATCGGAGGGAGAGGCATGGAAGTGGGAACGTGTGAGGTTAGTTTGGTGGTAATGTGTGAGGGGAAGGGAGGTGAGCAAAACCAGCAGAGCAGTGCCTTGAAAACTAGGTTGAGCCACTCAGTTTAGATCTGGGCTTCTCGAACGTTTCCATCCAAGTACTTGACGTCAGAGAGGGGAACTCACCCAAAGCAGCCTGACGTGAGCTCTGAGTTTCTCTACAACCTCACTTTATCTCAAAGACTCAAGTATATATGTTGTAATTATAAACATGTTTTAATATTCCATATTTTTCTTTGAATATTAGGAAAGATGGCTTTACATTTGTTCTGTGGCTTTGAACACTCCTTCGTACAAGCCAGTTTGAGAGGCGAGGCAGCAAATCATAGGATTTTACTGCTTATAAAATTATTTTGCATGGGTTCTATGAGTACATCCTTTTGTACATATACCTTTGTAAATAAGCTCTGGAAAGTTCTCTGACTTAGGCAGATGTATCAGGTTGTGGCAGTTTCTCTGGGAGATGTGGTACTTGCCAAGGGAGCCATCACATGTCAGTTTCTAGTAACATTATTAGGTTCTTAAGTGATTTTGAAGTTTTTATTTTCTTGAGTATAAAGTTACCTTCTTTGGGAATAATGGCATTTGATTTTGTTCCTAGCATGGGTATTTTTGCATCTTCTCTGTGTGTGCACAGATGTGTGGGGTTCTGTCTGCCTTTTTGCCTCCATTTGTTCATGTTGTGGGGTAGGGGGGCAGACAAGTAGGGCATTAGATAGGGCATCATGAAAACAAAAAGGAAGGGACGAAGAAGATACTGAGCCTGTATCTTATGTGTCTCCCTGCTGGCATCTCCTTGGTATGTGTGTGTGTTTTTAATCATCTGTGAGAAGTGACTGACTGCTCTGATAAATTACCTGATAAATGATCTTGGGAGATGAATGAGCAAAAGTGTTAAACCCCACTGGGTGAGCAAGACGTTTTGTGGGAGCCACAGGATGTGCACTGGGAAGACGAGGGCTTTGGATGCCGAGCTGTTTTGAAGCTCTGGAGCCTTGGACAAATCGAAGGCCTTGTGGCCAGGATCTGGAAATAAGACCAGGGCTAGAGGAACCGTTAGGAATGTTGCTGAAATCTAAGTAGCAGGACGTGGTGCTTAGATGTTGCTCTTTGGAAGATACCTCTAGCATCATTAGAAATAGTGCTCAGTGGTATTCTTCGGCGCAGCTGTTTGATGTGACACAGATAATGAACGGGAAGCATGCTGAGGACCAAGACGCGTACCTCAGACCCCAGAGATTTGCCCACTGTCCTGACTGGAGGGCCAAGTTTTGGGGAGGTGGCTCTTCTCTTGAAAGCTGATTCTGCAAATCTAAAAGTAAAAGGTGGAAATGGGCACATCGTTGTGTGCCCGCACATGAAAATGTAGGATGCCAAACTGACACAAGGTAGGCGTATCCTCACTTGACAGATGAGGAAACTGAATCAGAGAGCCTCACCACCACCGGACAGCTAGTACGGACCAGAGTCGGGGCTGGCATTGACATCCTGACATTACTGGATTTGGCCTGTGGGCCAGGGTTGGCATTGCCTGAGCTCTTTTAAGAACATGCATATTCTTTACTTACTGACAGTGACCCTGGACTATTATTTTGTGTCTGAATCTTCATTTTTTCCATCTATAAAATGGGAATTATGCCACCTTAAGGCAGTCATGACCCGAAAGACCATGGAGGCAGCCCGTATGTCAACTGAAGGGGTTTGGAAGCAGGGGACTGTTCACACACACCCCAGAACATCTGTGGGGGGGTGTGCCTGGGAGGTCATGGGGTTGGCTGTATCTGAGAAGGCCTCCCAGAAGAGGTGATATTTTTTTGAGCTGACCCTGGTGCCTACCATCCTGCCTGCCTGCTTATTCCCTCCTCAGGACCTCCACGTTCCCAATGAGGACCGCATCAAGCAGCTGCTAGGGCAGGATGCCTGGACTTCGCAGAAGAGCGAGCTGGCAGGTTTCTATCCCCGGCTCATGGCCAAGTCAGACACAGGCAAGATTGGTCTCATCAACCTGGGCAACACGTGCTACGTCAACAGCATCCTTCAGGCCTTGTTCATGGCGTCTGAGTAGGTGCTGCTTTGGAATTCCCTGTCTGCCCTTGCTTCTCTCTCCTCTGGGCTCCCTGATGACAGGTGGAAAGGTGTGGGGGGCGGGGGTTGGAGAGAGTGGGCCTTGCTTTGCATTGCTGGCATGATTCCCTGAGGTCTGTGGGGACTGAGAGCCTCAGGCCATTGCCAAGGCAGTAGGTCAGGACTGAATGGGAACTGGAGAAGGGGCTTGAGGGGCTGGGCAGCACTGGGAAGGGGGTCTGCTCTGGGCTGGCTGACATCACTGACTCTTCTCCTGGAGTCCATGGGGGTGGATTCTGTCTTCCAGAGTAGAACTCCCACCCGTCCTGGTATTAGACATCTCTCTTTTAAAAGGAAACCAACACAGTCTTTATAATCTATGGCCACCTATCTACCTTATGGCTTACTTAAAAGATCAAAGTTTCAGCTTTGATTCAGTGAAAATAAGCTTTGATTCTGGCTTATCATATGTCCTCAAGTCAGTTTCTTTTCTCTGAGCGTCAGTTCAGTGGGAGGAGATTGGAGCTGATCTCCGAGGCTGCTGCACATTCTTCTCAAAATGCCTGGTGAAGGACTAGTTTTCTTTCTCTTTTCTAAATTCCAGTCTGCTGCAGAGTATTACTTGGGTACAATATAACAAAATGACTTACTAGAAAAACGGTCACATGCTTGTATGGTCGTTGTGATGTTAAAACGCTATGTATGTTTCTAAGTGCTCACTCAGCTTCTGACCTTACCTTGGACTGAGACCAGCCAGGTGGCCCACACTTTGCCTAGGGCTCTTCCGTGCAGTGGGCTGTTTGGAGAGTGCATGGGCAGTCTGCCCAGAGCTGCTTGTGAGCTCAAGAAATAAGCTGCAGCCTGGGAAGTGGCTTGTTCCAGAGAATGTTCGTGTAGGGAGGGGAGCTGTCTCCTATAGGATCAGACCCTTTCCACTAGGAGCCAGTCCACCCATCCCCACAGGGTCCTCTTCTTTCAGCGTATTCCTCACATTGACCTCTGCCTCCCTCATTGGAAGGCAGGGGAACAGCTTGAGGTGGCTCTAGGGGCAGCGGCCAGGGCCCTCACAGGGGCTGTAGGAGCCGATTGGAGGGCCTAGGTCAGAGCAGGGCCTGCTGCTCTGGAGGCGGATAAATGTCTTTCCCCAGGGAGGCAGCTAAGAAGGGAGTGCGAGGGGCTGCTGCGGCTGGGATGATATTGGCGTGGATCCTGTGGCATGTCCCAACCCTAGAACCCTGGGACCACAGGACCTTAGGACATTTGAATCTTTGAGTCCTGAAGTTACGGGTCTCAGAGCTGGAAGGGGCTACAAGGGTCACCTTTGTACCCTTCATTGTCCAAAACTTGTCTATTGTTGTGTTCCTGACCTCAGATACCCCAACCTGAGTTGTTCACCTGCTCTTCCTCCCCAGTCCCTGGCCTCTGGCTCCATCCTGGGGTGGAAGTATCTGTTCTGCCTTTGGCCTGGAGGCTCTGGGCTGCCTGTGACATGCATGACTAGAGACTCCTTGGGGGCCCACGGCTTAACCTTGGGTGCCCCTGCTTTGTTTTGAAGCTTCAGACACTGTGTGCTCCGCTTGACTGAGAACAACTCACAGCCGCTGATGACCAAGCTGCAGTGGCTCTTTGGCTTCCTAGAGCACAGCCAGGTGAGTGTAGGGGGAGTCAGAACGGGGTGGAGAGGCAGCTCTGGTCAGGCCCCGACACGGACACCTTTCCCTTCCCCAGGACCTGCCTGCATCTGGCTGTCATCTCCCATGTCAGTAGCTGAGCCCCCAGCGGGGCTGGCATATGGAGCTAATTTAGTGCCCTGCTGGGGCAGGAGGAGGGCCCCCTTCAGCCCTGTCCCGTGTTGTGCTGCCCAATCTCCCCCTTCGGCAATTCAGTCCATTGCATTATGGTGTTGCCATAGTCCATCTTATGCTGCTATAACCAAATACTTGAGACTTGGTGATTTATGGAGAAATTTATTTCTCAGTTTTGGAGGCTGGGAGGCCCAAGATCGAGGGGCTGTGTCTGGTGAGGGCCTTCTTGCTGCATTACAATGTGGTGGAAGGCATCACGGTGTGAGAGCATGCATGAGGAGGGAAAGTGGGGTGAACTCATCCTTTTATCAGGAAACTGCTCCTGTCTCATGTGCACCGCTGGGCAAAGCAGATGGCCTGTGATAGGGAATTAATACATTCATGAGGGCAGAGTGCTCAGGACCTCCTCCCCTCTTGAAGGTCCCACCTCTCAACACTGCTTCTCTGGGGACTATGTTTCCAACACATGCTTTTTGGAGGCCACAGTCACACCACAGCATGTTGCTTCCTTCTGCTGTCATTTTTGAGTACCCACATGGCCAGGCGGCCTGAGAGCTATTGAGAGTACAGAGGTGAACAGAACAAACACCATCTCTGCCCTCATGGAGCCCAAAGCCCTTGGCCAGGGATTATACAAAGCTCTGTGTGGGGGCACAGAGATGAGTAATCCCTCCCTGGCTCATGGAGGGAAGGGAAAGGTCAGTGAGGGAGGGTTGGGAAGACCACATGGAAGAGGCGGTGCTGTATCTGGGACTCATCTTGACGGGAGAGAATGGCAGTGAGCGGAGGCAGGGAGAGAATGTCTGAGGTGTGCCAGGGAAAGCAGATTCCTAGAGGCTTGTTCATCTCCGTGATCCCCATGCCCTGCTCAGCCCTGCTCAGAGGCATAGACGTGTGGGCTGGGATGGGTCGGGGACCACAGAAAGTGGGGAGGACTTCATGGAGGAGGCGGGGAAGTTTGAGGCCGAGGGTATGAGGTAGACCGTGAGGCCTAACCTGTGCAGAGCTGGCTGGTGAGTGGCCTCCTGCTCCTGACCCTGCGTTTCGCCTGCCTTGTCCTAGCGGCCTGCCATTTCCCCAGAGAACTTCCTTTCTGCATCCTGGACGCCCTGGTTCAGCCCTGGCACCCAGCAGGACTGCTCAGAGTATCTGAAGTACCTGCTGGATCGGTAAGGGGGCCAGGGCCATGTGAAGGCTCCAGGTCTAGAAGGTCCCTGGGGGCCAAGCTCAGTACCTCTGAGCTGTGTTGCAGCTTCCGGGGAGTAAGTGTGCTGCCTCGAACATGTGGAGGGCTTGGAGAAGGGGTGTGCTGGAAGGGCAGGGACTGAGTGTGAGGGAGATTTGGTAGATGCTGAACGGAAGTGACCTCTGGGAGGTCATCATGTACATCTGCACACTGGGCTGTGCATCTTTGTCACTGCTATGGAAGCACGTTACATAGCTCCAGCAAGTCTTTATGTAGGGTGTGTGGGTGAGTCTAGCAAGCGTGCTGTGTGAGCACATATGTGGATGTGTGAGCGTTTGGTACGTGTGTGTGGCTGTTGGGGAAGATAGATGGGCATGGATAAGCTGAGTGCCCTGGAAGGGGACCCAGAGAGACTTTGCTCCCTGCCCCAGGCTGCACGAAGAGGAGAAAACAGGCACAAGGATCTGCCAGAAACTCAAGCAGTCCAGCTCGCCCTCCCTGCCCGAGGAGCCGCTGGCCCCAAGTTCAACCTCTGTGGAGAAAATGTTTGGAGGCAAGATAGTGACTCGAATCTGCTGTCTCTGCTGCCTCAACGTCTCCTCCCGGGAGGAGGCCTTCACGGACCTCTCTCTCGCCTTTCCTCCTCCTGAGCGCTGTCGCCGCCGCCGCCTGGGCTCTGTGATGCGCCCTACAGGAGACATCACAGCCCAGGAGCTGCTCCCAACAGCCAGTGCACAGGGGCCAGGCGGGGTGGGTCCTCGGAGGCAAAGGAAACACTGCATCACAGGGGACGCCCCCCCCGCCCGCCTGGACATTGAAGGCCTGGACTCCAAGGAAGCTGGTGGGCAGAGCAGTCAGGAGGAAAAGGTAGAGAGGGATGAAGAAGGGAAGGAGGAGGGAACGGAGAAGGAAGAAGCGGGGGAGGAGGAGGAAAGCACCAGAGGGGAGGAAGAGAGGGAGAAAGAGGAGGAGGTAGAAGAGAAGGTGGAGAAAGAGACAGAAAAGGAGGCTGAGCAGGAAAAGGAAGAAGACAGCCTGGGAGCGGGGAGCCACCCGGATGCTGCCATCCCCTCCGGGGAGCAGATGTGTGGCTCTGAGGGCTCCCGCTCTGTCCTGGACCTGGTCAACTACTTCCTGTCCCCCGAGAAGCTGACAGCAGAAAACCGCTACTACTGCGAGTCGTGTGCCTCCTTGCAGGATGCTGAGAAGGTGGTGGAGCTGAGCCAAGGGCCGTGCTACCTCATCCTCACACTGCTGCGCTTCTCCTTTGACCTGCGCACCATGCGGCGCCGCAAGATCCTGGATGACGTCTCCATCCCCCTGCTGCTCCGCCTACCGCTGGCTGGTGGCCGGGGCCAGGCCTATGACCTCTGCAGCGTTGTGGTACACTCTGGAGTGTCTTCGGAGAGTGGTCACTACTACTGCTATGCTCGCGAGGGCGCTGCCCGCCCTGCCCCTTCTCTGGGAACTGCCGATAGGCCAGAGCCCGAGAACCAGTGGTACCTGTTCAATGACACTCGGGTGTCCTTCTCTTCCTTCGAATCTGTCAGCAACGTTACCTCCTTCTTCCCCAAGGACACAGCCTATGTGCTCTTTTATCGGCAGCGGCCCAGGGAAGGGCCCGAGGCTGAGTCGTGCTCTTCTAGAGTCCGAACAGAGCCCACCTTGCACAAGGACTTGATGGAAGCCATTTCCAAAGACAACATCCTTTACCTACAGGTGAGCTGAGCCGTGGGGCCGTTGATCTGATCTCCTGGTGGAGGGAGTCCAGTCCCACTACTGGCTTAGATAAGTCATTTCCCCTCTAAGTCTTTTTTTAAAATCCCATTCATCCATTGCTCAGTGCTGGGCATATACTGGTGGCCCAGACAGACCTAATCCCTTACTTCAAAGTAACAGACACTGAATAATGAATGACACAGGTTTATATTTTCTTTAAGTCCCAGGGTACATGTGCAGAATGTGCAGATTTGTTACTTAAAGGTGTGCCATGGTGGTTAGATGCACAGATCAACCCATCACCTAAGTATTAAGCCCTGTATCTGTTAGCTCTTCTTCCTGAAGCCCTCCCTCCCCCGCCACCCCCCAGCAGGCCCTCGTGGGTGTTGTTCCCCTCCCACTCCCAGCAGGTGTCCATGTGTTCTCATTGTTCAGCTCCCACTTACAAGAGCATGTGGTATTTGGTTTTCTGTTCCTGTGTTAATTTGCTGAGGATAATGGCTTCCAGCTCCATCCATGTCCCTGCAAAGGACATGATCTCATTCCTTTTTTATGGCTGCATAGTATTCCATGGTGTATATGTGCTACATTTTCTTTATCCAGTCTATCATTGATGGGCATTTGGGTTGATTCCATGTCTTTGCTATTGTGAAATGTGCAGCAGTGAACATACATGTTCATGTATCTTCATATTAGAATGACTTATATTCCTTTGGGTGTATACCCAGTAATGGGATTGCTGGGTGAAATGGTATTTCTGCCTCTAGGTCTTTGAGGAATTGGCCACACTGTCTTCCATGATGGCTGAATTAATTTACACTCCCACCAACAGTGTAAAGGCATTCCTATTTCTCTGCAACCTCACCAGCATCTGTTTCCTGACTTTTTAATAATCCCTATTCTGGCTTACTTGAGATGGTATCTCATTGTGGTGTTGATTTGCATTTCTCTAATGGTCAGTGATGTGGAGTTTTTCTTTCATATGTTTGTTGGCCACATGAATGTCTTTTAAGAAGTGTGTGTTCATCATATCCTTTGCCCACTTTTTAATGGGTTTTTTTTTTTTTTTTTGGACATTTAAGTTCCTTGTAGACTCTGGACATTGGACTTATGTCAGATGGGTAATTTGCAAAAATTTTCTCTCATTCTGTAGGTTGTCTGTTTGATGATAGTTTCTCTTGTGCTCTGTGTAAGCTCTTTAGTTTAATTAGATCCCATTTGTCATATTTTTGCTTTTGTTGCAATTGCTTTTGGTGTTTTCATCATTAAATTTTGGCCTATGCCCTGAATGGTATTGCCTAGATTTTCTTCTAGGAGTTTGTTTTGGGTTTTACATTTAAGTCTTTAATCCATCTTCAGTGACTTTTTTGTATAAGGTGTAAGGGAGGTGTAATGCTTAATATTCGAGTTTCAGTATTCTGCCTATGGCTAGCCAGTTCTTCCAGCACCATTTATTAAATAGAGAATCTTTTATCCATTGCTTGCTTTTGTCAGGTTTTTGAAGATGGTTGTAGGTGTGGATTCTTATTTCTGAGTTCTGTATTCTGTTCCATTGGTCTATGTGTCTATTTTTGCACCAGTACTATGCTGTTTTGCTTACTGTAGCCTTGTATAGTTTGAAGTCAGGTAGGCATGAGGCCCATGAGGCCTCTGGTTTTGTTCTGTCTGCTTAGGATGGTCTTGGCTATATGGGCTTTTTGGCTCCATATGAATTTTTAAATATTTTCTAATTCTGTGAATGAATGGTAGTTTAATGGGAATAGCATTGAATCTGTTACATTGGGCCCTATGGCCATTTTCATGCTATTGAGTCTTCCTATCTATGAGCATGGACTGTTTTTCCATGTGTGTCCTCTCTTCACTTCCCTTGTTAGTTGTATTCCTAGGTATTTTATTCTCTCTGTAGCAGTTGTGAATGGGAGTTCGTTCATGATTTGGCTCCCTGCTTGTTGGTGGTGTATAGGAATGCTAGCAATTTTTGCACGGTGGTTTTTGTATCCTGAGATTTGCTGAAGTTGCTTAACAGCTTAAGAAGCTCCTGGGCTGATATGAGGTTTTCTAGATATAGAATCATGTTATCAATGCAGTTGTTTAATAAGTGTGCTGAAGGAGGAGCACAGGGACCAGTTGAGTCTGAGGGGGAAGAGGATGCTTCTGGGAGGGGTGTGTGTGTGTCATGCTACCCACGTGAGCCTATGTGCTATTTTACTGGCAGCGGCCCAGTGAGGGGCCTGAGGCGGGTTCTCAGGGACAGCTTCTGCCATGCTGTCCAGTTGAAGGCAGGGTGGCGCTAGGCTCTCCATGAGGCTGACCTCATGGCGGCAGGAGGATGCGTGTTCTCATAGGCAGAGCCCATTCCTCGTGATCACGAGGCCTGTAGACAGGTTCCCATGTGGTGTGATGTGACCACCCCAGGCATCCTACCACTGAGCTGCAATGTCTCTGGGAGCCCTGATTCCTTCCTCTGTGTCCAGTCCCTGGGGACCCAGAGGAGCCACTTAAAGGTGTGCTGGGTAGACTGGCTTCAGGGTGGGAATTCTAAGTTTCCTCTCATCTGTGTTCCCAGGAGCAGGAGAAGGAGGCCCGGAGCAGGGCGGCCTACATCTCTGCACTCCCCACATCTCCGCACTGGGGGAGGGGCTTTGATGAAGACAAGGATGAGGATGAAGGCTCTCCGGGGGGCTGCAATCCTGCAGGGGGTAGTGGTGGTGACTTCCACAGACTGGTCTTCTGATGTGAACCTGCTGCCAACCCAACCCCTTCCCTCCAGGAGCCAGGTGGAGGCTGTGGAGGCAGGCTCAGTCCTGTAGTAGGCCTGATGGTACAGCTCATGGCACCTTAGTCCTCAGCCTGATGAAGGGTACACAGAGACTCTCAGATATGGAAGTGAGACCTAAGTCCCTCTCACAGGGGATCAGTCCCATTAAGATTTTACACCCAAGTGTCCTGGTTAACTTGAAGCAGCTGAGATGGGCACACATGGGTCTTTGCCTCCCCCTCCCTCCCCAGCAGGTTCCCCATGCTGGGAGAGCTGATGTTCAGGAAACAGGGCTGGACCTCAGCTCTAATGTTTTGACATCAAGTACTATTTTCCTTCTGACTGCTCTACAGTAAAGCACAGCAGGATCCAAGCCTTGCACAAAGAAGGGGGCAGTGTTAACCTCTGGCTGTCCTCTTGTTTCTCATATGGGGGTACCTGCACTGTCTGTACCTTTCTGAGAAGATCAGGTGGGAAGCAGCAGGGCCCTGGATCAGAGACCGAGAACTGCCCCCTTACCAAGCACCACTGCATGGCGGTGGGCTAGTTCCTCATAGCAGGAGGCCTTTGCCCCCACATCCCCTCCGCCCCAGCCTGCCTCAGTGCCTGAGAAGCCACCACTTGCATCCCCCTTCTGGTTAAGGTAGAGTCCTTATTTTACTGCAGAGGTGTTCATGTTCCTCGTGAAGTGTGGTCTCGAGGAAGCTAGTCGGCTCCTCTGATCAGTCGGCCTTTGTAGCTGTGAGAGCAGCCACCTGCAGGTTGGGTGAAGTGCCCTGACACTGCTGTAGCCCCTTCTAACCGAAGAGAAGACAGACACCCATGTTCTTAAATAAATAAAACTAGGTTCTCTGAAGCCTAGCAAGAGATCGTTCTTCCTTGGTCTCAGGGGCTGTGATAGCCGCTGGATTTTTCTCGTGGGGTCTGGAGAGGCTGACGGGTGGTAAGGTGAGGAGTCAGCCTGCCCCCCGGTGACATGTGAGATGCCACAGGGAGCTGAAAGCCCTCTACTGAAGTGTGGTATAAGTAAAGGGGTGAACTGACTTACCTTACTTATTGAGGGCGGGGTGATGCCCGTGGAGAGGACTCACCTGGGAGGCAGCTCTCAAGCCTGTACCTAGCTCCTTCCCCAGGGGCTGTGATGGAGGCATGGAGTTTGGGCCCCATGTCACACCTAAGTGACCTGTGAAAGTAGTAGACAGACACGCCCAGAACCCATCTCTAGAAGCCTAAGAAAGATGGATTGGCAAATGCTCGTATATAATTAATTTCCACTTTACAACAGACTGAGGTAGAGAACATTCGTTCTTATTCATAGCCAAGTAAAATACTCAGTAAAAATGGAACAGACTGGCGTGAGAACGGGTTCCAATGCCAAGCCCCTCAAGACAAGATAGACACAGCAGCTAGTTCCAGGGTGCATTTCTAGTGGACTTTATTGTCCTGCTCCAACACCACAGTAGAAAGGGACCTGCAAGCTCCAGGCCTGTACCATGTGTCACCACAGCAAAAACATGACCCACTTGAACACACTCCTGCCCCACCCACCCACAGGATAAATATGTTACAATTTTTTTTTTAAAAAAAAACAGAATACAACAGAATAAATTAATAACTTAAGTGATTAGGCACCAACAGTGATTTGAAAATTAAATGTCAATTTTAAATGGTAACAAGACAAGAACTCAAGACTGGGCTTCCACTAGCCCATTTTCTCTTCCTGACAAATAGTGACAATTCTGCGCGAAATAATTCTAGATTTCAAGACACAAGTAGCCAACAAATACACAACACATGCCACCAGAAATCACACAACAGCCTGGATCTCTGGGGGACCCCCCTCAGCAGGCAGCCCCCTTGTGGTCCCAGGCCCCAAAGAGCACTCGGGCAAGTCCCAGAAAGATGGCCCCTACGGAAGGGCTCGAGAGCTCCTGAGGCCAGCCTTACTTCCCCCGCATTTTATGAAGGCCCAGATGGGGAAGGAAGAGCTCTGGAAACGGGGTGGGGCTTCTGGGCCAAGATGTCCCCATGACAGAAGGGGCCAGAGTGGAGATGAGCTGAGCCCATGCTCTAGTAAATTCAGAATGGTTGTGCTTTTGTCCTAGGAATGGGGCATACTTTAATGTAGAAGTTACCAAAGTCAAGCTAGGAGGGGACTGGGGATAGGTGCTGCCCACCCCTGGCCATCCAGATCCCCCAGAAAGAAGTTACAGAGGGAGTCTCTTCAAGCAGCTGAGCACCAGCTGTGGATGGGACCTCAGTGCATCTAATCCAACCTCCCATTCCACAGACAGGCAGACCAAGGACCTCAGGAGATACCATCTCCCTATTTCTGATTGTTCTCACTCAGCCTTGCAGAAGTGGAACTGGAAGTGGGTGAAGGCTCCTGGGAGAGCCCCAGGCAGGGGACTTGTGTGAAGCAGAGCTAGGTGGGAAGGTATCCCCCCGCTTCCAGGGTCTCAGTCCTCGCCAGGCCCCCAGGAGAGGTGGACTTTGACCCATGGATAGGCCAAAGGACCAGTTTTTTCAACTGAGTTGACTCCTTTGTTGGGGGAGGTAGTGAGTGGAGGGCAGGGATATGCTAGACACGGCTGGTAGTTTGGGGCTTGTGAGCCAGAGCTTTGCTTTGAAAAGGCCAATTTCGCCTCTCATCCTTCCATCTCTACCCCTACACTTGCACCCGAGGGATTTTGGTAGTTACCGGAATCAGGAGCTGGAAGGAGGCCTCCTGGGAGATTCGATTTGAACACCTCAGTCATGCTCTGAAGATTCCAGCCAAGGTCCACTCACATCATGGCACACTCAGGACATGCTCACATGTTTATGGGAGGCTGCAGTAGTCTGGGCCCACTTGTGGCTGCTACGGGTACAGGGAAGGCACCAGTGAAAAGCTCTGTTGTATGGGGCCCCTTGCGGAGGGCCTTAAAGGCACACATTCAGGGCTGGGCAGAGTGAACCAGCACCCTGCCAACTCTGCCCAGTGTAGGCGCTGTCACTGCTACCATTCACTTGTTGGAACACCAAGGCATGGCTCCGGCACTTCTGAGTGGCTGGACCCATATGCTCAAAGGCCTTTTGTTGCCAAGACACAAGGCTTTCCAAGCCTCTCCTTCCTTCCTCCACTGGACCCAAGCCCTGCCCTCCTCCTCTGTAAAAATCTGACTCATCCCCTTTTAAGGCCTACCTCAGGCACCCCCTTTTCCTAGAATCTACCTTCCCTGATTGTGACCCCACTCCTGCCTCTGGCACCAACCTCCCTAAGTCTTTACTTCCTCTGCCCTCCATCAGCATTTAAAGTCTCTCTCTGGTGGCCATCACTACTGTCTCATGTCCTTGTCCTTTTTCTGATTGTGACTATCTCAAGTTCAGGGACAAGGTCTGATTGATTCTTGTGTGGATGGTGCTTAACCCCAGAGACTGGACACAGCAGCCATTAATAAATGCTCCTTGAGTTGATCTAAACTAATGCTAGGAGGAGAGGTGCAACTCTTGAGGAAATAACTTCTTCCAGCATAGGACTTAGAGAACGGCTAGGCCATTGGTCTGGTAAAGTATGCATGCTCATGGGAGCTGAAAGGGGAGTGGGGGGCAGAAGGGAGTAGCTGCCCCCATCAAACATGGCAGGAAGTCACTCTTTGGGAGGAAGAACGTCTGTTCATCTCAGGGTAGAATGAAACATCTGGTCTGTCCTGTTGCTTCTGAAACTCTTGAAAATTTAGTCAAGAACTGTCAACATAAAAAAATTCAGATCCCCCACCCTAGGCTTAAGAGAAGGAACCTTGGATGATGCCCTACACCCCATCCCTGCTAATCTGATAGCCTTTCAAGCCTGGGGAGGAGAGTCCAACATGGCTCCTGGAATGCTAGAGAGCAACAGAGGACGGATGAGATGAGGAAACCCAGGGCCGGCACCAGGCCAGACTCGCTCCTACCCTGCGATCTGACATATGCCACAGCCCATGGGCACAAGCTGTCAGCCATGTCTGATGTGGTCCTCTAGGCATCATTCTGCCCTGCTTTCTCCTTGTCCTGCCTGACCTGCTGTCCCTCCATCCTAGGAACGGTGCTCATGTCACACCACCATGCACACCACTCTTGCACAACGTGTCACTCCTTCACTTTCTGCTCCACCCTGTACCCCCAAGCACTGCCTTGGGCACTCCCCCACTCCCAGGCCCTTTGGATATATTTCCCCACTTGCTACACGGCCTTCACCCCTGCTTCACATCTGTCTGCTACCTCTGCGCCCGACTTCCACTGCACTGCTCACTACATAGAAACGCACTGCCCCACCCCACTGCGGAGTCCCCTGCACTGCTCTGTGCCTCTGCCCAGCCTGTGCCTGTCCCCGGGTTCCCCTCATTCCCTGAATCACGCCCATCCACACCACACTCCCTCCCATATTCCCCACTCCTTTACCATGTGTTCCTGCCCCATGTGCTTGGTCGCCCAGCTTGGTCCAAGCCTTCCTGTGTGATGCTTTCAAGGTGGGGCTGGTGGGGGCCTTTGAGGGGGTTGGGGAAGAGGACTGCCCTTGGGCCTAGAGTGGCCTGCAGCTCCAGAGTTTTGGGGACCCAGATCCCACAGTGTCCTTGTCATCTCTACCATCTGAGCTCCAAGCCCTGCTCCTTGCTGCTCTAGGTTGGCCACTGTCAGTTTTCCCTTCCTTTTATCCTTCATCCCCTGCCTGTGCACCCCACAGCAGCTGTCCTGCCATGGCCTCAGCCTGAAAGTGGGGGTCCCTGCAGATGTCAGCTTTCCCTCTGCATCTGGGCATCTAAGTCCTTTACCCCTCAAGACCACTGCTGGGCCTCCTTCTCCACCATCTCCTCTTTTAGTGGCCTTGCTTCTCTCCTGCCAAGAAAAACAGGAATGAAAAAGCCCATTACCCACTTTGGTCTGCTGGTCCTTGACTCCCTGGGTCAGTGAGACTTGTCTTCTGGGACTGAAGGAGAGGTAGCCCAGTGGCTGGAGGGAAGATAGCTGAGGGCTGTGACTGAACATGAGGTGTGGAATCTGGCTCAGAGCCCCAGCTCTTCCCTCCAAACATCTGGTAGATAGTCAGGTCTAAAGGACAGGAAAAGGCTGAAGGATGCTTTTTGGCAATAGCTCCTAACTCAGGTGGGTGGAGGCATGGCCATTACTGATAAAAATCACAGCTGGGCCCCGAGTGGGCAGAGGAGGTGCCTTGATCAGGCCCTCACCTCCCAGGGGAAGGGCTCAGGGTCCCTGATGTCAAGTGCTTTGAAGGCTGAGACTGGCAGAGTAGAGAGGAGGTGAATGGAAGGAACAGTGGGAGAGGGAAGAGGGGTAGGGGAGATGTGAAGGGCCAGCTCTGGAGACGCTGCCTCCTGGCCCCTCCCTGGGCTCTGCGGTAGCCCTCTCGTCACAGCTTGGCACCCTTGGAAGGCTCCGAGGACTGCCGCACGTCTGTCCACTCCTGCATGGTGTTCTGCAGGGCCTGGGTCTTCTCCTTGTCCACCTGAACGTAGTCTACCTTCTCATCAGAAGTGACAGATGAAGTAGATGGCTGAGGGGACAGAGTGGGAAAGAGGGAGTAGCTGTGAGTTACCAGTTAGGTGGGGAGGAAGAAGATGGGCGTGGGATCTTCCTGAACTGTCTGAAGGGGAGAAGAGCATGGCCTCTGCCTGCCACTGACCAGCCTCAGGAGCCTGTCTTCTCTTTCTGAATGTGGGCTCTAAAGCTCAGACTCCAAACTCATTATCCCTCCTGCAGGATGTGGCAGTCCCTGCCAGCCCTTCTTACTTCCCGGCTCCTGGGACGAGCCAGGCCCTTCCTTGGCCCTGGTGGATGGGTCCAGGCCTTCATCTCTGCCTCCACCCATCTCTGTCAGGTTGCTCATCCAGGGGAAGGAATTTTCTGGGTGTAAACAAGCACCAGCCATAGGACTTTACGTGCTGTGCTCACTGCCACCCTGTGAAAGGGAACCATGCTGAGGCACAGCTCTGCACCCTGCTGTCTAGACTGCTTAGCTAAGGGCACTCCTGGGGAGGCTTTCGCAGGCCTGGAAGTCCCTTGTGAAGGCTGATGTGTTGACGGCAGGGCTCTGGGACACACCTAAGAACCCAGGACCAGGAGGCAGTATCCTCATTCCTGGATCTGTTGCTGATTCACTTTGTTTAGCACAATCAGATCTCTATGCACTCATTTGCCCATCTCTACAACACGGGGGGTGGGCTGACTGATGAGGTTCTTTGAGGGTACTGTGCTCTGAGAGCAGGAATAGGAGTCTTTAGATCTAGGTGAAAGCTCTATGACTAAAGATGCATCATAAAAGCTGGGTACTGGAGCGGGAGGGAGGCTGAGTGCTGCTGTTCAGTGTTGAAGGCACCCTGACCTCCATGATCTCTGCCTCTGGGGCCCTGAGAGCTCTTACTGTCCCCCCACCTCTACTCCAGGCACCTTGCGGTGGGGGCTTGGGGAGCTCGGCTGGAAGTCCAGGGCCAGATAATCAACGCTGCCGGTGCTCTTCTTAGGGGCAGGACTGTTGGTGCCACTGGGAACAGGAGATGCAGACACTGGGTTTTGCTGTCACGAGGAGGAGAAAACCATGAGTGTAGAAAACAGACTAACCCACCACCCAGAAAAATACCTCTGGGAGTAAGAACACTGGTTCCCTGAGCCCTACTTTGACTCATGCATCATGCTAAGGACTTTTCATGTTCTCATTTTAGTCCTCATGACAATCCTGTAATGTAGGTATGATTACTGTTGATATTGTTTAAAACAAATATGAAACTGTGGTTCACTTTACTTTCAGAGAAGTGACTTTGCCTGTAGTTGCACAGCTGTTGAGTGATGGGAATCAGGTCTATTTTCTGACTTCCAAACCTGTGCTAACCCCTGTACCACACTGTCTCCTTTATAGCATATCAGGCCAAGTCTCATCAAGCAGTGGTTCTCCTGAGACACCCAGCCTTTGCTTGCGCTTAAGAAGGGAGCCCATTTCCTTTATGCACTGGAAAGTTTTCTTCTGTTGCACCAAATCAGCCCCTCTGAAACTCCCACCTGTGGCCTAGAGTGGGGTAGTCACCCCAAAGCAGCTTGCTCCCCCGCCTAGCTCCTCCAAGATCTGAACAGGGTGGCTTCATCTCCAGGCTGCACAAAGCCCCCATTTCTTCAGATGACACACTCTAGGATCCTATCCATCCAGGCTCCTGCTCTAGCAAAGCACCACCTCCTCTAGGACTTTCCTGAAGTCTTATTCTAATGAGAAGGTGATAGTCCTGTGTTCTGTTTGTTGGCTGCTTTATTGGTTGGTAATTCATTCTTTCACTGTCTATGCAGTGACTACCAGGTGCTGGGCAGTTATGCCCTTAATGCAAATCTCAGGGAAGAAATATCCTCCTCTGCCTGTGCTGATAGTTCTATTACTGCCTCACCAAAGTGAGTTATGTGCATGTATGCCTCTCACCGCTGAGGAAATCCCTCCAGCACTGACTATCCAAGGGCACACAGATCATGCCACCTGTGTCACTGTCATGAGAGAGGCAGGCCCCTGCTCTTGAAGACCATGACTTCGTTGGGACAGGTCTCATGTCTTCCTTACATCTGATGACAACTCCTACTGCTTGATAAATAGGTGCTCAAGAAGGGTTTGTAGCAGGAGACTAAATCATGAATAATACAAGGAGTCCCTGGGCTGAGGTGAATTAGCTAAGCTGGGAAGTGGGGAACTGAGCAGTGGGTCCCAGGAGACTTTGATAGGAGTCATTCCAGCGAAGCCCGAAGGACTCACCATAGGGACATAGTTCTCTTCGCTGTCTCCTGAGTCTGTGCTGGTGATGCTCTGGGTGGAGATGGGGCGGCAGTACTGGGAGGAGCTGGAGTTGAAGGTGTGGCTGTTGTGGGAAGGAAGAATCAACACTGGGGAAGCAGCATGGCTGCTGCCATGTTTCTAGCCTACAGCTGGGCCCTAACCCTCACACACCCAGACCTCAGCCATTAGAGCTGCACACTCCATCAGATTAAGATCTGATATAGGGCAGGTATAATTATTCTCTTTTATAGCTGAGGAAACCAAGCCACAAGAGATCAAGAGACATGATCAGCTAATGATAGCATTAGCATCAGAATCCAGCTGTCCTGGCCCACAGGCCAGCTACCATTTCACTCATCTTCTCTAATGGGCTGACTCCAAGCTCCGACCCCCACACATAGGCACTCACCTGGCCCTAGACCAAGACTTGGTGACAGGTGACTTGAAGGGGAGTTCATCGATGACGGTGTTGTTTCTCAGGTCAAGTGGTGTTGGCTTTGCTGGAGCAGGAAAAGAAAGTCCGGTAATCAGCCAGTAATAATGCTACACATACACACCTTATATATAACACATGAGCATGTTTATAAAGGCCTGCAAAGTCATTCCAGTTTCACACAGGGAAACTGATGCTCAGCGAGGTTATATAATCTTTGCCCGTATTGATGGGCCTTGAAGTCATGTCTTCAGACTCCAAATTAAATATTCTTTCTGCTGTATCTAATTATATTTTCAGAATCAAAAATGAGGACACAGGGTTTGAAAACAGATTCTTCTCCTTCGATTTATGACTTCATTTAAAAATAAGAGACTATATAAAAATATATTTACATATTAATACAGATATGTATATTTATATATACATATATATTTACATATATGTTTTTTTGAGACAGAGTCTCGCTCTGTTGCTCAGGCTGCAGTGCAGCAGTGCAATCTCAGCTCACTGCAACCTCTGCCTCCTGGGTTCAAGTGATCCTCCTGCCTCAGCCTCCCTAGTAGCTGGGACTACAGGAGCCTGCCATCACGCTTGGCTAATTTTTGTATTTTTAGTAAAGACGGGGGTTTCACTGTTTTGGCCAGGCTGGTCTCAAACTCCTGACCTCAGGTGATCCACTCGCCTCAGCCTCCCAAAGTGTTGGGGTTACAGGCATGAGCCATGGCACCCAGCCAAGAGACCATATTTGAAGTGGAGATGGTCACTGTGACTACTCCCTGCTGCTCCTGGCCAGGTCTTTGCAAGCCACAGTAGAAGAAGGTAGATGCCACAAGGGCCTGAGGGCTTCAGTTTCACATGCTAAGATTTGAATTCCCTGTTGGCCAGACCCACAGGGGGCTATCTCTGCCCAGCTATCCTACTCCTCCCTTTGAATCCTTGCCACTAATCCAAGACCAGGAGAGTGAGATCACAGCAGACTGGGAACTTGCCTGGTCTACATGCAGGGGGCACAAACCTGACTCTACTGAATGCCTGCTGTGTACCAAAGTAGTATCCTAGATGCTCTCCTTCACAGCAAACCTGGGAGGTAGGAATTACCATCTTCATTTCACAGATAAGAAAACTGAGACTCAGAATTTACATGATTTGCCCAAAGTCACACATCCCAAGTCCACGATCCACATGACCCCTAAGCAAATGGAAAGAGTCCCTAGCTATTGTCCAGAGATGGGACAGAGGAAAGAATGGACTTACCTTTCCGATCAGGTTTGAGGTTGCGGTTGACAGGGGGTGGTTGGATCTCACTTCCTCTGCTGGGGCCTCGGTGCATAGGAAGGGTTGTTGATGGGTAGCCAAGTGAGTCAAAGTGATGGGCCCCTGGGCTCATTGGGATGTAGACGCTCTGGGAATTATCACCTGCTCGTTCCATGGCCAACAGGGTGGAAGAACCTGGGTTCATGGGCACATAGTTGTCTTCAGAATTGGTGCTGTCTGATTGGCCCACAATCATTTTCCCTGGCTAGGGAGAGGAACAGTGAAAGAAATACAGCTGTTACTAGGAAGAAGAAACAGGAAGTGGGTAAGACTTTGTAAACTAGGCAAGACAAGTCATGACTGAGTTAGCTACACTTTGAAGCTATAAGGGAGACCCTGGGGAGACCAAAAAAGAAAGCAGAGTAGTGGGAGGTTAAGGCAGTTGGATCACTTGAGGTGAGGAGTTCGAGACCAGCTTGGCCAACAAGGCGAAACTTCCTCTCTACTAAAAATACAAAGCATTAGCTGGGCGTGGTGACATATGCTTGTAGTCCCAGCTACTCAGGAGGCTGAGACACGAGAATCGCTTGAAGCTGGGAGGCTGAGGTTGTAGTGAGCCAAGATCACACCACTGCACTCCAGCCTGGGTGACAGAGCGAGACTCTGTTTCAAAAAATAAAAAATAAAAAAAAACGGAAGCAGAGTGGGAGACAAGAATATATGAGGTCTGTGGGCCCCTTCAAGCCTTCATGATCCTTTGGCATCCACCAATAATTTTTGATAAATCTAGAGTATAAAATATTCTTGGTGACTAGGTCCACTTGGCTTTCTAGATGCCTGACCAACACTGTGGGTAGCATAGTCCACAGACTGTAGGTTTGGTTCAGGACCTGCCCTCCACCTCAAGTCCAGACTCAGCATTGGCAGGTCAGCATCTCAGGCCCTGGATCAGAACAAGGAGCATATTAGGAGTCCTGGCTCTGAAAGGTGAGGTCTGGGGCCAGTTGTGTTTCCCCAGTCCAGGTTCCTAAGTACCTGGGGCTCACTCCAGGCACCTAGGGGACCACCAAGCTGCAGTCGGAGCTTCTACAGAGTTGTGCAATACAGCACCCCGGCTATAGCCTTCCTCTAACTCTTGCTCTACGTGCCCTGACATACAACTAAGCTGCTTCTGCTTTGGTTACCTGATTTCACTGTCTTACCAGTGGGCCTGAAGCCAGGCCTTGGTTTTCTTGCCTGACACCTTGAAGAACTGTAGTTAGCATCTTCCAGAGGGCAGTCTGGGATCCTGCTCTCAAGCCATAATTCTGCCACTTGCCTGGAGTCTCACACTGAAGCCTCCCTCCTACATGTGAGGCCATGTGGGTAAGGTTGTTGCCTTAGAAGATCCCCCACCGTGCAGCCTGGGTCTATTGCGTTCTAGACTCTCTGCTTATCTACAAGGTTGGTGAACCTTGTAATCCAGTCTACCTTAGCACTTACATTTCTTCCGAACTAGAATGCTTGTATCTTACTTGTCCAAAGACTCAACACAGGGTTCTGAACTGAGACAAGAACTTGGGCAGGGTCTTAAGATGGAGATGCCATCACTCTTTTGGGGTTGTGCTTTTAGTTCCGTAAGGTATGACCTTTTACCTAACCAGGCCTGCCTGAGGACCCCTGGTTAACCCACACTCACCAGGAAAGAGCCGACTCCATCACTCATGGATTCAGCAGACCGGCCTGCACTCTCTCCACCGCGCTGTGGGTACTCGTAGGTCTCACAGGAAGAAGCTGACAGAGGAAGGAGGATCCGTATGTACTCATGGTTGATTCATGTGTTGACACTTCCCCATACCCTCACCAGTGTGGTTGAAGGTCTTACTGATACTCCAGAAGATACCACTCTCAACCCCAAATGATAAGGAATTTCTTCGAACACATCACTCCTCAGTTCAAAAATCCTCCTGGGCTTCTAGATGTAGCTCCAGTGTTAGCATCTGCAGAAAAGCCATCCTTGACTACTCTACCCTCATCTATGCACCTCTCCTTTGACTCCTATAGCACTCACCTGTCCCACTCACCCCAGCCATCAGTTCTCTGAATACCACAGTAACAATACTTGTCCTGATTTATATGTGTTGGTTTTATTTTCCCAACGAGATGTAAGCTCTGAAGGGCAGGAACGTGTTTTATGTATGTCTTTATCATCTCAGTTCCAAAGCACAGTATGACTGCTCAAATTGTTGATGGATTGAAAGGCGGCAAAGAAGTCTAAACCAGGAGCTGGGACTCTAGGGTCTGAGTCTCATTTCTGGCACAACGACTCTGCAACTCTGTTTAAGTCTCTTAACTGTCATTGGCCTCATGTGAGATGGAGACAAGGAGGTTTTGTCCCACCAACCTCTCTGCCTGGCTTAAACAACAGGATGGACAAGAAAAGGCTTTGCGAGCTATAAAGCAAGATGCAAAATGAAAGGAATTAATATTGTTCTATTTTTTCATCATACAGGGGAGGTTACATGCAGAGTTGGAACACTCTCAGTGGAAAACAAGTAACAATAGAATTTAGGTACTTCAAAAAAAATTTTGACTTCAACCAAAGAGGTTCAAGTATGATTCAGAAAATATTTTTAAGATCTCATTTTGCTTTAACAGTCTGTTAGTCCACAGAGGTTTCACTCTAGTTTGGACTGATCTTCTAAATTTATTTTTTAGATCTTTGGTTTGATTTATAAATGAAAAAATATAATGATTTGGACTTCTAAACCCATAATATGTTATACTGTGGTTAATCAAGAATGTCCTATTCTCCATTAGAATATTAACTTCTCCGGGACTAGCTCTGTTATACAACTGCTACTAACAGCCTCCTGTGCTGGAGGACCCAACTGGTAAGGGATCTGGGTAGAAGACACCTACGTTTGTGAGTATCAGTGACCTAGGTGGTTCCTAAGTTCCCCTCGGCCACAGAAGACCAAGGACTACCAAACTATTGAGAACCCCTGTGTTACCTCCTCCTCCCTCTGAGTCTCCGCTAGGGCTTATACTGACCTCGGTGAAGTCGGCTGTTGTCCATTGCAGGGAGGGTGTTGCGTCTGGGAATGGTGGCAGCGACAGATCTGCTATTTTCACTGATTGGAGGTCTCTGCTGAGGACTACCCCATCGAGGTGTTTCTGCCTGACTTGGCTTGGGGGGGCGGGGTGGGGGGGCTATGGCTGAGTCCCCAGGAGTGGCCACTGTCATGGCATTATGGTTTTTGTCCAGAGTGAATGTCCTAGGGATCTGGTAGGCTGAGAGTGGGGTGGCCGGAACATCCATATTGTCTACCAGGAGGTCCCCAAACTCCCGGCACAGGGTGTTGCTGGGTGTCTTGAAGGTGTACACATCCTCATTATCTGTCTCGGAGCCTGTGAGGCTGCCCTTGGTGTGGCCATGGGAGGCCAGGCTGCGGGGGAGGTCGTAGGTACTGTCTCTGAATTCTGTATTGTGCCGGCTCGGCTTGGGAAGGCTATAGAAGCCATGGACTTGACCACTGACCCCGTTGACACAGTGTCCATTGCCCTGGGCAAGTTTTTGTACAGCCGTGTCACTTCTCATGAGAAAAGAGGCTCTGGTGCCCTGAGAGAAGCTGGCACTCCTAAAAGAGAAAGAAGGGAATGGGCAGGAGGGTGAGACAAGCCAAGGACTGCCCCCAAGGAGACAGGCTGGGATGTTCAAAGCCCCATGAAGTTAATTGATGTGGGCAAAATACAGGATGAGGAGTCAGGCTAACCTGAGGTTTACCTACGATTTGCCAGTTACTAGCTGTGTGACCTTGAGGCAAAGCACTTTCTCAGGAGCTAGGACTATAAGTTTAGGCATCTGTAAAATGATGACTAAAAGCATATTTTGAAGATTGTTTAGATACTAGACTCTAGTACATAAATGTTTAAACAATATTAGACTTCATCTGTCCCCCATCTCCAAATGGCAGTTATTTGCGGGGGTTATAACCTCCACTCCCTGACCAGGTATCAGTAAGCCAGTTGGACTGCCTATCTGTTCATTGTTTTAAGTACCACAGAATATGCACATTCAAATACAAATGTTGTGAGACAGTGGAAAGAACCTTTCAGTTGATGACAGGAAACAGCAAACAAGTCATTTCATCTCTCCGAGTCTATTCTGCCACTGTGAAACTAGCCCATGGGTATTGATGTTGTAAGTTACAAAGAATTATTTGGGTCAGGTGCAGTGGCTCATGCCTGTAATCCCTGCACTTTGGGAGGCTGAGGTGGGAGGTTCACTTGAGGCTAGGAGTTCAAGACCAGCATGGGAACATAATAAGACTCCATTGCTACCAAACGAACGAACAAACAAACAAACAAACAAAAAAACAAACTAGCTGGGCAGGGTGCTGCACACCTGTAGTCCTAGCTCCTGAGGGGGCTAAGGCAGGAGGATTGCTTGAACCCAGAAGTTCGAAGTTAGAGTGAGCTATGATCACACCACTGCATTCCAGTCTAGTAAACAGAGTGAGACCCTGTCTCAAAAAAACACACCCCCCAACACAAACAACAAACTATTCAAACGTAAGCTATAGATTTATTTTCTACAATGATTTATGGTTGGTTGAGAGGCATTTTGAGGGGAAAGATCTCTTTCCAGAGATCTAGAAATCTATAGGAAGAATGGTTTCCTGTTTGGGAACCATATTCAGGATAGAAAAGGTTTTGATTAGTACATTTTTAAATTTAGGTTTTGGGCAATAAGGCAAGCAGTAAAGAGATGAGAAACAAGAGGGGACACTTGTGTTAGGTTCCAGTACTGCTACCGATACGTGCTGTGCGTGTCACCAAGCCTCCTCTCTCAGGTGTGACCTAGTTCATCACAATGATTTCTAAGGCCCCATCTGGCCGATGCGCTGCAAGCCCTTCGCTTCACAAAAGTGGTTTTCAAACTAGATTCTATGGTCTCTGTAGGTGCTTTGGGAAATTGGAGGGTGAGGTTCTGAGCAAGCAGGAATTTAGGTCTGCTTCTTTAGCTTTTATATGATGATTCTTCATAGGATTTCACTTGGGGAAAAAAAGAATCCTTTGTAGTAGTGATTCTCAGCCTTTTGGAGGCTGTAAGAGTTTTTAAAATTCTGGTCAAAAGCTCTTGAAGTGTCTCATCAGAAAAGGCAAATCTCAAATGCATATAAACTTGTGGGGGCTGTAATACATAGACTTCTGAGGCCAATCCCTGGACCTTTTGCCTTACAGAAGCTCTCTCAGCTCCTGAGGAGTTTGTTATTTACAGATGTGGCCACCAGATGGTGTTAGAAAATACGGGCCAGAGCTTAGAAAGAGGAAACAGGTGTGTAAGCCAAGCTTCCTCTCATGTAAACTGTACCCATGATGGCTAGGAGTTCCAGGTCAGTCTCCAAACCTTCACTGATGCTCCTCCCTGGGCCTCTGCACTCCTCCTCCCTTTCTGTTCCATTCCACACACATAACCAGGCCAACAGCCAGGGGCTTGGATGATTGAATATCTAGCCTTCAGATAATGTAGTGTTCGGGGAAGAGGATGGGGGTGGCAAGGGGAGCTAATGGTAGACATAAGGTGTTAATGTTGTATGCATTTTTTTGGTGCCTTTCATTTTGCTTTTTTTTTTTTTTTGGAATTTCCAACTCTCTGTTGGATGCGCCCATCTGGATTTGTTCATTTTACATTTACTGATGTCCTAAGTTCCATCTGGGCCAGGCAAGAGGGATACAGAGATGCCACCTGCCCAGTGAGGGGTGGTCAGGGAATGTCACAGTAGTGGAGGAGGTGACATGGATGCAAATCATTAGTCAAGTAGGGGTGAGTATGTAGCTGTTGACAGTTGGTATCAGCCCTTGGGGGGGTGGTGGTAGACAACGTCAGGGAAGCCTCCTTCAGAGATGTTATTATCTTGAGTGAGTCTGGAAGGATGAGCCACAACTGGCCAGGCAGAAGGCAGGAGAAGGGAAATGGTGTTCTAGGTGAAGGCTCAAAGATGTAGAACACAACCTGGCAAGTTCTAGGAACTCGAAGCTGCTCAGGCTGCAGCAAGCACGTTAGAAGGCAGGGCTGAGAGAAGACAATGCAGGCCAGGACTGAAGGCAATAGGGAGCCTCTGAAGGATTTCAAGGTGGCAATGGGGTTGCAAGAGCATCACAGGTACCCTGCAATAACCTTCAACAGTCAAGAACGAACTCATCATCTTCCTCTGGAACTCTTACTTCTCCTCCTGACTCTCTTATTTTGGGAATGGCACCAGTTACTCAAGCCAGAAACCTGGGAGTCACCCACATTATGATTTCTGCCCAGGGCCTCTCTGATTCTTCCATCCTACTACTATTTACTTTCCTAACTTCCCAGTGTAAACATTTTCAATACTGCCTCAATGCTTCAGGATTAAGCCCAAACTCTAAGGTTTTTTTGTTGTTGTTGTTGTTGTTGTTGTTGTTGTTGTTGTTGAGGCGGAGTCTCGCTCTGCTGCCCAGGCTGGAGTGCAGTGGCCGGATCTCAGCTCACTGCAAGCTCTGCCTCCCGGGTTCACGCCATTCTCCTGCCTCAGCCTCCCAAGTAGCTGGGACTACAGGCGCCCGCCATCTCGCCCGACTAGTTTTTTGTATTTTTTAGTAGAGACGGGGTTTCACCAGGTTAGCCAGGATGGTCTCGATCTGCTGACCTCGTGATCCGCCTGTCTCGGCCTCCCAAAGTGCTGGGATTACAGGCTTGAGCCACCGCGCCCGGCCAAACTCTAAGGTTTATCCCAACTCATCTCACCAATCTTTTCTCTTTAGTTCCCTTTTCCACTCTAGAATCCAAACGGAACTTTGCAGTGTTCCCTGTGTGCCCCAGTCAGTCAAGCATTGGGCTTTGTTGTGTTGTTGGGCTGTGTCTGGAAGACTTCTTACCTCAATCTGGCCAGCTCCTATTCCATTTATCCTTCAAAGTCATCTCAGAGGACACATCTTTCAAGGCCATTCTTACATCCTCTACCTCTAAGCATTGCTTAACTTAATCACTTGCTTAACTTTGTTCTTGGAGCAGGGAGCAAGTGTTACCTATATTAGGCACCATTACTACTTATCTCTGCCAACAGACTGTGATTTCCTTGAAGAAAGAAACTGTGTCTTACTCTTTTTTCTCTCCTTAGCACCCAGGTTAATGCTTGTTGCAATGTAAATAATGAATAAATGTTTGTTGTAAGTAAGCAAATGAATAAACAAAAGTACGGGGCTGCCACCCTTTTTCCTGGGCTTGGCCCAAACCTTCTGATCAGCAGATCAAAACCCTTCCTCTGTAGAACCCACTAGCTTATGCTCCAACTTCCTTCTACCCCGGCATCCTCCCGTCTCACTCACAGAACTACTCACTCATCCCTAAACATGTCCTGTGTAGTCTAAACTTCAGCCCTGTTCTCGCATTACTCACCTCCCTGTGGAATGCTTCCTTGATACATCAACATTTTACACAAAGTCCACAAGAAGACTTTTCACTCTACAAAGGTATTACAGGTCCCTAATTCTCCTTTTTACGGTAATCATTTCTTCCTCTGTGCTACCCACAGCACTCTGTGCTTCCATCACAACGCTTACCTTATTCTGCCTTATGTCAGTTATTCAGGTCTGTGTCTTTCCACTTCTACCAGACCATATGCTCCTAGAAGGCAGAGGGCCATATCCTGTACCCTGGCATAGTGCCAGGCACATGATAGATCATAGTGATACATGTTGAGGGAGACTGATTATTACCTCAGTAACCAAGTAAGAGGAGTTGAACAAGGGACTCTTGCCCAAAGTTACATACTCAGAGGGTAGGGAATTTGTTCTAGCACCTGGGTCTCTGGGCGCCCCTGCTGCGCAAACCACGCTACAGTGTGCTCCCTTTGGGCAATAATCCAGATGGGGAATTCCAAATACTCAGTTGTCCTGTGACCTTTAGTATTTTCATGTAAACCTTAACTGAGGCCTACGTCACTGTGATGACCTGAGTTGCTTTTGTGGGATGGATAATCCACCCGGACGTGGTGGATTTGGAGAGAGGCTTCTCTTCCAGGGCTGGGCTTACAGGAGCCTTATAAAATAGGCAAGATACTATGCCATACATATTGCATGTGATCTCATTTTAAATCATCCTAATAGTTCTGAGACACACCTCTTACTTTTCACATTATCAGATGAGGAAAACAGTAAATGGCAGAGTTGGTACAGGAAGATACTCAAACACAAGTATGTAGGGGAGCTCCCCGGAGGCAAGAAGAAGTTTGAGAGAAGATATTCCCTCGAGTCAGCTGTGCCAAGTGCCTTTCCTTTCCATTCCTGGCCAATGGCTCCTCCAGAGGCTAGAGAGGCTACTGTCATCACACAGCATCACACAGTCTCTCCCTTGGCTTTTTTTTGTTGTTGTTGTTGGTGATGGAGTCTCACTCTGTCTCCCAGGCTGGAGTGCAGTGATGCAATCTTGGCTTACTGCCACCTCTGCCTCCTGGGTTCAAGCAATTCTCCTGCCTCAGCCTCCCAAGTAGCAGCTGTGATTACAGAAGCGTGCCACTACACCTGGCTAATTTTTGTATTTTTAGTAGAGATGGGGTTTCACCATATTGGCCAGGCTGGTCTCGAACTCTTGACTTCGTGGTGTGCCCGCCTCGGCCTCCCAAAGTGCTGGGATTACAGACATGAGCCACCGTGCCTGGCCTTCCCTTGGCTTTTAAAAATGGTTTTCTAGTTTTTCTAGCCACTTCATTTTGTACTTGTTTTTCCACACATTTTCATATAATTTTATATACCAAACTATATGATGATTTTGCTTTTTTCTATCCCACTGGACTCCAATAACCCTAATGATGAAGGACTTATTTTCATTTTCAATGAGTATGTTCCCATTTAAGAGTAACTTAATATAAAATGCTTGTAAGTAGATTAACCACCATTTAGAGTTCTGTAACTGTCACTGGTCATTGTTTAAGAGGTCATTTGAACTATCCTCTTGCATTTGACCCATTCCAAATGGATTCTTCCTGTGAAAGAAGAAAACTCAGAAAACTCTGTGTCACATATCTTTGAGATGAGGTGATCTTTGTATTGCAAACCTTTCTGGCTGCAGTTCTGAGCCAATTTTGACAGGGCTCTCTGGTTATAGAGTAAAGCTGTGTATGTGAACGAAAAGTTGTATATTTTGCCTTTGGTCAATCAAAGCCTCTGGTGAATGAGTTAGGGAAGACGTGGAAAAGATTAATGATGGGTAAGCTCTCGATTGACATTTCTAATTTTACCATTTACCCACCATCTTTCTATAGAGTACTGCTGCAGGATCAATGATTCTGGAATCTCATCAATGAAATTTCACTCCCCATAACCCTCACCAGAATTATGGCTTTTCAGGGCATGTGACTCACATCAATGTATTATCTGTTACAGGTTTAATAGCCTTCTTGAAATAAGAAGACAGACACTGGCTAGAATCTGGAATGAGGCCCCAAAAGCTGGAGGACAAAAATAAGTCCAGTGAAACCAATTTGTCTTCAAACAGAAAAAGAACTCTATTTGACTTTGCCAGTTCAAAACTCTTTCAATTGGCAACAGATATTATTCTGAGTAGTTACTTATTTTAGCTCAGTGGAAGACCTGCATTTTGAGAACTGAAGTTATTTTAGCAGGAATACATATTATCTAGTACTTGAAGGAAAACTAGTGGCTATTATTGCAGTAAAAGTGATGATAAATACATAATTCACAGTTTTATTTCTAAGGTGCTTAATTTACTGTATCTTTATAATCAGGTTCCCACATAAATGAAAAAAGAGATAGAAGACTGGTATTAGTAGCGTCCGTAATCCAATCAGACATAGTTATGTCTAGTCTATGCTATGCAGGGATGAATGGGCTGATTCACTTTATACTCCCTACTCAAAAATAACCTTATAGGATTACTTTGAAGATCATATGAGGTACCCAATGTAAAAGTGCTTTGTAAACTTTAAAGCATCATTTCTTTTTTCCAGAGCACCTAGTATATAACGTGAATGTTAGAGAAAACACAGGATTAAAGCCTATTCATATACTTACCAATACTTGGCAGGCACTGTTAACCTTTTTTTTTTTTTTTTTTTTTGAGACGAGGTCTGGCTCTATTGCCCAGGCTGGAGTGCAGTGGTGTGATCTCAGCTCACTGCAACCTGCGCATCCTGGGCTCAAGCCATCCTCCCACTTCAGGCTTCTGAGTAGCTGGAGCTACAGGCATGCACCACCATGCTTGGCTAATTTTTTTTTGTTTGGATTGTTTTTGATAGAGACGGGGTTTCGCCATGTTGCCTGAGCTCGTCTCAAACTTGTGAGGTGAAGCAATCCGCCTGCCTTGGCCTCCCAAAGTGCTGGGATTACAGGCATGAGCCACTGTGTCTGGCCTGTTAGCCATTTTTATTTTAGCCCTTCCAGCAGAGGTAAAGCAGAATCTCACTGAGATTGTAATTGCATTTCCCAGATCACTGAACATTTATTCATGTGGTTATTGGACATTTCTGTATCTTTTTGTGGTGAAGTATCTGTTCAAATATTTTGCCCATTAAAAAAAAAATTGGATTGTTCTCTTCTTATTGAGTTGTAAAAGTTCTTTATATGGACTAGAAACAAATCCTTTGTTAGATATGCGTGTTGAGTATTTTCTCACATTTTGTGACTTGTTTTATTTTATTTTTTATTTTTGAGATGGAGTCTCGCTTACTCTGTTGCCAAAGCTAGAGTGCAGTGGTGCGATCTTGGCTCACTGCAACCTCCACCTCCTGGGTTCAAGCAATTCTCGTGCCTTAGCCTCTCTAGTAGCTGGGACTATAGAGGTGAGCACATCCATGCCTAATTTTTGTATTTTTAACAGAGGTTTAGCATGGTGCTTCATCACATTGCCCAGGCTGATCTCGAACTCCTGGCCTCAAGTGATCTGCCTGCCTCGGCCTCCCAAAGTGCTGGGATTACAGGCGTGGGCCACCACACCCAGCCCATTTTGTTTTCTTAAAGAGGCCTCTTGAAGAACAAGTTTTAATTTTGATAAAGACTACTTTATCATTTTTTTTCTCTTTTATGATTCTTGCTTTTTGTGTCCTATATAAAAATCTTTGCTTACCTCAAAATCATGGAGATGCTTTCCTCTAGAAGTTTCTTTTCTTTTCTTTTTATTTAAATACAGGGTCTTATTCTGTCACTCAGGCTGGACTGCAATGGAATGATCTTGGCTCCCTGCGGTCTTGATCTCCGCCAGGCTCAAGCAATCCTCCCACCACAGCCTGCCCAGTAGCTGGGAATGCAGGCACATGTGAACACGCCTGGCTACTTTTTGTATTTTCTGTAGAGACTGGGTTTTGCCATGTTAGCCAGGCTGGTTTTCAACTCCTGAGCTCAAGCAATCTGCCCTTCTCAGTCTTCCAAAGTGCTGGGATTACAGGCGTGAGCTACTGCGCCCAGCCTAGAAGTTTTGTAGTATTGGATTTTACATTTATGTCTCTGATACATTTTAATTTTTGGGTGAGTGGTGTGATATAAAGTAAGGGTTGCTGTTCTTTTTTTATTATTCCTATATGAATGTCAAGCTGTTTCAGCATCATTTGCAGAAAAGCTTTTTCCTTTCTCCATTGGCACCTATATATTATATATTTTTAATAATTCTTTATATATTTATATATTTAAAATATGTATATTTATACATGCATTTCAAATATTTATACACATAAATGTATTTATATATATCTCTCTCCTGGACTTGCTAATTTCTTCTAGTGATCTATAGGTTTTTATCCTTTCACCAATACAACATTATCTTGTATCTCTTACTACAGTTTGACAGGAAGTCTTGAAATCAAGTAGTATAAATCCTGACTTTATTGTTGTTCTTTTAAAAATTTCTTTGGTTGCTTGGCCAACATGGTGAAACCCCATCTCTACTAAAAATACAAAAATTAGCTGAGAGTGGTGGTGGCACGCGCCTTAATCCCAGCTACTCAAGAGGCTGAGGCAGGAGAACTGCTTGAACTCGGGAGGCGGAGGTTGCAGTGAGCCGAGATTGTGCCACTGCATTCTAGCCTGGGAGACAGAGCAACAGACTTTTTCCTCCCCAGCCTCTGGAAGGGGCTGCCATGAAGGTCTCTGACATGTCCTGGAGACATTTTCCCCATGGTCTTGGAGATTAATATTAGGCTCCTTGCTACTTATGCAAATTTCTGCAGCCAGCTTTTCTCCCCAGAAAATGGGTTTTTCTTTTCTTTTTGAGACGGAGTCTCACTCTGTTGCCTAGACTACAGTGCAGTGGCAGCGATCTCCGCTCACTGCAAGCTCCGCCTCGCAGGTTCACGCCATTCTCCTGCCTCAGCCTCCCGATTAGATGGGACTACAGGCGCCCACCACCACGCCCAGCTAATTTTTTGTATTTTTAGTAGAGACGGGGTTTCACCGTGTTAGCCAGGATGGTCTCGATCTCCTGACCTTGTGATCCGCCCACCTCGGCCTCCCAAAGTGCTGGGATTACAGGAGTGAGCCACGGCGCCCGGCTGGGTGTTTCTTTTCTATCACATCATCAGGTGGCAAATTTTCCGAACATGTATGCTGTGCTTCCCTTATAAAATTGAATGCCTTTAACGTATCCAAGTCACCTCTTGAATGCTTTGCTGCTTAAAAATTTCTTCCACCAGATACCCTAAATCATCTCTCCTTCAAAGTTCCACAAATCTCTAGGGCAGGGGCAAAATGCCGCCAGTCTCTTTGCTAAAACAACAAGAGTCACCTTTGCTCCAGTTCCCAACAAATTCCTCATCTCCATCTGAGACCACCTTAGCCTGGACCTTATTGTCCATATCGCTATCAGGCTTTTGGTCAAAGCCATTCAACAAGTCTCTAGGAAGTTCCAGACTTTCCCACATTTTCCTGTCTTCTTCTGAGCCCTCCTGACTGTTCCAACCTCTGCCTGTTACCCAGTTCCAAAGTCGCTTCCACATTTTCGATATCTTTTCTTTTCTTTTTTTTTTTTTGAGATGGAGTCTCGCTCTGTTGCCCGGGCTGGAGTGCAGTGGCCGGATCTCAGCTCACTGCAAGCTCCGCCTCCCGGATTCACGCCATTCTCCTGCCTCAGCCTCCCGAGTAGCTGGGACTACAGGCGCCCGCCACCTCGCCCGGCTAGTTTTGTATTTTTTAGTAGAGACGGGGTTTCACCATGTTAGCCAGGATGGTCTCGATCTCCTGACCTCGTGATCCGCCCGTCTCGGCCTCCCAAAGTGCTGGGATTACAGGCTTGAGCCACCGCGCCCGGCCTCGATATCTTTTCAACAACGCCTCACTCTACTGGTACCAATTTACTGTATTAATCCGTTTTCATGCTGCTGATAAAGACATACCCGAGACTGGGATTTTTATTTGGATTGTGTTGAACCTACAGAACAATCTGAGAAAAACTGTCACCTAAATAATATTGAATTTTCTAGTTCATAACTAGTGTACATCACTCTCCATATTTAGGTCTTTAATTTCTATCAGCAACATTTGATAGTTTTCAGTGAAGTCTTGCATGTTTGTTGTTAAATTTATTCCCAAGTATTCCACGTTTTCCGGTTCCATTCTATAAATAATTAAAATTGTTTCATTTCCCCAATTGTTTGCTGCATACTGTAAAACTTAATTTTTGCAAAAAAACCTTTTTATCTTGTGACCTTGCTAAATTCACTTAAAAATTTTTTGTTGTTGTTGTTAAAACAGAGACAGGTTTTCGCCATGTTGCTCAGGCTGGTCTTGAACTCTTGAGCTCCAGTTACCTACCTGCCTCAGCATCCGAAGTGTTGGGATTACAGGCATGAGCCACCACACCAGGACTCTTATTTCTTTTTCTTCCTCCATGGAACTGACTAGGATCTCCAGTACAATGTTACATAGAAGTGGTAAGAACAGGTGCTTTCTCCTTGTTTTCAATCTTAGGGCATTATGTTCAATATTTCTCCATTAGGCATGATCTTAGTTATAGGGTTCCTTAGAAGTCCTTTATCAGTTTAAAGAAGTTCTCCTGGATTCATCGTTTGCTAAGAAATACTTTTTTTCCAATGAAGTATTGAGTTGTCAAATGCTTCCTCTGCATCTATTGAGGTTATGATTATATTATTTTTCTCCTTCATTCTCTTAATGTAATGAATTACATTGGTTGGTTTTTTTTTGAAGTCAAACCAACCTTACACTCATGGGATAAACACTACTTTGTCACGATGTCTTACCCCTAATGTGAATACACACATGCATATTCCCTAATATACATATATTGTCCTTAACAGACACATATAGATATACACACATACGTATTTAGTTGGATTTGACTGCTAATCCTTTGTTTTTAAAGAGCATTTCTATTTATTATTCATGGGGGATATTGCTCTCTAATTTTATTTCCTGTCATCTTTGCCAGATTTCGATAGTAGGGTTATGCTGGTCTCATAAAATGAGCTGTGAAAGAATCCCCTCCTCCTATGTTTTCTGAATGACTATGGGTAAGATTTGTGTTATCTTCGAATGCTTGGTAGAATTTACCAGTAAAACCATCTGGGCATAGTTTTCTAGGTATTTGCTCAAGAGAAATAAAAACAAATGGTCCTACAAAGATTTGCTCATTACTGTTTAAGAATAAATGGGTCTTAATTTGTAACAGCCAAAACTGGAAACAATCTAAATGCTTATCATCATGTGAATGGAAAAGTGAATTGTGATATAAAGATACACTGTACTACTGAGCAATAAAAAGGAACAAACTAATGACACATGGAAAAACATGGATGAATCCCAAAAGCATTTTGCGGAATGAAAGAAGTCAGGAAAACTAGTACATACAATATGATTCCATCTATGTAAAATTCTAGAAAATGCAAATTAATCTGTAGTGATGGAAAGACTGTTACTGGTTCTCTAGGAATGAGGTAAGGGAAGGATGGATTACAAAGAGGCATGAAGAAACTTTATATAAATGCCAACGACTGTACTTCAGTTTCTTCCTAAAAACCTGTGGGGAGGCCAGGCGCGGTGGCTCAAGCCTGTAATCCCAGCACTTTGGGAGGCCAAGACGGGCGGATCACGAGGTCAGGAGATCGAGACCATCCTGGCTAACATTGTGAAACCCCGTCTCTACTAAAAAATACAAAAAACTAGTTGGGCGAGGTGGCGGGCGCCTGTAGTCCCAGCTACTCGGGAGGCTGAGGCAGGAGAATGGCGTGAACCTGGGAGGCGGAGCTTGCAGTGAGCTGAGATCCGGCCACTGCACTCCAGCCCCGGCGACAGAGTGAGACTCTGTCTCAAAAAAAAAAAAAAAAAAAAAAATTGTGGGGGAAAAAAAAGGGTGGGGAAAAGTAAAATTGAAAAATCAGTTTAAAAATCATCTTAACTGAGCAGAGAAAGAGAGAAAAAGATTGGGGAAAAAAAGAGAATGTAAGTGATTGTTGGGTCAGTATCAAGTGGTCTAGCATATGAATAACTGAAGTCTCAGAAGGAATGCCCATCAGTGATAGACTGGATCAAGAAAATGTGGTACATATATACCATGGAATACTACGCAGCCATAAAAAGGAATGAGATCATGTCCTTTGCAGGGACATGGATGGAGCTGGAAGCTGTTATCCTCAGCAAACTAACACAGGAACAGAAAACCAAGCACTGCATGTTCTCACTTATAAGTGGGAGCTGAACAATGAGAACACATGGACACCTGGGGGTGGGTGGATAATACACACTGGGGCCTGTTAGGTGGGCAGAGGGAGGGAGAACAGGAAGAATAGCTAATACATGCTGGGCTTAATACCTAGGTGATGGGTTGATCTGTGCAGTGAACTACCATGGCACATGTTTACCTATGTCACAAACCTGCACATCCTGCACATGTACCCTGCAACTTACAAGTTGAGGAGAAAAAAAAAAAAAGAAAATGTGGCAGAAAAAGATTTGAAGAGGCCAGGTGTGGTGGCTCATCCCAGCACTTTGGGAGGCTGATGTGGGAGGACTGCTCGAGGCCAGGAGTTTGGGACCAGCCTGGACAACATAGTGGGACCATATCTCTACAAAAATTAATCAAGTATGGCGGCATATGCCTGTAGTCTCAGCTACTTGGGAGGCTGAGGCAGGAAGATCTCAAGCCCAGGAGTTTGAGGCTGCAGTGAGCTATGTACTCCAGCCTAGGTGCCAGAGTGAGACCCTGTCTCTTAAAAAAAAAAAAAAAAATCGAAGAAATACTGGTGCAAAGTTTGCTAGATTAAAAAAATAGCAACACATAGAACTAGAAAACTAAGTCAACCCACAAGAACAAAGTTTTTGGACCTTTACCTTAAAACAGATATAAAAACTAACTCAAAATGGATCAAAGACCTAAATGTAAGAGCTACAACTATAAATCTCTTAGAAGAAAACACAGAAGAAAAGCTTCATAACATTGGATTTGACAGTGATTTCCTGAATATGACACCAAAAGCACAGGTAACAAAAGTAAAAATGCATAAATTGAACATGAGAATTAAAATATCTGTGTTTCAAAGAACGTATCAGCAAAGTAAAAAGTCCATCTATGGGAGAAACATTTGCAAGTCATATATCTGGCAAGGGTTTAATATCCAGAAGAGGTAAAGAACTCCAACAACTCAACAACAACAATCAACCTGATTAAAAAATGGACAAGACTTGGAATATACATTTATCCAAAGACGATACACAAATGGCCAACACACACATGAAAAGTTGCTCAACGCCACTAATCATTAGGGAACTGCAAATCAAAACCATGATGAGATACCACATTGCACCCATTTCTATTAAGAAAAAAAACAAAAGGAAGTGATGCTAGCAAAATGGCCAACAAGAAACCCCTACTGCTTGTCCCCCTCACAAAGACAGATCAATGAATAAACAGCTACATTTTTAAATTAAATTAAATTAAATTAATTTTTTTGAGATGGAGTCTTGCACTTTCGCCCAGGCTGGAGTGCAATGGCGCGATCTCAGTTCACTGCAACCTCCACTTCCCGGTTTCAAGCAATTCTCCTGCCTCAGCCTCCTGAGTAGCTGGGATTACAGGCGCACGCCACCACGCCCTGCTAAATTTTGTATTTTTAGTAGAGACAGGGTTTCACCATGTTGGTCAGGCTGGTCTCGAACTCCTGACATCGTGATCCACCTGCCTCGGCCTCCCAAAGTACTGGGATTACAGGCATGAGCCACCACACCCGGCCTCCTGAACAATTACATTTTAGTAAAAGTAACAGAGGGAGAGCCCCAGAATGCATGAGAGAAGTAACAGAAATTCAGTGAGCACAGAAACTTGGGATGGTCACACGGAGAACCAGAGGAAACACACTAGGCCTTTACCACTCCATTGAAGATCAGCTTGGAACCAGGACGAACTTCTTTTGGTGAGAAGGTAGGCAAGAGGATCATGGCAACTGCCATCAACACCTTGGACATCTCAGACCTCACCACTGGAGTCCCCGGAAGTCCTCATAGGCACTAAGTCCAGTGAAGGGAGTTGCCTAGGGTCCACATAGCTGTGTTCCGTGTGGCTACTATGCTATGCCATCTTGGAATTGGAACCATGGCTGGAGTGTGTCTTGCTTCAGGAGTGAATATCCATGGCTCCCTTTCATTCCTGAGGCTAAGCTGCGGCTGAGCCATCGCTAGCCCAGTGGCCCAACATTTCAAAGCTGAGCTATGAGCAGTTGTTACACCCTTCCCAGTGGGGTCAAGCAGAAGTAAAGCTAATCCACCTACCCCTCTCCCCGCTCCCTTGGGCCAGAGCTGAAGCAGTACACGCTCTTCTAGGAAAAGAGTATCTTGGCTGCTCAGAACAGTCATGCCTCCACAGTGCCTAAGCTGAAACCAGTGGCTGCATCCTAGGAAACAGTGCACTGGCTCCTTAGAGTCAGGTACCCCAGTACCTAAAACGATATGGTACCCTGCATTCCAGGGAAAGGATGCCTGGTCTACTCAGAACAGTCACACCCTCCCGGGCCTGAGCTGAAGTAGCACATTGTCCCCTGGGGAATGGGTGCCCTAGCTGAGCTGAGAGGTGGTGCATTCCAAGGCTGAGCTGATATAGGACCCTGTGTCTCAGGGAAAGAGAGCAGTGCCTGAGCTGAGACACCCTGCCCTAAGGCCAAACAACTCTAGTGCCTTGCTTTCCTGGAGCTACACTAGTCCTCTAGAGTCTGAGCTGTTGAGATACTCCTCTCCCTGGGGAGTAGTGTAATTGCTGTGCTGTTCCCTGCCCCTCTATAGCCCAAAAGACAGCTGTACTGTGCCATTCCCAGGTACTTGCTAAGCCTAACGAGGGTCCAGAGTCACTGCTACATGGTGTATCATCCCCTGGGACCCAAGTTGCCACTGAGCCTTATTCACTCAGGTTCCCAAATTCTAGTTGTACCCTGCTCCCTGAAACTAAACCTCCAGAACATCCCTTCTTACCCAGGGTGAGGCCAGTGCTGTGCTCTGCCTACCAGGGGTAGAATCACAGCTGGCCCCTGAGCCTGAGCTGCTAGAGGGTTCAACAGAGTCATAGATCCTGGCCCAGTGGGCAGTCCACATCCAACCTTGGCACCCCAAGACCCAGCTGCCACAACAGGTTCATGAGACCCTGAGCTTAGAAACCCAACACCACATAAGCTCTAAGCACCAGTACCTAGAACCTAGCACTGCTGCAGCTACTTGTAGGCCATGCCAGACCTGACACCAAGAGGGATCCCCCTGGCTAAGTCTCCTCATTGTGGGGAAAATGAGAACAGAAAGACCCAAAAAGTCCTTGATGCTAAGGACATTAGCAACCTATGCCACCACTGCTGCTGCACAGACTTCTACAGTCTAGGCCACTGAGGCACTCAGTTATTGTTGATGTTGAACATAGGCAAAGAAGCTGCATGGAGACTATACCATTGCACCTATGTGGAAACACAGTCATCATATCCTTCTCAACTGGAACACTAAAACCCAACTGCAGGTGAAAGTCTTTAAGAAATCCACTCTAGAAAGTCTGGAAGAGGTCATCTTTCCACCAGAAGCATGGACACTTAACATGAAGACACAAGAAACACAAAAAATGAAGGAACTATAACACCAAAAAAGCACCAAAGGAACTCTGGCTAGTAATCCTGGCTAGCAACAGAGCCCATTGAAAAGGAGATGAACAAATTACAGAAAGGGAATTCAAAATAATGACCTTAAGAAAACTCAATGAGGTACAAGAAAATACACACAATTCAAAGAAATCAGGGAAAAAAATTCACAATATGAACAAAAAATTCAGCAAAGAAAAAAAAAAAAAAACCAGAAATCTTGCAGCTGAAGAATTCAATGAATGAAATAAAAAACACAATGGAGAGCTTCAACAGCAAGCTTGATCAATTAGAAGAAAGAATATCTGAACTTGAAGATAGGTAGAGTTTGAAATTACCCAGCCAGAAGGAAAAAAGGGAATATGAATGAAAAGAGTGAAGAAAACCTGCAAGACTTATGGAACACCACTAAGATCTACAGGGAGAGATAGACTCTAATATAATCATAGTTGGAGACTTCAACACCTCACTCTCAGCATGGACAGGTCACCTAGACAGAAAATCAACTAGATTTAAACTGCACTTTAGACCAAATGGACCTAACAGAACATTTCATCCAACAGCTGCAAAGTGTAATTCTCCTCATTAGCACATGTGACATTCTCTAGGACCGACCTAATGTTAGGCCAAGAGATTTTAAAATAATTGATATTACATCAAGCATCTTTTCTAACCACAATGGAATAAAACTAGAAACCAATAACAAGAGGAACTTTCAAAACTGTACAAATACATGGAAAATTAAACAACATGTTCCTGAATGATTTAATGGGTCAATGAAAAAATTAAGAATGAAATTTAGAGCCGGGCGCAGTGGCTCACACCTGTAACCCCAGCACTTTGGGAGGCTGAGGTGGGGGGATCACGAGGTCAGGAGATCAAGACCATCCTGGCTAACATGGTGAAATCTCGTCTCTACTAAACATACAAAAAATTAGCCAGGTGTGGCGGCGGGCACCTGTAGTCCCAGCTACTCGGGAGGCTGAGGCAGGAGAATGGCATGAACCTGGGAGGCAGAGCTTGCAGTGAGCCGAGATCGCACGACTGCACTCTAGCCTGGGTGACAGAGCGAGACTCCGTCTTAAAAAAAAAATTAAATAAAATATAAAAATTTAAAAAAAGAATGAAATTTAGAAATGCCTGGAAACAAATGAAAATAGAAACACAATAGAAATGGATAAATACCGGCCGGGCGCGGTGGCTCAAGCCTGTAATCCCAGCACTTTGGGAGGCCGAGACGGGCGGATCACGAGGTCAGGAGATCGAGACCATCCTGGCTAACATGGTGAAACCCCGTCTCTACTAAAAATACAAAAAACTAGCCGGGCGAGGTGGCGGGTGCCTGTAGTCCCAGCTACTCGGGAGGCTGAGGCAGGAGAATGGCGTGAACCCGGGAGGCGGAGCTTGCAGTGAGCCGAGATTGCGCCACTGCACTCCAGTCTGGGCGACAGAGCGAGACTCCACCTCAAAAAAAAAAGAAATGGATAAATACCAAAGCCTATGGAATATAGCAAAAGCAGTATTAATAGAGAAGTTTATGGCAATAAATGCTAATATTAAAAAAGTAGAAAATTTTCAAATAAACACCCTAATGATGCATTTCAAGGAAACAGAAAAACAAGAACCAAACCCAAAATTAGTAAAAGGGGAAAAAAAGATCAGAGTAGAAATAAAATTGAGACAAAAGATACAAAAGATCAACCAAATGAAGTTAATTTTTTCAAAGAATAAACAAAATCAAATCAGTAGCTAGACTAACCAAGAAAAAAAGGGAAAAGATCCAAATAAATAGAAAATGAGGCTGGGTGCCATGGCTCATGCCTATAATCCCAGTACTTTGGGAGGCTGAGGCGGGCAGATCACTTGAGATCAGGAGTTTACTGATCTGGCCAACATGGTGAAACTCCGTCTCTACTAAAAATATAAATATTAGTGGGTGTGGTGGCACACGCCTGTAATCCCAGCTACTCAAGTGGCTGAGGCATGAAAATTGCTTGAACCTAAGAGGCAGAGGTTGCAGTGAGCTGAAATCGCACCACTGCACTCTCCAGTGTAGGGGATAGAGTGAGACTCTGTCCCCCCCCTCCAAAAAAAAAACAAAAACAAAACGCTGGGCATGGTGACTCACGCCTGTAATCTCAGCACTTTGGGAGGCTGAGGCAAGTAGATTCCTTGAGGTCAGGAGTTAGAGAGCAGCCTGGCCAACATGGCAAAACTTTGTCTCTACTAAAAACAGAAAAATTTGCCGGGAGTGGTGATGGGCGCCTGTAGTCCCAACCACCTGGGAGGCTGAGGCATTAGAATCACTTGAACCCAGGAGGTAGAGGTTGTAGTGAGCCAAAATCATGCAGTTGCACACCAGCCTGGGCGACACAGTGAGACTCTGTCTCAAAATAAAGAAGTAAATGAATAAAATAAAAAAGAAAAAGGAGACATCATAATAGCTAATGCACAGAATAATAACTAATAGCACAGCAATGCAAAGGATCATTAAAGATGATTATGGGCCAGGCACAGTGGCTCAGGCCTGTAATCCCAGCACTTTGGGAGGCCGAGGCGGGCGGATCATGAGGTCAGGAGATCGAGACCATCCTGGCTAACATGGTGAAGCCCCATCCATACTAAAAATACAAAAAAATTTAGCCGGGTGTGGTGGCACGTGCCTGTACTCCCAGCTACTCGGGAGGCTGAGGTAGGAGTAAGCCGAGATCACACCACTGTACTCCAGCCTGGGAGACAGAGCAAGACACCGTCTCAGAAAAAAAAAAAAAAAAAAAAGGTGATTATGAACTATACACCAACAAATTAGAAATCCTAACAGAAATGGATAAACTCCTGGACAAACACAGCTTACCAAGATTGAACCAAAAAGAAATAGAAAATCTGAACAGACTAATTATGAGTAATGAGACGGAATTTGCAAAAACAATCTCCCGTCAAAAGCAAAAACAAAAAAGGGCCCAGCTAAGACCTCAGAAGCACAATCAAAAACAAAACATAGACAAATGGCTGGATGTGGTGGCTCATATCTGTAATCCCAGCACTTTAGGAGGCCAAGATGGGCAGATTCCTTGAGGTCAGGAATTCGAGACCAGCCTGGCCAACATTGTAAAATCTTGTCTCTATTAAAAATACAAAAATTGGCCAGGCATGGTGGCACATGACTGTGGTCCCAGCTGCTCGAAAGGCTGAGCCAGGAGAATCACTTGACCCTGGGAGGCAGAGGTTGCAGTGAGCCAAGATCACACCATTGCACTCCAGCCTGGACGACAGAGGGAGATTCTGTCTCAAAAGAAAAAAAAAAAGATAAATGGGGCTATATTAAACTAAAAATCTTCTGCACAGCAAAGGGAAACAATCGACAGAGTGAAGAGACAACCTACTGAATGGGAGAAAGCCACTCTGCAAGCTATTCATCTGATGGAAGGTTGATATCCAGCATATACAAGGAACTCAAACAACTCAACAGCAAAAAAACAAATAATCCAGTTGAGGCAAATTAGCTGAAAATAGATATATTTCAAACTGAGACAGAAAACCAGCCAACATGTATATTTAAAAAAAAAAAAAAAGTTCGCCATCACTAATCACCAGGGAAATGCAAATCAAAACCACAGTGAGATATTATCTCACCCCAGTTGGGATGGCTGTTTTCAAGAAGAAAAATAACAGATGCTGGTGAGGATGTGGAGAAAAGGGAACTCTTACACACTGTTGGTGGGAATGTAAATTAGTACACTCATTATGGAAAACAGTGTGAAAGTTCCTCCAAAAACTAACAATAGAACTACCTTATGATCCAGCAATACCATTACTGGGTATATATATCTGAAGGAAAGGAAGTAAGTATGTTGAAGAGCTATTTGCACCCCTATGTTTATTGCATCAGGAGTCACAATAGCCAAGATAATGGAATCAACCTAAGTGGTCATCAACAGATAAATGGACAAAGAAAATGTAGTATGATTCCATGTATATAAGGCATCTAGAGAAGTCAGACTCACAGAGACAGAAAGTAGAATGGTGGTTTTCAGGGCCTAAGGGAAGAGGAAATGGGGAGTTGTTGAATGGTTAGAATTGCAGTTTTGTAAGATAAAAAGATTTCTGGAGATTGATTATATAACAATATGAATGTACTTTACTGAACTGTGCATTTAAAAATGGTTAAGATGATATATTTATGTTATGTATTTACTACAATTTTTTTGAAAGAAAAAATCATTCAGAGGAAGGAAAATACAGAAGAATAAAAATTAAAATAACTGCTGATCTCTCATCAGAAACAATGAAGGTCAGAAGACTAGAATGGTATCCTTTAAATGCTGAAAGAAAACAGAACTGTCATTCTGGAATTCTATACCTACCAAAATCTCTCTCAAAACTGAAGGTGAAATTAAGAAATTTCCAGATAAATGAAACCTGGAAAAATTTCTCACCAGGCCACTCACATGGCAAGAAATGGCAAAGGGAGCTCTTCATACTAAAGCATAAGAAAACCAGGGGAAAACCTCACTAGACATTGTTTGAGTTTTGCTTTTAACACTTATACATATTTTAAATAAGTTAAAAGGGAAAAATAATCTTTCATAGTTATGCAGGTATTTATTATTTCTATTGCTCTTCCCTCATTCCTGAAGATTCAAGTTTCCATCTAGTACCATCTTGCTTCAGGCTGAGGAAATTTCTTATCAGTTTTTAAAAGGAGATCTCTTGGAAATGCTCTTATTTTTCCTATCTGAGAATGTGTTAATTTTGTTTACATTCCTGTATACTTTTGTGATACTTTTGTGGAATACGGACTCCTTGGTTGGCAGAGGGTTTTTTTTCTTTTCTTTTCTTTTTTTTGAGATGGAGTTTTGCTCTTCTCGCCCAGGCTGAGTGCAATGGTGTGATCTCAGCTTGCTGCAACCTCCGCCTCCCGGGTTCAAGCGATTCTCCTGCCTCAGCCTCCTGAGTAGCTGGGATTACAGGCGCCCACCACCACGCCTGGCTAATTTTTTTGTATTTTTAGTAGAGACGGGGTTTCACTGTGTTAGCCAGGATGGTCTCGATCTCCTGACCTCAGATGATTCACCCGCCTCGGCCTCCCAAAGTGCTGGGATTACAGGTGTGAGCCACCGTGCCCGGCAGCAGAGAGTTTTTTCTTTCCATTAGTTTCAAGTATGTTTTCCTTTATTACATGGAATGTTGTTTTAATAGGAGCTTTGAAATCTGTGTCTGAAAATTCCAACATCTGGGTTATTTTGAGGTTCGTACCTGTGACTTCCATTGAGAATGGGTTATATTTTACTGGTTTTCAATAGGCAGAGACATTGTGGATTACAGATCCTGAAGGCTATGAACATTATGTTGTGTAGATGCTGGGTTCTGTTATAATCCCATGGAGAAGTGATTTTTTTTGTTTGTTTTGAGACAGAGTGTCACTCTGTCACCCAGGCTGGAGTGCAGCGGCACAATCTCGGCCCACTGCAACCTCCACCTCCCGGGTTCAAGCGATTCTCCTGCCTCAGCCTCCTGAGTAGCTGGGATTACAGGGGCCCACCACCACGCCCAGCTAATTTCTGTATTTTTGGTAGAGATGGGGTTTCACCATGTTGGCCATGCTGATCTCAAACTCCTGACCTCAGGTGATCTGCCCACCTCGGCCTCCCAAAGTGCTAGAATTATAGGCATGAGCCACTGCGCCTGGCCAAGAAGTGAAATTTTTATAGGAAATCAACCTGGTTAGGTTCAGACCGCAAGTTCTGTCTCTCCTCCTGTGTATGGTAGTTCAAATCTTCATTCAGTTCACATAGACTTTGTTGCACTCGATTGGGTCTGTCCCACACGTGTAGCCCAAGGTGATCCTAAGACTCACGTAGTTTCATTCCCAGAATTAGAAGATCCCTTCTCCAGCTCTCTTCATTCTGGAATACTTGCTCCTTCCAGCCCCAATGGGGCTCCTCTTCTGGTTCCCCTACTCAGAAAGATGGGGTTTTTATGACATTTTAGTCATTTGTTCCACTGTGCTACTTTGTGATGGGGCCCAACCTGGAGGCAAATCCATGAGAGACAAAAAGTTTACCTCTGTGTAGTCACTTCTACAAGTTTTTCTCCCCTTTACAATCTGTCTCCTTTCATTTACTTTTCAGAGTCTTTGGGCATTGCACTTTAGATTTTGTCCAGAGTTTTTAGTTGTAATCAGTGGGAAGGAAAGCCTGTGGTGGCTTCTGCCACCATAGTGGAACTGGAACTCCCCAATCTTTTTCAGTTTCTATATCCATCCTAAAATCCACCATCTCTTCACCTATTATATCCATTCATTACCCCCATAGATTAAAAAATCAATGTAGTTATTTTAAAGTCTGGTAGGCTGGGTCCAAAAGCTGGGTTTATTTTGATCTCTTTCTAGATATCGAGTTCTCTTAACTATGGGTTAAGGTATACGGTTTTTCATATATCTGGCATTTTATCATTGTATACTGAATATTCTGGATGATATGTTATTGGAACATCATAGGAAAAGCTATGTAAACTGAATTTCACTTCTTTCAAGAGTCAGATCTCTTGCAGTTTCTGCCTTTTTAAATTGCTCTTCGGGGCCTTAAAAGTTATTTTTTAATATTTTGTCCAGAGTTTATAATTACTACAGTAGGTTTAGCATGAGGCAAGCTACTCCACTACTACAAGAAAATACATAGTCTTTCTGGATTTAAGAAAGCTTCCTTCCTACCCTTAAGTTGGAATTCTGCAAACATTATTCAAACTTTTTTTCTCCAAAAATCTCCCTGAGATCCTGCTCATTACCCTATCATTCCCTCATCCACACAAGTGAAAACCAACACAGAGAAGAACATGGCTTGGTCAAAGGCCTACAACAATGTGACTTCCTCAGCTGCAGAAAGTTCTATCTCTTCTACTAGGTTATCCCTCTACAACACAGATTTTATTATGCACCTACTGTGAGCTCCATCTTCAAATAATAATGTATTAGTATAAAAATCCATACTACAAGGCAGAATGTTTCAAATGCTGTGAGAGAGAGAGAATAAAAAACTGCTGTGGCGATTCACAGAAAAAGTGAATTCCATCCAGGTAAGAAGATTAATAGAGATTTCACAGAGGAGGTGGCGGGGCAAAGATTAGCCCTAACGGCTAATTCAAGCAGAGATGTTTCTATGTTTGTTCTCTGATGCGTCAGCAGCATCACTGGAGTGATGGTGGTGGCAACTGTTAATACTATATAAATCCTTCTACTTAAAGGGTGAGCTGTAGACAAGCCGCACTGGTATCATCTGGAGTTTATCAGAAAGGCAGGATCCCAGGACATAGGCCAGGCTTACTGAATCAGAGTATTTCAACAAGGTCTTCAGGTATTTCATATGCATGTTTAAGTCTGCAAGGCACTATAGTGAAGTACTTTGCCTTTCACTACAACTATGATTTTAAGACCTCACATTCTCTGCTCCTAGGCAGTTGTATATGTAGTAGAAGAGGACGGGGCATAAGAAGAACAGGTAAAATGTATTTACTCTATACTACTATTTTATGTATGTTTTATCATTTTTACACTCATTAGTAAGCCTTTGAATTAGTTATTTCCATTGTGAAGGTAAGAATATTGAGGGTTAATTAGGTTAAATAATTGGTCCAAGATCACAAAGAAAGTGGAAGAACCTGAATTTGAACCCATATCCGACTGACTCCAAAGCCTGAACATGCTTTCCATTATACCACACTGCCTATCTCTGGTCAGTGATTCGGGAGAATCAGGTACTATTTTTACAGTTATGCCACTAACTAGAGTTCAGTGACTTTGATTAACTCACTCTATCTTTTTAGGACTCAGCTCTTCATGTATAAGTTGATGGAAGTTGAACTAGTGAAAGTTCACAAACAAATCAACCATGTTGCTTCATGAAAATGGGTATCTGAGGCAGCCTTAAGAATGAGTTTTGGGGCCTCTTCTGTGTGACAGCAGATGACTCAGAAAAACAAAAGTAGGGTAGCATAGTGTAGAGAAAAGAGTACAGGACCAGAAACAAGAAGACCTGGGTTCTAACCCAACCTCTGTTATTTATTAGTTGTGAGTCTCAGTTTCTTCATCTGTAAAATGGAGATAAATTTTGTACACTGGCTATGTCTCAGTGTGTTGATTGGTTCAAATGAGATGTGTATGAAAATATTCTCAAGGACAAAATCAAGTAATACGTTAGTACAGCTATTTCTCTATTTGCCTTGTCATAACATGAATCATGAATTAGATCTTGTAAGTTAATTAAAATGTGATTTGTAATCTGCTGGCTATGGTAGCAATTGGGAATTAGGTCTGGCAAAGCCTATCGGCTCTGCACTTTTGCTTACCCTAACAATGGGAATAAAACATAATAAATATATGTACAGGTTCTGCACCTGTGAAAGAGCTGATGATGTCAGAAAAACAAAAGACCATTATCCTAGAGCAGGGAGCCATTGCTCTATAACTTTGTTATGATGGAAATTTTCTATATCTGTGCTGTCTGGTACAGTAGCCCCTAGACATATGTGGCTACTGAGGACTTGAAATGTGGCTAGTACAATTGAGGAACTGAATTTTACATTTTATTTCATTTTAATTAATTTAAATTTATGTAGACATATGCAGGTAGTAGCTACCATACAGAACAGTGCAGTTCTAGAGCAAAAGCAAGGTATGGATTTGTTCAACAATGTTATGGTTTTATAGCTATACTTTTAAGGCCAACAAGTAAATTTACTGTTTTTTTTGCAATTCGGAAACTCTGTCCCCTAATGCTTTCACCCCTGCCTCCAAATCAAACGACATTTTTTATAGCATTATTTTTGATAATGGGAGGTTTCTCTGGAACCCAGTAATCACTGTGTAGCAATACAGATGATGCCAATAAAATATAAAGGCTACAGAAGCAAAAAATTATGTTTTGTCATAGATGTGTTTGTTTACCTGAAACGATATAATGTTTTGCTTGTCTTTAAAATTAAAAAAGCAGGGACTGAAAAGTACTAGGCCCTGTGAGCAGTCACTAACCCACCTAATGGCTGTGGCAGCCTCCTACCTTGCATTTTCTGCTCTTCGGCTTATGCACTGGTGCAAGTAGAGATACTCCTGAGGTGCACTGGTGGACAAGGCGGGCTGCATGTGGTTTGACACAGGGGGTTCAAACGTGAACAGAGTTGGCTGGCTGGAGTGTGATGGGGCTGAGGACTTGCGCTCTCGGAGAAGGTGCTGGCTAGAGCTGCTGAGCTCAGCTGGAGAAGAGCGGGGGCCATGACCAGCTGAGGAAACGTTTCTCAGGGTGTCTGTAAAAAGGAGAAATAGCTCTGTGAATAAAAAAAGAAGGAAATGTATCCTTATCCCAAAGTGAGTTGTCAGAGGAAGAAAAAAGAGTAAGAGCAGAGGCAATAATCCAGGAGTAGCATTCTCTCCCTCTCACAAACCTACCCCTTGCTGCCCTCCTGGCCATCTTGGTTAAAGAAGAGATCCTCTGTACCTCTGTACTGCTTCTGGGGTAGCCTGGAGGTGACTTCCTATCACAATCTGGGCCATATCTGCCCCACTTCCAGGAAGTACGGCTACCTGTTGTCTAGGAGTGTGACCCTGACCCTCAGGCAAGGTCTGCCTCTAGAGCAATGTGTACTACCACCTTCCCACTCTTTGGTGGCTCCTGCTGTCATCAAAGGATGAAATCATGTCTTTTGCAGCAACATGGATGCAGCTGGACATCATTATCCCAAGTGAATTAATGCAGAAACAGAAAAGCAAATACCCTAATGTTCTTGCTTGTAAGTTGAAGCTAAACACACGGTGCACATGGACATAAAGATGCAAACAGTAGACACCGGGGATTACGTTAACAGGGAGGGAGAGAGGGGGACAAGGATTGAAAAACTACCTATGGGGTACAATGCTCACTATTTGGGTGACAGGATGAACAGAAGGCCAAACCTCAGCATTAGACAATATACCCATGTAACACACTTGCATATGTACCCTGGCGTCTGAAAAACAAGCCGATATTCAAAAAAAAAAAAAAAAGAAGAAATTTAAACATCTAATTAAAGGAAAGAAAAAAAAAAAGCTAAGGCTGGCTTTGTTAAATGAAGCTTTGCTTACTGAAGACTCATTAATTGAGGCTCTGAACTGTGCCTTACTGCATTAATGATAAAAGCACAAATGCATTTGGAGCTGTCAATACTGGACCCCAGCTGCTCCTGCCTGGCCTCCTGAGACCTCCAAGGACAGTTACATTCCCCACTGCCCACCACTCCCTGTCTATTGGTCTTTTTCCCTCTTATCTTAAACTCTCCTCTGTTGTGTTAGAAAGTGAGGTATTAAGGAAGGATAATAACTTATAGTGCTACACCCCAAGCCAAGGGCATTATTCATTCGGCTGGCTCTCTAAGCTTAGTCCAAATTCCTTAGCATAACATAACAAGGCTTTTGACAGTCTGACCTACTTCCTGCTTTTCTCCACCCATAAACAAGGCATATGGAAGCATCATCAATCCTTGAACACACCAGCCTCTTTTATGATTCTTTGTTTTGGCCTCTGCTGTTCCTTCCGCTTGGATTTCACCTCTACTCTACTGGCAAACTCATATGCAGACTTTTAGACCCTACACAGATATCATATTCTCTCCGAAACCTTCCTGGAGTTGGATCTTCTTCTGTGTGCCAACAGCACTTGGCCCATGCTCCCATTATATCCACGGTCACTATGCTTCCTTGTCTAACCCATGGCTTTGAGAACAGTGACTGTGATGTTATTACCATTATAGTCCCAGCATTTACCTAATAAAGGCAAGGTACATAGCAGGTTCTTAGTTCATGTCTGCAGATCAAACAAACACAACACGTTCATTCAGCATTCAAAAATTCCACTCGTGAAACTTCTTGTTCAAAAGAAATAAAAGTTTAAAGATGTAATTTTAGGCAGTATGATAGTTGGTGGGTTAACATTTTGGTGGTGGTGATGGTGATTTCCTAGGGTTATTCAACTCATGTCAGAGGGGACACAGTTCACCTTCTACTCCCTGTCATCTGACCTACCTCAGGCTATACCCTTCTCGTGGCCCTAGGCAGGATCACCAGCTCATTAATGCTCTACAGTATTAATTATTCTCCAGGCATTTCTGGTGCTGGGCAGGACACCTTCTGCCAGTGTACAACAGAAAAAGCTGATGGGCCTGTGGGGAAAAACTGTTCCATTGACAGCTGTACTGACCTCCAAAATGAATTCCCATTACAGATCTTGTAGTAAACTGGACATTTGTTAACAGAATCGATGGCTCATTACTCCATTATATTTGCAAGATGAACTCTCTAATAGTGGAGGAGAGAGGGTTTACAATATGGGACAGAGTGGCCACAGGGCCATGGAAAGAATACAAGCTACTGCCTAAGAAAACACAGGGAACCTGCAAAAACCAAGCCTCTGGTGAGATTCTGTATTCTCTGTTGTTTCGTTGGACTCCTCTTCCTTCACCTGCCCCTTCAGTGGAGGCACTCCTTAGGGCTCCACTGTAGACCTTCCTATAGCCTCTCTCTCTCCCGCTGGAGACTCTCCAGGGGTAATCCTGTCCACTCCCACAGCTTCAGTTACCACCTATGTGCTGACAACTCTCAAATCTTCATCTCTATCTCAGTTCTCTCTCCGGTACTCCCTGCTGTATATCCCTTCACCTGCTGAGCACCTCCATTCAGATGTCCCACAACTGGGCCAAACTCAACAATTTAAATTGACCTCGTCATCACTCATGTTCCCTGTCTCAGTGAGGTCCCTCATCACCAGCCAATCAGTTCTCCAAGCCAGAAGTCCAGGCATTATCTATGACTCTTCCATTTCTCAGCAACCATGTCACGTCATTATGTCACTGTCCCACTTAAAAACTCTTCTGTTATACCTCAGAAGACTTACAAATATCTTTCTTTTTTTCTTCTTTTCTTTTTTTTTGAGATAGAGTCTCACTCTGTCATCCAGATTGGAATGCAGTGGTGCGATCTTGGCTCACCACAACCTCTGCTTCCTGGGTTCAAGTGATACGCCGGCCTCAGCCTCCCAAGTAGCTGCGACTACAGGCACGTGCCACGATGCCCAGCTAATTTTTGTATTTTTAGTAGAGATGGGATTTCACCATGTTGGCCAGATGGTCTCGATCTCCACTGCCTCGGCCTCCTAAAGTGCTGGGATTACAAGCATGAGCCACCACACCCAGCCAAAGTTCTCTCTTTTTTAGAGACATGGTCTCACTCTGTTGCTCAGGCTGGAGTGCCGTGGTGCAATCATAGCTCACTATAACCTCGAACTCCTGGGCTCAAGCAATCTTCCTGCCTTAGCCTCCCAAATAGCCAGGACTACAGGCATGCGCCACCATGCCAGGCCAATTAAAAACATTTTTTTTTTTGTAGAGACAGGGTCTCACTATGTTGCCCAGGCTAGTCTTGAACTTCTGGCCTTAACCAATCCTCCTGCCTTGGCCTTCCAAAGGACTAGGATTACAGGTATAAAGCCCTGCACTCAGCCTCTTTTTTTAAAGCCATTTTCCTGTTTCTTCAACCTTCTTTCTTACCGGTGCTTCCCTGTGTTTCAAATAAAATTCCAGGAAAATATCAACCTTTCTCTCATCACTTTGTACATCAGGCTGTAAACACAGTGATGGCAGAGATTTTGAAATGATTTTATCCTTATCATTAAGCCCAGTGTGTGATACAATTCAATAAATACGTGTTGATCAAAGAAAGTACAGACCATAAGAAATCCTTATTCCTCAGTAACATTCACTGACTCCTCACTGCCTTCAGAATAAAGTTGAGTTCCCTATTACAAGAAATGCCATTGACACAACCTACTTATTCTACCTTGTCATCAAATGCATCCTTCATGCCCCCTATGTTGAATGCTTTGGCTGTGAGTATAAATAAAAGAGGAGTGACCCATCCTCACCTCTGCAGCCCCTGCCTTGAGCTCAGCCTGTGGAGTCATATCTGTGACTCCGTCTGTTCAGCCGCATACTTGGGGAAGTCACTTCACCTCTGAGAGTCTCAGTCTCCTTATTTACAAACCAACACAGGGCAGCTATAAGGATGAAAAGAATGAAATACGCACAAGGTCTAGAAAATCTTGAATGTCATAGGTACATGGAACACCTTCTAGTCACTTATGTAGCCCCAGGGCCTAGAACAGCCCCAGCCATGGTATGTATTCAACACGTATTTGTTGACTGATCATACTGAAAAAATAAAAGAATTTTTTCTGGCACAAAAATCCAAATATGCATGTTTCTTGTGGTCAAAATCAGAGAGGTTTTAAAGGTTTGTTAATAATATGAAGTAGGGATTAGGATGAATTGCGCCCTCATCCAACAGAAACTTAGATTCCTTCCTTCCTTCCTTCCTCCCTCCCTCCCTCCCTCCCTCCCTCCCTTCCTTCTTTCTTCCTTTTTTTTTTTTTGAGACGGAATCTGGCTCTGTCGCCCAGGCTGGAGTGCAGTGGCTGGATCTCAGCTCACTGCAAGCTCCGCCTCCTGGGTTTACGCCATTCTCCTGCCTCAGCCCCCGAGTAGCTGGGACTAGAGGCGCCCGCCACCTCGCCCAACTAGTTTTTGTATTTTTTGGTAGAGACGGGGTTTCACCATGTTAGCCAGGATGGTCTTGATCTCCTGACCTCGTGATCCGCCTGTCTCGGCCTCCCAAAGTGCTGGGATTACAGGCTTGAGCCACCGTGCCCAGCCAGAAACTTGGATTTCTATTCTACCAGCACAAAGCCATGTCAATGAAACCAGCCAGCTCCATCCAATGATCAACAACTTGGCCGGGTGCAATAGCTCATGCTTATAATCCCAACGCTTTGGGAGGCCGAGACAGGAAGGTCAGGAGTTTGAGACCAGCTTGAGAAACCTAGTGAGAGCCGTCTCTATCAAAAATTAAAAAATTAACTGGGCATGGTGGTGTGTGCCTGTAGGCCTAGCTACTCAGGAGGCTGAGATGGGAAGACTGCTTGAAGCCAAGAGATTGAGGCTGCAGTGGGCTATGATCGCGCCACTGCATTTCAGCCAAGATGACAGAGTGACACCTTGTCTCAAAAGAAAAAAAAGTATGTAGCTCTAGAAAAATTCTTTCAAAGCTGTTTTGGCACTAAAACTTGCCAAAATCCCACTTCTGCTTGCAACTTTAAAAAGATCTCTGCCTGAATTTATGTGATTATTTCTTAGTGTTTATACTAGGTTGACTAGTGTCCTTCCAAAAGTCATGTCTACCTGGTATTTCAGAACGTGATCGTACTTGAAAATAGCATCTCTGTAGACATTGTTAAGGGGAGGTCATACTGGATTAAGGTGGGCCCTCATCCAATGAACTGGTATCCTTCTAAAAGAGACACAGAGACAGAGAAACACACAGGTAGAATACCATGTGATGTATGGGTCAAGGTAGAGATTGAAATGATGTATCTACAAGCCAAGGACTGCTGGCAGCCACCAGGAACTAACAGAAAGGTAGAAACAGACTCTCCTTAGAGCACCAGAAGGAACCAATACCACCAATGCCTTAATTTTGGATATCTAGCCTCCAGAACTGTGTGAAAGTACAGTTTTGTTGTTTTAATCTACCCAGCTTGTGGTAATTTGTCATGACGGTCCTAGGAAACCAATATATACCATAAAACCTAAAACTTCAAACAAGGTTTTCTTGCTTATCTCAGGAAAAATAATTACAAAGCTAAATTCAGAGAAAACTTTTCTGGAATAAGATCTTCCCATTTTGGACCCTGAAGGCCAAGTACCCCTGCTACTTCTTCCTCCATGGTTCCAACCCCCAATTCTGATGAGCTGCCCGTGCCCCAACAGATGAGGTTCCAGGGAGGTGCTACCTCACTTTCCTCATCAATTGGAGGCAAGAGCTTCACCAAACTTGGGTTTGGTGCTGTTTTGTTTTGCTCACTGAAAGCTGCTCCCTTCAGATGGCTTGCTGTTGGTAAGTGGAGCACATTCTACGTGTCCATCCTGGACAGGGCTGATTCCTAGGCCTGGTACTGCTGTGACTCATGGCTCCATCACCCCTCAGGGTCACTTCCTATAATTAAAGTTTTCAAATATACTTTCAAACATTTCATAGAACAAAAGCAACATGGTGTGCTACATGTAACAGAAAAAAATGTATTAGGCTAATAGTGCAGAGACTTGGCTCTGTTCCTAGATCTGCCTAAAGGCAGATCTGCTTGCTATTTGACCTGGAGCAAATCACTTAGCCTCAGTTGCTTCGTCTGTAAAAAGGGACTGTTACTATTTAGGATTAACTGCCCTGCTGTTTATCATAGAGGGTTGTTGAAAGGATTGAATTAAAACACACACACCAAAAACTTGTACATGAATGTCCATATCAGTATTATTCATGAGAGCCAAAAAATGGAAATAACCAAAATGTTCTGACGAATGGATAAACAAAATGTGATATATCCACATAATGGAATATTTTTTAGCCATAGAAATAAAAAATACTGATATAGGTTATCTTGATGAACCTTCAAAATATTACACTAAGTGAAAGAAGTCAATCATAAAAGACCACAGATCTAGAGTTTTGTAAGAAGGTGGGAGGAGTGTTTGTATGCTGAGCAGGCTTCCTAGGGGTGATTGTGGAAAGGAAGGGGAGTGATTCTAGAAATGATTTCATTTATGTGAAATATCTAGAAGAGGCAAATCCACATGGATGGGAAATAGGTTAGTGGTTACCTGAGGGCAGGCATAGGGGAGTGAGAATAGATCTAAGTGGGTTGAAATTTTACTCTGAGTGAGTGAACCTCATGCACAGGACATAAGTCAGGAGACCAGGAATCCAGCTCTGCCATAAACTAGCTGTGAGATCATGTGTGGTCACTGAACTTTAATTCATAACTATCAAGTATTGGAGGATAATACCTAGCCTACCTATCTGTCTCACTGGGTTGTTTTAGGAGGTGAATGAGAAAAGGGTTTGGAAGCAAATCCATGCACATGCATAAGGTGTTAATAGGATTTGTTTTTATTGCCTGGGTACCCCTTGAGAGAAGAAAAGAATGGTGAAAATAAAGGAAGATATTAAACAATGCGTGGCTGGGGTGTTTCTGGTACTTCTTGCTGTGTAACTGACCTTCCTAATGACCCAAGACACAAGAAGAAAATGGAGGTTTCTAGACTCCTGGCCTGAGCTTCTATCTCCAAGTCTAGACTAAAGATAATGCCCACAAATGCCTGAGTCAATCTATTTTCTTTTAAACAGTTTTTGTTTTTTCCTTCTTCCTGGCTTCTTTTTAGGGCCCTACAGAATCACTCCCCTTCCTTTCCACAATCACCCCTGGGAAGCCTGCCCAGCATACAAACACTCCTCCCACCTTCTTGCAAAACTCTAGAACAGGAAAGCTCTGAAAGATTTCAGCCGAGGAGCCCAGCCCAGGCCAGCCCAGCCATCGACTGGCTAGTGATAACATGAGCAGGAAAGGGGTGGTTGGCGGGAGTTTCTGGAAAAGATGACTGGCCAAATAATGACTAGTTCCCTTATCTCAATGCCCTTTTCATCTTTATCCCTTCTCCTCAAAAATTTATCCCCACCCTCAAGCCTCAGTGGGTCTCAGAACCCATAAAGTGGTAGACCAAAAGCCATGTTGGAGCTGGATTCAAAGTCTGGCTCTGCTAACTCCTAGCTCTGTAGCCTTGGATATGTTAACAAGCCTTTTTAATTCTCACTTGTTCAACAGGGGTAAGTACTCTGTAGGACTGCTGTGAGGAATAGAGATCATTTTATATAAAGCAGTTAGCATAGTACTTAGCCCCTCTTATTGCTCCTATTCCTGGAGTACACATGGAGCTGGCTGAGACCTTGAGATTGGCCAAAGAGGTACGAGCTGCTTTCCAAGACATGATGGATGCTTGGAAAGTAACTGTCACTGTTTCAGTCACAGTTATACTTCATATAGATGGTATATGGGGAATTAATGAGAACCAAAAGGACAACAGTGACTGTGGTAATCACAGCTACCATTTACTAAGCACCTACTGTGTGCCTCTAGTCTACCCTGTGAGGTACATATTATTATATTACCTCTATTTTTTTTTTTTTTTTTGGATGAAGAAAAAGAGGCTCAGAGATGTCAATAGCAAACTCTGGGGTCACACAGCCAGAAAGTGGCATAGCCTAGATCTGAATCAGATCTCACAGTCTCCAAAGCCAATTCTTTTCACCTGTGTAGAGGAAGCACTCCCACAAGAGCCCTATGAGGTGAATGGTACTAGGGAAGGAAAGTAAAATATGAGGATGGGGGTCCAGGCCTAGCTCTCCCGCCTACTGGTTGAGTGAATCTGGGCATACCATTTCATCTTCCCAAACCTCGCTGTCTCTATTTACAACAGGAAGAGGTTGGATTACAGCAGGGATACACATCAAAGTTATCTCTGGGAAATGTGAATGCAGAGAGCTGGTCACACCTCTGACCTCACGAGTCATATTTACAGAGATTTAGATTAGGATTCACTGGTTTGGTTTTAACAATCTCTGGTTCTTAATTCTGGGGCAGACAGAAGGGTTAGGGTGTACTGAAAAAAGGGCAAAGCAGGCTTTGAGTGACAAATGAAAGAGCAAATACCTCCAAAAACCTCTCTTTGGATCATCAAAATTGCGAATTGATAAGCATCCATGTTCTTACTGGCCCTTCACATAATCTATGGCTCCAAAGGAACAAGGTATAACAAAAATAACCCTGATGTGGACTTCCCAGACACAGGTTCTGAAACTATTTTATTTTTTTCCCCTCAATGAGAAACACATACTTAAACGTTTTCTTTAAAAGCCTCTTAGAGTTGAATATATATATTTTTTAAATTTTTAATTTTTTTTTTTTGAGACAAGGTCTCGCTCTGTCGTCCAGGTTGTAGTGGAGTGGCACAATTATGGCTCACTGCAGCCTCGACCTCCTGGGCTTAGGTAATTCTCCTACTTTGGCCTCCCAAAGTGCTGGAACTATAGGCGTGCACCACCGTGTCTGGCCTGAATGTATAAACTTTAAATAGCACATACAATATATGAATCAATGTTATAATTCCATATACAGGGTACCCTTTTTGATTTTCATAAGTTTATAATGTTTTCATTGGCATTTTTTCTTTTTAAACTTTTAGGTTCAGAGGTACACGTGTAGGTTTGTTATGTAGGTAAACCTGTGTCATGGGCGTTTGATGTACAGATTTCATCACCCAGGTACTAAGCCTAGTACCCAATAGTTATTTTTTCTGCTCCTCTCCCTCCTCCCACCCTCTACCCTCTGGTAGGCCCCTGTGCCTGTTGTTCCCTGATTTGTGTCCATGTGTTCTCATCATTTAGCTCCCACTTACAAGTGAGAACATGTGATATTTGGTCTGAAACTATCTTATTACAGGGTCTTGAGCAAAACTTTTAATCTCTTTGTACCTCATTTCCCACACTGTCAAATGCAAAAGAGAACACCTACTCAACAGGGTTCTTTTGAGGATTTGATGATATGAAATATAGGTAAATAATTATTAAACACTCAATAAATGGCTGTTGGCCTGGCACTTGTCCCATTATTTATTATTAGAAGTGGAATGGTGGTAAAATTCTAAAAGTTCTAATGCAGAGAGGATGACCAAAGAATTTTGAAAACAGTATTTGATAGGATTCTAAGGATTGTGTGGTCCCTGTAGAAAGCTCATTGAAAAACAAGGAAGAAATGAAGAATCCTAAAAACAGTCTTGCTGAGGGCAAGACTGGATCCAAAGCTCCACGTCACTTTTAATCATAAGCCTGAAATTATTTAAGAAGGATTAAGTCTCAAAGTCCTTTGGCATATATCATAATTTATGCCAGAAGAAATTCAAAAATTCAAGGCCAAACATAAAATGGCTCCACTTTACACAGTAACTCACATAATATAGCAATTGGAAGGATCCCCAGAATCCAGTCTCTAATTTATCACCCTCCTCCCACCTCTCAAATCTTTCATCTACAGTTTGAGAAACTGTGGCCCAGAGAAATAAGACTTGTCCAAGGCCACACAGAAGGTCAGAAGTCGACCCTGGAATCAGACTTCAGATCTTAGTCCAAGAGCCCTTCCCCTGAACTACAAGATGTATCGCTTTGAATGAAGATGTACTCTCTGTAATGTGGGCCTGGGGGCAGGAGCAATCAAGCTGTGAGATCTGATCACCAGGACACTGGCTGACCAGATCTGTTATTTGTTTTGAGTTTATAATATCGCTCATTATTTGCAAGGTAAGTAAACATTTGTGGATCAAAGTACTAAACACTAGTATAAATAGATCCCCACGTTCAGAAATATAAGTTTCCTAATGTTTATAAAAACTATAAAGCGGAGGAAGAAAAAAGAAGAGATAGAGACAGGCAGTAACATGAGATCCCATGAGACCTTTCTGGGCCTATGACTCCCCATCCCCCTGCCAAGGGAAGACTCTGAGAAAGAACACCATCTCTGCTAGGGAGAACCAAGTCAGAACATCCTGACCTTGATGCATACGATCTCACAGTATATATTAGCAGAAATTGATTCTGTGAAAGACAAAGAGGAAAGAGAGCAAGTGACTGTAGCTTAGTGGCACAGCACAGTCCCTGGTCACACGTCCTTTTACAACCTTCTTTGGCTCAGGGCATCTCATTTTAGAGATAGAAATGCCTTGCCTCCCAAAAGGCCTCTAGTTAGAATTAATCATGCCTTCTAAATCTTTTTTTTCTTTTTGGAGATGGAGTCTTGCTCTTGTCTCCTAGGCTGGAGTGCAATGGCATGATCTTGGCTCACTGAAACCTCTGCCTTCTGGGTTCAAGCAATTTCCTGCCTCAGCCTCCCTAGTAGCTGGGATTACAGGCACCCACCACCACACCCGGCTAATTTTTATATTTTTAGTAGAGACGGGGTTTCACCATGTTGGCCAGGCTGGTCTTAAACTTCTGACCTCAGGCAAACTGCCCACCTCGGTCTCCCAAAGTGCTGGGATTACAGGTATAAGCCACCACACCCAGTCTATGCCTTCTAAATCTTTTGTAGTATGTAATTTTGCCATTTATTCTAACTGGGAATTCACAAATCTGTCATATAAAGTGAGACTATAAACTGTTAGAAGCCAGGATCCAGACCATCTCTTTTTCTCTGATGCTGTTTAGCACAATGTCCAATGCCTAGAAAACGTTCCAATGAGAATAAGGAGGTCCTAGCTCTTTGGGAGGCAAAGGCAGGAGGATCACTTGAGCTCAGGTGTTCAAGACCAGCCTGGGCAACATAGGAAGACCCTGTCTGTCTCTCTCTCTCTCTCTCTGTATACATACATATAAATTAGGTGGGCACTGTGGCAGATGCCTGTAGTCCCAGACTGGGGGCTTGGGAAGCTGAGGTGGGAGGATCACTTGAGCCCAGGAGATCGAGGTTGTAGTGAGCTGTGACCACACCACTGCACTCCAGCCTGGGCGACAGAGTGAGACCCTGTCTCAACAAAAACAAAACCAGAACCAGAACAAGCAGGTCTTCAATCAATACACTAGAGCAGCAAGTTTTGTTGAAATCTTTCCTCCCTGGGTTAGAAGAATGAATGACCAAATAGGATCCAAATGTAAACAGTTCTTTAGGGTACAAGAAATTGTCATCACTTAATGAGGTTTTCTGGGTTGTGTGTATTTCTGTTTGGGGACAGCAAGTCTATATTTAGCCATGCACTGTCCTGTTCATTTGAGAGAGGTCAGGTTACAAGCTTTGTTTACATCTATCCTACCCCTCAGTTGTGGCAGACCCTTCTCCTGTTCCTTCATGTGGGGCTTGGGTTGGTTAGTTGGTCCCCTCAAGGATTCATTCATATTTGAAATGAAGCACTCTTGTCATTTACTTAGGGTCTGGAGCAGGTACTGGAGGCACTACTGAGCTGCAGGCCAGTGCCAAAGGGTGGCCTGTGCTTTATGAACTTATATGTAGTCGGGAAGAACAAATTTATATTCAGAGGAGCACTTCAGCCCTCCCCCAAGGAACTTTGGGAACCCATTAGTTTTCTCACAGGAATCAATCCATCCAGTGGGTACCTTAAGTTCATGTTACTGATGCATTAGACCCTTGTAACCTTTCCATAGAAATATTCAAAATACATCACTGTATTTTGAAGCTAACCAACTTTATAAGAGATAAGCATTCCCCTCCTTTCACAGTGACTCTGAGACAACTGGCAATTGGTGGAAAACAGAAGCGTCAGACATACCAGTTGTGGATGCTTATCAAGAATCGTGATCAGCAGCAATAATCACAAGATTGCACCTTAAACTGATCTAGTGTGGATGGCTAGGCTGGGATTCAAAGAGCTCCAGCTTTGCCGAGGGAATTATGAGACCTACAGAATTCTCTGAAGGGGAACTTCAGCTTCAGGAGAGGCAGTGTGCTACTGGGAAAGGAACACGCATGTCAGAGTCCGAATCTCAGCTTACTAGTTGTGAAACCTAGGGATGGTACCTGAATCCAAGAGTTCTAATTTGTAAAATGTATGAAACAGCTACCTGTAGAACTGTTCTAGGGAATAAGAAATGCCATAGTCCCTGCACATAGGTGCTCCACAACTGGTAGTTGGCCCTCAGCACTGCACTGTGGGAGGTAACCTGGTGAGGGAAAAGATCTTGAACTCTGTGTTCCCAGACCTTCAGGGTTTGACCAGAGGCAGGGTCTGTCACAAAGGGTGCAAAAATGGGTCAGCTGCCTTTCGTGTGGTGAGTAGAGGACTTCAGGTACAGAGCCTCACAGGACCCAGCTTGTAGCTGGCAGCTCTTTCTCAGCCCCTGCCTCCAGTCCTGGGGGTCCCAATAATCTCCTGGTTTCACATCTGTAGTTTCCCTACTCATCTTCCAGACTTGTGTCTTGTTGCCTCGCCATCTCTAGGGTTTTAAAATTGGGGTCCAAAGGAAGAGTTGTCTTTTTAACGCCATTTGGAAGGCCAAAATACTAAGCCTATATGTACTGAGTGGGCCTGCATACTAAGTACATTATTTGAGCAGGCCTGCCAAGGCATATTATTACACTAGAACAGGGGTCAGCAAACTACAGCCCATACATCACATCTGGTCTGTTTCTGTGGTTTTACTGGAACACAGCTACACCTACTCATTTACATAATTGTTTATGGCTGCAAATATACTACAACAGCAAAGCTGAGTAGTTGCTACAAAGTACAGATGGCAAAGTCTGAAGTATTTACTATCTGGCTGTTTACAGAGAAAGTTTGCTGGCCCCTAGACTAAAAGTTCTCACTCTGGTTTGCATAAACATGTCCTCCTTCAAAATATTAGTATCTAATTTAAGTTCATCACTAAGGAGATTTAAGCTAAAACCGAAACCAATGAATCCCAAATTTATGCTTTGAAATAACCAAGAGAAGAAATGACAAGATAAGCTAGTTTGAAGAGCCCATTAGTATTATTGTAAGAAATCATATTCCTTTTTATTATAGCACAACTTAGGCACAAACAATGTCCTAGTTGTTGGTCAGCATAAAGAATTTAAAGATTCAAGAGTCTGGCCGGGCACGGTGGCTCACGCCTGTAATACCATCAACATCATTTAAAATACTAAAAGTCAGGAAACTTAAGTTTTAATTCTAGCCTGGCCAGTCAGCTGCATGATCTTGAACAAATTAGTTTGCTAATATGATTCACTAGCCATGAAGAATTTTGTTCACTGACCTCATCCATGAAAGGGCCGAGGAGGTAGCAAATAAAAGCAAACAATAAACAAATGGTAGATGTATAAAATAAACTTCAGGTCTTCAGCACGCTCTATCTTTTCAGCCTGGTTAGTATATCATCTCTTTTGAGCTCTTCTTCATTTTTTTGTTTTTCCATTGTACTTTAATACCATGTTAAAGTACATGTTATATGTTTCAGAATTATACAGAAATTCAGGAATCTCAGACTTTGTCACCTAGGAGTAAGATGAGAATGTTTTTAAAGCTCTCCGTTCTCCCCAACAGTGAATTTCTTAAAATAAAAATGTCTGGAAATAAGTCAGAATTTTTCTTTTTTTTTTTTTTTTTTGAGACGGAGTCTCGCTCTGTCGCCCAGGCTGGAGTGCAGTGGCCGGATCTCAGCTCACTGCAAGCTCCGCCTCCCGGGTTCACGCCATTCTCCTGCCTCAGCCTCCCGAGTAGCTGGGACTACAGGCGCCCGCCACCGCGCCCGGCTAGTTTTTTGTATTTTTTAGTAGAGACGGGGTTTCACTGTGTTAGTCAGGATGGTCTCGATCTCCTGACCTCGTGATCCGCCCGTCTCGGCCTCCCAAAGTGCTGGGATTACAGGCTTGAGCCACCGCGCCCGGCCCAGAATTTTTCAAAATAATTTTTTTAACTATTTACAAAGTTATAACCAAACACTAACTAAAACATTCAGCCAGGCATGGTGGCTCACGCCCGTAATCCCAGCACTTAGGGAGGCTGCGGCAGGTGGATAACCTGAGGTCAGGGGTTTGAGACCAGCTTGACCAACATGGTGAAACCCCATCTCTACTAAAAATAAAAAAATTTGCCAGGTGTGGTGGCACATGCTTGTAATCCCAGCTACTTGAGAGGCTGAGGTGGGAGGATCACTTGAATCTGAGAGGTGGAGGCTGCAGTGAGCCGAGATCACACCACTGCACTCCAGCCTAGGTAACAGAGCGAGACTCAGTCTCAAAAACAAAAAAAACGTGGATATTTGCTGGGCAGCTACTCTGTGGCTACTAATGCGGTGATCTAAAGAGGAATAAGACGCATCCTTACTCTTGTCTCCCATGCATCTCCTCCCCCAATCCCAAACTGTGCTCCAGCCTCAATAAACTGTCTCCAGTTCTCTAGCCCTTGGGGCACTTAAAATAGCAGCCCAGGGACAAAAGAAGACAAACTTGAATTTACTGAGAAAATCCCGTATTGACCAGGATTACCCTGAGTTGATTAAAACTTACATTTCTATCACTGGCCAGATGGGGGCTTGCTGTTGAAACTAAATTCAGGATTAAAAAATTATGTATTTTCACACTTGAGATTAACCCCAAATTTTTTATCTGGTAGTTATATCTTGGCACGGAGTCAGGCATGGTTCAGTTAAAAGCAGGTAAATCTTGCTGAAAACTGAGAAGCCCAGAACCTCTTAGAAGTAGACATAGAGAAGGCAGAGACAGTCACTAAGAAGAGTTCCAAGGCTGGTTTGGCTGAGAGAACAAAAACTGGAGAACATAACAAGGCTCAGGAGTCCACTGAAAGCAGGTCCACATCTTATGCTCTTCTCTAACCCTTGTCCCTAGAACAGGAACTGGCAAAAGCAGGTTCTCAGTGGTAAGGGCACTGAATACGTGAACACAGAAACAGAAACTGAGGCATCACTAGGAACATGGGCAGTAGAATCCAAGAGGAGGAAGAAGCATGTTCTGGGAAAAGAGAAGCAGATTTTCTTCAGAAATACAAGAAGAGAGACCACATGCAACCCAGAAGCCTTCCAGTCAGCAGGCAGGCTCCAGCCACTGGACTGAGGTGTGGTAAGACTCTGGTCTACGAGCACGGGTTACATAAAAGCAGGACAGGGTCCACTCCTGGGTGGAATCTGAGACTACGGGCAGGTTATCAGGGCAAAGATTGGGACACTGGAAAATTAGCCAAGATCCCAGGGCTAACCCTAGCTAGCACACAAGAGCAGGGCTAAGGACAAAAGATTCCACAGCACTGGCTTTATGCTGGGATGCAGGGGGCCTGGACTTAATGGTAGAGTTCAGAGGCCCCTGGCAATGAGTACAGAAGCAGAAGTTGGCAACCAGGTAGTCCTGACACACGTATAACCTCTAAATCACTATTTCCCAGACTCTTCCATTTTGTGGACAGGTGAAAACATTACCTCTTTATGCACTTGTGCACTTTTAGAAATGGACACACGGGGCTGCCAATTTTTAATAATGTCAAATACGGAAAACTACCGTTTACTATGACTGTCACTTCACACACACGAGAACACTTTAACATACATGCACAAAGAGAATCTCTGAATAAAGGGAAGTCTTAAAATCTGATTACATTTAGTTTTATGAAAATTGATTATATCTTCCTCATGTTTTTCATATTTTTGTGGACTGATGAAAATTTCTGTTGCTCAGCCCTGTAGGTCCCCATTTTGAAAAATCTGCTGCAGACCAGTATCTTCACATTGTGCGCCAGCCTTCCCAGGCAACCGGTGGGGAGAAGGAAGGGTGGGCAGTTGAGCCCAGCTTGCATCACTTGACCCTCTCCTCTGCTATATTCAAAGTGGCTCCCTCTCAATTGTTTCATAAATTATTCTGTTTCATGTGATATTTGGTTAAAAAGCAATGCTTTAAGAAAGGTTTGGAAATCACTCCAGTTTACTGTTGAAGAAACTGAGATAAATCATAACAAAGCTGAAATTTAAAACCAGGACTCTGATTCCCAGCACAGATCCTAGAGAGAGAAGACTGTATCTACTGATGTTGTAGAGTTCAGAATCCTACGTAGAGCTACACGTAAATAGATGTTTAATCATAATCGAGATCTTCAGAGGTCCAAGGTGACCTTACCACTAAATACAAAGTTCTAATCTACTTCTAGCCCAATATGAGAGTTAGCCTGGGCTTTGGAATCCAGTCAGGGACAAATTCAACAATCATTTACTAGGGATAATCAGAAGCACTCCAAGAACCAAAAAAGTAGAAGGGATCTTATGAGATGTTTGGGAGCCATTCAAAGCTTCTGGCACAGTGGAGTTGGGAAGAGATGTTCTCTGGGTTTTGGCAGGTAACACTAGACTGTCTATGCTGGCTGGCTGGGGTGGTGAGGGGGAGTATCTGGTATTGAAAAAAAAAAAAAAAGGCAGAAATAAGGATGAAGACAGAATGTAGAGAACAGGGTCAGGTTTCTCCCTGTCTCCTTTTCCTCCTCCAGAGGATTTGGACTTCCCTGAAGTTGGTCAAGGTTGGAGTTTGTTCTAGGACAACACAGAAATATTTGTGAGGATTTTATGGAGCTCATGTCTGAACTCACGGCCTGTTCTGTGGATGACTAGAACCAGCTGTAAACAAAAAATAACAAGCAAGAGATCGAGGAGGAAGGCCTGATATTTCAGGGTTATTTAAAATAACCTTTTTATTTCTTTCCCTTTCTCTCTCTCTCTCTCTCTTTCTTTCTTTCGAATGAGGATTTCAGATCTGGCTGGAAACTGGTCTGGATATTTATTTTCCTCTTTGTCTCAGTGGAAAAAAAGGGTAGGTGATTCAGACAGCAGCCTCCGCCTCTGGGCTGGAGCCTGGGTCAGTCTCCACTTTGTTCTTTCTTCCTTAAGAGAGGAGTCTCAGCCTGGGGAGAAGATGCATATTACCGCCCACATTTGCTTTTGGCTTCCAGCAAGGGTTCCCCAGAGGAGTTGGTCTGATTTCAGTTAATAAAACAAAACCCAAAAGGTCGGGGAGGGAATGAGGGAGGAAAAGGCACTCCCAGGGGTGAGAAGACGGAAAGCGGGAGGTCTCTGAGCAAGGTTTCTCCTGGGCACTCTCTCTCTCTTTTCATGGTGGGGGAAGGACCAAGGTCATCAGAATGAATCTGAATGGACTACTTGGCTCTACCACACTTCTCCCTGCTGTAAGAAATCCACCTGGAATAAGAGGTCCTGACTTTTAAGGCACCATTCTCTCTGGAAAGAGCTGTTTGAAGACCCCAGTAACATTCCTCCACTGGATGCTGAAGACTTCCCCAAAAGCATTCCCATGGGTATCGGTTGACCCCAGGTGGAACCCAGGACTTAAAACAATTCTAGTGTTGACTTACCTGGGAAACCTAAGGATTACTAGAAGTTTAAATATTTACAAAATATTTAAAGGGGGCAGTCTCACTAAAATTTTAGTAGAGAAAAGGTGGGGAAGAGATACAGAAGAGTTGATCAGAACTCTGGGAATTCTTTATTCCATAAGATTAGACATGTGACTACTGTGAAATTCCTGCCAAGGAGTTCGTGAAGGTAAAAAACTAAAATAGTAGAGAAGATACAGTGGAGGCTCTGGCCTTATTTCAAAATCTCCAAGAGTTACAAAATGGGGCTCTGGTGAGCTAAATTGCATGAGCTGTAACTCACAATAGTTTGTAGGTTTCTCTAAGAAGGATCATGTTATCTTACTAGTTTAGCCATCAGAGGTTAGTATCAATGTACAGATAGCACTGAGCACTTTGGGAGGCCGAGGCGGGTGGATCACAAGGTCAGGAGATCAATATCATCCTGGCCAACATGGTGAAACCCTGTCTCTACTAAAAATACAAAAATTAGCCAGGCACAGCACTGTGTGCCTATAATTCCAGCTACTTGGGAGGTTGAGGCAGGAGAATCGCTTGAATGTGGGAGGTGGAGGTTGCAGTGAGCTGAGATTACCCCACTGTAGTCCAGCCTGGGCAACAGAGCAAGTTCTCACTGATTTATAAACCTCTTGCTCCTCTGCCTTCTTGCTGGCCGTTTTGTGACTTAGAAGCAGCCATGGTAAACAGCTCTGTGACAATTGGTTGGTAAAAGTGAGGAGTCAGAGGACACAGCCATAGACGGGAGTCAAAAGCCTTGGATTTGGGGCCCTGCCACTCTGCTTTCTGGCATCATCACTTAGTGTCTTTAAGCCTTAGTTTCCTTGCTTGTGCGATAGGAATGATATTATCAGCCCCTACCTATCTCACTTTGTTTCCTCATGCTTAAATGAGATTGCATAAGTGTTGTGTAAACTATAAAGTTCTGTAAAAACACCAAATATTTAAGTTATATTCTGTTCATCTTGTCCTACAGACACAGAAATCATCACTACTACTGCCACGACCACTACAAGGAAAAAATGAAGTGAGCAGCTGCTGTTCACAATGTGTACCTGTACGTTCGCCAAGCTTTACCTATGCAACTTCCCAACAACGCTGTGAGGAGCATCATCTCCAATTTACAGATGATAAAACCTCCAAGAGGGAAAGTTATTTATTCAACATCAATAAGGCAAATAAGTAGCAAGGTTGAGACTCAAGTGCAACTAGCTGCCTTTCAGCATCCCTGTGATAGTGGCTGTGCAGGCCCTAGAATAGCTACTGAATACATGGAGGAGGGAGGGGATAAAAGGAAAAGAGAAGTCCTCAGCTTTGAGGATTCAAAAGGGGTGATGGCTTTCCTAACAGGGAATGACTCCTAAGCACATGAATAATTCATCAAAGCTCTCTACTGAGAGACGGCTCTTTTTGTGTGTGGTACATCTGGTCAGGGATAGCTGCCCACGACTGAGCCACAAATGTGAGGACTTGGATCTGCTTGCTTGTAAACACAGCTCAGAGCAGCTTTCTGCTTCCTTACTCTGAGGACTGACAGCTATTTTGATTCCAAGAGGCAGGTGAGGTTTTTTCATTGGTGCACACACACACAAAATAAGCAAAAATAAATCCCACATATATGATACAGAATCTTGATATGTGCTCCTGCAACTGCTTTTCCTTCTAGAACATCATTCCTGGTTTCCTTTTGAAATGAGTTCTCTATCAAGAGAGTGTTTTCTCCAACCTTATGTTGATTTTAAACTCACTTTCACTCCTGGTCTGGTCTTGAGCCTGCAGGTTTTATCCTAGACATTTTTGGTTGGAATATGTGAAGACTGGAAGGTGGCAGTAGAAATAAGAATCTGGAGGTGGCAAGAAGGGTGAAAAAACAGTCTCCATCTGCCACAAACCTCTTCTAGCTGAAAGTAAACACATACGTTTTTATATGAGTCCTATCACAACTCTAAAAAAAAAAGTAGTTGGGCACAGTGGTTCATACTTGTAATCCTAGCACTTTGGGAGGCCAAGGCAGGTGGATCACTTGAGCCCAGGAGTTCAAGACAAGCCTGGGTAACATGGTTTGGCTGTGTCCCCACCCAAATCTCATCTTGAATTCCTATGTGTTGTGGGAAGGATCCAGTGGGAGGTAATTAAATCATGGAGGCAAGTCTTTCCTGTGCTTTTCTCATGATAGTGAATAAGTCTCTTGATATCTGATGGTTTTAAAAAGAGGAGTTCCCCTGCATAAGCTCTCTCTCTTGGCCTGCTGCCATCCATGTTAGACATGATTTGCTCCTTCTTGCCTTCTGCCATCATTGTGAGGCCTCCCCAGCCACATGGAATTGTAAGTCCATTAAGTCTATTTTTTTTTTTGAAATTGCCCAGTCTTGGGTATGTCTTTATCAGCAGTGTGAAAATGGACTATTACAGAAAATTGGTACCAGTACAGTGGGATGCTGCTGAAAAGATACCCCAAAATATGGAAGTGACTAGAACTGGGTAATAGGTAGAGGTTGGAACAGATTGAGGGGCTCAGAAGACAGGAAAATGTGGGAAAGTTTGGAACTTCCTAGAGACTTGTGAATGGCTTTGACAAAAATGATCATTGCAACATGGACAATAAAGTCCAGGCTGAGGTGGTCTGAGATGGAGATGAGGAACTTGTTGGAAACTGGAGCAAAGGTGACTCTTGTTATATTTTAGCAAAGAGGCTGACAGCATTTTACCCCTGCCCTAGAGATTTGTGGAACTCTGAATCTGAGAGAGATGATTCAGGATATCTGGGGGAAGAAATTTCTAAGCAGCAAAGCATTTAAGAGGTGACTTGGGTGCTGTTAAAGGCATTCAGTTTTATAAGGGAAGCAGAACATATAAGTTTGGAAAATCTGCAGTCTGACAATGTAATAGAAAAGAAAATCCCATTTTCTGAGGAGAAACTCAAGCTGGCTGCAGAAATTTGCATAAGTAAGGCAGAGATGAATGTTAATCCCCAAGACAATGGGGAAAATGTCTCCAGACCATGTCAGAGGTCTTCGGCAGTGCTTCCCATTACAGGCCCAGAGGCCTGGGAGTAAAAAACGGTTTTGTGGGCTGGGCCCAGGGTCCCTCTGCTGTGCGCAGCCTAGGGACTTGGTGCCCAGTGTCCCAGCCACTCTAGCCATGACTAAAAGGGGCCAAGGTACAGCTTGGGCTGTTGCTTCAGAGGGTGGAAGCCCCAAGCCTTGGCAGCTTCCACATGGTTTTGAGCCTGCAGGCGCACAGAAGTCAGCAATTGAGGTTTAGGAACCTCTGCCTAGATTTCAGAGGATGTATGGAAGTCTGGATGCCCAGGCAGAAGTTTGTTGCAGGCATGGGGTCCTCATGGAAAACCTCTGCTAGGGCAGTGCAGAAGGGAAATGTGGGGTCAGAGCCCCCACACAGAGTCCATTCTGGGGCACCATCTAGTGGAGTTGTGAGAGAAGGGCCACCATCCTCCAGACCCCAGAATGGTAGATCCACTGACAGCTTACACTGTGTGCCTGGAAAAGCTGCAGACATTCAATGCTAGCCCATGATATCAGCCCAAAGGGAGGCTATACCCTGCAAAGCTATAGGGGTGGAGCTGCCCAAGGCCGTGGGAGCCCACCTCTTGCATCAGTGTGACCTGAATGTGAAACAGGGATTCAAAGGAGATCATTTTGGAGCTTTAAGATTTGACTGCCCCACTGGATTTTGGACTTGCATGGGGCCTGTAGCCCCTTTGTTTTGGCCAATTTCTCCCATTTAGAATGGCTGTATTTACCCAATGCTTGTATCCCCATTGTACCTAGGAAATAACTAACTTGCTTTTGATTTTACAGGCTCATAAGTGGAAGGCCTTGTCTTGGATGAGTGAAGACTTTGGGGGACTGTTCGGAAGGCATGATTGGTTTTAAAATGTGAGGATATGAGATTTGAGAGGGGCAGCGGCAGAATGGCATGGTTTGGCTGTGTCCCCACCCAAATCTCATCTTGAATTCTCACATGTTGTTGGAAGGACCTGGTGGGAGGTAATTGAATCATGGGGCAGGTCTTTCCCAGGTTGTTCTCATGATATCTGATGGTTTTAAAAAGAGGAGTTCCCCTGCATGAGCTCTCTCTTGGCCTGCTGTCATCCATGTAAGACATAACTTGCTCCTCCTTCTGTCATGATTGTGAGGCCTCCCCAGCCATGTGGAACTGTAGGTCCATTAAACCTCTTTTTTTTTTTTTTTTTGTCAATTGCCCAGTTTCAGGTATGTCTTTATCAGCAGTATGAAAATGGACTAATACACTGGGCAATATAGTGAGACCCTGTCTCTACAAAAATTAAGAAATTTAGCTGGGTGTGATGGTGCACAACTGTAGTCCCAGTTACTTGGAGGCTGAGGCAGGAGGATCACTTTAGCCTGGGAGGTCATGATTGTGCCACTGCACTCCAGCCTGGGCACAGACAGACAGACAGACAAATGAGACAGACAGACAGACAGACGAATGGACAGATGAACAGATGGAAGGAAGGAAAGAAAGGAAAAGAGGGAGTATCTGCTTGAAAGAGGCTCCACATATGATGAAGCCCCTACAGGAGCAAACCAGGGGCAGGAACACTGGATTGAACAACTCCAGGGGATACCCCTATACAGAAAACAATGTGAATAGTCCTTTGGGAAATGTGCAACTTGAGGTTCTGCCAGTGGGTTCTAGGTCTGTCTGGATGCATCCATAGAGAAGCAGAAGCACGGGGTGAGAACAGAAAGTATGTTATCCCTATTTTACAAAAGGAAGCTGAGACTTTACTGAGTGACCTGCTCATATAATCATAGAGTAGTGATTTGAACTCAGACACCCTTGTCCCCGGCGTACAGACTAACCAATACAGCCTGATGACTAGATTAAAGCTCTTGAAATTACTAAATTAGGAATATTCCAGACCAAGGACTTTGGCAATATGGGTTAGTAAGGAGGGAGAACCTCAGCCTGCCATAGGGACCCCTGGTGGGTGCTTCCAGTACAATGCATAGTGTCCAAAGGAGCAAAAATATCCAGGCCTGTTTCTGGCAAATGCTTATATTCCAGAAGAACAGGGACAAAAAGACAGCATATTATAATGCGACGTCAGGTCTGGGTTAGACCAGAATCCCAGCTTTCCCATTTTCTAGCTGTGTGACCTTGGGTCAAATCGTTGCTGTTTGAAAGGATTACTGTGACTCTTTAGTGGAAATTTATGTAAAGTCTCAGTTTTCACAGAATAGATGGTCGATACACAGCTGCGATAATTTCTTTTTGTGATCACCAAGGGTTAGGTGCTTTTCACCTAAGGCAGGTACTGACATGAAGACTCAGGTGATTGGATTGTTCTCAGCAGGCCCCAGTAAAAGGAAAGCAGTATTGCATTAAGGAAGAGTTTCTGGGGCTGATAAGAGTTGGGGAGCCCTTCTGAACCCAGCCAAGGATGCGGGATGGGTAGATGAAGAAGATTTTTAGCCCTGGGGAGTTATAAAAGTGCTGGGCAGGGAAGAAAAAGTACTCAATTTCATCATTTGAAAAACTGAAATAAAGGTGATAAAGTGATTAAATGAAATAGGCTACTACGTAAAAGAAAGTAGTCAAATGTTAACTTTGTTTCTCCTCAGATCCCAACTCAGTCAAAAAAAAAAAAAACAAAATTAAGTTTTAATTTTTTACCTGAAGGTTTTACAGATATAATCCAGTTTAAGAGAGCCACGAAATTAAAACATAACCAGATTCTCCTCTGAGACAAAGAAAAGCCAATTGTTTTCAACAGAAGGATCTCACAAATAACCTCAAACCTCTATCACAGACGATATTCTTGCTCTGATAATTAAAACACGAGACATTTAATAAAATAATTCCTTAAAAAAGGCTTAAGAAAATATATACATGTGTATGTGTATATACATATTTGTGTGTGTGTATATATATATATTAAAAAATACACACACATAGATATCTACCTATCTATCTGAATATATTTCTGGCCAGGTGCGATGGCTCACACCTGTAATCCCAGCACTTTGGGAGGCTGAGGTGGGTGGATCACTTGAGGTCAGGAGCTTGAGACCAGCCTGGACAACAGGGTGAAACCCTGTCTCTACTAAAAATACAAAAATTAGCCAGGTGTAGTGGTGCATGCCTGTAATCCCAGCTACTGGGGAGGCCAAGGCAGGAGAATTGCTTGAACCGGGGAGGTGGAGGTTGCAGTAAGCCGAGATTGTGCCACTGCACCCCAGCCTGGACGACAGAGCAAGACTCCATCTCCAAAAAAAAGAGAAGAAAATAATGTATTTCCTAGCCAGGTGCAGTGGTACATGCCTGTAGTCCCAGCTACTTGGGAAGCTGATGTGGGAACATTGCTTGAGCCCAGGAGTTCGAGGCTGCAGTGAGCTGTGATTATGCCACTGTACCCCAGCCTGGGTGACAGGGCTCACAAGACCCTGCCTCTTAAAAAATATAGCTCAGTGCAGCCTTGAACTCCTGGACTCAAGCGATCTTCCCCTCTTAGCCTCCCAAGTAGCTGGGATTACAGGCTAGGAAATATATACATATAATTTTTTTTTTTTTTGAGATGGAGTCTCGCTCTGTCGCCCAGGCTAGAGTGCAGTAGCACTATCTTGACTCACTGCAAGCTCTGCCTTCTGGGTTCATGCCATTCTCCTGTCTCAGCCTCCCAAGTAGCTGGGACTGCAGGCGCCCACCACCACGCCCGGCTAATTTTTTGTATTTTTAGTAGAGACCGGTTTCACTGTGTTAGCCAGGATGGTCTCAATCTCCTGACCTCGTGATCCGCCCGCCTCGGCCTCCCAAAGTACTGCGATTACAGGCATGAGTCATTGCACCCGGCCAGGAAATATATTATTTAATAAGGCTATTGACAAAATACTCAATTATTTGTCACCCTCTAATACTCTCCTCCTTAGGGAGGCCTAAGCTAGTTGTATATGTGTCACTAATCTTGGTGATTCCTGTTACAGCATGACTCTGTGACTATCTGGTTGCATGCCTGTCCCCTCCTCTAGGCTATGATGTCTGAGCGCTGAGACTCTACTGTTCATCTTTGTAGCCTCATTGGTTATGACAGGAACTTGCATAAAATAAATGCCCCATAAGGTTTGCTGAATGAATAATGTGTGAATGAACAAATGAAACTTGCTACCAAAGAAAGCAAGCCCAGATAATGTAGTTTCCACATTTTCATTGTACTGAAGTCCTATGCAGTAAAAGGATTCAGACAATTCTTTTAAATATGTGATTTTTAAGAAAGATATCTGCACCGAGTAATTTTTGCCACATCTCAAGAATATTATTTTCTTGATGAGAACACCTCTAATCCCACAAGAAAATAATTCAATTAAAAGCCATTTGCTTTTTGGTTATATTTTCCCCTCATCATACCTATTTCTTAAAAAGCTGAGGTACTTCTTGGACCCATTTCTCATATTGTTAGAGTAGGTAGCTAGGCAGACACGAGCAGGGCAAGAGAGGCTCCCACCCACATCCCACCAGGAATGTCAGACAACCATCAGGTGAGAGTCACGCGGTTAAACGCTTTAAAATAACAACTGGTTGCAGCTGATGCTGGGGAAAGAGGGTCTCCCAATAGATAGAAAGCACCTGAAACTGGTGATTAGCAGCTTTCTGATAAGATCTAGGAGATAGGCAAGTGGGCTCAAGCACGTACACTATGAGGCAAAATGGTAGAGTTTAACTAGTATTTGGACTTCCTCTGGGAACACTTGGCTGGTAAAAGAACGCCTCAAGTGGGCATGTGTACAGCTTTAGTAAAGACACTGTGCATGCAGCCCCTCCTAAGTGTGGCAGGCCACTGCACATGCAGATAGCCCTCTCCAAGGGAAAAATCAGGGGAGAAGAGACACAATCCCCCGGAAGCATGCCAATGTCTAAAACTCCAGATCAAAGGTCAAACAGAGCACTGAAATCTCTCAAGTTGCCCACTTGGCCCTCTTCCAAGTGTTATTTACTTTCTTTTGTTCCCGCTCTAACATTTTTTAATAAACTTTCACCCCTCTTCTAAAACATGCCTCAGTATCTTACTCTGCCTTATGCCCTTTGGCTGAATTCTTTCTTCTGAGGAGGCAAGAACTGAGGTTGCTGCAGACCCAGATAGATTTGCCACTGCTAACATTTATGAAAGCTTTGAGGCTGGTGGTTTTGTGGAGTTTTTTTCCCCTGCTTTTTTTTTTTTTTTTTTTTTTTTTTGAGACGGAGTTTCACTCGTGTTGCCCAGACTGGAGTGCAATGGCATGGTCTCAGCTCACTGCAACCTCCACCTCCTGGGTTCAAGCGATTCTCCTGCCTCAGCTTCCCTAGTAGCTGGGATTACAGGCACTCACCACCATGCCTGGTTAATTTTTATATTTTTAGTAGAGATGGGGTTTCACCATGTTGGCCAGGCTGGTCTTGAACTCCTGATCTTAAGTGATCCACTCACCTTGGCCTCCCAAACTGTTGGGATTACAGGCCTGAGCCACTGTGCCCAGCCTCATTTTTTTTTTTTTTTTTTTTTTTTTTAAAGACAGGGTTTCCCTCTGTTACCCAGGCTGGAGTGCAGTGGCGTGATCTCGGCTTTCTGCAACCTCTGCCTCCTGAGTTCAAGCAATTTTCTTGCTTCTGCCTCCTGAGTAGCTGGGAATACAGGCGCACACCATCACAGCCTAATTTTTGTATTTTTAGTAGAGACAGGGTTTCACCATATTGGTCAAGCTGGTCTTGAATTCCAGGCCTCAGGTGATCCGCCTGCCTCAGCCTCCCAAAGTGCTGGGATTATAGGCATGAACCACCACGCCCAGCTCCCCGGCCTTTTAATTCATTTCTTATTCCTCACCCCCAACTTTTTTTGTTTTTTTTTTGGACACAGGGTCTCGTACTGTCATCCAGGCTGGAGTGCAGTGGCGTGATCACAGCTCACTGCAACCTTGAATTCCTGGCATCAACCAATCCTCCCACCTCAGCTTCCCTAGTAGCTGGGATTACAGGCATGCTACTGTGCCCAGCTAATTTTTAATTTTTATCGAAATAAAAATGTTACAGTGAACCATGATTGTGTCACAGCACTCTAGTCTCGCTATGTTGCCCCAGCTGCAGCCCCTTTCCCTCCCTGACTTTTTTTTCACTGAACATGCATTGCTCTTCATCAGGAATAAAAAAAAGGAAAAAAAAATCTCCATGAAACCTATAAAATGACAAAGATTTGGGGAAAACAGGAAATTCCACTCAGGAAGCAAGAGGATTATACTAAAGCACTTAATAAATAGGGGCTCATTATCCTTCCCCAAGGAAGATAAAAATCACAGAATTCCTAGGTTAGGACATCTCGTTCAGGAATGTCTGGCTACATAATTTGCAGAGCCCAGTGTAAAATGAAAACACAGAACTTCCTGTTAAAAAAACTATTAAGAACTTCAAGATAGTAATAGTGGAGTGTTAAACCAAGTGCAAGGCCTTCTAAGGATGGGGCTCTTTGTGATGCCATGGTTCATATCTCCATGAAGCTGGTCCTATGTCTAGGGGCTCCCTAACCTGGCTGGTCCTCAGAATCACCTAAGGAACTTTTTTTTTAAAGAATGAGACATAATTTACATGCCATAAATTTCAGCATTTTAAAGTGTAAAATACAGTGGTTTTTAGTATACTCATGAAAGTGTACAACCATCATCACTATCTAATTCCAGAACATTTTTACCACTCCAAAAAGAAAATCCATACTCATGAGCAGTCGCTTCTTATATGGTCACTCTCTGTCACCACCAATGTATCTTCTGTCTCTGTGGATTTGCCTACTCTGAACCTTCATATAAATGGAATCAAAAAAAGATGGTTCGCTCTGTCTTCTTTCACTTAACATATGTTTTCAGTACTTCATACCATTTTGTGGCTTAGTTATATGTATATACCATATTTGATTTATTGATGGATATTTGGGTTGTTTTCACTTTTTGGTTATTATGAATAATACTGCTGTGAACATTCTTGTGCACGTTTTTGTGTGAATATGTGTTGGGAATATGCCTAGGAGTAGAATTGCTGGGTCAATTCTACCACCCCAGAAAAAACTCTGCTCTTTAACCATCCCACAGAGTTTGAGATGAGCCTAAACAAATGTTAAGGAGCATTTCTACAATTTAACACTAATTTCAAAAAGGTGAGCTACTCTTTTGTGAAGATTATCAAAACCCAAACATAAATGACTGTTTCCTCCTTTTATCTGTCCCTCCCAAGTGAACATAAATGAACACTGGATCATCAATAATCATCACAAAGAACCCACACAAACAAGGGTCAAGTGTGACTGTGCAGGATGGCCTGAAATGGGCTAGGACAGACAGAGATGAAGCACAGGACGGACCAAGGTGAGACCTTCCCTATGGGATGAGTGACAGGTAATGGGACACAGAGTGCTGGACAGCACAGGGAAGAGAGAAAGCGGGAGGGATGAGGAATGGCAGTGGTGTTGAGGCACCTGAGGAAACACCACAAATACCTTTAGCTTTTTACAACCCTAACACTTTTTTTTGCTTTCCTGTTAGAGCATAATTAGGGCCAGGTGTCCCTCTAATATTTGGCTAACCCCTTCACTCTTTACCCTTTATCTATGAACCCTCTTCCAACAGGAAACCTTAGCTAGAGCCTGCTGTCAATGCTCCAGAAATCCAAGGGACTCACCTCAACCCCCTGTGAGAAAGATCTGTGTGTATTCTCATACCTGTGCTCTCCTCAGCCTGATTGAAGCCACAGATCTGGCAGATGCTCTGGACCCACTTATTCATGTCCTCTTCTGTCTCAGCCACCAGGTAAAAGGTGCGCTCGCTGGTCTTGACGTCAAACACAAAACTATCCTGCAACTCCTTCTTGTTAAAGGTCAGGCCTGCATCCACCTGCTCACAGAAGTTCAGGTTGATGATTCGCAGAGGTTTCTTGGAGTGATCATTCTTGTAGTATTCCAGAACATCTGGGTCTCCGCTCATCCGGCCACTCCGTAGGATAAACCAGCGTTTCTTCCAGGCCTAAATTATATCAGGAAGGAGTAAGAAGAGGGGGAAGAAGTCATTAGTTATTTCAAAGCTTTTTTCTTTCAGAGACAGGTCTTGCCCTGTTGCCCAGGCTGGAGTGCAGTGGCACAATCAAAGCTCACTATAACCTTGAACTTCTGGGCTCAAGCAATCCTCCCACCTCAGCCTCCTGGGTGGCTGGGACTACAAACGCACACCACCACGCCCAGCTAATTAAAAAATTTTTTTGTAGAGGCAAGGTCTTGCTCTGTGGCCTAGGCTGGTCTCAAATTCCTGGTCTCAAGAGATCCTCCCAACTCAGCCTCCTAAGCACTCGGATTATAAGTATGAACCACTGTGCCTGACCTTAAAGCATTTTTTTTTTTGAGACGGAGTTTCACTCTTGTTGCCCAGGCTGGAGTGCAATGGCATGATCTTGGCTCACCGCAACCTCCGCCTCCAGTGCCTCAGCCTCCCGAGTAGCTAGGATTACAGGTAACCATGCCCGGCTAATTTTGTGTTTTTAGTAGAGACAGGGTTTCTCCACATTGGTCAGGCGGGTCTTGAACTCCCGACCTCAGGTGATCTGCCTGCCTCGGCCTCCCGAAAGTGCTGGGATTACAGACGTGAGTCACCGCACCCGGACGACCTTAAAGCTTTTAATAGCTTCTCAGATATCGTAGGTTAAAGATGGGGACTGTGGGACCTGCAGGTGCCACGTGACCTGTCCCCTTTTCAGATTTCCCAAGTTTCAAAACTGGAGGATTATTTTAGAATGCGTGTTTGTGCAGCATCTCACTATGTAAACAGGGTCTTATCACTATAAAGTAAGATGTGGCATTTCCACTGTTTAGATCAGGAAGTTAGATGATGACACTTTAGAGCAACTATTTCTTTAGGCTAGAATACAGATCCAAACTCATAACATTTTTAGGCAAGGGAGAACTTGCAAAGCCATAATCAGTTTATCCATGGGAACCCCCACTAAGGCAGGGTGAGTTGAAGTAACAATGTTACACACAGTAAGTAGCAGAAAAACAAGTTTTCTAACTTTTTAGTACAACCTGCTTTTAACAAACACATGATGCCTTAGAAGAATCACAGACAAACTGCTCTAAAACATGTAACCTCAGGATTTTTTTTTTCCTGTCTTGTTCACTGGTGTTTCCTTAGTCCTTATGATAATGCCTTGTACCTACCTAAGCTTTCAATATGTATTACTGAATGAGTAAACTCCTTATACCATTCCACACCATAGAACTGAACATGTGATTACATATTCTCTCAAGTTGTCTTCTATATTCCATTTCTTCAGCAAGACTGAGTAATCTGTAAGCAGACATCACACAAAGACTACATATAACAGAGACCTGGGTTCGTCTATGCTTTACCGCTGACTTGCTGTGTGAATTTTTTTTTTTTTTTTCTGAGATGGAGTTTCACTCTGCCACCGAGGCTGGAGTGCAATGGCATGATCTTGGCTTACTGCAACCTCTGCCTCCTGGGTTCAAGCGATTCTCCTGCCTCAGTCTACCAAGTAGCTGAGATTACAGGTGCCCAACACCACACTCGGCTAATTTCTGTATTTTTAGTAGAGACAGGGCTTCATCATGTTGGCCAGGCTAGTCTCAAACTCCTGACCTCAAGTGATCCACCTGCCTCAGCCTCCCAAAGTGCTGGGATTATAGGTGTGAGCCACTGTGCGCGCTGGCACTCTGTGATTTTTGATTAAGTCATTTACCTCTTTGAATCCTGCCTCATCTATATAATGAAAATCACTACCACCACCACCACCATCTGCCCTACCTACCTCATAGGGTTATTATGCAAATGAGCCCAAAGCACTTATACACTCTGAAGCACTACAAATGTCAAGGATTTGATTATCACAATTCTTGAGACCCCATGGGATCTACACTCTGTTAATTCTACCATCTTTTCACTCTCACCTTTCATCCCTGTCCTCATTTCTTTCCTTATCCAACTCTGTTTCTGCAATCCATTATCATAATCATTCCCTTGCTTCTTTCTCCATTCCTCTTATTTACCCAGCAAACCCCAGCTAAGTCTAATGCTCTGCCAACTCTGTTTCCATCTGGCTGTACATAGATGGAGAAAATCATATGAACATGCTGACTGGTCTCACTTTTACTTCAAGTGGCCCCTCATGTTTCCCAATAATCGCACTATATTTACCTAGTCAATTACTTTCTCCTGTTCTTTGGCAACAATCTCTTAGCTTCTCTCTTTAAACCTCCAATGCCTCTACTCTTTTATATCTTATTTCATGAAAAAACAAACAATCAAAAGAAAATTTACACATATTCCATAACTACATTTACCATCCTGCCTGCACCTGTAGCCTAGTAACACACTAGGGAGCACAGACAGTCCTTCCAATCAAGGCCAACCATCTTCCACTTGTGCACAAAGACATCACTTCAATAATTCTCCCCTTCTTCAGAATCGTTGCATTTTTCCTCCTGACTAGGATGATTCCCATCAAGACATCAACTTTTCCTATCTCAGAAGAAAAAATTAAAAGCTTGACTTGATCCCACACAATTCTTCACCAACTATGGCCCAGTTTTTCTACTTCTCTTTATAGTTATACTTCAAAGAGTATTCTATACTACTAATCTTTGTTTCCTCCCCTCCTATTTGAAGGCACTCTAATCAGGCTATCCCCTACCCCGCCACCACCCCAACTGCACCACTGAAATAGTTCATCAAAGGTGTCAAAGACTTCAGTGCTGATAAATCAACTCATGGGCCTTAACTTGATCTCTCTAGATCTCTCTCCAGCATCTGACAACAGTTAATTATTCCATCCCCCTTGAAACACTTTCTTCACCTGGCTTCAGCACGCACTTTCAACTCTCCTTCTATCTACTGGGCCTCTCTTTTTCAGTCTCCAGTACCGGCTCCTCTTCATCTCCCTGACCTCCAAACATTAGAATGCCCCAATGCTCAGTTCTTAGATTTTTTTTTTTTCTGCACCCACTCTCTAGGTCATTTTATTCAGTTTCACAGCTTTAAAAAACCATCAAATTGCTGTGATTCCCAAATTTATATCTCTAGCCCTAGAGTTGTATATCCAACTCCTCACTAGTAGGTATCTCAAATTAATGTGTTCAAAACTGAGGTCTTGACATCTCCCAGATCTGTTCTTTCTGCACTCTCTTCTATCTCAGTTACCTGCACCTTCGGCCTTCCAGCTGTCAGACCACAAATCTAGATATCATAGTTGACGCCTTTCATACTCTACATCTAACCCATCAGCAAATCCTGTCAGTTCAGACAGTTCAGAATATATCAATAATGAGCTTGCTTCTCCTCACCTCCACTGTTGCTCGCCTGATCTAGTCCACCATTTTGTAAGTTTTCCTGCTTCCACCCTTTCATCCTGCAGTCTATCCTCCACCGCAAAGTCAGAAAGCAGGAAGTAAATCAGAACATGCCACTTCTCCGCTCACAATCTGCAATGGCTGTTCATCTCACTCAGAGTAAAGCCAAAGTCCCCACAATGGCCCACGGGCCTGATGGGACTGAGCCTCATCCCACCCCTGGCCTCAGCTCCTGCTGCCCTCTGCCTTGCCTATTCTGCTCTGGCCATGTGGCCTTACACACTGTCAGGCACGCTCCTGCCTTACGGTCTTTAGTTGTTTCCTGGCCCTGGAACACTCCTCCCCCAGATATTTCCTTTGCTTATTCTTTTTTTCAGTCCTTATTCAAATGTCACATTACTGGACAGGCTATTCCTGGTCCCCAGTGCTCCCACTCTCTTTCCCCCTTACCCTGCTTTACTGGTCTCACAAAGCATGTATAACCCTAAAATATACCAATTTTTATGACTTCTCCGCACCCACCTCCCAGAAAGTAAACTCCACCAGGACAAGGATTGGTTCTTTTTATTCCATGATGCAGCCTTGGTGTTTAGAATATTGCCTGGCACACAGCTAGTAATCATATATATATATATGTAATCTATATATATGTAATATATATATATATAGAGAGAGAGAGAAAGAGAGAAATGAATCATTTTCTGGCATGAAATCCTTACAGTATCTAGCAGGTCAAAGGAGACATAACTGGTGCCCAATAAGCCTTATACTGAAATGAAAATTGAGGTATAGCCAGATAGGATGGAACTGAGAAAAATAAAAATAAGTACTATTTATTTATAGTCATTTAAAATCTTGGCCAGGTCACTGCTTTCAGAATTATGCGTGTACTTCTGTGTGCTGCAGGTGCACACATAGACACGTAGTGTATGGGCACCAAGGGCATTTTTAAAAGATCTGTTTATAGTTCAGCTGGTGTTTCAGTTGATGCATCCCCTTTAGTCTTGTCTCTGTGGAAAGAGCTGTCCCCAAATCTCTGGTGTGCAGGTGTAAGCACAAACAAACACAGACACCCTCATGCATAAGAAAACCATGTTTGCTACAGATAACATCAGAGACTGTCAGGTTTTGCTTCCAAGGAAGTGGTGTAGGCTGATAAATGGCTGCCTACAAAATACTGATGTATTTATGACAGAGTCAGCAAGGCTGTCTAGTCTAGTCCCAAATTCACACATCCCTCTTCCACCATAACACCTTCTCTCCAATTCCACATTTTAATTTATTTATTTATATATTTTTTAGAGTGCCCAGGCTGGTGTGCAGTGTCGTCATCTCAGCTCACTGCAACCTCCGCCTCCCAGGTTCAGGTGATTCTCCTGTCTCTGCCTCTCTTCAGTAGATGGGATTACAGGCATGTGCCACTATGCCAAGCTAATTTTGTATTTTTACTAGAGACGTGGTTTCACCATGTTGGTCAGGCTGGTCTTGAACTTCTAACCTTAATTGATTTGCTCACCTCAGCCTCCCAATGTGCTAGGATGACAGGCATGAGCCATGGCATGGGACACCCCCATGTGTTCTTAAAAAGTCAAACAATTCAGAACCAAGTACAACTTCCCTGATCCATTCATCTGAAGTGGACCTCTACTTCCTCAGAATCTTCATAATGCTTTTTATGTACTTTTCAAGGCATGTCAGTTTTTACAACAATTAGGAGTGTTCTCATACTTGTCTCTTCCCAACTAGGTCATGAACAAAATTCTTTATTGCCAAACTTTTCTTACCTCTCTCACCTCAATTATGTTTCCTTCCTCCATCGCTCTTTCCCTCCTTTGTTTCCTTATATCCAACAAATATTTATTCAGTGGTTACTATGCTCTAGGCATTATTCTAATGCTGAGGATACAGCATGAATTCCTGGTCTTACAGAATTTACAGGAGCACTAAAAATTACCTATTATTCTCCAAATAGTAAGTCATGTAATTTCATGACTTATGTCTTTGCACAAGCTATGGCTTCTGCCTAGAAAGGCTTTCACCTTACCTAATCCATCTGGAGAATTTCTATGTTCTCTCAGTGCCAGCACAAATGTCACTTCTCCTGGAAGGCCTTTATTGACTCCCCCAGGTAGAGCTGGGGCTTCTGCTTGTGTTCCCTTACTAACCTGTGCTTACTTCACGTTGGCATTTCTTCCCCCAGGTTTGACATTTCTACTCCCTGCTTTGGCATTTCCAATGCTTATATGTCTTTCTCCCCTTTAAGTTCTGAGCATCCTGAGGTTAAGGTCCAACGTGGCCAAAAACTACATGGCAGAGTGCTTAACACATATGGGAGCTCAGGGAAGATCTGCTGATATTTTTTCATGCCATGACTATGTTAATTTATTCAAATTAATAAAAATTAAAATATATGTAAGCTTTCACAGTAGGAAGTAGAAAAGAAGGACAGCAAGAGGATTACAGAAAAAAGAATAAGATAAAGATGTGTAATAGATTCTCTATGGTGTGAGTTCTTTGGTACCTTGTTCCCTTCATTCTGATAAGTGCAGTACCCATGTAATAAATATTTATAAGGGGGACTGGGAGCTTCACCTGAAAAGTATCCCATGATACAAAAATGAAAGATTGCTGTTGGATTACTGACACATAATGCAAGGAGAATATGAGACATGAGTCCTGAATATGCTATTAAAGAGAAAGCTTTTTCGGGACTGTTCTAATGTCTATATAAAACCTCCTACAAAAATTAACTCAAAATGGATTATGGACTTACACATAAAATACAAATAGAATTCAGCAATCTATAAAAACGCATGACCAAACAGAATTTATTCCAAGGAGGTAAGGCTGATTCTGTATTTGAAATCAGTCATCTACCATATTAATAGGCTAAAGAAGAAAAGATGAATGATCATATTCAATGCAAAAAATATTTGATAAAATTAAACTCATTCTTGATAAAAACTCTCAGAAAAATAGGAATAGAGGGGAACTTCTTCAACTTGATAAAGAGCATCAACAGAAGACCAATATCAAATGTTATACTTAGTTGTTTTTGGTTGTTTGTTGAGGCAGGGTCTCACTGTCACCCAGGCTGGAATGCAGTGGCATGAACATGGCTCATTGCAGCCTCAACCTCCTGGGCTCAAGTGTATCTCCCACCTCAGCCTTGTGAGTGGCTGAGATCACAGGTGCATGCCACTATGCCTCGCTAATTTCTAAATTTTTATGGACATGGGGGGTCTCACTATTTTTCCCAGGCTGTTCTCAAACTCCTAGGTTCAAGTAATCTTCCTGCCTTGGCCTCCCAAAGTGCTGGGATTACAAGTGTGAGCCACCACACCTGACCTATACTTAGGTTTGAGAGACTGAATCCTCTTTCCTAAGATCAAGGACGTTTGCTCTTATCACTTTTTTTTTTTTGGAGTGCAGTGGCATAACCTTGGCTCACTGCAAGCTCCGCTTCCCGGGTTCAAGTGATTCTTGTGCCTCAGCCTCCCGAGTAGCTGGGATTACAGATGTGCACTGCCACACCTGGCTAATTTTTGTATTTTTATTAGAGATGGGGTTTCACCATGTTGGCCAGGCTGGTCTTGAACTCTTGGCCTCAAGTGATCCACCCGCCTTGGCCTCCCAAAGTGCTGGGATTACAGGTGTGAGCCACCATGCCCAGCCACTGTTATCACTCTTATTCAACATATTGCTGGAATTTCTAGTCAAGGTGATAAAGCAAAAAACATATATAAAAGGTATACCAATTGGAAAGGAAGAAAAAAAAATGGTCCCTGTTTGCAGAGGACATGATAATACAGAAAAATCGTGGCTGGGCGTGGTGGCTTACGCCTGTAATCCTAATACTTTAGGAGGCCAAGGCGGGTGGATCGCTTGAGGTCAGGAGTTCAAGACCTGCCTGGCCAACATGGTGAAATCCCATCTCTACTAAAATACAAAAATTAGCAGGGTGTGGTGGCGGGTGCCTATGTAATCCCAGCTACTAGGGAGGCTGAGGCAGGAGAATAGCTTGAGCCCAGGAGGAGGTTTCAGTGAGCTGAGGTGGTGCCACTGCACTCCAGCCTGGGGGCGACAGAGTGAGACTGCATCTCAAAAAAAAAAAAAAAAAAAAGAAAAAGAAAAAGAAAAAAAGCAAAAAATCTACAAAAAAAAACCCACAACAAAACTCTCAGGACTAATAAGTGAGTTCAGCAAGGTCACAGGATACAAGATAATGATACAAAAATCAATTTACTTCTAACTAGCAATGAATATGTGGGCATATAAAATAAAAATACGATGCCATTTATAATGGTTCTTAAAAATTGAAAAGGTATAAATCTAAAAAAAAAACCCTGTGCAGGGCATGTATGCTGAAAGCTATACAAAGCTAATGAAAGAAATCAAAGGAGACTTAAATAAATGAAGAGACATACCATATTCATGGACTGCACAACTCAACGTGGTATATCTCCCCAAACTGACACACAGATTTAACACAATTCCCATCAAAATCCCAGCAAGAATGTCTGTAGATGTACATAAGATTGCTCTAAAATGTATATGAAAAGGCAAAGGAAGCACAATAGCTAAAATAATTCTGAAAAATAATAAAATGGGAAGAATCAGTCTGCCAGATTTTAAGATTTATTATATAGCTACAACAATCAAGACTGTGTAGCACTGGCGAAGAGACAGACACAGAAAAATGGAATAGATCAATTCTTGGCCATTTGGCTAAGATCAAGTGAAGAACAATGGATTAGAACAGAAAATCCAGAAACAGACCCTCACAATATGCCCAACTGATTTTTGACAAAGGTGTAAAAGCAATTCAATGAAGAAAACAGCCAGTTGTCGTGGTTCGTGTCTGTAATCCCAGCACCTTGGGAGGCCAAGGTAGGTGGATCACTTGAGGCCAGGAGTTCGAGATCGGCCTGGCCAACACGGCAAAACCCTGTCTCTACTAAAAATATTAACATAAAAAAGACAAGAAAAGGCCTTTTCTTTTTTTTTTTTGAGACGGAGTCTCGCTCTGTCGCCCAGGCTGGAGTGCAGTGGCCGGATCTCAGCTCACTGCAAGCTCCGCCTCCCGGGTTTATGCCATTCTCCTGCCTCAGCCTCTGGAGTAGCTGGGACTACAGGCGCCCGCCACCTCACCCGGCTAGTTTTTTGTATTTTTAGTAGAGACAGGGTTTCACCGTGTTACCCAGGATGGTCTCGATCTCCTGACCTCGTGATCCGCCCGTCTCGGCCTCCCAAAGTGCTGGGATTACAGGCTTGAGGCACCGCGCCCGGCCAAGAAAAGGCCTTTTCAAGAAATGGTGCTGAAGCAATCAGGCATCCAGACCTCAATCTAACTCTCACATCTTATACAAAAACTAACTCAGAATGAATCATGGACTTAAATGTAAAATGTAAAACTATAAAACGTTTAGAAAAAAAGGTGAAAATCTTTGGGATCTAGGGTACATCTCATGAGAAATCAACAAACTCCTTGTATAGAATTCAGTAAAAACAAACACAAAATGTGCTGAATGCTTTGACAGACAAAGGAAAGAGGCAAGGCCCAAAAATACTCATTTGAAGTAACTTAAACAGTATTTACAAAGTTTCAGGAAGACATTAATATATATCCCTAAAACAAGAAGTTTTTTTGTAGGCACCATAAAAAAGACATAATATGCTAGTAGACCACTGAAGCTGGGAATCAAACTTTCAGGGTAAGAGAGAGCAAGAGCATAAGAATATGAGAGAAAGCAAGCATGCACGAAAGAGAAGGAGCAATGAACACAAACAATGAGGAAGGTAGGGTTTGATATGTGGTTTTGGAAAGGAAGGAGAACAGGATTTTTTTTTTTTTTTTTTTTATACAGCACACAGTATGACCAAGACCTGGGCATGGGAACAGATAAGACAGGTTCAGAGAATATGGGACAGTCTTCTCAATATGGAAAAGAGAGAGGAAAGGAAGAGTTTGGAGGTCCAAGAGTTTGGAGGTCCTGAAAAGCCTTGAATGCCACCCTAAGAAGTTTCATCTTTCCTTTATTTGTAACAGGGAGACACTGAAGAGTACAGATCAGCAGAGAAACATTAACCAATGCTGTGCTCTTATCTGGCAGAGTGAAGAAGACAAACCAGAAAAATAAAAAAATAAGAGACAAGAAAACGATTAAGAAGCTGTTGCGATAGTCTGCAATGGTGAGAGAAGATGGCAATTTAAATTAGGGTAGTAATAATGAAGACAAAAGAAAAGCCAATGAAAGTCACTTTGCTTAAGAATAGGCTTAAAGAAGTATATGGATAGGGTCTACTGTCAAGAAAGTTGGAAAAAAGAATTTGTGTCTAGTATCAACGGTATGCCACTCCCATCTCTGATGAAACAGAAGTGACTGTTTTCCTTCTGTCAGAAAACAAACCATTTCATAACCATCAAGACCACAGACACAAAGTGTGGGTACATATGACCTGGAAGTTGCATCACTCCTAGCTGTTGAGCAGATAGTACATGTCACATGAACCTGTCTCTATCCTTTGGGCTAGATCTCAAGGTCTTCAAGCATGTAGAATGAGGCTAAGACTTCCTCTTACTGCTCATGGTGCCTAGAAAATCTAGGTGGGCCACAATTTAGCTTTGCAAGAGTATTATGTTCCATTCTGGTGACAATGAAGGCATGTGAAATTTTATCACACCAGGATACTGCAAGATTCTGCCTGGAGTCATGAGCCCAGTGTTCTAAGATATAAAGGGCTGCTGATATGTGGAAGAGCAATTTGATTTATATTTAGTGACTCAATACTCAAGCTGAACAAGTACCAGCAGGAGCAGTCTACAGAAAACCAGATTTTGCTTTTTTTTTTTTAGAAAGTAAGAACCTTCTAAGTGAGTGGTCCAAAGTGGTCTCTTAGAAACTGGAGAATACTCAACACTGGAGATTTGAAGAAAGAGGCAAGGTGGGGGATTAGCAAACTTTGTTAAGGGCATTAGTAAGTATATTGGGCTTTACAGGTCATATTTTCTCTGACATAACTACTCAGTTCTATAGTGGCATGACAGCAACCATACACAATTCAGAAGCAAACAGGCATGGCTGTGTTCCAATAAGACTGCTTAGAAAAAGAAGTGGTGGGCAGGATTTGTTTGTTGACTCCTGGCCTAAACAAAGGGTGGGAGAGTTTGGGAGTGTGACAGTAGAAGGGCTCAAAGAGTAGATCAAGGCTGGGTGTGGTGGCTCACACCTGTAATCCCAGCACTTTGGGAGGCCAAGGCGGGCAGATCACGAGGTCAGGAGATCAAGACCATCCTGGCTAACACATGAAACCCTGTCTCTACTAAAAATACAAAAAAAAAAAAAATTAGCCAGGCATGGTGGTAGGCGCCTGTAGTCCCAGCTACTCAGGAGGCTGAAGCAGAATGGCATGAACCTGGGAGGCAGAGCTTGTAGATCACACCACTGCACTCCAGCCTGGGCGACAGAGCGAGACTGTGTTCCCCCGCCAAAAAAAAAAGGAGGGGTAGATCAACAGATGGACAAGAGACTAACTAAGGTCTCTTCTTACCTACCTTGACAGACTTACTTTTTTCTTTTTTTTTGCGACAGGGTCTCCCTCTGTTGCCCAGACTAGAGTGCAGTGGCACAAACATGGCTCACTGTAGCCTCGACTTCCTGGGCTCAAGCGATCCTCCTGCCTCAGCCTCCCATTTAGCTGTGATCACAGGATGCACCACCACATCCAGTGAATTTTTTTGGAGATGGGGTCTCACTATGTTGGCTAGGCTAATGTCAAATTCATAGGCTCAAGTAATTCCTCCCACCTCAGCCTCCCAAAGTGCTGGAATTACAGATGAGCCACTGCACCCAGCCCCTTATGTATTTTTGAACTAAGAAAACATGATATGGTAACACTTCATTTAATCAGATTACTCAGATTCTTGGAACAGAGGGATGTGTTCTTCTGAATAACCACATCACCACCTGGGAGCTTCACTAAGAGGTGTGTAGGGGTGTGTGTGTGTGTGTGTGAGTGAGAGAGAGAGAGAGAGAGAGAGACTATGTTATTGAATTTTTAAAAAAAAATAAGGCAAAGAGGTTTTTGAAGATACAAGTATTATGTTCTTAATATACCTGCCTATAAAATTATTGATATCACCAAGTAACCTCAGTTAGATTCAGATTAACCATAAACCTCACTTGACAGGATTCTCTAGGTTTACTGGCAGTTTTTGGTTTTACCCTGTTCAAAAAGAGGGAAGTTAAAAGGACACGCCTATTCCCAGGAGTTTCGCAAAAGCCTCTTCCAAGTAATGTCGTGCCCCTTCTTCAACTTTAGCCACAAGGCACGTGAGATTTGGTATCAGAAAAGATGATTTGAGACCCTGAGAAGTCCTTAGTCATCAAAGAAGAGTTCTGTTATCTTTGGCATACCAAAGTCAAGGCAGAAGATAGAAGATTCTGGAGGTTTAGAAGTATTTTCAACTGTCAACTCCCAGGTGGTGATGTGGTTGAGTTCTAGCTCAAACAAACACAAAGATAAAGGAGAATCTGATCTCACTTGTGAGCGTATGATGTACAAGTATATCCTAATATATTTCAACACGAAGCTACTATGCCAGTCTTGTGTCCCATAATAGTTACCAGCAAACATTACAAGAGTACAGTGGGGGTCATGTAACAGTCACACAGTTTTGGAGGCACACTTCCTGAGTGAGGAAAGGCTTTTTGCTATCCTTCCTCTAGGAATCCTTCGACTACTTTGGACCACAGAGACTTTATACTCTCTGAGGAAATTTTTAAAAGGGCATTTGCTGAGCTCTGGCTACCTGCCATGTGCTTTCTACTCATTATCACATTTAATCCTTAAACCAATGCTGCAAGGTAAATACGATCCTCTTAACGTATGAGGAAAAAGAAGTTCACAGACATTAAACAACTTACAGAGAGCACAGCCCCCAGATCTTCTTATTCTGTGGGTCCTGACCCACAGAGAACTTGAGGTGAAGCTACTGCAGATGAATTGCTCACTACACTTTGAGAAACACTGGCCACAGAGTTTATGAATTCAAGTTTATAGTTAATTGGTGATGGCAGATGGCAATAATACAGCTAGAACCTAGGCCTCAGCTCCTAGTTCAAAGTTATTTCCACTCCTCAAATGCAAATCCCCTAGGAGAGAGTAGCATAGTTAACTGTATTTGTTCTGGACTCATTCATCTGAGTAATATAGTTTCCCTTGGACTCCAAAGGAACTTATTTGCTCCTAAGACATGGAATGAATTTTTTCTTACCCCAAGACTACCACATTCTGAGGTCAGGGGCTTTTGTATCTCCCAGCATTTATTTAGCATAGGACTTGATACTTCCAAAGCACTATATCACTCTTCAATGAAAGTTATACTAAAGGAACAAAATAATGTTTATTTGCTTCTGTTTTGGGGGGGAAAAAACCTCTCAATCTCTATTCCAGGTAAGATGGTACATAGACACCATAAACACAAAAGATCACCTAGAGTCCTTTATATAAAGCTGACTTTATATAAAGCTGAGTAGATCATCGTAATCTAGATTAAGCCAATTTGCACCATTTCATCCTACATGCCACTGCGATCAGTTTAGCGACAAGCGTATGTTCCAAGCCAGCTCAGAGTCATTAAGATTCAACTCCAGGACCTTTGTTTTGTGTTACTCAAATTGGCTCTGTTACTGGACAAAGGGTTGTGACAATATGTCCCTGAAGTTGCAGGAACCACTATTTGTTGCCTAAGAACAGCCAACCCAGAGAGAGCAAGAGCGACTCTGAGAGAAAGAGCATGTGTGAGAGCGAGAGAGAGCGAGAGCCTGCAAGTAGGTTAAAACTTGGATACTGATGAAATGTGAGTCTTAACCTGAGGCTGAGGCCAGATTTTCCCCTTAGACTTTCTGGGTCAATAAACTCTTTTCTCATTTAAGGCAACTTAGGTCACTGATCAATACAGGCTGTAACCATACTGAGACTTAGAACCAGTTTGCCATCCCCGGAGTAACTCAGGGGTCCTTCACAAGAGCCCTGATCATATTCATTATTCAATCCACTTTCTTTTTCCTTCACTTTCAATGTCTTTTCCATTAGCATTTACTCTCACCTACATAAACTCTCCCTTCCTCATTCCAATCATTCAGTCAACATTTATGAAATCTAGTAATGCCAGGTCAGTCAGGATCTCATGACTTATGGAAAGGGCAGACAAGTACAGTCCATCGGTAACTCAGTACATGGTCAGTGCTCTTATAATGGTATGAACAGAGGTTCTCAGCACAGTTCATGTAGTTGTTCTCAGCATCCACATGAATAGTGGATGCTTGGCAGAGAGGACTACTCTGTTTGCCTCGAGGAGTCACAGAAGTTTTACAGTACAGGTGGCACTTAGATTGGGTATTGAAGGATGTGAAGAGTTTTGCTGGGTGAAGAAAAACTGCTGGAGGGAGAACTTTCAGGAAAAGAGAATAAGATGAGTATAGGTGACTCTTGTTATTTCTGGTAGTTATGGTCTGTAAAGTCAGCACAAACACTGTATTAGTTAATGTTGAATCATTCCTCTGGGGCAGTGATCCCCAACCTTTTTGGCACCAGGGGCTGGTTTTGTGGAAGACAATTTTTCCATAGACAGGGATAGGGATGGTTTTGGGATGAAACTGTTCCACTTCAGATCATCAGGCATTAGATTCTCACAAGGAGTGTGCAACCTAGGTCCCTTGCATGTGCAGTCCACAACAGACTTTGCTCTTCTATGAGAATCTAATGCCACCGCTGATCTGACGGGAGGTGGAGCTTAGACAGTAATGCTCACTCACCAGCTGCTCACTTCCTGCTTTGAGGCCCGGTTCCTAACAGGCCAGAATGGTAAGGGTCCTTGGCCCAGGGGGCTGGGAACCACTGCTCTAGGGGAAAAATACCAGATTAGGTTCCTGTTAGCCTCTGGTCACAATTTTATCAATCGGTCAATACATAACCTCGTTTTATGTCTGTTTCTGTTTAAGGACACCTTATTTAACATTTGTTGATTCAGTAAGACTGAACTCATGGCTAACAACACTTCAATTCTCCCTGAACAAAGCTTATCTAATACATGTATTTTCTCAGTAAGGCACATTACAGCCTTCTTGTGTTTAGAAACACTAGACAGAACTTCAGCACTATGCTTGGGGATCATTTTAAACAGTGAAATCACCAACAAAAAGCACAAAAATGCAAAAAACATGGTACCCGATACATGACAAAGACACTTGTTTACAGGATGAGAGGTGAAATAAGTACACAGAACACTGCCTTGTGCCACCTCAGCTAGGAATGTGCACGTCAGGAGACTCAGATGTTTTCACTGCCCTGTCCGTGTGAATGTCTGAGATTAACAGCCAAAGCATGCTGTTTGGTCTGTTCAGGCTGGTAAAACAAAATACCTCAGACTGTTATCTATAAACATGAAATTTACAGTCTACAGTGCCGGAGGTTGGGAAGTCCAGCATCAAGGCACCAGCAGATTTGGTGTCTGGTGAGATGGTGGAGGGGACAACAGAAGCCCTCAAGCTGCTTTTGTAAGGGCACAAATCCCCTTCATGAGGGCTCTGCCCTCATGGCCCCCCTAATCACCTCCCAAAGGCCCCACCTCCTAATACCAACACATTAGGGATAAGATTTCAACATATGCATTTTGGAAGGACACAAACATTTAGACCATACATGGTGAGTATTGATTTTGGGGTTATAAGTAAATTTTAGTGAATACAGAATCTAGAATGTGTGAATATGAAGACTCACTGTATATGAAAAAGTTTGGTGTACTAAAATAATAAAGGTAAGTTTGGTGACGTTTATGAGGGAAGGGTGAAAAACTGTGGAGAGAAAATTATTGAAGGTAAGTCAAATATTATAATAACATATTTTAAAATATTATAAAGTAATCTGAGAATTCCTCCAGAAAACAACATAATTTTAAGTATTTGTTAATGAAGAAAAAGCTACAATGTATTCATTAATTATTCCATTAATCAGAATACCCATATTTTGGGGGGGAAAAAGTACAAATTCAAGGAAAACACTTATTCAGTTCATAAGCAATACTGGGTGTGAGAGAGTGTGCTTTGAAGGACCCAGAACATAGCAGTCCATCATATGGAAACTACTGTCGTGTACCCAGGGGAGTAGCTCAGGCAGGGGCAACAGCATAGGTAAAGGCCCTGAGGAGGAAGTGAGCTTGGGTTATGGGAGGACTTGACAGGAGGTCATGGCTGGAACACAGTAAACAAAGGGGAAAGTAGAACAAGCAAAAGGCAGGGGTAGATTGAAGTTTAGATTTTATCTTAAACAAAATCCCTCAATAGGGGCATGATTAATAAATCAATATATTGGCAAATGAGCATGAGAACCATGTATTATGATACTATTCATATTATTGACATATTATTTATATTATCATATATTTATGTACACAAACATGCATACAACCACATAAAGTATATATATAGCATATGCACATACACACATTTTACAAATGCTTAGAAAAGCATTTCAAATTGCTACCAATGGCTCCTTGTCGAGGGGAATGGGTATATAAGAGAAAGGATACAGGGAACTTTCACATTTTAATCCACATAATTCTATATTTTTAAGTAAATAGAACATGAGAGCAGTGAATGGCTTTAAATTTTTCCATATTGAAAATTCTAAAAGATCATTCTGGCCTATAATAATTGCATTGAAGTAGGGCAAGAGCATGAGTAGTGAGCCCAGATAGATTACTGCTCAAGAAATAATGGTGATATGGACCAGGGCAGTGGCAAAAGGTATATACATTCAAGAGGGCATATGCAACCAAGATATATTACAGAGGCTGAAATGACTAACCTTGATGATGGACAGAATATGGGAGATACCGGAGAAGGAAGAATAAAGACTTCAAGATTTCCAGCTTGAGCAAGTGGGTGGGTTGTATTATGACTCATTATGATGGAGAAGAAAATTACAGTCACATCCCTCTGACAAGCCTATTATGGTGCATTCTATCCATTCTCTGCCTCTACCACATCAAAGACAAAGGGACAAGATGAATTTGATGTGTATGAGAGAGACAGGGTCACATCTGGGAAACCAAAGAGCCCTGTATCAGTAATTACATAGACTGAATTCTGTGAGATTCATTCCCCAAAGACCAGGTCAACCTTTCTACAGAGGACTCGAAATCCATTAGAGGAATTACCTCTCCTGTTGACAAAGCAACAAATGAGCTGTTGCCAACCCTTGCATATTGGAGAAAGAAAGATCATTCCCCTGAGGGACCTTGCTTTCATGTCCTTGAATGGTCTGATCTCAGTTATATTTAAAGCACTGAATTAAGCAAAGGTTACCAGGGAAAACCAGTGCAAAGTTGGGGGAAGAACAGACAAATGATGCCCAGGAATATAAACTGTTTCCGTTCCTCTAGGACAAAGGCTTCTCAGTCCCGCAGGCCCTCCAAAGACCTGGTTCCGTATTTTCTTAAATATACATCTGATTGTTCTACTTCTTTGCTTTAAATTAGCTCACTACTGTCTTCAACAGGGGTAGTGAAGACAAACTTTAATGTACATCAGAATCACCAAGACATCTATTCACAATGGAGAATCCCAGGCCCCAGTCTCAACAGGGATTCAGATTAGTAGGTCTGGAGTAGAGTTCAGGGATACAAACCTCAAATGACTACTACAGACTGTTCAAGGACCCTATTTTGAGAAACAATGCACTAAATTGTTAATGATGATTGGCAGGATGTAGCCTTGACTTAGTGAGCTGTACTAGAGGAATAAATGTATCAGGAGTTTAGATATTCAGGTTGTAATTCCAGCTCTGTCTCTGAAATGTGAACTTATGGGGGAAAATAAACACTTTCCTGCTCTGGGTCGTTTCCTCATCTATAACGTGCAAGTGTTGACTTTATTGTTCTCCACCATCACTTCAATTTCTGACATTTTAAGATCACAGGAAAAGACAGAGGGTTGAAAATGTCAGGCAGAGCTTCTGGACTGTACTAGACTGACTCTCCCAAAGGTGCCCAAACTGTGAATACACATGAACATGGGCACAAAATCTGGTACTTTCTGGAGAGCTTGGGAATTTCCCATGTGGACTAGCCATCTGGAGTCCAGTACACAGTGGAATTTGCTGGTCATGAGCAAATACAGTATCATGAAAAGCTACTTCCAAGGTACAGAAAGAACAGATAATGGGGTGCTTCAGAAACTTGGCTTCTCCTCCCTGGTCACAGTATTCTACAAAAACGCAGGGAAATCATTCAAAGGATGACAGAAGAAACAGAACCTAATTCCAAAGATTAATTCAGGGGATCAAGTAAATGGTCTATCTTGCTAATCAGAGCCCCAATTTACATCAGTTCAGCTGCTTGGAGTATTGTATATATAGCTGGAAACATTCCCATACAGAGACTTCCTTAGCCTCTCTAGGAGCCATTGGAAAGACTTTTGTTTAATTTGTAAGAATTCAGTATACAGAATTAGAAGAATAACCCCGGGCTGATCCTTTTTTTCTTCTGTTTCCTTGTTAACAAAAATTATCATTACATAGATATAATTTAGATAACACAAAATGTATCCATCTTAACAGTTCAGATGGCTGAATTTTACAAATATATTTACCATCTAACCACCACCTCAATCAAGACACAACATTTCCACGACCCCAAAGAGTTACCTTGTGCCCTTTCCACGTGAATCCTCACTCCCTATCCTGGTGCCAGGCAAACACTGATCTGCTATTATTATAGATTAAATTTGTCTTTTCTAGAACATCACAGAAAATGGAATCATGCAGTACATACTCTTTTGTGCCTGGTTTTTTATGCACAACATGAAGTCGTAATTACTGACTCATATTGCTGTATGTATCAGTAGTTTTAAAAAATTGCTGAGTAGTGTATGATGGAGGTACCATTATTTATCCATTCACCTATTGAGGGATCATAAGGTTGTTTCCAGCTTGGAGCCATTATGAAAAAAACAGCTATGAACATTATTGTACAAGTCTTTTTTGTGAGTGTAGGTTTTCTTTTCTCCTAGTTAAATACCTAGGAGTGGAATAAATGGGTCACACTGTAAGTTTATGTTTAATTTTATTTAAAAAAACTACCACATTGTTTTCTAAAATGGTTATACTATTTTTGCAGTCCTATCAACAATGCATAAGAATTCTAATTCCTTCATAAGACTTGGTCATTACGACGACTGTAGGGGGTGTGTAATGAATGATATCTCACTGTGTGTGTGGTTATTTTTTGTTTTTGTTTTTGTTTTTTTGAGACAGAGTCTCACTCTGTTGCCCAGGCTGGAGTGCGGTGGCATGATCTCGGGTCACTGCAACCTCTGTCTCCCAGGTTCAAGCAATTCTACAGCCTCAGCCTCCGAAGTAGCTGGGACTATAGGTCCCGCCACCATGCCCGGCTAATTTTTGTATTTTTAGTAGAGATGGAGTTTCACCATCTTGCCCAGGCTGGTCTCCAACTCCTGACCTCAAGTAATCCACCTGCCTTGGCCTCCCAAAGTGCTGGGATTACAGGTATGAGCCACTGCACCTGGCCTCGCTGTGGTTTTAATTTCCATTTCTCTGATGACTAATGATGGTGAGCAACTTTCCATGCGTTTAAGTTGTCATTTATCTTCTTTTGTGATAGGTCTATTCAATTCTTTTGCTATTTTAAAATTAATTTGGGGGGTACTATTGAGTTATAAGTCCTTTACATATTCTGGATGCAGATGTCAGACAAAGACATACACACACACACACACACACCACACACACACACAAACACATAATGGGAGCAAGGGAGGGCATTTTCTCCCAGTCTGGGGCTTGCCTTTCCCTTTTTGGAATTTAAATTATTATTTTTAATTGACAAATAATAATTATACACATTCATTTTCTTAGTGGTATCTTGTGTGTTTTTGTTTGTTTGTTTGTTTGTTTGTTTTTGAGACAGAGTCTTGCACTGTCACCCAGGCTGGAGTGCAATTGCATAATCTGGGCTCACTGCAACCTCTGCCTCCCAAGTTCAAGCGATTCTCCCACTTCAGCCTCCCGAGTAGCTGAGATTACAGGCACCCGCCATCATGCCCGGCTAATGTTTGTATTTTTTTTTAAGACGTGGTTTCACCATGTTGGCCAGGCAGGTCTTGAACTCCTTATCTCAGGTGATCTGCCCACCTTGGCCTCCCAAAGTGTTGGGATTACAGGTGTGAGCCACCATACCCAGTCTTTAGTGGTATCTTTTAAAGAACAAATGTTTCTCAGTTTGATGAGTCCAACATCAATTTTTAAAATTGTTCAGGCTTTTTTGACCCATTTAGCCACATAATCAAAGTAAGACTAAGCAAAGAACAAATCTGGAGGCATCACATTACCTGATTTCAAACTATACTATAAGGCTATAGTCATTAAACAGCATGGTACTGGTAAAAAACAGACACATAGACCAATGGAACACAATAGAGAACCTAAAAATAAACCCAAATATTTATAGCCAACTGATCTTCAACAAAGCAAACAAAAACAAAATGGGAAAAGGACACCCTATTTAACAAACAGTGCTGGGATAACTGGCAAGCCACACGTAGGAGAATGAAACTGGATCCTCATCTCTCACCTTATATAAAAATCAATCCAAGACAGATCAAGGACTTAAATCTAAGACCTGAAACCATAAAAATTCTATTAAGATAACAGAAGAAAAACCCTTCTAGACATTGGCTTAGGCAAAGATTTCATGACCAAGAACCCTAAAGCAAATGTAATAAAAACAAAGATAAATAGCTGGGACTTTAATTAAACTAAAGAGCTTTTGCATGGCAAAAGGAACAGTCAGCAGAGTAAACAAGCCACAGAGTGGGAGAAAATCTTCACAGTCTATACATCTGATAAAGGAGTAATATCCACAATCTACAATGAACTCAAGCAAATTAGCAAGCAAAAAACAATCTCATCAAAAAGTGAGCTAAGGACTCTTAACAGACAATTCTCAAAAGAAGATATGCAAATGGCTAACAGACATATGAAAAAATGCTCAACATCACTAATGATCAGGCAAATGCAAATCAAAACCACAATGTGATACTACCTTACTCCTGGAAGAATGGCCATTTAAAAAAAAAAAAAAACAAAAAAAAAAATGTTGGCATGGATGCAGTGAAATTGGAAAACTTCCACACAGCTGGTGGGAATGTAAACTAGTACAACCACTATGGAAAACAGTGTGAAGATTCCTTTAAGAACTAAAAGTAGAACTACCATTTGATCCAGCAATCCCACTACTGGGTATCTACCCAAAGGAAAAGAAGCCATTATACGAAAAAGACACTTGCACACGCATGCTTATAGCAGCACAATTTGCAATTGCAAAAATGTGGAACCAGCCCAAATGCCTATCAATCAATGAGTGGATAAAGAAACTGTGAGATATCTATATATCTCTAGCTATATCTATATCTAATGTATCTATATAGATAGATAGATATATGACGGAATACTACTCAACCATAAAAAGGAATGAATTAATGGCATTCACAGCAACCTGGGTGGGACAGAAGATTATTATTCTAAGTGAAGTAACTCAGGAATAGAAAACCAAACATGGTATGTTCTCATTCATAAATGGGAGCTAACGTATGAGGATGCAAAGGCAAAAGAATGATGCAATGAATTTTGGGGCTCGGGAAAGGGTGAGAGGAGGGTGATGCATAGAAGACCATAAATTGGGTTCAATGTATACTGCTCGGGTGATAGGTGCACCAAAATCTCACTAATCACCACTAAAGAACTTACTCATGTAACCAAATACTACCTGTTCCCAAAAGCCTGTGGAAAGAAAACATTTTTAAAAAAAAAATGGTTCAGGCTTTTTTTGTGTCTTATCTAGGAAATCTTTGCCTACTCCAAGGTCAAAAAGATTTTTTTTTGCTTTTCTTATAGATGTTTTATAATTTTAGCTTTGATATCTGTCTATGATCCATGTTTGTATAGAGTATGAGAAAAGGGTCATGTTCAATTTTTTTACACATGGATATCCAGCTGTTCTAGCAGCATTTGTTGAAAAGAAATATCCTTTTCTTATCAAATTACCTTTGCTTTTTTTGAGACAGAGTCTCGCTCTGTAACCCAGCCTGGAGTGCAGTGGCATGATCTCCACTCACTGCAAGCTCCGCCTCCCGGGTTCACACCATTCTCCTACCTCAGCCTCCCGAGTAGCTGGGACTATAGGCGCCTGCCACCAAGCCTGGCTAATTTTTTGTATTTTTAGTACAGACAGGGTTTCACCGTGTTAGCCAGGATGGTCTTGATCTCCTGACCTCGTGATCCGCCTGCCTCGGCCTCACAAAGTACTAGGATTACAGGTGTGAGCCACTGCGCCCAGCCACTTTGCATTTTTGTTAAAAACCAATTGATCAAATACATGTAGGCCTATTTCTAGACTTCCTGTGTTTAAATGAGCTCATTTTTTAGATATAATTATGTCAGTATCATGCTGTCTCAATTACTGCAGTTTTATAATAAGTCTTGAAATCAGGTAGTGGAAGTTCTCCAACTTTGTTCTTTTTCAAAGTTGTTTTGGTTATTCTTGGTCCTTTGCATTTCCATACAGATTTTAGAAGCAGTTTGTCAATTTTTACCCAAAAAAGAGAAGTTGTGGGATTTTGACTGGAGTTTCACTGAATCTACAGATCAATTTAGGGATTATGTTTCCTTGACTGTTTGAATTTATTGAAGAAGCCATCCACGCCTGGAGGTTTCTTACCTCTCCCGTTGGCAAAGCAACAGATGAGCTGTTGCCAATCCTCTGCATGTTGAAGAAACAAAAGGTATTCTCTTGAGGGACCTCATTCTCATGTCCTTGAAAGAACTGATCTCAGTTATATCCAAAGCACTGAATTAAGCAAAGATTTAGTGAAAACCAGGGCAAAGCTGGGGGAAGGGTAGACAAATGCCTATGAATTATACTTAAATTATATATTTAAAATTATAATTAAATTATTTTAACAGGTATAGGACTCTTCAGATTTTTACTTTCTTCTTGTGTCAGTTTTGATATGTGTCTTTCATAGAATTTCATTTATCAAATTTATTGAGGTAAAGTTGTTCATAACATTCTATTATGCTTTTATTTTTATTATTATTTTTTTTGAGACGGAGTCTGGCTCTGTCGCCCAGGCTGGAGTGCAGTGGCCGGATCTCAGCTCACTGCAAGCTCCGCCTCCCGGGTTTATGCCATTCTCCTGCCTCAGCCTCCCGAGTAGCTGGGACTACAGGCGCCCGCCACCTCACCCGGCTAGTTTTTTGTATTTTTTAGTAGAGACGGGGTTTCACCATATTAGCCAGGATGGTCTCAATCTCCTGACCTCGTGATCCGCCCGTCTCGGCCTCCCAAAGTGCTGGGATTACAGGCTTGAGCCACTGCGCCCGGCCTATGCTTTTATTTTTTAATGAGAAAAAATTTACATTCCATAATATTCACCCCTTGAAAGTATACAATTTAGGGTTTTTTTGGTATATTCACAAGGTTATGCAAACATCACCATTATCTAATTCCAGAACATTTTCATCACCCCAAAAAGCAATCCCATACCCTGGGATCTTCCCCTTCTTTCACCCCCTGGCAATTACTAATCTCCTATTAACCTTTTAATGGTATAGGATCTGTAGTGATAGGCTGACCCATTTTTGGTGTACTCCATTTCAGCAAGGGCCAGGCTCCCAAGGCAAGAATCTACAGTAGAAGTCACATTACCATCTTGGACTCTGGAGACACAAAGAAGAAATATTTTTCCTGAAGTTTCTTAACCAGGCTCCTTGTTGCCTAGCAGTGCTTTTCGACCAGTGATAAAGTGCCAAGTTATTAAAAGTTTTTAATTCCTGCAGCCCTCAGAGAAGCTGTAGTCCCTGGGCCAGTTACCTCTTGCCAATAGCTACCTGCAGCCTGACATTAAAATATTGTTTTCTTTGTATAATGTAATACGAAAAAGGTTGAAAAACACTGTTCTACAGTCTAAACTACTCAGGATAGCATTCAAGGGCCTTCTTTCATTTGGTTCCAAACTGCTACCTAAAATTGTCTTCAACCTTCTCTCCCTCCATGCCTATTCTCAGCCTCAAAACATCCTACATTCTGGGCAAAGCAAACTGCTTTAATGTGATATTCCCTGTGAAAATCCTGTTAATCCTTCAAGATTCCACTCGAATGCCCAGAAGCTTTCCTTACTCTCTCTGGGAGGACAGGCACAGTGCCTCTCCTTCCCTTCCAGAGATAGTACGGGAACTGAGCTGAGCTGAACGCCAACTAAGGACTCAGTACTGATGAGATCTCAGAATATAAATCCCTTTTTATACTTTTAAAATTGCCTTATGAATAGGGAAAGAAAGGGATTATCATAATCATTTTACAGATCAAGGAACAGTGGTTAAGAAAATGGTAATATCTTACTAAACTCATACACGGAAGTCTGTGGCAGAGTTGGGACAAAAACTCAAGTCTAGTCTTTTTAAATTTTTTTAAAGATAGGACTCAAAGCCTTTTATTCTAAAATGAGTCTTGTGTCTAAAACTGCAAAAATTTCCTAGTACTGTTCTACGCAATTTAGATTTACTTTAAGGTATAAAACTGATACAGAATGGAGATCAGGGCTTTAGACAGGAATGAATCCTGAATGTTTAGGCAGGGCAAGAGAGAGCTCCACAGAGGGGAGGTGGCACAGGGAGGCTCCAGGTGCCTTGCAGCCAGCCTTCTTTATAACTTTATAATCTGGTGTGGCTGCTTAGCAGGTTCAGGGTTGTCTCTTTGTGTGGAGGTAGGTGATGAGCACTTCTGGAAAAAAAGCACCAGGACCTTTTCATCTTAAGAAGTGAAAATTCCCTGGTCTTTTTATTTCTGGCACTCCTCTTTGCCTGTGTCTGAGTGGAAAATGCAGCTAAATAAATATCAAACACAGTTTTTAGGTACTTTCTCATCTTGAGACACCCTGACCCTGAGGCATAGGGCTCTCTGGAGTCCGGAATGCATTCCCAAGGTCTCAGTTTCTCCCAAGACCTCAGAGCAAAAGTTTGCAGATTCCAACTGAGGAGCTATGGCTTCCTAGAGGAAAAGGCAAGTATTGCCCATGCACAACCCTAGTGAAATTCTAAATAAAATTCTAAGATTGAAACAAACCATTTCTGTCCTTAATCCTTCTCTGAGCAAAAATATTTTTTACACTGTAGCAGTCAAAAATACAGAATCAAGCCCAGCAGTTTACTGCCTAGAATGCAAACCCCTACATTAAAACATCTATACCCATTTACCATGCCTGCCCTATACCTAGACATTTAATACTTTATCTTTGTTAGAAATTTACTGTACCCTAAATGAACATAGGCTTTCAATAAACTAGAATATAACCTGATTTACTAATATAAATCCATCCCAACCAAATCTAGAATCTATATACCTTTTTATTTTTATTTATTTATTTTTTTTGAGATGGAATCTCACTCTGCCGGCCAGGCTGGAGAGCAGTGGTACGATCTCGGCTCACTGCAACCTCCGCTTCCCAGGTTCAAGCAATTCTCCTGCCTCAGCCTCCCAAATAGCTGGGACTACAGGCGCACGCCGCCATGCCCGGCTAATTTTTTATATTTTTAGTAGAGACAAGGTTTCACCACGTTGCCTAGGTTGGTCACGAACTCCTGAGCTCAGGCAATCTGCCCGCCTTGGCCTCCCGAAGTGCTGGGATTACATGTGTGAGCCACCACGCCCGGCACCTATATACTTTCTTAAGCTATCAATATAGTCATTCAGATCAGAAGTTTTCTCTGAAAGGATTATAAGTAGAGATTTCATTTGGAAGCAGTCCTTGGTTTATAAAGCCACAAGCTTCATCATGAATGTTATTTATGTTATTTCAGGTATACAAGTGTTTGTAAGCTTCTTGAAGGCAGAGACTGAAAGGATGCACAGACATTGGAAAATAAACAGGATTTAGATTCTGAAGATACAGGTTAAAATTCCAGCCTTTACTTATTAGCTGTGTGACCCTAATGAGTCACTTAACCTCTGTTGTGTGCCTTAGTTTCCTTGTTTGTAAAATAGACCAAATTCCATCCATCTCACAGAGAGAGAAAGAGACAAAGTAAGGTGTATACATTTTACAAAATGTGTTACGTATAAATATCAACTTTTATCTTCTAATTGTTTTGAACATGTATCTCTCACCAGGCCTGTATTTGGGCATAATTCAATGCAAGTGACCATAGCAAGTAATTAAAAATACTTTCTAATATTTATGTAGGAGACAGTATTAATGGTCAATAAAACCATGCACTCCAAGAAAAGTTAGATACAACACCCTTACGTGAACTCATAACCTTGAAAAAATTAACTTTGCAACTCAGTCACTAAGAGTAGCCCATGACAGCAACAGTGCTTATGAACACTACAACCTTTCATGTGCACCCATAGTCCTAGAAGTGGGTCCTTTGCATTATTCTCTACCAAAGGAATCAAAACTTTTGGAAAAGGGTTGATTCTACGTTGCAAAGGTAAAAAAAAAAATTAAGGTAAGTCTGATTATTGTTGTTCAGTAATAAAAGCAAGGTTGCTTTTACATATCACACAATTGTGTATGAAATTTGTGATGGGGAAAATAAAGGAAAAAATAAATAACAGGAAAAAAAATGTTAAGGACTTGGCCAGGCATGGTGGCTCACACCTGTAATCCCAGCACTTTGGGAGGCCAAGGTAGGAGGATCCCTTGAGTCCAGGAGTTTGAGACCAGCATGGGAAAGATGGTGAGATCCCATCTCTACAAAAAATTTTAGAGAGAGAGAAATAGAGAGATGTTGAGTCAAAATATACGATTTAAAGGGGCTCCCACTGTCCAAGTTGTAACATTTTAAGTTTATAACTAATTGAACCTGCAAACATAGGAGTTAATGATATTCAATGGAATAAAGTGTATGAAAGCTATTTTTTTTAATACAAAAGAAGTAAGAATATAACAGTGTAAAGGTTAATTTTAGGTGCCAACTTGACTGGATTACGGGATATCCAGATAGCTGGTAAAGCATTATTTCTGCGTGTGTCTTTGAGGGTGTTTCTGGGAGAGACTGACATTTGAATCAGTGGACTGAGTAAGGAAGATCCATTCTCACCCAATGTGGGTGAGCACCATCCAATTTGTTGAGAGCCTGGAAAGAATAAAAAGGCAGAGGGAAAGTGTTCTCTTTTCTGAAGCTGAGACACCCATGTTTCTCTGCCCTTGGACATTGGAAGTCCAGATTCTTGGGCCTTCAGACATCAGAACTCCAGATGCGTGGGCCTATAACACTTACAATACAAGACGTATTATAAGTGTTAAACAGGGAGACAGAGTATAAATAATTATGGAAATGAGACTATTCTACTTGGAGGAGGGAGTCAAAAATATGCTAGGATTAAAGAGTAGAAAGACAGTCTAGATTTTAAGCACAGGAGGCACAGAAAGAGGGGGCATACGGGAGGTTGAGGTTGCAGTGAACCATGACTGCGACACTGCACTCCAGGCTGGGTGACAGAGCAAGACCCCTACTCAAAGAAAGACAGGGCATCTTTGATGTGATTATGGGAAAGGATGTGGGAAGAGAGTTTGCTGCAAATGAAGATGGAGAGGCAGGTTACAAGACAGGATCCTGAGGACCTTAAATGTTGCCATTATCAAGGAGTTTGAACTTAGCATCTATGTGATTGGAAGAAACAGGATCAGATCAAGGTTTTAAGAAAATACAACCAAGCTATATACAACAACATGAGTGAATTTTACAAACATAAAGTTGAGAGAAGGAAGCAAGAATAAAAATGCGATTTCATTTATCTAAAGTTCAAAAATAAACAAAACAATATTTCTTGAGAATACACACACTTATGGTAAAACTACAAACAAAAGCATGGGCATGATTACCACAGAAGTCATGATACTTGGAAGAGGGGATAGAGTGGAGTAAGAAGAATATGATTAGAAGGAGACATTCAGGGAGTTCTGGGGTGCTGGCAATTTTTTGACCTGAGTGGTAGTTACATGGGTACTTTAGAGTACAGTCTATATTTTATATAATTTGTGTATGTGTATTCCATTTCACAATAAAAAGTTGAAGACATAGTTGGAAACATCCTGGAAAAATGCTGAGGGTGGGAGAAGTCTAAAGACAGGAAGAGAAATTAACAGCTAGTCACGATAGTACAGGCAACGGAAAGCCTAAGTAAGGTCATTTGGAGTGGGGACAGAAAAAAAGTGATTTGAGAATTACTTAGGAGTTAGGTCTTAGTGACCCACTAGAAATAAAAACTGCGGGAAAGAGAAGAGTCAAAAGTAGCTGCCAGATTTTTAAAGTTTCAAGTTTGGGAGATCAGATGACAGGTAGGGATATATTAAGAGTAGCAGACTCAAGCAATTAAAAAAAATTGAGATATGATTCACATGCAATACAATCTACCCTTTACGGTGTACAATTCAGTAGCATTTAGTATACTTGCAAGGTTGTACAACCATCACCAGTATTTATTCCAGAATATTTTCATCACCCAAAAAGAAATTCCATACTAATAGCCTTTCCCCAGTCCCTGTCCCCCTCCCCAGCCTTCATGTAATTTTAAGAGAAAAAAATCTTTTGGTTAAACCCTGCCCCCTGCCTTTTTTGTTGTTGTTGTTGCTGTTGTTTTAAATTGAGACAGGGTGTCGGTCTGTCACGCAGGCTAGAGTATGGTGGCACGATCACAGCTCACTGCAACCTCAACCTCCCCAGGGTTCAGGGGATCCTCCTACCTCTCAGCCCCCTGAGTAGCTGAGACTACAGGTACATGCCACCATGCCTGGCTAATATTTTTTTTTAAAAACCTGTCTTGACAGAGCAACAATGATATTCAACTGGTCTCAGCAGCCCAATCCCTAAGATCTTAATTTGTTTCTCTATTTCATAAAGTGGAGAGCTCTGGGGAAACAGAAAAGCTGCTTTTCTTAGGACATAGAGAGTAACATCCTGTTTCCTAGTTGTACCTTGGATAGGGACTCAAGTCAACAGAGAGATCAAGGGTGGCAGATATAGGTGTCTGGTTGTAGTGGCTTTCAATCAGTACCAACACTGTTCACTTTGGGGAGGGTTAGAAGTGTGTGTGTGTGTGTGTGTGTGTGTGGTGGTGGTGGTGGTGGTGCGGTAAGTCATCACAATGCTTGGAAAGCCTTACAGGTATTAGAGAGCAGAGGACAGGTATATTAACCTCAAACCATGCATAGGATAAAGTCTTGCATAACAAAGAATTGCCCCACCTACAATTCCAATACAATCCTCTCAGAAACGGGAGGCGGGCTGGGGGGTGCAGCGGGTGGTGGGCAGAATTCCTATTATTTCTGCAAGTACAAAAACCAAAATGAAAGTTATGATCTGTAAGCGGGAACCAGGCCCAGGCCCAAGAATGTGTGGTTAAAAATAGCTTAGAGAACAGAAGATTTAAATGAGCTCACAGTGAAAAGGGTTATTAATGGAAACTCAGATATTAATAGTGATGAATCTCAGTTTGCCAAGGCGAACCGCAGCCCAGGCCTGGTTGTGTTCCAGTGCCACTGTCCTCGAGTCTCTGCTGTGTGTTACAGCTGCAGCTCCAGGTGTGGGAAAGAGCAAAGTTCAGTGCCACAAACCCTGAGCCTCATATCACCCATCAGAAAGAGTACCCTTGTGTGTATGTCTTACAGTTCTTTCTAAAAAATAAGAAGACCCGTTAGGGAGCTCTCTATACAGGGGAAAAAAAGTTTGATTTGTCTCCCTACTAAAGCTTTTTTCTTTCTCTACAACGATTTTGTACAAAATTCTGCCACTGAAGAACCCTGTTACAATTAGCAATTTACTTTCAAACATTTATTATATGTGAAGCTCTGGGAAGCACAGGCAACAAGATGGGGCAGTCCTCAGATCAAAAGGGCTTGTGTTCTAGTGGGGAAGTTAAAATACGGGCACAACTTCATAAAATATACATCTGCCTATATAACGTACTGAGGTAAAAATAATTTACTACATGAAAGTAAGTTTTTTCTTCCCCCCATATTTATTGAACACTTACTAGGTACATTTTATATACCTGAAAGTAAGTTTTGGGGTCAGCTTCATTACTTAAGAACTGTGTAAACATGAGCTCTTCCACATACCTAAGCCTCAGTTTCAATTATAAAATGAAGATGATCATTCTGACCAGGTGGTTGCAAGAATCAAGTAAGGTAACGGAAGTTAAAGGTTGTTTATTTTTTTCTTTCCCTAAAGAATATTATATACATAAACTTTCCTATAAAGTTCTGTTACAGAAAAGGGAGAATTTGTATTTGATACAAGAACAGTTCAACAAAGGATGGAGCATTTGAACTGGGCTTCAAACATACGGTTAGGATAGTAAATGCATTACACCAAAAATAATAAATTATTCAGTAAGTTTTCATTGAGCCACTACAACATAACAACAAAAGCCTCTGTGTGCCAGGCTGTGTGCCAGGCTGTGGGCCAGGCAGTGGTGTTTGGTACTTCTTATTATATTGCTTTTAAATTGCCTCAATACATTTGTTTATTCTTTAATTCTTTCCGCGAATACCTAAGATACAATTAGTTTACCAGAGTAGCAAGACACCTAGAAAGCCTGAGACAATTGGACTTGGAGTGAGGTGGTAGTCAGGTGTCAGGTGTCAGGTGTGAGGCTGTGGGCAAGAAGAGGTGCCTGCTGAAGCTCAATCCCACCAGGTCATGCAGAGGCCAGAGCCCTAAGTCCCTGAGATGGGGTGGGAGTCACAGGAAAGAGGCATAGCAGAGTTCTACTGACAATTTTACCTAATGAACAATGAATGCTGTCCAGGGCGGGCGCTAGTGATAGACATCAGCTTCATGCCTTGCTGCAAATTACGAAGAATACCAACCTTCCTCCCATGTCTAGGCTTGAAAACAGCCCTTTTTCTAGGTATATGCCATAGGGCAGAACATTACATAAGATGCCCTGAACTGAGGGCACAACCAATTGAATGTTCCTGGTGTTTACTGTAAACTCTGAGCCAGCACGACCCTGTGGAGTTTAAAAAAAAAAAAAAAAGTTTATTTCCCTACAGTTCTTCAATAAGAAAGTAGGAGGGAAGCAAGAGGGAGATTCTGGGGTTTCTCCAAGCTGTGTGGTCTTTACCACTACCACAACAAAAACAAAATATAGTTACTTTGGGCCAGGCACTCTTCTAAGCACTTTACATATATGAGCTCATTCCATCCTTACAACTATCCCGTGTGTTGTATTTTATTTTTTTATTTTATTTTATTATTTTATTTTATTTTATTTTATTTTATTTTTTGAGACAGAGTCTCACTCTGCCGCCCAGGCTGGCGGGCAGTGGCGCGATCTCAGCTCAGTGCAACCTCCACCTCCCTGGTTCAAGCAATTCCCCTGCCTCAGGCTCCCAAGTAGCTAGGATTACAGGTGCCTGTCACAATGCCCAGCTAATTTTTTTTTGTATTTTTCGTAGAGACAGGGTTTCAACATGTTGACCAGACTGGTCATGAACTTCTGACTTCAGGTGATCCACCTGCCTTGGCCTCCCAAAGTGCTGGGATTACAGGCATGAGTCACTGCGCCTGGCCTATTATCTCATTTTAAAGATGAAGAAACTGGGAGTGTGAAGTGGTTAAGTAACTTAATTGTAGATATAAAGTCATAAATAGGCAAAGCAAGGACTTATGACTCTGTCCTCTGGGCTCTTTTTGCTCACCAAGACCTGCCTCACATGTCTCAAATAGAAAAGTACTGAAACTTCTCAGATCTGGTGTCCTCAACTCCCATCAAGGGTGGTAGACACAGGAACTAAAAAATATGTGTTTGTGTGTGTGTGTGATACCAAATATGATATACTGTTGCATGTTAACTCTTAGAGAATCTTTGAGTAGTGATCTATCAGTCCTTGGTCTGCTGTTTATTGTATGATCACCCCATCTCAGGGAAGTTCCTTGGCCTCTCTAAGATTCAGGAAGAAGGTGTCGCCTGCTCTGTTCATAAGGTTGTCATGAGAATCTGATGTGTAGAAGCCTTAGTATATTATTTGGGATCACTCTAAAGCTTTTTTTTCCCAGCACTTTTTTTTTCAGTTCTTTACATGGTTTGGATTAATACAACTTCCAGATAAACAGCGTTACCTACCACAATAAAGCAAAGACTGAATCCGAATCCTAGACTGTTGAGAATATTAATGGCCACTCCTGTTTTACATATGAGTCCTGTGTCAAGCACCTCATATGATGCCTGACTCAGGGTTCAATGAATGGTTCCTTTACTTCCCCTCCTAGCTTTCTGCTTTTAAGGGTGAACTGCATGGGGCTTGATGCTCCCAAATCCTGAGGCTAAAGAATAATCCAGCTAGGAACAGGACACAGAACTCTGGTATTCCCCCACCTCAGGATCACTGGAGATCATGTGCAAGACCCACAGCCTCCCTATGATTCAGTTTCCCCACCCCTCCACTAGGCTGACTCATTTGTTCAGGGTATACCATGAAGTCCAGCCAAATGCAAATAAACTGTCTATGGGGCATGTGCCAAGCTTTTCTGGGAGCGGGCTCATTACTGCCATAGTCACTACAACAAATAACAACAAAAGCCTCTAGGTGCAAATTACCGCACATAATAAACTTAATTTAAGAAACACTGAACAGACCCTTAGCTGCATTTTAATTTACATAGCACCATTTATCACACAAGTGCCCTGGGGCCTCTACAAATTGAAAATAAGGTATCAGTACAGATTAGCTTCTACTACGCCTCAGTGATCCTACCAACTTAAATCCACCTATCAAAAAAATGTGAAGAGAGCACATGAAAGACTGCAGAAAGAGTAATGGAAAAGAAGCCACAGTCTGAAAAACATGGCAGAATTCGAAGTTCTAGTTCTAGCTGGGTTATTCAGCTAGTTAGCCTCTGGAGGTGGGAGTGTCAAGTTCTATGCAATTCACCCACAAAAGGACAAAGCCAGGAGGGGAAGTAAAGGAACCATTCATTGAGCTCTGAGTCAGGCAGGCATCACATGAGGTGCTTGACATAGGACTCGCATGTAAAACAGGAGTGGCCATTAATACTCCCAAAAGACCAGGGAGAAACCATTGTGATGGTACTTGCAAGCCTCTTTTCCAAAGTAATACACTGAAAGTGTGTTATAACAGTGACAAAAACACCATATAGACAGACAAGTTAATAGTAGCTTGTACTGCACCCCATATGACATGTCAAAATTCTTCACTCACATGGTCTCATTTTTAATACTCACAACCACTTAGGAAGTAGATGCTATTACCCTCATTTTGTAGATGAACAAACTGAGTAGCTTAAAGTGGTTAAGCATCTTGCCTTAAGTCAGTCCCCTAGGTTTAAGTTCCATCTTGATCTCCTGCTAGTTACGTGATTTCAGCCAAACCCCAACTTTGCTGTGCTTTAGTATCTTAATAAGAAAATGGAGATAAAACAAGTCTTCCCTGTCATTCACTGAAGGTTACAAGTATAAGATGTTATACAGAATATTAAAGTGTCAAGTGTATATAAAAAGTATCTTGATTTCTCCCAGCAATCTCCTTGCAACCACTGGTGGACAGAGACCAGGTCACATGCTTACTTTATATCCCCGAAAGTAAGACTATATTGCATATGTGGAATGGTTATGCAAAGGAACAAAAACTGTCTGTTTAGTCATCTTTTTGACACATTTACAGAACAGCCACCTCTGTGTCACAATGCTACTGGGATGCAGAGGTGAATAGGTGCAACCACCGTCAAGAGTCCTTGGAGAAAGACCGTAGCACACTAAAGGTAAAGTGAATAAAATGACCGTGGTCTGTAAAGGCAGGACTTGCTATGGGAGCAGTGAGAACTAACATGGCTCCATTACAGCTTCACAGTGGCAGGGAGGGAGAGGCAGCAGACAAAGCTCAGAAAACAGGCTGGACACAGACTATAGAAAAGCTTTCAAAGAGTTTCAAAAAGGACAGCAAACTGAAGGAGCTAATTGAGAGAGTAAGAGAAGAAAGGAGAGAAAAAGGGCAGGGGGAGGAGGTCTCTGAGTGAATTATAAACACACTTCAAAGTTCTGCTCATGGCTGGCTGTCTATCCAAATCTTTTGTTTTGTTTTGCTTTTCCTCTCAGTCTGTTCCTCTCTTCTTCTCGCATTATTTCAAAATGGCTTTCCCCCCACTTTTTAATGTTTTTGAACTGCCAAGGATAGCAAGGAGCCTGCTTTTAGGGAATCCTCAGGAATATTTCACCTTCTGTTTTCTCATCTATAAGGTAATTATAACACATCCTAGGATTATCACATACATACAAAAAAAAAATAACAGAACTTTTCAGCAAACGGTGCTGGGAAAACTGGATATCCACATGCAAAAAAAAAAAAAAAAAAACAGCTGGACCCTTATACCATATACAAAAATTAACTCAAAATGGACCAAAGCCTAAATATAAGAGTGAAAATGACAAACCTCTCAGAAGAAAACATAGAAGAAATGTTTCATGACACTGGATTTGACAGTGTTTTCTTGGATGTGACACCAAAGGTACAGGTAGCAAAAGAAAAAACAGATAAATTGGATCACATCAAAATTTAAAACTTTAGTGAGCAAAGGACACAGTCAACCAAGTGAAAACACAATCCACTGAATGGAAGAAAATATTTGCAAATCATATATCTGGTAAAGGATTTGTGATGGTTAATATTAGGTGTCAACTTGATTGGACTGAAGGATGCCTCCATGGCTGGTGAAGTATTGTTTCTGGGTGTGTCTTTGAAGGTGTTGCCAGAGGAGATTGACATTTGAGTCAGTGTACTGAGAGAGGAAGATTCACCCTCAATATGGTTGGGCACCATCCAGTTGCGTGTCACCATGGCCAGAAGAAAGTAGGCGGAAGAAGGTGGAACAAGCTTGCTTGCTGAAGCTTCTCGCTTCCTTCTCCCTACTCCCCCTTGCCCTGCCATACTGGCTGCTTCCTCCTGCTCCTCCTGCCCTTGGACATCAGACTCCAGGTTCTTTGGCCTTTAGACACTGGGACTTGCATGGGGGGCCTGGGAGTGGGTGTCGTGCCTTTGGGACTGACTTAAAGGCTGCTCTGTTGTTTTCCCTGGTTTTGAGGCTTTCAGCCCAAACGAGCCACTACTGGCTTCTCTCCTTCCCAGCTTCCAGATGGCCTATTGTGGGACTTCGCATTATAACTGTGTGTGCCAATTCTCCCAAATAAACTCCCTTTCATATATACATATATTCTATTAGTTCTGTCCCTCTGGAGAATACTGACTAGTACAGGATTATAAGGGGTTAATAACTAGAATATATAAAGAACTACAATAACAACAAAAACAAACCTAATTAAAAAGGGACAAAAGACTTGAATAGACATCTCTCCAAAGAAGGGATACAAAATGGCCAAGAAACACATGAAAAGATACTCACATAACTAATAATTAGGGAAATGCAAATCAAGGCAATGAAATACTACCTTGCACCTATTAATATGGCTACTATAAAAAATAGAAATAAGTGCTGGTGAGAATGTGGAGAGACTGGAACCCTTGTGCAATGTTGGTGGGGATATAAAATGGTGCAGCTGCTATAGAAGGGAGTATGGCAATTCCTCAAAAAATTGAAAATAGAATTACCATATGATCCAATAATTCTACTTTTGATGTAGACCCCAAAAACCTGAAAGCAGGGATGCAAACAGATTATTTTTACACCTATGTTCATTGCAGCATTAGTCAGAATAGCTAAAAGATGGAAGCTACCTGCATGTCACTGATGGATGAATGGAGATACAAAACACAGTATATGCATACAATGGAATATTACTCAGCTTTAAAAAGGAAGGAAATTCTGACACATGCTAAAGCAGGGATGAACCTTAAGGGCATTAAGCTAAGTGAAATAAGCAGTTAGAAAATACCATATGATTCTACTTATATGACAAACTTACTTGGCAAACCTAAAGTAGCCAAATTCAGAAAGACAAAAAGTAGAACAGTGGTTATTGGGGACTGGAGGAATAGGGTATCAATGTCTAATGGGTATAGAATTTCAGTTTGGGAAGCTGAAAGGAGTTTTGGAGATGGATGGTGGTAATGGCTGCACAATAGTATGAATGCATTTAATGCCACTGAAGTATACACTTAAAAGTGATTACGATGGGCCAGGCGCGGTGGCTCACGCCTGCAATCCCAGCACTTTGGGAGCCGAGGCGGACAGATCATGAGGTCAAGAGATTGAGACCATCCTGGCCAACATGGTGATACCCCGTCTCTACTAAAAATACAAAAGTTAGCTGGGTGTGGTGGCAGGCACCTGTAGTCCTAGCCACTTGGGGGGCTGAGGCAGGAGAATCACTTGAACCTGGGAGGCGGAGGTTGCAGTGAGCTGAGATCGCACCACTCCAGCCAGGTTGTACTCCAGCCTGGCAACAATGCCAGAGTCTGTCTCAAACAAACAAACAAACAAACAAACAAAAAACAACAACAACAAAAGATTATGATGGTAAACTTTATGTTATGTGTATTTTATCACAATCAAAAGAAGAAATAATTTTTTAAAAGGTAACATATGTTAAGCACTCAGCAAAGAATTTGGCAATGAATCTTTGCTCCTTCTTTTCCTCCTGATGCAATCCTTTGTTTCAAGGTTCTTTTTAAGTTACCTAAAGAGATCAGCCCTAACCAGCCCTGCCATTTTATCTGGCTGAGCATCCCAAGGCGAATTCTTTTCTTCTCTGGGCTTTGGTTTTGTCAATCATTAAGAAAGAAGAAAAAGAAGAAGATTAAACTACATTACATTTCCTTTTAACTATAAAACTAAGAACACACTGAAGGTAAAAGAAATAGGCTGGCAGGAAGGAAGAAAAAGATATTCTGGAGCATTTATTATGTGTCAAATATTGTACTAAGGGCTGGGGATCCACAAATATGAATATACAAAAAGAAGATAATTCCTGATTTAGGGGAAAAAAATAATAGAAATCACAATCTTGTATATAGGTGCTACTAGAGGATTACTGGAACAGAACTGATTACCTACCAGGGAAAATCCATCACAGAGGTGATAACTGAGGGGGACTTCTTTTTGAGGAGGGAGGTGAGGAATCAGGAGTGAATCTGGTGGAAAAGAGGCAGAAGGGCTATCAGCAGAAGCACCTTACAGAGTGCATGCACTAGTCAGGGTCTCAGAACAGTCCAGAGAAGTGGTGGGAGCCAGTCAGGAAAGACATTTTGGGGTCTGATTGCTAAATGCCAAAAAAAAAAAGCTGTGAAAAGGAACTTGGACTTTATCTTGAAGGCAGTGGGGGACCACTGATAGTTTTAACTGGAGAGGGATAGGATCCAGTGTGCATGGTAGAAATATCACTTTGGCAAGTAATGGCAACAAAAGCCAGAATTGACAAATGGGATCTAATTAAACTAAAGAGCTTCTGCACAACAAAAGAAACTACCATCAGAGTGAACAGGCAACCTACAGAATGGGAGAACATTTTTGCAATCTACTCATCTGACAAAGGGCTAATATCCAGAATCTACAAAGAACTCAAACAAATTTACAAGAAAAAAGCAAACAACCCCATCAAAAAGTGGGCAAAGGATATGAACAGACACTTCTCAAAAGAAGACATTTATGCAGCCAACAGACACATGAAAAAATGCTCATCATCGCTGGCCATCAGAGAAATGCAAATCAAAACCACAATGAGATACCAGCCACACCAGTTAGAATGGCGATCATTAAAAAGTCAGGAAAAAACAGGTGCTGGAAAGGATGTGGAGAAATAGGAACACTTTTACACTGTTGGTGGGACTGTAAACTAGTTCAACCATTGTGGAAGACAGTGTGGCGATTCCTCAAAGATCTAGAACTAGAAACACCATTTGACCCAGTCATCCCATTACTGTATACCCAAAGGATTATAAATCATGCTGCTATAAAGACACATGCACACGTATGTTTATTGTGGCACAATACACAATAGCAAAGACTTGGAACCAGCCCTACCCAAGTGTCCACCAATGATAGACTGGATTAAGAAAATGTGGAACATATACACTATGGAATACTATGCTGCCATAAAAAAGGATGAGTTCATGTCCTTTGTAGGGACATGGATGCAGCTGGAAACCATCATTCTCAGCAAACTATCGCAAGGCCAGAAAACCAAACACTGCATGTTCTCACTCATGGGTGGGAATTGAACAATAAGAACACTTGGACACAGGAAGGGGAACACGACACACTGGGGCCTGTTATGGGTGGGGGGAGGGGGGAGGGATAGCATTAGGAGATATACCTAATGTAAATGACGAGTTCATGGGTGCAGCACACCAACATGGCACATGTATACATATGTAACAAGCCTGCACATTGTGCACATGTACCCTAGAACATAAAGTATAATAAAAATAAATAAATAAGTAGGCCCGGCACAGTGGCTCATTCACGCCTGTAATCCCAGCATTTTGGGAGGCCGAGGCAGGTGCATCACAAGGTCAGGAGATTGAGACTAGCCTGGCCAATGTGGTGAAACCCTGTCTCTACTAAAAAATTTTAAAAATTACCCAGGTGTGGTGGCGTGTGCCTGTAGTCCCAGCTACTCAAGAGGCTGAGGCAGGAGAATCGCTTGAACCCAGGAGGCGGAGGTTGCATAAGCCGAGATCGCACCACTGCACTCCAGCCTGGGCAACAGAGTGAGACTACGTCTCCAAAAAAAAAAAAAAAAAAAAAAAAATATATATATATATATATATATATATATATGAAATATTGCCGGGCACGGTGGCTCACGCCTGTAATCCCAGCACTTTGGGAGGCCGAGGCAGGCAGATCACGAGGTCAGGAGATCGAGACCACAGTGAAACCCCGTCTCTACTAAAAAAAAAAAATTAGCCAGGCGTGGTGGCGGGTGCCTGTAGTCCCAGCTACTCGGGAGGCTGAGGCAGGAGAATGGGGTGAACCTGGGAGGCGGAGCTTGCAGTGAGCCGAGATCGGGCCACTGCACTCCAGACTGGGCGACAGAGCGAGACTCCATCTCAAAAAAAAAAAAAAAAAAGGAAAGAAATATCACTTTGGCAACAACATAGATGAGGACAGATTAAGGGAAACAGGAAGCCCAGACAAAACAGGATGAGGGCCTGAACAACGGCAGTGGCAGCAGGGAAGGAGAGGAAAGAAAGATCCCTTTGCCTCAAGCAGCTCCCATAGATAAAGGCAGGAATGGTACGCAAACTCCAGAAGGTTGGCTGTTGCACACCAGGGACCTTGAACCACATTCTTATTTCTAAACAGTTTCTGACGAATTCTGAATGTCCCCAGGTCCAGGGCAATCACTCAAAGGGAGGAAACTGGCATAAAAGTTAATCTGTTTCAGCTGCTATGCTATCCTCCACCCCTTCTCACCAGAAATAATGGGAGGCAGCACTGGAAAAAGGAGCATCTGGATGCAGTAAAGACCCATCCCTTCCCGCGCTGGAGCTGTTGGCTCATCCCTGGAAATCACAACAATCAAGAATGGAGAATCGTTCTTTTCATCCCTTCTCACAGCATTATCCCAGCGACCTCATCCCCTAACAATGGTGTGGTCTGTGTTATGTTTTCCCTCCATCACTGCCCCTCCCTGCCGCTGCACAACAGAGATGCTGTGCCCTAGAGGCCGCTGAGGTTGCAGGCCTCTCAGCCTCTGAACAAGTCTGTGAGCATTTGGATGCATCCTCAGAAGGAGCTGCATAATCAGATGAAAAAGACCAAACCTTAACTAAAAGCAGTGGCGAAGAACCATTTTTTCCTCCATTAAGCCAGCTAAAAGATTTTCATGACACTTCTCAGTAGTGTGATAAAACAGACACCCTTGTACGTTGCTCTGAGCTATTTGTTGGTATTATGTATTTGGAAAATAATTTGGCAGTATTTCAAATGCCTTAAAAATGTTCATCCCTTTGTGCCCAATAATTCTCATTTCTGGCATCTGACTTTAAGGTAATAATTCAAAGGAAAGAAAAAGATGTATGTATGAAGATACATATTGTAGTACTAGTTGGGGGAAAAAGTGGTAAAGTTTCTGTTCTTTAGGGATTTTTTCTCCCATGTTTTCCTCTCTAACTTACCCTTAGTCTTGGTAATGTTCATCTCTATAGCTCTTGATAGAACCAGATATGACTGAAATTGGAATCGCTCACCCATGTTCACAATCTAAAGAAGATCTGCTATAAAAATAACTTACTATATGACTAACCACACTTAGCAGAGAGCCACATTTGAGGCCTTTTCATTTTATGGGATATAATATTATTAAAGTGCACTTAAAATAAAAAATTAACTTATACATTTAGTATTCTACTGTATACCAGGCACTGTGCTACTGGGTGAGGATATAGCAGTAAACAAAACAGACATGGTTCATGATCTCAGAGCCAAGTATCTGGCCGAGATATAAAGAAACTTTTTTTTTTTTGAGACTGAGTCTTGCTCTGTCACCTACGGTGGAGTGCTGGAGTGCAGTGGTGTGATCTCAGCTCACTGCAACCTCTGCCTCCCGGGTTCAAGCAATTCTCCTGCCTCAGCCTACTGAGTAGCTGGGATTACAGATACACACCACCGCACCAGCTAATTTTTGTATTTTTGTGGAGATGGGGTTTCGCCACGTTGGCCAGGCTGATCTTGAACTCCTGGCCTCAATTGATCCGCCCCCGGTTGGCCTTCCAAACTGCTGGGATTACAGGCATGAGCCACTGTGCCCAGCTGAGAAGAAACAGATAATTTTGAAAAACAATTTTATTTTCTTTTTTTCTAGAGACAAGGGGTCTCACTATGTTGCTCAGGCAGGATTTGAGCTCTTTGACTCAAGCAATCTTCTTCCCTCAGCCTCCCAGCACCTGGGACTACAGGCATGTGCCATCATGCCCAGCTAAGAAACAGGTAATTATGATAAAGCATGATCAATATTATGATCAAGGAAAATATGGTGTACCATGAGAATTAATAGCAAGGAAGAGGGTCTTATCCCTGTTCAATGTGGGAAGAAGATAAGGAATTTGGACATCATCCTAAGGACAACAGAAAAGAGGAGTGCGATGGCTGGATTTATGTTCTAGAAAGATCACTCTCGCTGCTCTAAGAAAAGCTTGAGAAGAGCAAGCCTCGTGTCAGGTATATTAACTGGGAGATTTTTTTTCCTTTGAGACAAGGTCTCACTCTGTCACCCAGGCTGAAGTGCAGTGGTGCTATGACAGCTCACTGCAGCCTCCAAAGTAGCTATGATTACAGGTGTGCACCACCACACCTGGCTAATTTTGCTTTTTTTTTTGTTTTTTGTTTTGGTAGAGATGGGCTTTTGTCATGTTGCCCAGGCTATCTCAAACTCCTAGGCTCAAGTGATCCACCTGCCATGGCCTCCCAAAGTGCTGGGGTTATAGACATGAGCCACTGCGCCCAGTCTCAACTGGGAGATATTATAGTCCCAGTAAGAAATTATGGTTTAAACTATAGTGAGCAATGGAGAGACAGAGAGAAGGTAATGCAAAAGGGATATTTAACAGATCAACTTCTTAGTCACTGCTGGAATGTGGGGGTTGAGACAGAGTGAAGAATGACTTACAGGTTTCTAGCTTGAACCAACTATGATGTCTACTGAGGTAGGTTTCCCAGAGATCTACTAAAGGGTATATGATACTGAGTTCAATTTTAAACATTTAGAATTGGAGGGTCTTCAAGGCATCCTTGTGGAGCTGAGCTGTAGGCCAAGGATTTGGTCTGAAAAGTTCGTGCATGGGTTGGAGATGTAAATTTGGATGTCATAGCATATAGGAAAGGTAACCGAAGCAGTGAGGGTGGATATGAGCACCTCTATACCAAGGACTTATTAACCTTAGCACAGTACTACGAGCTGTGAGAGAGGAAAGAGGGGGAACAGAGGTTTTCCACAAGCTCCCAGGATGCTTTCCCACTATCTTCCATTCATCCCTGGCTGACGGAAACCACCCATATCTATGGTCTGCTCTACCTCCTGCTTACCTGTATTACTGCTGGAACTTATCACTTTATGTTATACTTTTTGGCTGAATTACCTCTTTACTATAGATTTTAAGTTCCTTGCAAGCAGAAAAAATGGCTCATGTCTTTTTACTCCTAGCCCACAGAAGTGTGGAGTGCAGTATGTGTTCAGTAAGTGGAGAAATGGTTCCTGTAATTAAGAGATCAGCACAGATCACACTGCGTTTCCTCTAATATCTCTCATTTTATAAACATTATACTAGAGGAGGGAGAAGACTACATGTATGATTTAACAAAAATTCAGTTTTCGGAAAACTTTTGAAAAGTACTCCACTTGCATTTAAAAATTGATATGTTCTTCAGAGATGGAGGCATTACATTACTCAACTTTCAAACTATACTTCAAGGCTATAGTAACCAAACAGCCATGGTATTGTTACAAAAACAGACACACAGACCAATGGAACAGAATAAAGAACCCAGAAATAAAGCCACACACCTACAACAAACTGATATTTGACAAAGTTAAAAAAAAAAAAAAAGCAATGGGGATAACACTCTTCAATAAATGTTGCTGGGAAAAATGGCTAAACATACGCAGAAGAATAAAACTGGACTCCTACATATGACACACACTTATTAACTCAAGATAGATTAAAGACTTAAACGCAAGATCTCAGCTGGGCACAGTGGCTCACACCTGTATTCCCAGCACTCTGGGAGGCCGAGGTGGGCGGGTCACCTGAGATCAAGAGTTTCAGACCAGCCTGACCAACACGGTGAAACCCTGTCTCTACTAAAAATACAAAAATTAGCCAGGCGTGGTGGCGCACACCTGTAATCCCAGCTACTCAGGAGGCTGAGGCAGGAGAATCACTTGAACCCAGGAGGCGGAGGTTGCAGTGACCTGAGATCATGCCACTGCACAGCAGCCTGGGTGACAGAGGGAGATTCTATCTCCCAAAAAAAAAAAAAAAAAAAAAAAAGAGTAAGATCTCAAACTATAAAAATCCTAGAATAAAATAGAAAATACCCTTCTAGACATCAGCCTTGTCAAGGAATTTATGACTAAGTCCTCCAAAGCAATTATAACAAAAGCAAAAATTGACAAGTGGGACCCAATTAAACTGAAGAGCTTGCACACAGCAAAAGAAACTGTCATGAGAGTAAACAGACAACCTACAGAATGAGAGAAAATATTTGTAAACTATGCATCTGACAAAGGACTAATGCCAAGAATCTTTATATAAGAACTTAAATAATTCAATTAAAAAACAAATAATACCATTATAAAGTGGGCAAAGGACATGAACAGACATTTCTCAAAAGATGACACCCAATGGGCCAACAAACATTTTTAAATGCACAAACATCACTAATCATCAGAGAAATGCAACTCAAAACTACAATGAGAGACCATCTCACACCACTCAGAATGACTGTTATTGAAAAGTAAACAAAACAAAACAAAACAGATGCTGGGGAGGCTGTGGAGCAAAGGAAATCCTTATACACTGTTGGTGGGAATGTAAATTACTTCAGCCACTGTGGAAAGCAGTTTGGAGATTTTGCAAAGACTAAAAATAGAACTATCATTCAACTCAGCAATCCCATTACTGAGTCTACATCCAAAGGAAAATAAATTGTTCTACCAGGAAGACATATGAACTCTTATATTTACTGCAGCACTATTTACAACAGCAAAGACATGGAATCAACCTAGGTGCCCATCAATGGTGGGCTGGATTTAAAATGTATGGTACATATACACCTTGGAATACTACACAGCCATAAAAAGTATGGAATCACATCCTTTGCAGCAGCATGTATGCAGCTGGAGATCATTATTCTAAGTGAATTAATGCAGAAACAGAAAACCAGGCCTGATGCGGTGGCTCATGTCTGTAATCCCAGCACTTTGGGAGACTGAGATGGGTGGATCACCTGAGGTCAGGAGTTCGAAACCAGCCTGGCCAACACAGTGAAACCCCGTGTCTACTAAAATACAAAAAATCAGCCAGGTGTGGTGGCGTGTGCCTGTAATCCCAGCTACTTGAGAGGCTGAGGCAGGAGAATTGCTTGAACCCAGGAGGCAGAGGTTGCAGCCAGCTGAGATCATGCCACTGCATTCTAGCCTAGGCGACAGAGCGAGGCTCCATCACCCCACTCCAAAAAAAAAAAGGAAACAAAACCAAATACCACATGTTCTCACTTACAAGTGGGAACTAAATATTGGATATACACAGACATATAAAGACGGGAACAGTAGATACTGAGGACTCCAAAAAGGTCAGGGGAGGGAGGAGGGGGGTAAGGGTTGAGAAATTACCTATTGGGTACTGTGTTCACTATTTGGATGACAGGATCAATAGAAGCCTACACTTCGGCATCTTGTAATATATCCATGGAACAACCCTACACGTATACCCCGTGAATCATTTTTTTTTGAGACAAAGCCTGACTCTGTCGCCCAGGCTGGAGTGCACTGGTGCCATGTCGGCTCACTGCAACCTCCGCTTCCCGGGTTCAAGCAATTCTCCTCCCTCAGCCTCCTGAATAGCTGGGACTACAGATGCCTGCCACCATGTCTGGCTAATTACTGTATTTTCAGTAGAGATGGGGTTTTGCCATGTGGGCCTGGCTGGTCTCAAACTACTGACCTCAGGTGATCTGCCCACCTTGGTCTCCCAAAGTACTGGGATAACAGGCATGATCCACCATGCCCGACCCCTCTGACTTTTTTTTTTTTTTTTTTTTTTAAAGAGGCATCTTCTTAAAATGTGAAATTCTTTCTGCTTGCTGTGAGGTCATTGTCCATGAGTACACAGTAGGAGATACAGTTCTACAAGTATCATATCATATTCTGGGTGATCTTTAGCAGCCTCCTCTGGTTCTCATGTAAGACAAGCTCCCTTCAGCATCATCCTTGACTTAAGTTTGATCCCAAGAGTGGGGACTTATTAGCACTTATTTACTTATGATGCTGTGATGATGGATAGTTCAGGAGACTTACACAGGGCTGGTCTCTACTCACAAATGTTCCTGGATAGATGATAAATAAAACATTCAGAATAGGTAAGATTAAATATTTATATTCCACTCAGACAGAAGATGAAGTACATTAGAGCAGAGGAAAATGGAATGCCAAGGGAGTATAACGGAAAAAGAAAGGTGCTAGAGGGAAAGCAATGGCTAGTCTTTCATGAGTCTGGGAAAGATAAAGATACAATCTAACATAATCTACCACACTGGTAAGGGAAGGGGAATATCAATCCATATGCTAGGCGCCATGCTAAGTGCTTTATACGTAGTCTCTCGTTATTCACTATAATCTTCTGAAGTAGGAATCCTTATTCCCATTTCCAGATAGTATAACTGAAGTTCAGGGAAGTAAACAATTTCACCAAGGTCTGATGACAACCAAGTTTTTCCAAAGTCCAAAAGACCGTACAAGGTAAGAATTATGCCTCTGGATAAAACTCCCAAAGGAAGATGGTCATTTTCACATTCACTTACAGTTATGGCCAGTTAATCTAGTCATTAATTTTACAGTGATGGGCCAGAGACAGCTTCTATCAGCTATGAAAGCTGACTGTTAAACTTTTAGGAACTTTGCAACCCAATTTACTTTGCAATGGTAGTCTGAAATCAGTCGTGGTGTGAATATTTACACCATGGAAATTGGCAAACTATGCAAACTAGGGCATCTTATTTTTTTGCTGAGAACTTGTCATTAAATATGCACCTGCACATTGCTACTTGAGAACCTTAGAGATGGAAGTAAATAACTTTTGTTTGTCAAGTCCCATCCAAGTTCCATCTATTGATTTTAGTTGCCTGGAAGGCTGTGTTGAGAAGGATTCTGAGACTTTGTTTGCAGTTATCCACCATAAAGAATCTGCCAAAACTAAGAAGTAATGTCTATTACAGGTGGGGAGGGGAAGCGACAGTGGCCATGCCATGTGCTTAACCATCCCTGACAGTCCAATGTGCTAATTTTAGACATGAAAAAACAGAGACCCAGAGAGGCAAAGTGATTTGCCTGAAGCCGCAGAATTAATTAGTGGCAGAGCTGAGACTAGGAACCAAGTAATTTGAGTCCTAGTCCACTGATCATTCCAGACAGCACAGAAACCATGTTGCTGAGGCTCTATTAATAATATTGAACAACACTGGAATGACGAAGATCCCTAAGCAAGAGTGTTGTAGAGGACATACGAACACACAGAGAGGTGGACTAGAATGAACTCTGGTTCTTTCAGCCCTGGGGGTTTATGATGCTAGATTTCTAAGAACTCTATCTGTGTTCTGATATGCCTTTTTCCTGACCACAGCAACTACTCCCACCTAAAGTGTGGGCTTTCAAAGATCTTACATGACTTAGCAACATCCTGACAACCACTACACTGTCAGTAGTTAAATCATAAGATACATAGATTATACTTCAAAGGTGATTTCTCTAGAAAATATGCCATTAGCAATGCCATGAATAAAAAAGAAAATTCACAACAGTCTATTCCTATGAACTTTCAGTAGTGAGCTATCCTCAAACCATTTTTGTTCATTTCTTTTTAAACGCTATATTTTTTAACAATATGGCTCAAGAATTGAGGCATAAAATAGCAAACAATAAGTCTTTCCCTACCCTAACTCCAGCCATCCTGTTCTGCTTTGTAGAGACAATCATTCTTATCTTGTGTTTCATTTCACACATATTTTATGGCTACAACAGTGAATATGTACAATGTCTTCCCCTTTTTAATACATAGAGTAAAGCATCATAGTATATTAAATGCACTTCACTGTATTCCACTTATATCTTGAAGCTTATTCTATATCCATATCTAAAGAACGTCATTACTTTTTATGAAAGATGCTTCCAACCTTGTGTGATAGAAAAAGCGTTATATCCTTATTTTGACATAAACGTCTCATTTAAAATATCACAACTTGATGCCAGAGGAGGGCTATAAAACACAAACACCACTCAAATGCAAACATTACTTAAGGTCACATGGATAAACTTTTAAGGGGACTTCATTCTTGCATTTATTTGGATTTCTTTATAAAACGAAACAACATATAGTGGTCACAGGTCAATAGGATAACAGTAAACCCTACTGAATCAAATTTGGACAATTTTTTTCTAAATGAAGAGAAAATAACTGAAACTTTGGTCATGAAAGCACTCTGAACAGCCTTCCTATAGGAATAAGAAATTGTTACTTCAAATTATTTCTGTACTTTTTCCAAAAAAAGAGTCATGTTGCTTACATGAATTTGTGTGTGGTGTCTGTATTCTGCTATGAGCTTCATGAAGTCAAGGATAACAGTTTGTTGCTCTTTGTGCTCTCAGCCAGAATAGGACCTTATTAACTTTTGTTGAATACATGAAATTCTATCGTAGAGAATTTTTTTTTTTTTTGAGATGGAGTCTCGCTCTGTCGCCCGGGCTGGAGTGCAGCGGCCGGATCTCAGCTCACTGCAAGCTCCGCCTCCTGGGTTTACGCCATTCTCCTGCCTCAGCCTCCCGAGTAGCTGGGACTACAGGCGCCCGCCACCATGCCCAGCTAGTTTTTTTTGTATTATTATTTTTTTTTTTAGTAGAGACGGGGTTTCACCGTGTTAGCCAGGATGGTCTCGATCTCCTGACCTCGTGATCCGCCCGTCTCGGCCTCCCAAAGTGCTGGGATTACAGGCTTGAGCCACCACGCCCGGCCTGTAGAGAATTTTTAAGTCATCTCAGAATTTACTCAGTTTGCTACTGTCAAATATACACAAAGCAGACACAGTTCTGACCCAGTAAAATTTCCCCATAAGCTATGCTTTGGGAAAAGAGTCTTAAAACCTTGTTGAGGATTTACTGGAGGTAAGAAGGCCTAGAAGTAGGAAAGCCAGAAAGTGGTGATGGAGTGATGGGATGAAGGCTAAGAAGAAATTGGATAGAGATTTATTTGAGCAAAGATCCCGCTTATGCTCTTTAACCACAGTAAGTAAGCCACCATTCTTTGTCTATACTCAAGATCATTCCTATTTAGCCCAAATGCATCATGTCTATTATTTAACATGATTCTACAAATATGTACTGAGCATCTGTGGTGGGTATACAGTGGGAACTCAATAAATTGGCATCTGAGTCAATTTTAATCCTCATGTCATATTATCATCACTTCTGTACATGTCTGATTCACTAACAGTCTATAAGAATGACAATCATGTTTTAATTTTCTTTGCATCTTAATATGAAATGGGGTCTGCTGGCCATTCAAAGTCTAATCAATAAACAGAATAGGTAACCAAGGACCTCAAGCTGGGAATGGTTGTGGGAGAAGGAAAGTGATCAAGAGATGCTTCATATGAAAATAACAATATCTACAATGAGCCTTATAGGATGAGCAATATTCCCAGAAACAGATTCTGGGGCCAAGATATGAAGCACGGAAGAAAGGAAATAATATTCAGAACAGAATGGGGAAGGCATTATTCAAGTGCACAGAGGTAGCAATATTCATGAAGTGTTTGGGAAACAATATACCATTGAGTGTTTCTAGAGCCTACAGGGACCCTGGAAAACATGAGAATGAAAAGGTAGGTTGAGTCCCAATCACAGTGGGACTTAAATGGTGTACTAAATGGTTTGAACTTTGCCTTGAAAAACAATGGTGAGCCCCCCAAATTTTGAGAATAATACATTTTTTAAAAATCAGGATTTAAGGGCAAGACAGAGCTAGGTTTATATCCTAAACTCTTAATAACTAGCAGTGTCACTTTGGATAAATCATTAAATTTCTTTGAATTTTAGTTTTTTCTCTAGAAGATGGATGTAATACCTTACTAGATTGAATTGAAGAAGTAGATGTTAAAGACCTCTATAAACTGGCAAGTACAGCATAAATATTGTCATTATAATAATAAGCTGTGTTGGCCGGGTGCGGTGGCTCAAGCCTGTAATCCCAGCACTTTGGGAGGCCAAGTCGGGTGGATCACGAGGTCAGGAGATCGAGATCATCCTGGCTAACAGGGTGAAACCCCCTCTCTACTAAAAAATACAAAAAAAAAAACTAGCCTGGCGAGGTGGCGGGCGCCTGTAGTCCCAGATACTCGGGAGGCGGAGGCAGGAGAATGGCGTAAACCTGGGAGGTGGAGCTTGGAGTGAGCTGAGATCCCGCCACTGCACCCCAGCCTGGGCGACAGAGCGAGACTCCGTCTCAATAATAATAATAATAATAATAATAATAATAATAATAAGCTGTGCTTTGGCAAAACATCTTACAAGCTAGTTGAGAATTTGTTGAGGGTGGGAGGAAGGCCTAGAAGTGGAAAAGTGAGAAAGTCATGGTAGGCTGATCGTTTGCTTGTGCAGATGAGGACAAAGCCCTATCACCCTCACCTGCAGACACAAGGACCTGACTTTGAACCCTTCCCTGAGCAAGATTCCGATAAACGGATATATCCACCAACCACTAGGCACTCTTGGGTCCACATTGTTTGATAAAATAAATCCTGGGTCAATAATCTCAATGGGATGACAAACAATTTCCTGTTGCAGGGCATTTACTGGTAGCATTGCATTTGTAGTCTTCCCAATCAGCAGTCCATTAAGCAGCTACCAAAAACACTAAGCCAAAGAAGGCTTTAAAAAAAGACATTATGTGTAAGACATTAATAATAGGGAAAGCTGGGTGTGGGGTATATGGGAACTCTGTACCATCTTCTCAGTTTTTCTGTAACTCTAAAACTGAAAAAAAAGTCTATAAAAAAATGACATTACAGGCTTAAAATAGATTTACTCATAATAGTCAAAAGCTGGAAACGGCACAGGCATCTATCTGAAGGAGAATGCATAAACAAAGTGGTACATTCATGCAATGGAATACTACTCAGCAATAAAAAGGAATAGTCTATAAATACATTCAACAACATGGATCTCAAAAAGTATTATACCAAATGAAAGAAGCCTTACACAAAAGAGTACATACTGTATGATTCTGTTTCTATGACATTCTAAAACAGGCAAAACTAATCTATGGTAGAAAAAAATCAGAATGATTGTTCCTTCTGGAGGGTGGGGGTGGGGTGAGAATTGTTTGGAAAGGGGAATGAGGAAACTTTCTGGAACGATGGTAATATTTTATATAGTTTGATAGGAGCTTTAGTTACATTTTTGTCAAATCTCAAAGAACACAAGATTGACATTTCACTTCATGTACATATTTACCTCAAAGAAAAATACTCAACAAATGTGGAACTCTAGGGAATGAAATGCATGCTAAAATATTTAGGGAGAAAGGTGCTAATGTCTGCAATTCACTTTAAATGCTATAAAAAATAAGATACACAATGGGTGGTCAAAGGAATGGATAGATGAATGGGTATGTGATACAGCAAGCATAGTAAAATACTAATGACAGAATCTAGATGGTTGATACATAGGTGTTAATTGTAAAATTCTTTCAATCTTGCTGTATGTTTGAAATTTTTCATTTAAAAATGTTAGCAAAAATAAAGAACATTTTTGGGGTTTTGTGTCTGGGTTGCGTGGCTAGGAGAAAGAGAGTAGAGAGTGTTTAAGGCCAGCCTTGTAGGCTCTTTATATTAATTAAAAATCCCTTACACTTAACTTTTTACATGAGTACAGCTGGCCCTTTCATATTCATCCTCATTTTATCCCCCAATACGATTTATGTATCTCTCATCTGTGTTTCTGTGAATGTCTTTCTTTTAGCATTTATAATATCACTTTGTAACTGTTTTCATCTCTGTATCCCCCTACTAGACCATCATGAACTCCTTGAAGGCAGGGCCTTGTCTTTCTTTTTTGATGTGTTCACAGTAACTGACACATATAGTAGACACTCACTCTAGCATTTGTTGAGAATATCCTAGGTACTCAACAAGTACAAGGTGAGCTGGCTGCTGGGGCAACCAGACCATTTTAGAGGCCACAGGGTAATGTGAAGATTTCTCATAGAAAAGCATGATTTTATGGAAGCAGTTTTGTACTTGGAAGGTGTTATAATAACTAGAAGCAGAGAGATCTGTTTGGATTTTCTCATCTAGCTTTTATCTCACCATACTGCTTCCTGAAATACTTTCTAGGCGAAGTTGGTTGGTATGTACAATAGGTTGGCCCACTCAACATCAATTCCACTCTCCTTCTAGTTAGAAAATCTGGAAAACTAAAAATCACCTTTACCAAATTTGCTTGCAGGTAATCCGCCAATTACTTGCATTCATATAAGACTGGTAAGGTGGAAATGAGGCAAAGACCATTTTCCCATTCTCTTTTGGCTGTTTCTTGTTTCTGCTGGCAAACAAGGATATAGACGTTTGATGATTTTATGCAGCTGAGGTATTCTCCAGCCTCCTGCGTGCCATGGGGCAGGTGCACTAGTAGCTTCTCAAGTCTGACCTCCCATACCCGAGACCACAGCTATGGGGTGTGGGTGTGGGTTAAATGGATCACCAGTGGTGTCCTAGGAGGTCATCTATGTAGTTCTTGACTAGAACATGCAGCTCTAGTTCTTCCTACCATTTGGTAAGCATCTAATTCCTTGCATTAAATTCTTTCCTGTTTAAAGTATCTCAAGTGATTTCCATTTCTCACAGTGACCCCTGGGTATAAAAATAAAGAAGTTTGAGTGACAAACAGCAGGTCCCTGGGGACAGGAAAGAAGGGCTTTGCATTTTGGAGTTTCTCACAAGTACCCATTCAAGAAAATGTTGAAACTTACTTTGGGCCAAGCTCTGGGCTAAGGGCTGGAATCAAGAAATAGTGGTTTGCTTTGAGATAGGAGACTCATGTTAACATGTGAAAGAAGGGCCCATAGGGATAGATGACAGAGAAGGAAGTGACGGTCAGAATAAGAATCCAAGTGAAGAGGTAGATTTATTGGGAGAGAAAAGGCTTACTCTTAGACCTCTAAAACCAAATAGTGACTATATACTTAGCATCTTATGCACAGCATATTCATTTATATTATTTCATTGTACATTTCCTCTTCCCACCCCCTCATTTTTTGGTTAACATTTGGGTGCTTTCCATATCGCAGGCACTTTAATGTATTTTCTTAATTGAACTGTGGAAGACCCTATGAAGTATAAAGTTATTAGTTCTAGAATTTGCCTGAGGTCTCACAGTTATTAATAGTAGAACCAGGCTGGGTGCAGTGGCTCATGGCTGTAATCCCAGCACTTTGGGAGACTGAGGTTAGCAGATCATTTGAGGTCAGGAGTTCGAGACCAGCCTGGCCAACATGGTGAAACCCTGTCTCTTCTTTTTTTTTTTTTTTTTTTTTTAAGAATTTCTTTTTTTTTTTTTTGAGACGGAGTCTCGCTCTGTCGCTCAGGCTGGAGTGCAGTGGCCGGATCTCAGCTCACTGCAAGCTCCGCCTCCCGGGTTCCCGCCATTCTCCTGCCTCAGCCTCCCAAGTAGCTGGGACTACAGGCACCCGCCAACGCGCCTGGCTAGTTTTTTGTATTTTTTTAGTAGAGACGGGGTTTCACCGTATTAGCCAGGATGGTCTCGATCTCCTGACCTCGTGATCCGCCCGTCTCGGCCTCCCAAAGTGCTGGGATTACAGGCTTGAGCCACCGCGCCTGGCCGTCTCTTCTAAAAAATACAAAAATTAGCAGGGCATGGTAGTGGGCACCTGTAATCCCAGTTACTTGGGAGGCTGAGGCAGGAGATTGCATGAACCCAGGAAGCGGATGTTGCAGTGAGCCAAAATCGCGCCATTGTACTCCAGTGTGGGCAACAAAACGAGACGCTGTCTCAAAAAATAAATAAAAATAAAATAAATAAATAAATAGTAGGACCAGCACTCTAACTCTTTTGATCCAAATTCTCCGTTCTTTTTTTTTTTTTTTGAGACTGAGTCTCGTTCTGTTGCCTGGCTGAGTGCAGTGGCGCCATCTAGGCTCACTGCAATCTCTGCCTCCCAGGTTCAAGCGATTCCCCTGCCTCAGCCTCCCCAGTAGCTGGGACTACAGGCGTGCACCACCACATCCAGCTAATTTGTTGTATTTTTAGTAGAGACGGGGTTTTACCATGTTGGCCAGGATGGTCTCGATCTCCTGACCTCCTGATCCGTCTGCCTTGGCCTCCCAAAGTGCTGGTATTACAGGCGTGAGCCACCGTGCCAGGCACCAAATCCTCCATTCTTAAGGGATAACAAATCCAGAATTTCAGTTCTCCAAAAGATCTAATGTGTTTAAACACATTGTACAAACATGAGGAGTTGCTATCCTTACTACAGAAAATCTCTTTCTGTAAGCTTGAAGTCCTCAGGATAAGAGGAACAGTGCCCACGCTGCTCTGGGCCTAGAAAGGGATTACAGAGGTCCTAGGCTGGCTCAGATCAGACCAAACTCACAACAGACCAACGGGATTGGAAAACAGAGACAGAGATGGAAAACCAGCGGCTGCCATCACAGCCTGGTCAGTAAGGCAGCTCTTTATCTCCTATGCCATTGTTTATAGCCCAGAGGACACCATCCGGACCTCGTAAATGAAAGTGTCCACTGGGAAGGGGAAAAAACACACACATGCCCCCTCCACACACAAAAGGACATTTGTGCTGGGCAGCCCAAGAGGCTGACACACACCAAGGGCTTGCCCCTCCTCCCTTTGCCTCTAGAAAAAGACAAGAAAGGCAGCTTTCTGGTATTTCACAAAGTGGGGAGCCTGTGGCGGGGAAGAGAACAAACCCTCTCCAAAACTGCTGACTTGATTCATCCCCAAACTGACACAATGCGGGAGGAAGACTTCAGGAAATGGGCAGATTATGTCCAAGAAAAGATTTCCTGCAAGCAGTTAACGGGAAACTTACATGAAAAGGAGAACTAAAAATACACAGGCTATTGGAAGCCAGTGGTGAGGCCCCTGGTTTTTAAAGAAGTGACAGAGGAAGCCACCAGGCTTGGGACTTTCCCTGCCCACCAACCTAGGCAGATCAACTTAACACTGGCTTTATTTGCCCGGGGGAAAAGCTTATAGGGTACTTGGTATGATTTAAATTTCAGTTCAATATTGATCAAGTCCTCACTGTTTCTGGGCTTTCTATTTATACGAGTTATGATAGCACAAAAAGAAGATAAAAGCCCCAGTGCCCTACATACATATCCTGACTCAAATGATGAGAGAAACGGATCAGTAGTACAAATGACATCCTATGTTTAAGTGAATTTTGGTTATCAAAAAATAAACCTCACAACTTAAGTAAGAGTCTAATGGGATGCAGGAAGAGGTAGCAATGGGATGCAGGAAATTTATTTACACTTGAAGGCACATGTGAGTAATGGCAAATCATAGTTCTGGCTTGAACAGTAGGGAAACTAAAAAGTCACATTAGGAGACCAACAAGTAACTATTAAGAAGTGTTGTTTATTGACTTTGAGAAAGAACCTTTCTAGGTGCTTAGAGGCAGAAGCAGGCATATGGAGTCATGCCCTAAGGTCTGAGCAGAAATTTGAAGACACAGTTTTTGCTTTTGTTTTTTTAAGAACCTTCCCCTTTGCCTTGTCTTATACCTGCAGAGACCAATTTTGCCAAATATTTATTGAGCACCAACATTGGTGCATCCCCTACAGCAGATCAAGAATCTCTTATAATTTAATGGGAAAGATTGTTCTTCAAATGACAGGAGGATAATGCTGGGCTTTGTTTCAGAGCCTGACTGGGACATGTGGCATCATCAGTATACTCTTGATCTAGTGATTTGCAGTCTTAACAGTGGAAATAGTGGGCTCCAATTACAAAGGAAAATCTTATCACTAAACATCTTCCAATCATATATATACTGATAAGACCTTCTTCCAGGATTATAATGAATATTTTGAGGCCAAAGATCTTTTGGTGACTTTTTTATTTTTTATTTTTAGAGAAAAGGTCTCACTCTGTCACTCAGACTGGAGTACAGTGGTGTGATCATGGCTCACTCCAGGCTCGAATCCTAAGCTTAAGCAATCTTCCTGCCTTAGCATCCCGAGAGCTAGGACTATAGGAATGTACCACCATGCCCAGCTAATTTAAAAAAATTTTTTTTATAGAGGTGGGGGGATCTCACTATTTTACTCAGGCTGGACTCAAACTCCTGGCCTCAAGAGATCTTTCCACCTCGGCCTCCCAAAGTGCTGGGATTACAGGTGTGAGCCACCACCCCATGCCCAGTGGCATATTTTTATACACAGTGGGAGCCAGATGTGAAGGCAGACTGAAAAACAAAATGTAGGTGGTCCTGTGTGATTAGTCTAGGGAGACTGGGTAGGGAGAACAGCAAGTTTTTCACCACGGGTGATCTAAAACTTTTTGTTATAAAATCCCAGATACTTGTTGCTGCTCTTATCTTCACTGATTTCTTGGCAGCATTTGAGACACCTGAAGGCTCCTCTCCTAAATCCTTTAGATTACCTGACACCACAATTTCCTGCATTTCTATCCTCTTTTTCAGTTCTCATAAGGATCCTTTTAAGGTCTATGATCCCTGGGATTTCATCCTCAGTTTTCTTTTGGCTTACTCTATATATTGTTTGGCGATTCATATTTCTCTTATTGTACCAAGTACTCCTAGACTGGCATCTCCAGACTATAATCTGAGACCCTCTTCAGCTGTCATGAGTTAAGCTAATAAGTTCACCTCCTTTCGGTTCCTTTCTATTTTCTACAACAGAAGGGATGAATAATAATAATTTTTTTGATGGCTATAATTTTGTAACTTTTTAAATTTTTGTGAGTACAAAGTAGGTATACATGAGATGTTTTGACACAAGCATGCAATGTGTAATAATCACATCATGGAGAATAAGGTACCCATCCTCTTAAACATTTATCCTTTGTGCTACAAATAATACGATTATATTCTTTCAGTTATTTCAAAATGTACAAATAAATTATTATTGACTATAGTCACCCTGTTGTGCAGTTAAATAGTGGGTATTATTCATTCTTTCTATTTTATTTTTGGTACCCTTTAATCATTCCCACCTCTCTTCCCACCCCTTACTCCCCTTCCCAGCCTCTGGTAACCATCCTCCTACTGTCTATCTCCACTAGTTCAATTGTTTTGATTTTCAGATCCCACAAATAAGTGAGAACATGCAATGTCTGTCTGTCTGTGCCTGACTTATTTCACTTAACATAATGATCTCCGGTTCCATCCATATTGTTGCAAACGAGAGGATCTCATTCTTTTTATGGCTGAAGAGTACTCCATTGTGTATAAAGTACCATATTTTCTTTACCCATTCAACTGTTGATAGACACTTAGATTGTTTCCAAGCCTTGGCTATTGTGAACAGTGCTGCAACAAACATGGGAGTGCATATATCTCTGTGTAAAATACTATTTCCCTTCTTTGGGGTAAATACCCAGCAGTGGGATTGCTGGATCACATGGTAGCTCTATTTTTAGTTTTTTGAGGAACCTCCAAACTGTTCTCCACAGTGGTTGTACTAATTTACATTCCCACCAATAGTGTAAGAGGGTTTCCTTTCCTCTACATCCTTGCCAGCATTTGCTATTGCCTATCTTTTGGATAAAAGCCATTTTAATTGGGGTGACATATCCCATTGTAGTTTTGATTATCTATCTCTGATGATCAATGATGTTGAGTACCTTTTCATATGCCTGTCTGCCATTTGTATGTCTTCCTTTAAGAAATGTCTATTCAACTCTTTTGCCATTTAAAAATCAGATTAGATTTTTTTTCCTGTAGAGTTGTTTGAACTCCTTATATATTCTGGTTATTAATCTCTTGTCAGATGGGCAGTCTGCAAATGTTTTCTCTCATTTTGTGGGTTGTCTCTTCATTTTAAGGACTGTCTCCTTTGCTGTGCAGAAGCTTTTTAACTTGATGTGATTCCATTTGTCCATTTTTGCTTTGGTTGTCTGTGCTTGTGGAGTTATTACATTTTTTTCTAGACTAATGTCCTGGAGATTTTCCCCAATCAGTTCTTGTAGGAGTTTCATAGTTAGAGGTTTTAGATTTAAGTCTTTAATTCATTTTGATTTGATTTTTGTATATGGTATAAGATAGGGATCTAGTTTCATTCTTCTGCATACAGATATCCAGTTTTCCCAGCACCATTTATTGAAGAAACTGTCTTTCCTCCAGTGTGTGTTCTTGGCAGCTTTGTTGAAAATGAGTTCACTGTAGGTATGTGAATTTGTTTCTGGGTTCTCTATTCTATTCCATTGGTCTACGTGTCTGTTTTTATGCCAGTGCCATGCTGTTTTGGTTACTATAGCTCTGTAGTATAATTTGAAGTCAGGTAATGTGATTCCTCAAGTTTTGTTCTTTTTGCTTAGGATAGCTTTGGTTATTCTGGGTCTTTTGTGGTTCCATATAAATTTCAGGATTGTTCTATTTCTGTGAAGAATGTCATTGGTATTGTGACAGGGAATGCACTGAATCTGTAGATTTGGGTAGTATGGACATTTTAACAATATTAATTCTTCCAATCCATGAGCATGGAATATCTTTCTATTTTCTGGTGCCCTCTTTATTTTCTTTCATCAGTGTCTTACAGTTTTCATTATAGAGATCTTTCACTTTTTTGGTTAAATTAATTCCTAGGCATTTAATTTTATTTGTGGCTACTGTAAATGGGATTACTTTTTAAAAAATTATTTTCCGGGTTGGGCGTGGTGGCTCACGCCTGTAATCCCAGTACTTTGGGAGGCAGGTGGATCACTGGAAGCCAAGAGTTCAATACCAGCCTGGCCAACATGGTGAAATCCTGTCTCTATTAAAAATACAAAACTTAGCTGGGCATCGTGATGCACACCTGTAGTCTCAGCTACTGAGTAGGCTGAGGCACGAGAATTGTTTGAACATAGGAGGTGGAGGTTGCAGTGAGCCAAGATCATGCCACTGCACTGCACCCTGAGCGACAGAGCAAGACTCCGTCTCTCAAAAAAAAAAAAAAAAAAAAAATATTTCCCAGATTGTTCACTGCTGACATATGGAAATGCTACTGATTTTTGTATGCTGATTTTGTATCCTGCAACTTTACTGAATTTATCAGTTGTAACAGTTGGGGTTTTTTTTTTTTTTTGGTGAAGTCTTTAGGTTTTTCCAAATATTAAGTTCATATCATTAGCAGACAAGGATAACTTGACTTCCTGGGTGGAAGGATAATTAACTGGCATCTTAAATCTCTAAAACCTTGGTAGAGTGCTTTGTATTATAAACAGGTAATAGTTAGAATTTTGTGTTTGTCTATGGATGTCTACACATTAAGTTTATTTTAGACCCTGGAAATAAAGGTGCCACAGTTGACGTTGCTTTTTCTATATTTAAACTATAACCATCATCAAACAGTGAAAAATGAACAGGAATAAAAAGCATGGAAACATTAAGTGGCCAAAGGGTATGAGAAAAATGTTAGGAAATTCTTGGTATCTGTGCAATTAGAAACAAAATAAACAGAAGAATTGGATTAATGACTTAAAAGTGATATATATTGAACTAAAATATGTTAGCATCTAGTCATTTCTGTTTCTAAAATATCACAGTAAAGAGAAGAAAAGCCATTGCATTCATCTGCTCAGAAATCTGGCTGTGAGTACTCTGGCATCTACCTTTCACTGTGGACTTCTGAAGACTGTAGTGCTAGCACTAACAGGGAACAACATTCAAAGAACCTTGGACTGGGCAACTAGCAACTAGCCTTGTTATTAAATGCTCCTTGCTCAATGTTCATCTAATATCTTTGGGTTCCAAGATCTCAACACATTTTTAGCATTTGGTCTCAGCAAAAGATCAGATAATCATTTGCTTCTCAGTGTAGATTTTGGTTAGTGGGTTTGATTTCCTCATCTAGTACTATTTGCCTTTTAAATCAAATGTCCAAAAAGAAATAAGGATAGTGCAAAAGGCAATATGCAAAAGGTACCAGAAGCTACTTTGCAAGGGTCTCCTTTCTGCTGTGTAGTCTCAGAAATGGCAGGGAGGGGTCAGAAGTTTTTGCCCTACTGGGAAGTAAGGCAGAATTCCCCACAGTGAAGTCACAGATAAGATTTAGTTAAGGAGAGGCTGGAAAGTAATAGAAGAATGGAATTATGTATTTTATCCCCTGACAACCAATACCGTTCTCTTAGAGGCGGGAAAAAGAGAAAGAAGGTGGAAGTTGGAGAAAAAATGGTAGAGTATTAGGCAAAGAAAATAAAAGTCTTCCCTCATAGAAGAAGAAAGCATCATTGTAATCACTCCCCATCCCTACCCTATCTCAAGTGCAGCTAATGGTGAGAAGTAGAAAATGTTTTGTCAATAAATGAACCACAAATGAGTTCCTCTCTATATTCCGTAAAGCACATTTCTATGTAGATCCTGTAATTAAGGAGTTCCAAACTTAGCTAAGAAGCCATGTACATTTTTGAAATATAAAGCAGCACAAATACAACATTAAGTCAGAAGTAATATTAGGAGTTTAGAGGCATGAGCAACTGCTGTAGTTCAGAGTGGTTTGAGAAGGCTTTATAAGCAAAAGACCTGAGGCCAGGCCAGGTCAGGTCAATATGAAGGCCTGGACTACACTATCCTTCCTAGTTGATCTTCTTTCTTTGGCTCAGTCAGCAAGGAACTTCCAAACACAAAAAAACAATAACCACCATCAGACATCTTATAAAAGTTCTCCATAAACTACAAAATGTTAAATATCATATTACCTGACTCTTCAGGAGAGCAGGACGAAGTGAGTTATCTGTTACCATCACCATCATAATAGCATTGAATGTTCAATGTTCAATTCAATTCAATGCCAGACACTGCACTGTTGGCTGGATAACATAATGCCTATTCACAATCCCTTTTCCTTGTTTGTCCTTTATTAGAGAGTCTAGGCAAACAGAATGTTTACTTTCCTAGTAACTGGAGGTATCCACATGTCAAAGTTCTGAATAATAAGACATAAGTAGAAATCTTTTGGAGGTTCCTGGGAAAGCTTTTGATTCTCTTGCTACCATGAGGCTGAAAACCAACACACTATATGGCTGGCTGGGAAAACAGAAGAAGCATCCTTGATTGTAACACTGTCTACACCAAAGGCAGCAACTGCTTATTCTAAACTTCTTGTAATGTGAGAAAAATGCGCTGTTTAACACACTATGCACTTTCTCTTACATAAACTGAAAATATCCCTGAGATAAATGCTTACCATGTGGGTAGCCAAGGTTATAAAGTAGGTAGGTGACAAAAACAGAATTTAATCCCATTTCTGACAGACCCAAAGCCCTGACCTTAATCAATACACTAACAAGGCTACACACAGTGTCACAAAAACCAGGTCTCTTAATGACCAGTAGTGTGGTTGTTCTGGTTTGAAGGACCAGTCATCCCATGATTGTTATAGCCGTTTTCCTCATTAAACTTCACATTCTGGGTACACCTTAATAATACGTTCCAAAAACAATGACTCCAAATATCACTGGGTTTTAGACTAAGGGCAACGAGAATGGATTTACTGATTCACACATATTGGTCATCTTCTTCTGATTCCCTGTACCCCCCTCAACTATTTTTTTGAGACAGAGTCTCATTCTGTTGCCCAGGCTGGAGTGCAGTGGCATGATCTCAGCTCACTACACAACCTCCACCTCCCAAATTCAAGCAATTTTTGTGCGTCAGCCTCCTGAGTAGCTGGGATTATAGGCACGTGTCACCAAACCCAGCTAATTTTTTTGTATTTTTAGTAGAGGTGGGGATTTGCCATGCTGGCCAGGCTGGTCTTGAACTCCCGTCCTCAAGTGATCCACCTGCCTCAGCCTCCCAAAGTGCTGAGATTATAGGCATGAGCCACCATGCCTGGCCCTGATTCATGACAAATCTATGACCCTCTTCTTTCATTGTGAATTTCTTTCATACTTGAAATCCAGAAAAATGTAACATTTGCCTAGCGAAACTTTCCCTGTTCTCTTTTCTTTTTATGCACCCATCTGGGGTTTCAAGATGGTCACAAGTCAGTCCTGCCCTTGTTTTTTATACAATAGACAAGGGTCATTTCAACAGACTAAGCATCAGATAACACTTAAACAGCAGACTATATCTGGAGAGCCGCTTATGCCCTACGATACAGCAAATTGGAAGATCATTCAGAAATATTTCAAAGCCCCACACAACACTGAGCTGATGGTGGCAGTGATCAACTGTTGGCAGCTGTTAAGGTTCTCATGAAATGCACTCCTCATCTCATCTGTTCTGTGGTTATGACTGGCCATTACATAGGAGGATTAATGGGGCTGCTTTTGACTGTCATGGAAAGTGTAAGATATGTTCTTTATATAGATCCCTAAGAGCAAACATCTCCTCTGCAGAGCTGATAGGTCACCCGCCTCAACCAATTAGCTAATTGTCTGAAATCATCCCTCACAGACCACGAAAAACAGTCTTGTAAATAAACTCTGTTCATACAGAAAGCAAGAGCCTTTTGTTTCCTTTTGAAGACCTTATTCAACTCTAAGGCCCCCTTCCATCCACAAAATTCTAAATTCTACAAATGTGAACAATCAGCACCAATGAATGAATCCTTCCAGCTTTATAGCGAATAAGTGCTTTTTTGACTATGGGTTGTTTTTCTTTTTAAAGAGAAAATTGTTTTTTAAATGTAGCTTCCTGACTGCACCAGGTGTGAAATGGTAAATAAAAGAACAAGCAGTTGTGTTGACCATCTTTGGTTGTTTCCGTCAAAGCTTACCAGACTGATGTCATTCTGGATGTTTTCTATTCTGCTTACCAAGTTCGGTCTTCTTAGAAAAAGCCTGTAGAATGACTGCCCTAATCCTAATCAAAACATACCATCAGATTCTAAAAGCTCAGGGCTATCTGGGAGATTGGTAGCTAGCTCTCCCTGAATAGAGGAGTGAGTAGCCGCTTTTTCATGGCTAATTCTAGGAACTGGCAAGACAGTCTTCCTCTTTGGCCTCCTGGGATGAACAAAGATGGGCTGAGAATCAGTGATGTTGCCCTAAGTGACAAGATGCCTTTATTCACCCTGTGCATACAGCCTGTCATGGACCCTTATTTTGCTGCTCCCAAATATAGTATTATTTTATTCAGATTTCTACCCTTTCCTGTGCCATTCCTCCTATCACTTTGAAATCTTTCTTCAAAAGTCTAAAATTCCACAAATGAAGATGAACAAAGGGAAAGCCTACATCTGTCTCATCTGGGAACCCTGGAAAAGCTACACTGGTCATGAGAAGAGGCAAAAAAAAAAAAAAAAAGAAAAAAAATGGGCAGGAGTTTAGTAAGACTGGGGGAAGAGAGAAAAGGAAACTCCCCAGGAAAGGAAGAAAATAAAGTATTTACCATGTGACAGATACCATGCTAAGTACTTACACATAAATTCTCATCTATACCTCACAACCGATGACCCTAGGAAAGGGTGTATCTCTCAAAGCCTTTAACCAGTTTAAGAAATTTGCCCAAGGTAAATCTAGGTCTCAAACCCAGATCTGGCTCAAAATCATCTCTGTCCTCATCACAATGGTGAGCAGCCGCATGGAAGCAGGAAGGGACAAGGCTCATTTAAGGAACAGTAAACTTCCCTCCCACCTCCCTACTACCATGCCCAAGATATTTTTCATCTTCAGCAACATTCAAAGATGCTCTTTCTTGATGCCTATAAAATGAAATCAAGTTCATATACCTGGCATTAAAAGTGACTCCAGCTCAGTTAGAAGCTCCTGATTATATCTACTATCTTACTTTACCCCGTACCCCATCACTTTATTCTTGAGTCTATGGTTTTACATCTCTCATCCAATAAAGGAAGCATTTGCTTTTATTGGATATATTCATGTATTCATTCAACATTTATTAAATGCCTATTATGTGTCATTTCTTCAATACACTTTTATTGAGCAATTGCTGTGCTCTAGGCATTACTTAAGAGCCTGTGAATAGAGAAATAAGAAAGGGGATAATATTGGTAAATGGTAAATATTGGAGAATGACAACGAGATATATTTAGGGAATCAGTATAGCATACTAAATGTTGGTGTGACAGGAGATACCAATGTAGCCCCCTTGAATAATCATTGCCTTTAGATGTGCTGAGCTGAGTCACTAGCAGATCTGGGATTAAGGCTTAGGTATAGTTTAAGTTCAATTCAAATATGTCATCAAATGGAGATGATGAAAGAAGCAACCATAATGATCCTGCACTAGGGTCATCAGCTCCAGGACTGCCAATGGTTTCTTAAAAGATATCATTTAATGCCCATGCTCATGAATCTCATCAAATAGTCAACAATTTCACTTTGGTTACACCTAATGTCACTCTTGGGGTCTTGTTTAAATGGTGACTCCTAAAGAACAAATATTCAGGACCTGCTAGGTACTTGCCCGCCATACTCTTCGTTTCACAAAACTCACCTTTTCAAGATGTTACCAAAGGTCTAATTCCCTCATTTGTCTCTCTATTGCTAGCCTATCCTTTGTCTCAGTTACTCCTCTCTTCAGGGATCTTCTACATCCCATCACTTCTCAAAATTTCTGATCCAAGTTATCATCTGAATGGCTAAGTGCAATGTTTAAAAATGCCTCAGAATCTCCACCAGCCTGTGTGGAAGAGAGACAAAGGTCAGTGTGTTTTGTGCTCCCCTCCCCATGGACAGTGCCTAATGAATTCTGGCCAGAGCCAAAACAATGAAATTATTTATCTCCACCTCCACTATTGATGCATAGCAGAAATAAATATAGGGATCACCACCTTCTGTGCACATGCAAGTAAATATACTTGCAGAGACAAAAATTTCAACCTACAATTTCAGTTTTTCTCGCCTTTTGCTTACACTCTAGTGAATGCTATCAATGGATCTGCCCTGAACCTACCCTCTGTGCCTCTTCTTAAGATCATTCTCACATCTCATTACTCCCAGCCTTATTCTCTGTTGAAATTAAACTCCTCCTTCAAGGCTTACCTTAAATGCCACCTCCTCTAGGCTGTTGTCCTTGATCTTTAAAATACAATACAAACCCTCCCTCCTCCAAACCCCTTCAAGACTTTGCACTTTTTTTTTTTTTTTTTTTTTGAGATAGTCTTGCTCTGTCACCCAGGCTGGAGTGCAGTGGCACATCTAGGCTCACTGCAAGCTCCACCTCCCGGGTTCATGCCATTCTCCTGCCTCAGCCTCCCAAGTAGCTGGGACTACAGGCGCCCGCTGCCACGCCCAGCTAATTTTTGTATTTTTAGTAGAGACGGGGTTTCACCATGTTAGCCAGGATGGTCTCGATCTCCTGACCTCGTGATCCACCGGCCTCGGCCTCCCAAAGTGCTGGGATTACAGGCGTGGGCCACCGCACCCAGCCTGCACTTCTTGTTAGATATCACAAAAAGACTTGTGTGGTAGCTTCTTTTTTGTAAATTGGTTTTGAGGCCAAGGTTCACATCATTTAGACATCCTCCATAGTTCCTAGTACAGAACATGTATTTAGTACAAGTAGGAGGCTCTTAAGCACTTGATGAAATAATAAAATACCACTTTCAATGAGCTTTTCCATACATTACTTCAGGGTATGATTATCCCAGTTTTACAAATAAAAGAGGCTCAGAAAAGTTTAGTGATTCAGAAAAGAGGCCAAATTTTCCACAGAAGCTGAGATAAAAGACCCACATAAGGGGTTCAGATGTGAATGTAGGTACCCTTGAGTAATTGCTCTCACCTTTTATTGAATAACCCACTGAGAATATAAATTAGTTACTTTTTGAGGAATCAACTTATCAATATGTATATCAGGAGTCTTAAGAAATTCATAATCTGAACAGTTTATCTATTTCTAGAAACCCACCATAAGAAAATATCTAGAGATGTAGACTGACTTACACATGACGATAACCATCATACTGTTGTTAAAAATAGTGATGAGATGACTGAAATCTTCTGCTTCCCTGTTGACAGACTGAAAATTCGTTTTCCTCCCAAACCCCAAAGAAGTGTCAATGTAGTACAAGAAGGAATAATGTAATTAGAGGAGGGAGAGAGGGAAGGGGGTAGGGAGAGAGGGAGGGAGGAAGGGAGAGATAGGGAGGGGAGGGAGGCAGGAAGGGAGAAAGAGGGAGGAAGAGAGAGAGAGAGGGAGGAAGAGGGAGAGAGAAGGAAGAAGAGGGAGAGAGAGGGAGAGGAATAAGGGCAAACAGACAGACTAGACATTCTTAACTATTTTCAAAAGATGGAAATAGATGAGATTATATTGGTAAATGTACATCACTGCAGACATACTACAATGCTGACGTATCATAACCCATCCAAAGAAGCCAGGTTCAGGAACATGGGGAAAGGCTGTATGCGGCAGCCACTGCTGCTTCTTGGGAATTACAGCAACACTGTCAAATATACATGAAGCATGAGGCACATATGTGATTTTAAAATTTATAGTAGCCACATTTAAAATGTAAAAAGAAACAGGTGAAATTAATTTTCATATATTTTAGCCTAATATATCTAAAATATTATCATTTCAATATATAATCAATATAAAAATACTATGTATATTTTTGCTTACTTTTGTTCGAAGTCTTTAAAATCTAGTGTGTATTTGATACTTGTAGCACATCTCACTTCAGATAAGCCAGATTTTGAGTACTCAACAGACTGGGTAGCCAGAAGCTACCATACTGAATAGCACAGAATTAGACAATAAGGAGAGTAACAGCAGGAAAAGGAGTAGAAATCAAAGTGATGAGTTGAAGGACTGTCTATAGAACAGCTGAGCAAAACATTTTAGATATGCAAGGAGTTAGAAAGTTTAACTCCTGTGTACTCTTTCTGAACAAATTACCAGGGATAATTTACAGCAAAATTAAAAAGGGTTTTAAGAAATAGGATGACATGGCATGCGAGAAAGATTTAACTCAGGATTTCAATGCAGGCCTTGAAATTAGAACAGGAACTCTGAGGACTTAGAGAAAAATGTGTCAAGATGAAAGTCATTTTCCTATAACAAATGTATGATTAAAAAGCTAAGCGATCTTAGTCATAAGGTAAAGGCAGATGCTTTTTTTCTTCAATCAGGAAAAACATCTCCAATTAAGATAAAAAAAGCAATTAAAAATTCCAAGGTAAACAAAAAGCAAAGACAAGGTATAAATGCAAAGGAAAGAAAATGTGGCAAGTGACAGAAAGAGAATCTATTTGATCTTGATGTCTGGAATATTCTCTTTTAAATATTGCAGGCTTAATATCATCAAATTTTATTTTTGTCCTATGGGTCAAATTACGAAACTCAGCTATGCTGTGAATATTTACATGACTATAGTGTTGCAAAGCATATTTATTGTTTTTTAATTCTTAGAGTCAATCACAAACAAAACCAAAGATATTTCATAGATCTAATTGTAAATGTTATTCATCCATACAATGAACACTTTAAGGAGAAAAAAAATTAATTCCTTCATTTTACGTGTTGGACAGTCAAAATATTCTGTATACAGTTATGGAGGGAAAAACAGAATTTTAGGTATAATTGATAAGCTGCATAAGACAAGTCTGCCTAAAGGCTTTAATGATTCAACAATATCTTTTTTTTTTTTTTTTGAGGCGGAGTCTCGCTCTGTCGCCCAGACTGGAGTGCAGTGGCGCAATCTCGGCTCACTGCAAGCTCCGCCTCCCGGGTTCACGCCATTCTCCTGCCTCAGCCTCCCGAGTAGCTGGAACTACAGGCGCCCGCCACCTCGCCCGGCTAGTTTTTTTGTATTTTTAGTAGACACGGGGTTTCACCATGTTAGCCAGGATGGTCTCGATCTCCTGACCTCGTGATCCGCCCGTCTCGGGCTCCCAAAGTGCTGGGATTACAGGCTTGAGCCACCGCGCACGGCCAACAATATCTTTTTGTAAAAAACGAGGACACAGGGTCCAATGTCTTGGTGGCACAAAAATAGTTTAATGAGTGAGTCACACTGTAGCCATTAAATTATCCTCAAAATTTATAATAAACTTTATAATAAGCATTTTTTTTTTTTTTTTTTTTTGTTGAGATGGAGTCTCGCTCTGTCGCCCAGGCTGGAGTGCGGTGGCCGGATCTCAGCTCACTGCAAGCTCCGCCTCCCGGGTTTACGCCATTCTCTCGCCTCAGCCTCCCAAGTAGCTGGGACTACAGGCGCCCGCCATCTCGCCCGGCTAATTTTTTGTATTTTTTTTTAGTAGAGACGGGGTTTCACCGTGTTAGCCAGGATGGTCTCGATCTCCTGACCTCGTGATCCGCCCGTCTCGGCCTCCCAAAGTGCTGGGATTACAGGCTTGAGCCACCACGCCCGGCCTATAATAAGCATTTTTAAGCTTACAACATTAAGTGAAATAAACTGTACCCAGGCTAGGTGCTGTGGCACAGGCCTGTAATCCTGGCACAGGAGGGAGGGAGGCGGGTGAATCACTTGAGCTTAGGGGTTCAAGACCAGCCTGGGAAACATGGCAAAACCCCATCTCTACTAAACATACAAAAATTAGCTAGGCATGGTGGCATGCGCCTACAGTCCCAACTACTCGGAAGCTGAGGTAGGAGGATTCCTTGAGCTCAGGAGGCGGAGGCTGCAGTGAGCCAAGATCGCACCATTGACTCCAGCCTGGGCAATGGGAGTGAATTCCTGTCTCAAAAACAAAAAATTGTACCCAAAATTGTAGAGAGAATACAAACACTAGGCAAACAGATGAAACTAGAGCTGTATTTATCTGTTACAGTTACATAGTCACCTGGCTTTAGAAAGGCAATCCTGCAAAGGTTTAGGAATTTGGTTGAGAAGGCAAAAGTGGTACAAGTAAAGAGTCAGGTAGAAGTGCTTCTTCTTGGTACTAATTCTGATCTATCTCTCTGTAACTAACTCCTATTCCTCAACACACACATTTTGTAATTCATTAAATATTCACAGGTTCAGATTCTCAAGGCTACCTGAATAATGTAGGGTGGCCTCGGCACCATTAAACTGTGCAGGATAGTCAAGGGAGAGGCTTCTTGGAAGAACTACGCCTTGAGCTGCATCTCGAAGAATGTACAAGTTTGAAAATGGTATTTGAGAGTCTACAGAAGTTTTAGTAGGCAAAAAGGAGGCAGAGGCCAGCACCCCAGACTGAAATGGAAAGGAACTTCTCGTGGAACAGAAGAAAATGACGCCAACTGAAAGGCCCGGTAACCAGAAGATAGTGGGAGACACCGACTGTCCTCATCCTACCAGCTAACACACAGATTGGTGTTTCTCAGGGCTCTGCTTCCCAAGACAGAGGTATAACTCTCCCAAATTTGTTATCAGATTTCCCATTCTCTCCCACCAATTTATATTTGATCCTCTCTGTATTAGACAGATAAACTGTCTTTTCTCCTCCACTCCTTTCCTAAATCACACTGTTGCCCATAAGATAAATTTCTCACTAGCAAATAATTGCATCACAGAGAGTAGAGTTTGCTTACAGAGACTCAGGACAATCAACTTGACAGCTGTAAAAAATTAAAAATAAATTTAAAAATAACAGGAAGAATGACTACAATTCTTCACTCTTCATGGCTGGGCTTTGAAATCAGAATGCCCAGATTAGCCAAAGTGAAAGCAATAAATCTGTTAAGGCACCTTAAATAGGGTTCCGTACTCAAAAAATACCCTTTATAAGCCTCCAACACCCCATTATTCAGACTTTTTATGAGTGAGTACCTCACATCCTTACTCTTCGGAAAGAGATATAAATAAAAGAGAACAGAAGGAAATAATATAAGCACACACATATGCCAGACACTGTGTAACAAACCCATAAAGTACTTGTTACTCCCATTTTACAGAATAGGAAATTGAACTTCATAAAGACTGGGTGATTTGCTAGCTATGTAAATACTGGAGCTGGGATTCAAATGTAGGTACTTCTCACTTTAAAGCTCCATATTCTTCCCCCTACATCATGCTGCCTGAGAAGAGAAGAGAAGAGGAGAATTTACCAAGTCTACATTAACGAGAAGCAAGAACAGAGAGGTATGGGCATCTATACCTCTCTTTGCATCCCTTCCCCATTTTTTTTTGGAAAAGAAACAAAATATTCCTGCTAGGTAAGACTCAGAGACTCTTTCAAGATGACAAAAGTGAATAGCCTCCAACAGACCTTTCTTTTTAGAGAGGGGCATTAAGTATCAGAGCCAGGGGACCTCTTGCATGATTCTGTCATGGCTCAAGGAAAATTTTAAGAAAAATACTGTTTACCTAGTTTGACCACAGCATCTAAAAGAATCCAGAAGGAGTGGTGAGGCAGAGAAAGGGAGAGAAAGGAGACTGACTCACTATTTGTTTTCCAAAAATAAAAACTCAAACCAAACACAGTGGGACTGAGCCATCCAGCTGGGTGCTCTAAGGATTAACTGTGTGTGTGGCCAAGTACTTAACTTCATCTTTCTGATGGACCAGCTATAAAACAGAAAAAAAGTTCAGTATAAGGCTCCTTATCAAGAGGGTACCAAGAAAGTTGTATTTATAGCTTTTGAGATACAGACAGACCTAAGCAAATGGCTTGACATGAAACCCCTGGTTCTAGTTCCCAGCACCCTTGCTGTGGCCAACGTCGTAAGGTTGGGTTTGGAGATCCGAATGTCTTCAGAGTGTCAAGTACCATCTCATATTTTTATATCCTCCTCATAGGGTACAGCTGGGCGATTTCATATGGATCCAAATTGATGTTGAAAACAGTGCCAACATAATACGGTAGAAAGAACATGGGCTTTGGAGTTGGGCAATCATGGACTTGAGCCTTAGTTGTATGATTTGAGTAAGTTAGTATTTCTGAGACTTGTTTTCTTCATCATTAAAATGAGGATAATTATCTTAGAACATTCATGTCTTGAGAAATAAGTTCCTGATACATAATAGACACTTACTTAAAAGGTAATTCCCATATTAGCCCTTGCTTCACACCATATACAAACATTAACTTGAACTGGATTATAGACCTAAATATAAAAGCTAAAACAACTCCTACAAGAAAACATAGGAGAAAAATCTTTGTGACCTTTAAGTAAACAAAAAGCATAAATCATAAAAGAAAAACTGAAAACTAAGCTTCATCAAAATTCAAAGCTTTTGTTCCTCAAATGATACAATTAAGAGAAGGAAAGGGCATGCCACAAACTGGGAGAACATACAGTTGAACCTTGAACAACATGGGGGTTAGGGGCATGGCTCCCTCCAATGCAGTCAAAATCCATGTACAACTTTTGACTCCCCTGAAACTTAACTACTATAAACAGTGGAATAACACATACTTGGTATGTTATATATATTATGTATTGCATTTTTACAGTAAAGATAGAGAAAAGAATATCATAGGAAGATTAAAATGTATTTAGTATTGATTAAGTGGAAGTGGATCATCACAAAGGTCTTTGTCTTCATCTTGACATTGAGTAGGCTGAGGAGAAGGAGGAAAAGAAGGGGTTAGACTTGCTGTCTCAGCAGTGACAGAAGCAGAAGAGGTAGAGGAGGTAGACGGGGAGGCAGGAGAGGCAAGCCCACTCAGTGTCACTTTTACTGAAAAGAATCCAAGCATAAACGGACCCATGCAGTTCAAGGCCATTTTGTTCAAGGATCAACTGTATTCACATGTTTTCACAGATTGAAAGAAATGTTTAATATATTTCTATCTTACAAAGAACTGGTAGCCAGATCATAAAAGGAACTTATACAACTCAGTAAGAAGATAAATGACACAATTTTTTAAATGGGCAAAAGATTCGAACAGATACTACACAAAAGAAGATAGTATACAAAATGCCAATTAGCACATGGTGCTCAACATCACTAGACATCAGAGAAACAAATGAAAACCACAATGAATACCATAACATATAAACCCATTAGAATGACTAAAATTACAAAGGCTGATCACACTAAGTACTTCTGAGGTTGTGAAGCAACTGGAAATCACAGACGCTGTTGATACGAAAGTAAAACAATACAGTTTGGAAGTTTCTCAAAAAGTTTAACACGTATCTACCATATGACTGAGCCATTCAACTTCTGGGTATACCTGGCAGAAATGAAAATGTGTGCTCCGCAGAAAGATTTGCAAGTGAATGTTCATATCAGCTTTATTTAAAATAGCCAGAAACAAGAAAGAACCCAATATCTATCAATAGGTGGTATATCCACACAATGGAATACTACTCAGCAATAACACGGATACATGCAACAACATGGACACATCCAGAAATCACTATGCTGAGTGAAATAAGCCACACAAAAAGTGTACATACTGTACTCCTATAAAATGCAAACTAATTTAGAGTGACAAAGAACAGAGGAGTGCTTGCCTGGGGCTAGGGGCAAAGAAAGGGACAGACTGCAAAGGTGCAAGAGGAATGTTTTGGGGATGATGCCAGTGTTCTACATCTTCATTGTAGTGCTTGTTTCATGAGTACGGATGGACACCTATCAGACTCATTAAATGTACACAGATATAATTTACTGTGTGTTAATTATCCTTTGAAGTGGATAAGGAAAAAAAGTAATTTCCTTTGCCACTCCTGCTGCCACTGGAATCAAGTTAACAAGCTACTACCTCCCATCTCACGATCACTGGGAAAACAGGAAGCTGTATAGAAGTTGGTGAGAAAATGAGTGGTATTGCAAAAAACATTTCTTGATTATTAATGAGGTGTTTGGCACTAAGTTACAAATCATCTTACTTAATTCTAACACTTTTGATGAGGTAGGCACTATCATCTCTATTACAGATAAGAAAACAGGCTCAGAAAGTTTAAAGAACTCATTGAAAGTCACCCAGATAGTAAACAGTAGATTTGGATTCAACAATGTATGCTGGCATCAGGCCAGATAAACTTACCTTCCAATGCTATTATTCCCTACAGTGCTTAGGGCATCCTCAGAAAGGAAAAGCCCCGATAGCCTAGGGACAAGAAGAGTTGCTAGAGATTTCCTTCATCAGGACTGAGAAATCCTCTCAAGTAGGGGAGATTTTTTTCTTTTTAATTTTTTTTTAATAGGGGAGTTTTAGCAGCCTTTTTCAAAGCAGCTTGGGAGAGTGGGAGGTGGGGTACACCTCTGCTTCTGGAGCCGAGGAGAATCCTCTCACTTGGCTCCAGCATTTGCTGGTATTTTGTTAACTTTTGGCTCCTCCACAGTCACCCACCCACTGGTTTCCCAGAGTAAAAATGCCAAAATAGCTTGGCTGAACAGGCGAATGGATCACAGATGACAGAGGTAAAAAAAAAAAAAAAAAAAAAAAAAGGAAAAAAAAAAGGAAAGAAAATCAAGAAGCTCTGTAATATGTTTCTTTTTAAAGGTAAAAACAAATTGCACACTTCCTCATTCTTATTCTCTTTGAGTTGTCTGTCTTGTGAAACATTCTGTTGTCTATATTTTCATTCATCACATTGGAAAAAGTTAGGCAAATGGGTCATGCTGAAAGTTTAAGTAAATTTACCGTCTTCCTATTTCAGACCAGCTGTAGTCCATCTTCCCTGAAGCCTGGCCAACAGATCAAGGAGAACACGGCTTGAGCTGCAAAAACAGACCACAGAGAGAAACCCTGGGAAACTAGGCTCTAGGGGGTAGCTCAGGAGGGGAACCCACACTGTGGAGGGACAGTAAAGAGGCCTGGGTGCCGGGATTAACGCTAATCATCCGTGAGACTCTGGCAAGACATGCTCTCCCTCAGAACTTCCAAAGACTGGAATGATCAGGTTTTTCAACTTTTAACAAAGGCCCAGCGTTTCTAACCAAATATAATCTCCCTAAACCCTCAGTTTCTCATGCACTTCCTCTTTGAGGACTGCTGTGCTGCCTGTTTATTCCCCAGAAACCAAGTTTCACTTTCTGAAATCTTATAAAGCCAAGCGACTTTTCATTGTTTCACTATAAATTATGATACCAAATAAAAACTTCTAAAAAGTATATACAAGGATAAACTGAAATTCAGCCATAAGCCTGAGTGTGTGTTATTGAGAGTCAGGGACTAAATGCTCTAAAACAAACTGTGATGTTTTCTGGTTGTTCCTCATTTCCATTCCTGACTTAGCCTGAACTGCAATTTTACTAAAGCTCCTTTGCTTCCCCTTCACACACGTTAAGAATTCACCATAGGAACATGTGCTTTTGTGCTCATTGAACTAAAGCCTCCTCCCCAAACTATGCTCTGCCAAGTTGTTTCTGGTAAGCAACTTTGGAAAATAAAAATTCCCTAGACATTCTGAACAGTGGTATGAGAGGAAGACACACAACCCGGCAGGGGAACTGAAACATTCCCCCTTGTGTCCACTTCTGTCCTGGGAGGATGGGGGAAGGAAGTCGTGGAAGAAGCTTTTTAGAGGAAATAGACTCGCAGGACTTTTGCTGCAAACAATTGGGTACTGTATCCAGCTGTTGACTGAGGCAACTGTCAGCTCAAAACCACGTGGAGAACAAGGGAGTCAGAGTTCCTTCTCCTAAAATAGGACAGGACTACACTTCTGTTTCACATGTCATAGCCTAGTACCTATACTCCAGCTCTCAAGCCCATTCTCAGTGTTAAAAGGGGCCTTCGGCATCCTTTACCCAGTGGCCTTTTTTTTTTTTTTTTTTTTTAAAGAAGTGGAATTATTTATTTCTATATACAAGATTCTGTATAGAAGCATAATGTAGAAGTAAAAGCAGAACTGCTCTGGGGGCAGGGGATGCAGGCAGAGAGCTCTGCCAGCTGAGCTGCTGTCATCCCTTTCATCAAGCAACTCTCTGGATTCCCAGGGCCACAGGGAACACTAAAAGGTCTTTGTTGATTCTCAGCCTGGGATTCATGGTACCTGTGGAGAGATGAACACATAAATGACCATGCCCTTCATTTGATTCAGTAGAGGGGTGGTACGAGCTTTGGTTCTCACATCTTCTCCTTCAATAATATCATTAACTCCCAGTGCTTCGTTTACCATTTCTACGTGAAAGAGTCTCACGCTGTACATTTTTAGACACGATCTCCCTACTTAAAGCCAAGCATCTAAAGCATACTGCTGGGAGGAGACCAGCAGGGAGCTGGGTAACTAGATAGGGAACTGGAAGTCTGGCAGCAGAATTCCAAGTGTTTGGTTCCCAAATCCAGGACCAGGACTCTAATTCCAAGGAGACTGGTGAGAGAAAACAGTAATGGGAGTCTTGACCAAAAGGAACCAATTCTAAAAAGAACTGGGGGGGCCAGGTCAGGCACAGTGCCTGTAATTCGAGCACTTTGGGAGGCCGAAGTGGAAGGATCACTTGAGGTCAGGAGTTCAAGACCAGCCTGGGTAACACAGTGAAACCCTGTCTCTAATAAAAATACAAAACAGGCCGGGCGCGGTGGCTCAAGCCTGTAATCCCAGCACTTTGGGAGGCCGAGACGGGCGGATCACGAGGTCAGGAGATCGAGACCATCCTGGCTAATATGGTGAAACCCCGTCTCTACTAAAAAATACAAAAAACTAGCCGGGTGAGGTGGCGGGCGCCTGTAGTCCCAGCTACTCGGGAGGCTGAGGCAGGAGAATGGCATAAACCCGGGAGGCAGAGCTTGCAGTGAGCTGAGATCCGGCCACTGCACTCCAGCCTGGGCGACAGAGCCAGACTCCGTCTCAAAAAAATAAAAAAAATAAAAAATAAATAAAAAATAAAAAAATAAAAATACAAAACATTAGCTGGGCGTGGTGGTAGGTGCCTGTAATCCCAGATACTTGGGAGGCTGAGGCAGGAGAATCGCTTGAATCCGGGAGGCAGAGGTTACAGTAAGCCGAGATCATGCCATTGCACTCCAGCCTGGGCAACACGACCGAGATTCCGTCTCAAACAAACAAGCAAACAAACACACACACACATACAAAACAATTAGGGGCCAAAGTCAGACAGGGACTAGTTTTAAGGCTGACTTGATGCTGACTCCCAGAAGCCTGGATCAGGCTCTTAAATCTCATGCCATGTCATCCCCGTTACATGCAGGATGGCTTCACAAAACCCGTCATAAGGCACGAGAGGACAGAGCTCAGCAGAGCTTCACAGCTCAGGGTGTCTGCGCCTAGCCTGCCTAGCAAGTTGAAAGTATGTAATAAGCTGAAAGGATGCAGACCAGATACTCTTAACACTTTTTAGGTCACTCACTGAGAGACCAAATAGCCATTTCTCCCTTCACCCTTGTTACAGAATTCATATTTTGTTCAGAGAACTGGTGAGATCTGATGGTATCAGGGAAGGTAAATCCCCTCCCTTTACCCCAAGGGCTGAATCAAAATCAATTATACAAATCCCATTCCTCATTGCTAGGAATAATCTAGAGGTGGGCATGTGACCTAGTCCTGGCCAAAAAAACATAAGGGGTTTTCTGGGGAGGGAAAGTGCCTGATTTTCCTGATGACATGCTTGAGCCGCTGAAAGAATGCTGAAACTTCCGGCCTCTTGCTTTGCTAAATGAATATCAAAGTCCTTATGATTTAAGTCACTATTAGTCAGATTTTCTGTTAACTGCAGCTAAAAGTTCTCCTGACCTGCTGACCCACTTGAGAATCAGATTAAAACTATGAGTCCTATATCCTGCAACCTCTATTATATGGGTACATAGAGTATTTTACCTATAATTTTTGAAGGTTCACAGATTTCAGATCAAGAATCCTTATTCAAGACCAGTAGTTCTCAGGCCGGGCACGGTGGCTCAAGCCTGTAATCCCAGCACTTTGGGAGGCCGAGACGGGCGGATCATGAGGTCAGCAGATCGAGACCATCCTGGCTAACACTGTGAAACCCCGTCTCTACTAAAAAAAATACAAAAAACTAGCCGGGCGACGTGGCGGGCGCCTATAGTCCCAGCTACTCGGGAGGCTGAGGCAGGAGAATGGCGAGAACCCGGAAGGCGGAGCTTGCAGTGAGCTGAGATCCGGCCACTGCACTCCAGCCCGGGCGACAGAGCGAGACTCCACCTCAAAAAAAAAAAAAAGACCAGTAGTTCTCAAAAATTGGTCCCCGTACCAGCAGCATGAGCATTATCTAGAAGCTTGTTACAAATGTAGCTTCTCCAGCCCTACCCCAGATCTACTGAATCAGAAACTCTGGGAATGGGAGCCAGGAGTGGTGGCATGCACCTGTAACCCCAGCACTTTGGGAGGCTGAGGTGGGCGGATCACTTAAGATCAGGAGTTGCAGACCAGCCTGGCCAACATGGTGAAACCTCGTCTGTACTAAAAATACAAAAATTAGCTGGCATGGTGGTGTGTGCCCGTAATCCCAGCTACTCAGGAAGCTGAGGCAGGAGAATCACCTGAACCCAGAAAGCAGAGGTTGCAGTGAGCCGAGATCGTACCCTTGCACTCCAGCCTGGGTCAAAGAGTGAGACTTTGTCTCGAAAAAAAAAAGAAACACTGGAAGAAACTCTGGGGATGGGGCCCAACATATTTTACAGACTAATGATATGATTCATGACAAAATCTGAGGACCACTGCTTTGAGCCCAGCATTATTCAATAGAATTTCCTGTGATAATAGAAATGTTTACATCTGTGCTGTCCAGAATGGTTTCTACTAGCAACATATGTCTACTGAGCACTTGTGGCTAGTACAACTCAGAAACTGAATTTTTAATTTTACTTGGTTTTAATTTATTAAAAGTTAAATAACTGCCTATGGCTAATGACTACTGTATTGGACAGTGCAACTCTAGATAAATATAAGGTATTTTATATTGCCAAATAGCTCCTGGTACTAAACTACAAAATAAAGAAGTGGTTCTCAAACTTCAGTGTGCATCAGAATCACCGGAAAGCTTGGTGAAACACAGACTGAAGGCTCCCAGCCTAGAATTTGTGATTCAGCAGCTCTGGCTTGGGGGCCTGACAATTTGCATTTCTAACGGGATCTTACGTGGTGTTGGTGCTGTTGGTCCAGGGATGGCACTTTGAGAACCACTGAAATAAGGAAAACTTGCCGTCTTCCTATAACCTGTGCCATGGGCCCAGCAGATGCTTGATATTACTGAAAGAATGATGGCTACCCTCTAACAAAGGAACACTTTTGGAAGTGTCCACTGTGTTCCAGAGACCATGATTACCTCCTCATCATCATCAGGTGGCAGGCTGTATGTTTTGAAAGAGATTCATAGAAAGGTTTGCTTAAGGCACTCAGTCTTATTGCTTACTTCTCTTTGTTTTAAAGTATTAATTCATAAATTATTTAGGTCTAGGCAAGTTTGTGAAAGAATATACATATGTGATATTAGTACAGATCATATCACATGTACTGTACTATATCATATCATATGTATTGTATCATATATATGACATATATAATATATAATATATATGTCACATATATGTCATATATGTAATATATGTGTCCAGAATTGCTGAAAACTAAAATATTCAAGAGTTAAAAAGGCTTTTGACACCACAATGGTGGCATGAATGACAATACGACTTGTCATCTGGAGTGGGGGCTAGGCTTTCTCAAATAACACCACATAGGAAATCATGTGTGCCAAAGACCTGGTCTGGACAGCAATACAGCTTTCAGCATTAATGGGAAAGGCAAGAATCAAGGACAAACACACAGGGGACTTTTCTGAAGGTCAAAAAAGCAACAATAAATACCAAGCCCAGAAAAGCTTTTAGATCTGACCTTTTCCTGTGCTGAAGCCATTCGCCTTCCAGCATCTTCAATCTAATAGACTGAAGTGGGCTGAAATGGCTCTTAGGAGAGAACTGGGCTACTCTTTTCCTTAATGCTGCCTCTCCACCACTACTCAAGCAGCAGCAGCATTACTGGTAATTACAACATTATGCCATAATGGAACACATGCGGTGCAAGTGAAACAGCCTGGCGGCTCCCCAGTTGAGGAGACAAGAAAAGGACTCCCCTTTCACTGTTCAATTTCTATTAACTCTCTAGGTTCTGGCTTATTTTCAAAGGCAAACCACCTTTATGACATTTCATAGTCTTAAGACAGAGACCACAGAGTGCAGCTTAGTCAAAGACCAGGAGTGAAGTTAACGCATTAGTGTAATAGAGATCCTCCACTGGAATAGGGATTAGAAGATGTGGGTGCGGTTCTGGCTTTGCTAAAATCACTTTATGTGACTTGAGGGAAACCATATTTGCATCTTTTAGATTTCAGTTTCCTCATCTATAAAGAACAGCAAAGTTTCTGGGCCGGGGATCCCAAAATGTCCCAGTGGGCAATTTGAGATTGGCATGAATGATCACAAGAGCTCTCCTACCCAACTCTAACATTCTGTTATCAAAAAAGATTCCATGAACAGGAGAGACAGGAGTGAAGTAGTATTTGGAAGGCCAACTCTATTTGATCTTCACCAGTTAACTAGAAGAGAATTCTTGCCTCTACTCTGACCCATATATCGGTGTCAGGTCACCTTCATCAACATTCACACCAACTCTTCAAAAGACCAAGCTCAGGCTGGGCATGATGGCTCATGCCTGTAATCCCAGTGCTTTAGGAGGCCAAGACAGTAACATCACTTGAGCCCAGCAGTCCGAGGCTGTAGTGAGCTATGATCGCGCCACTGCTCTTCAGCCTGGGCAACAGAGAGAGACCCTGTCTAAGGTCTTCTCAGAGACAGAAAGTACACAGAAGTCCCAAGTATACTAAGATTAAAATGAGGCAACTGATGTTCCTGCTGTCACAAACTCCTTATAGGACCCTGGCTGGGTCAGTCACTTAACCTTAGCCAACTCATCTTTAAGACATAGTGGCTGGGTGTGCTGGCTCGTGGCTCACGCTTGTAATCCCAACACTTTGCAAGGCCGAGGCAGGTGGATCACTTGAGGTCAGGAGTTTAAGACCAGCCTGGCCAACACGGTGAAAGCCTGTCCCTACTAAAAATACAAAAATTAGCTGGGTGTGGTGGTGTGTGCCTGTAATCCCAGCTACTCGGGAGGCTGAGGCAAGAGAATCACTGGAACCTGGGAAGCGGTGGTTGCAGTAAGCCAAGATCATGTCACTGCACTCCAGCCTGGGTGAAAGAGCAAGACTTTGACTCAAAAAAAAAAAAAAAAAAAAAGACACAATGGTGGAGGGGATGATGTTTAGAAATTAGACCCCTTCAGCTCAAGCAGTTTATGATTTTGATATCTCTGTACAAGTTTCAAATGCTACTACTGGATATTGGGGCACTTGAGGATGAGATGTTAGCACTAATAATGTGGTAACAATGACAAATCCTGCAAGACAGAAATGTTTATATTTTCTTATAGTACTCTAAAGGTTTTCTCACATACAAGGAAAAAAATATTACCTATAGCAGACCTCAAGAATCAAAACATGCAAAACTACATACTAATTGTTTCACATCTCAGAATCTTCCCTTTTTAGCATCCCAAAAGAAAGTCATATGATGTTCTTTTTAGTTGTCTTCTGGTCCACCTAAAGTAGGTATAAGACTTTGGTTTTGAGCAATTAAGTTAACCTAGATACCATGAATGACACTCCCAAAAAAAAAAAACAATTTAAAAGCTAAATAAAATATTCTTAAATATTAATTTTGAAAATGAGTCACGCTGTCAAGAAGTAAGGAATCTGTAGAGAACAAAAGTTAAATGAAAGCAGGTGGAAGCAACCTGAATATTCAATGACAATGAGTGGATAAAAAAATGTGGTATATACACACAAAGGAATATGATTTCAGCCTTAAAAGGAATGGCATTCTGAAATGTTACAATATGGATGAACTTTGAAGACTTATGCTAAGTGAAATAAGCTGGTCACAAAAGGACAAATACTGATGATCCCACTTATACAAGGTACCTAGAGTCAAATTCATAAGGACAAAAGTGTGTAGAACAATGGTTGCCAGGGATTGGGGGTGGGTAAGTAGCGGGTAATAGGGAGTTACTGTTTAATGGGTACACAGTTTGTTTTGTAAGATGAGAAGTTCTGGAGATGGATGGTGGTGATGGTCGTGCAACAATGTGAATGTATTTAATGCCACTGAATTGTTCACTTAAAAATAATTTTGATGTTATATATGTTTCACCACAATAAAAAAAACACAAGTGAAAGCAGAAATCCTGGAAAGAAATAGAATACCAAAACCATTTTTTACCCTGAGGTTATTTATGTAACAAACACTAGTGACAATTGTGATGACTGTTTCAAGTGTGGGCAATACATCTGCACACTAAAAGGGACCATAAAAAAACTGACCTGTCTTGACCACTACAAAAGAAGTAATGTCTCTCCTAAAAGTCTGTAACCAAAATCTGGCTCTAATGCAAGTTTGTGACCAAATTCATGATACTTCAAGTGAAGATCTAAAAGCGGTCCAGGATAAATAATGTCCTCAGACTACTGGAGGCAGCAGCCTGTAATCCATTTTGGTAGAATAAAAGTTTAACCTAGGCCTCAAATAGCTTCCAAAGGTAAAGTCCTAAGGAATATTGCTCTTAAAAGTAAAACAAAAACATACATGGAAATAAGCCATAACAACATAATGAATGACAGCCAGGAAAAACTGATGACAGAATCATATTTTCAAAGACTTCACACATTGGAATTAGAGACAGAATATAAAATTTTTATGATTTAGAAGAGAAGCCTGAAAAAATTAGCAAACGAGAGTATAAAAAAGAACTAAATACTTCTGAAAACAAACTAAACTGAATGTCCAAAAATGAAAATTATAATTGAAATGAAAAAGTCAATAGTCAAGTTAAACAGCAGATTAGATAGAGCTAAAGAGTTAGTCAACTAGTAGAGCAATCCAAAGAAATTCCATAGAATGTGACCCAGAACTAAATATATGAAAAATGATAGTTTAAGAGACATGGATGATAGAGTAAGAGGGTCTAACATGTATCTAATCTTGTAACTGAAGTTCAATAATTAAATAAGAGAGGATGGAGTATTATTCTATGCCTTTGGCTGATATGTTTTCAGAACCATTGAAAGAATACCAAACCGCATATCCAGTAAGCTCAGCAAATGTCAAGCAGGATAAACAGAAACCACATATTGTAATGAAACTAAAGAACACCAAAGACAAAAAAGAAGACATTAAAAGAGAAACAAGAGATCACCTGCAGAAGAATGGCAATTAGACTATCAGCTAACTCCTCGACAGCAACAGTGAAATCTAGAAGATCACAGAATAATTTTTCAGTGTGCTAAGAAAAAGTAACTTTCAATGCAGAAGTCAATAGCCATTGAAACTCAATGAATGCAAAATAAAGATATTTTCAGACAAAAAAACAGATTGCCACAGACAGACTCTCACTAAAGGCAATTCTAAAGGATAGACTTTAGGAAGAAAAATAATCCCAGATGGAAGATCTGACATAAAAGAAAACAAAGATGAGCACAGATATTGATAAATATGTGGGAAATGTGAACACTTCCAGTGTAAAACAAGAATAATACTTTATGTGGGTATAAATAAACAAGATAGAAAACACCGGCCAACAATAACATAAGTTAGGAGGAGTGGTTCAAGTTTAGGTATGCTAAGTAAGATTCTTATATTACTTGGAAGAAGGGTGTAGTGCACTGAATGGTCGCTCCCCAAAAGATATGCCCATGTCCTAATCCCTGCAACCTGTGAATATTACCTTATATGGCATAAGATGTGATTAAGTTCAGGGTCTCAGACCCTTAGGCCATATAAGGTAATATTCATAGGCAGCACTTCCCTTGGAGAATTCAGGGAAACTCTAAATGTAATCATATGTATCCATATAAGCCAGAGATAGAGGGAGAACAGATAGAGGGACAGAAGAAGAGAGAGAAGGAAGAGACAGTGTGACCATGGGCAGAGACTGGAGTGATGCAACCATGAACCAAGGAACATCTGGAGCCACCGGAAGCCAAAAGAGGCAAAAGATTTTCCCCAGTGCTTTCAGAACGAACACAGCGCTGTAACACCTGGATTTTGGACTTCTGGCCTCCTGAACTGTGAGAGAATAAATTTCTATTGTCTTAAGCCAACAAATTTGTGGTCATTTGTTACAGCAATTACAAGAAACTACTACAGGCCTGGTGTGATAGCTCATGCCTGTGATCCTAGCATTTTGGGAGGCCGAGGCTGGCAGACTGCTTGAACCCAGGAGTTCGAGACCAGCCTGGGCAACATGATGAAGCCCTGTTTCTACAAAAAAAAAAAAAAAAAAAAAGAAGAAGAAGAAGAAGAAGGAGGAGGAGGAAAGAAAAAAGAAACTAATACAGAGAGTAAATATATTGCTGTACTTTAGGCCAAATTAAAAAATTAAAATATATGTGCTGAGAAAGAGCTCAATTCTCCCTAAGTGAATTTATTAATTTAATATAAACTCAGTAAAAACACCATATTTTTGGTCAGATGTGGTGGCTCATGTCTGTAATCCCAGCACTTTGGGAGGCTGAGGCAGGTGGATCGCCTGAAGTCAGGAGTTTGAGACCAGCTTGGCCAATATGGCGAAACCCTGTCTCTACTAAAAATACAAAAATTAGCTGGGGGTGGTGGTGGCATGTGCCTGTAATCCCAGCTACTCCGGAGGCTGAGGCTGGAGAATCGCTTTAACTTAGGAGGCGGCAGTTGCAGTGAGCCAAGATCTCATCTCTGCACTCCACCCTGGGGCAACAGAGTGGAACTCCATCTCAAAGAAAAACAAAACAAAAAAAACCATATTTGTCTTAAATAAGAGAATATAATTGTGAAGTTCATAATTGTAAAGTTCGTAAAGAAAAACAAGAACAGCAGAGGACACTATTACAACCATATGGTAAAACACACCTCATTAATCAAAACAAAGCGTATTGCTATATATATTTTATATGTATATATACAGACAAACCAATGGAATTTAATACTTAATAAGTTCACAAATGGTTACTAATGCATAAAATGCTTAGATTATGATAGACGTAGTACCTCAAATCCATGAGAGTTAATGACACTGTTAGAAATAAAGCTGAAACAAAGTTGAACCTGTACCTCTAAGCATAGATTAGGAAAAATTCCAACTGGATTAGAAATTTAAATGTAATATAAAATGAAATTATAAAACATAGCACATTTCTTTTATAACCTGTAAGTGGGAAAGTCTATTACCTAAAATCCAGAAACCATAACAATGATTGTTACAGTGACTACACAGAAACCTGTAAATCTAAAAATGACAACTATTTTCAAACCCTGCATGGCAACACAGAAACACCCCCGCCATACCCCCACACACCCCTATAGGCAAAGCAAGGAAAAAAATGGTAACTTGGGTTAGAAGACATAAACATTCCGCTAAAATTCACAATTCCTATTACAAAGGGCTAATGTCTTACATAAAGAACTCCTACAAATCAATAAGACCATGAACCCTGCAGAAAACTGAGCAAAGAATATGAACAGATTGTTCACAGAAAAACAATTCTAAATGATTTTTAAACATGTGAAAAGACCAATGTTGACTTACAAAAGGAATACAAATTAAAAATACACTGAAATGTTACTTTTATTAGACTGGCAAATATACAGAACTTTGGTAATCATCTCGGCAAGACTGTAGAAAAATAGGCAGGCGTGTAAATAGTTACAAACCCTCTGGAGGGCAATGTGGCAAAATTACATACAATCTATCAAAAGTGTAAGAGTATACATCCTTTAACCAGGCAATGCCAGAAACTTATCCTAGAGATAAACTAACATGTGCACAATGATATATGTGCATTTTGGGAACTATTTAAAAGAATAATATTGAAAACAATGTAAATGCTCATCAATAAAGACTTAGTTATGCCTTCACCAATGGATGTAATACCACTCAGCTGCTTTTTAAAAAGGCATGGGGAAGAAAACTCTTCATGTATCAACATGGAAAGAGCATCAAGATATACTATGAAGTAAAAAAAGAAGGTAGGCCGGGCGCGGTGGCTCAAGCCTGTAATCCCAGCACTTTGGGAGGCCGAGACGGGCGGATCATGAGGTCAGGAGATGGAGACCATCCTGGCTAACACAGTGAAACCCCGTCTCTACTAAAAATACAAAAACTAGCCGGGCGAGGTGGCGGGCGCCTGTAGTCCCAGCTACTCGGGAGGCTGAGGCAGGAGAATGGCGTAAACCCGGGAGGCGGAGCTTGCAGTGAGCTGAGATCCGGCCACTGCACTCCAGTCCGGGCAACAGAGCGAGACTCCGCCTCAAAAAAAAAAAAAAAAAAAAAAAAAAGAAGGTATAGAGAAAGTTGTCCTTTATTTGTGTAAATGGAGGAGTTAATATATATGTGTATGCATATTTGTAATTTGTATTAGATATATTCTAATATATATCTAATATGTTAATAGGCCAACATATATTATAAAGATAAATACACTGGGGTATTAGAACTGAGCAGATGGAGGCAGAAGGATAGAGAGGAGACTTCTCACAGTATACTTTTCAAATATTTAGTGTTTAAGTCATGTGCATGTATTATCTATTAAATTTAAACATTTTAATAAGTATGCATAATAAAATACCTAGAGTAACTTGTAATGAAGTGGAGTGTAACTTCCAAATAAGCAGAGGGATAAAAAGAAAATTAGAAAAAGGAAACCAAATGCTCCATCCAAAAGGTACGATTAAAAAAAAGAACAGAAAATCTCAGTATAATATAAGGTACAACACTACATGGTTGCAACAAATCAAAACATTTCTATAATCACAATAAATATAAATCAATGTAATTCACCATTTAAAAGATAAAGACTGTCTCACTGTATTAACCACAATAAATGTGATTTAACTAAATTCCCAAGTTAAAAGAAAGATTTGTCAGACTAAACAAAAACATAATCTAGCTACATACTGTTTTTTAAAGATACACCTAAAATATAAGAGCACAGGTAGGTTGAAATCAAAGGATGGAAAAAATTACATAAAGTATATACATTACTCAAAGAATGCTGCTGTAGCTATATGACTATCAAGCAAAAAAAGATATTAAGGTAAAAAGGCAAAGAGGGTCAGTCACTTCACAAAGACAGGAGGTTCAAAGGCCCAGGATGTCACGTACTTCTAAAAAGTATGTGTACCTAGTAATATGGCCTCAAAATATATAAAGCAAGAATTGACATTACTACAAATAGAAAGTTACAAGTCCATTACATAATGGGAGATTTTTAAACAACTTCCCAGTAACAAACATAAAAAAGGTGAGGCTCCTTTTGCCAACTCAAGTTAACCTTCCTTGGAACTAGATAACCATATCAGATACACAATTTCTTACTTAATTCCTAAGAAAATTAATCTGAATGGAAAGACATTCTTCCTGTCTGGTTCTGGTGACCAGTATTCAAATACAGAAATGAGAAGTTACACACGAGCTGCATAAGCAATCACATAGCTAGACACTAACCCTAATGGCTTTGCCAGCAATTCGGTGTGCTTATGCTTCAATTAATCTCTAAATTCCTCAAGGGAAGATGTTGGTCTCTTACACACATTTGTATCTCTTCCCATACCTACCACATTGCCTGGTATATAGTAGGTACTCAATAAATGTTTTATGAGTCATCTACTACATACTCCTCTTAAAAATATGTATTCTCTCCAACACTATGAAGCACCTATTACATACCAGGTACTGTGTTAAGTACTGAGAATACACAGATGAATAAAAATGTCAGCTTTCCAGGGGACAACAACCTAGTAAAAGACAAATAAAAATATATTTTCTTTTCTTTTTTTTTTTTGAGACAGGGTCTCACTTTGTTGCTAAGGCTGAAGTGGAGGGGGACACACACAGCTCACTGCAGTCAGCTCACCTCCTGGGCTTAGGCGATCCTCCCACTTCAGCCTCCCAAGTAGTTGGGACTATAGGCATGCACCACTATGACCTGCTAATGTTTGTATTTTTTGCAGAGATGGAGTTTTGCCATGTTGCCTAGACTGGTCTCAAATTCCCAAGCTCAAGCAATCCACCTGCCTCAGCCTCCCAAAGTGCTGGAAACGTAGGCATGAGCCACTGTGCCTGGCTTAGAAATACATTTTCTTAAAAAGCTATAAGTAGAGTTTTAAATGGAGTGGTAGATATACGAGCCCAGTGAAAGTACCTACAGACCTAACAGAAAGGTTCTCACCCATTTAACATATATTTATAAGCACTTACTGTATGCCAGAATCAGGCAGGTGTTAAGAAGAGATATTTAAGTTAATTCTTGCCAAGCAAATGTGGGGTTGAAGTCAGGCAGAGGGTACTAAGGGCAATGAGAAAAAAGAATATAAGGTCCAGGAGAAAAATGTGATTTGCTCAAAGTCAAAGAGCTTGGGTAGAGACTAGAACCTACATTCCCTAGTGTCCTTTCCACATTGCTTCTGGAATTCCTGGCCTCAAGCTATCCTCCCGACTTGGCCTCCCATAGTGCCGAGATTATAGGCATGAACCACCGCATGTGGCTCCCACATTGCTTCTCTACACTCCTTCCCCTTAGAACCGTCTTTATTCCACTACAGATTCCTGTCTAGGTCAAAGGCTTTTAACCAAAATTCAGTAAGAAATGTCTTTTAAATTGTAGCCCGGTATCTATAAATACAATGAACTTAAAAGTTTCAATAAATATCCTTAACTGGACACAATACATGCTACTTTTTGTATTCTATTTTACTTTTAAAATGCTGGTGGCAACTCGTTACCATTGATTTCATCACCTACTAATAGATCTCAATTCCCATTTTGTAAAATGCTCACTGCTTGCAATGGTTATTCCACCTCTAGCTTCTAACTTACTAGGCCCCGCAAAATTCCTATCCAAACATATTACTAAGCAACTACGATAGCAAACACTGTGATAGGCCTTGAGTTTGCTATATGTGGTTAAGTTCTTCAAAAAAGCATAAACCAGGGATTTTATCAAAATTTCCTGAGAAATTTTTCCCAAACTATACATATTTACTACATATCTACTGATATCAGAAGATTCAGTAGATACAGAGTAAGATTTGGACACATGTAATGTTGGGAAAAGCTTCCCAGGTAATAGCACCTTTAAAAATATATATATATATATATATATAAAAATATATATATATATATAAAAATATATATATTTATAAAAATATATATATTTATAAAATATATATATATATAATATATATAAAAAAGACATATATGTCTATATAGTATTTTGCAAGTAGTTGGCAATGCTATGCTTGAAATACAAAGGTGGGAATGAGTGCAGTCATATATATTTTTTTAAATTTCAATAGGGTTTTGGGGAACAGGTGTTATTTGGTTACATGAATAAAATCTTCAGGGGTGATTTCTGAGATTTAGTGCAACCGTCACCCCCAGGTGATAGCAACTTAATGATCTGAGGTCCCTTCCACTTTCATGAAAAAAATATTTGTGTAGGAAAAGGAGTCTGGTAACGGACTAGACACAGACAAGAAAAATGAAACCTCAGATAAGCAGAGGGACTTAACCGTGATTAAAAACCCACTGGTAGTACAGGCATTAGAATCCAGCTCACCTGATTCCCAGTCCATTTCAGAAAGTTCCCACTAGGAAAATGAAGTCTCCCTATCAGTGTTCCTTCTCCATTTGCACTGACCTTTTCTTTATCAGAAACTCCCCAGGGCACTGGCTTACTAAATGCTAATTAGATTTCCTCCACCTGCTCTGCGATTTAGAGGGCAATGCTAAGGCAGTGCCCTCCTCAACTAACAAAGCCACTGGCATTCCCGGTATGCAGGGGCTGGCCTCCCGTTCTTTAGTCAACATCAATTAAAGGGCTCCTATCCAAAGCCCTAAGGAGGAAGACAGAAAAGGGAGGGGTATTCCTTGATCCAAAAAATGAAGTACAGTCACTGATTGGGATTGATTGTTACTGTGGAGCTGGGTGGGAACAGGGAAAATTCTGGGAGGTAGGAATGGAATCTGGGTGAGGCAAGCAAACTGATGACCATTCATCATCTTCTCACTCCCCCAAGGAATGCTATTGTTGAACTTGAGGGGATGAAGCCTTGCATTGCAAAAAGCCTTCATCCAAAAATAACTTAAGAAACACTTCCCTTTCTCTTCTTATTTCAATACACAGGTCCAAATTCCACAGCCAAGAATGACAAGTCCTCCATAATTTTATCCCGCTCTATGGAGGCATCAGAATTTCGTGAATATTCAGCCATTAACCGGCAAAGTTCAGCCTGGATGTTCAGCCATTAACTGCTGTGTAATTCTGGACCAGTTAGTTTTCTCTGGGCTTTGATTTTTCTCATTTGCAGCACTCACTCAGTTGATTTCAAAATCAAATAAGACAATGAATATACAAATGTTTTATAAACTATATGGGGGTGTAAAGCTTTAATACAACTCCTAACACAAACTCAATTCAATGCAAACATTTACTGAGTTCCTAGAATAGTGTTTATACAGAGTTGGCACACAAACATTATAAGTATTAGCTGTTAGATGCACAAAAAACATACAGAGTTCTTAATGATGTGGAAATCACAGTCCACTGTAGGAGACAAGTTCTTTAACATAAATAGTACTAAATTTAAGTTGATAAGTACTAAAATAGGCTGGGCACGGTGGCTCATGCCTGTAATCCCAGCACTTTGGGAGGCCGAGGCAGGTGGATCACCTGAGGTCAGGAGTTCAAGGCCAGCCTGGCCAACATGGCAAAATTAGATTTCCGTCTCTACTAAAAATACAAAAATTAGCCAGGTACCATGGCGCATGCCTGTAGTCCCAGCTACTTGGGAGGCTGAGGCAGGAGAATTGCTTGAACCCAGGAGGTGGAGGTTGCAGTAAGCTGAGATCACACCACTGTACTACAGGCTGGGCGACAGAGCAAGACTCCATCTCAAAAAAAAAAAAAAAAGGGATGAGTACTAAAATAGAATATGTACAAAGTGAGGAAGGGGGGTTAATTAACCCTGCTACTAAAGAGCAGGGGTTAAGGATTATAAAAAACCTTCTATATTCACGATATTTTCTCCATAGCCCTATCCCCAATTACATTCTATTCCCCATCATAGTATGGATGGGGAATATAATTGGGGATAGGGCTATGGAGAAAATATAGTGAAGAAGCAACTCAAATGGTTGCTTCTCAAATGATCCTCCAGCATTAGAATCTCCCCATCTTTATTCACAAAGTTACATGAGAAATTTTTTAAATCCGCTACCATTCAAGGAGTATTTAAGCTTTTATTATGTGCAAGGTATTCTTAAGGATGCAAAACAATACAAGACAGCTCGCTGAACCCAATGAATTTACCATTTAGCAAGGGAGATAAATCATATACAAAATTATGATACTGGCCGGGTGCGGTGGCTCAAGCCTGTAATCCCAGCACTTTGGGAGGCCGAGATGGGCGGATCACGAGGTCAGGAGATCGAGACCATCCTGGCTAACACGGTGAAACCCCATCTCTACTAAAAATACAAAAACTAGCCTGGCGAGGTGGCGGGCGCCTGTAGTCCCAGCTACTCAGGAGGCTGAGGCAGAAGAATGGCGTAAACCCGGGAGGCGGAGCTTGCAGTGAGCTGAGATCTGGCCACTGCACTCCAGTCCGGGCGACAGAGCGAGACTCCGCCTCAAAAAAAAAAAAAAAAAAATTATGATACTAAGGTATATTCCTGAGCCATACAGTATCTCAGGGGTAAAGGGGAACAAAGTTTAAATATCTGGAGAAGCTCCAGGTTGAAAAATTCTGTCCTCTTTTCCCCCATAAACTTGGACCAAGAGTCACAAATACATTCCTCCTCCATCTAGCAATATCCTTTAACCTACTTTGTGCCAGACAACATTCTGCTCATGAGAAAAAAGCAATGAACAAAATAGACAAAAATCCTGCCTTCGAAGGGCATATGGTCTGGAAGTGTAAAGGGTCAGGGAGGTACATATATGAGTGACTGGTGTGTGCGTGCACGCATGCATGTGTGTGATACAGCAGACTGGAAAGCATATGCTTTGGCTTAAGTGGACAGTTACCACTCAGTTCCAGCTAATTGCTGATAAGCAGAAATTTGGGCCCAGTGTTCCCAGATCTTGAAGCTGGACAACATTTTACGGATTTTATGTAAGAGATCTCAGCTTTTAACAATCTATGACTAATTAAAAGTGTTTAAAACACCGCAGGCCAAGCAAAACACTTTATAGATGGAATTCAGGCCAAAGATACCAGTCTATAACCTGTCTTAGAACACATATCATGATTTTTGTCTTAGTGATGCAGTCACTTCATATAGTGTTATAAACCAAGTGCTACTGGGCTGGAGGCACAAGATCCAGCCTCTCAGCCAGTACCAAGGAGGTGAGGGCATTTACCCTGAGCTCCTTCAGAAAACATCTCAGAATACGTCAGTGCTTAATTTTCTATTCTTTGTTCACTTCTCACAGCACTTACTGGCCACATCCATGTGTTGCCACATGCTGAGGTATTTCTTTGCTAAGAATGGCAAGACCATTCTGTTCAACCAGAAAGTCCATAAACAGCAACTCAACCAATGCAGCTACCTTGATGGTTTGATTATTCAACAGATTAATAGTGTTCATGAATATGATTAATTCTGATCTACTCTATAATAGGCTTGCTATTTAGAAATACAGTAAACTTCTGTCACCTGAAATTCTCAAGTCAGGGACTTTATGCAAATTATCCTGGACAAAAAATTTCCTATAGTTAAATCACATTTGTCCAGAAGTCACTGAAATACAGTACTGATGGCTGAAAAGCAAGCTACAAATAAATACATATAAATTACTACATAGTCACAATACAAATGTTTTAATAAAAATAGAAACAAAGCATACTATAAGAAGCAAGAATTTCACTAAATATTAGTGCCTACCACATGAGGAAAGAAACAATTAACCCTAATAAAAGCTGGTCTTTCACTACATATGTTTATAATAGAACTACACAGCATGTTAACAAACTGAAAAAAAAAGAAAAGACAGCAAAAATAAACTGTATAGGTTTAAGTCTTCAACTTCAGACCTTGGAAAAGCATCTTTAAAGTCAGATAAGGCCAGGCATGGTGGCTTATGCCTATAATCCCAGCACTTTGGGAGGCTAAGGTGGGAGAATTGCTTGAGGCTATGAGTTTGAGACCAGCCTGGGAAACACAGCGAGACCCCATCTCTACAAACAAATTTTTTTTTTTTTTTTTGAGACGGAGTGTGGCTCTGTCGCCCAGGCTGCAGTGCGGTGGCCGGATCTCAGCTCACTGCAAGCTCCGCCTCCCAGGTTCACGCCATCCGCCTCCCAGGTTCACGCCATCTGCCTCCCAGGTTCACGCCATCCGCCTCCCAGGTTCACGCCATTCTCCTGCCTCAGCCTCCCAAGTAGCTGGGACTACAGGTGCCCGCCTCGTCGCCCAGCTAGTTTTTTGTATTCTTTAGTAGAGACGGGGTTTCACCGTATTAGCCAGGATGGTCTCGATCTCCTGACCTTGTGATCCGCCCGTCTCGGCCTCCCAAAGTGCTGGGATTACAGGCTTGAGCCACCGCGCCCGGCCCAAACAAAATTTTTAAAAATTGTTTTAAAATTAATTGTTTAATTTTTAATTTGTTTAAAATTAATAAATTTATTAATTAAATTTATATTTATGGGCATGGTAGCACGCGCCTGTAGTCCCAGCTACTCAGAGGCTGAGGTGGGAGGATCACTTGAGCCCAGGAGGTCAAGGCTGCAGTGAACAATGATTGTGCCATTTCACTCCAGCCTGGGTGACAGAGTGAGAGAGACCCTGTCTCAAAAAAAAAAAAAAAAAAGTCAGATAAGTCATTCTCAACGCCTGGAAAATGTATCATCCCTGCTGGTCACCAGTTGACTGTATTAATCACTGGCAATTATTGCATTAGAAACTTGGTCACCCTGTCTTCAAAATATGGTGCTGTTGCCTTTTAATGGGGTTAGTTTACAGTGTATATAAACTTAATGATAAATCAGCAACTCTACTATATTTGAGCCATGACTTACTGTAGCAAAATTAAAATCTAAAATGTAATGGAATAGCTCAAATGTTCCAGCTAATTGCTCTGGATCAGCTGTGTGGCCTATGGTTTCTTTTCATTACTAAAATCTGGGATGTGAAACTTGCATCCCTTATATAGTGTTTTGTGTTCCCATTCTTTCTCATTAGAGGAGTCGCCCAAGGGCAGATTATCTTGTTATTAGTTTTGCTTTGGCCCAGAGTCTTTCATCTGCAAAACAGGTGCGTTGGTCACAAGGTAATATCTGAATAAAAATTTTCAGGGGGAGAAAAATATCTTATATACCAGCAAATTAAAAAAACTCAAAGGCATTTATAAGGATGGTCATTTCAGCACATTTTTTAAGTAAATAAAATACTGTAACTGCTTATCAACTGGTTAGATTATGATTAAATTACAGTAGTATACTCGGACACTACTATAAAGATACTGAGAAAAGCTGAGGTTCATGAGAGCTCCCAGAATGTTATTCACCTAAAGGTTATTACCAGATGATGGCATCTGGCGTGGGGTTTTTTTTTGTTTTTGTTTTGTTTTGTTTTAGCTTTTTATTTATAACGAACATGTACTATTTTAACAAAAGCAATAATCTTTCCTTTAAAAAAGAAAATACAATTGACCTATATATGCAAATATGGAACTACACCCATGGTTTATTTTATCTCACAGGATTTTGGTGCACATTAACCATAAGGATATAGAACAGTGTTGACACATAAGTATTCAAATATTACCTGATTTATGCTAAGTGAAAAATAACAAGGTATAAAACAGGGTAAACAGGGCAAGGGTCTGGGATGGGAAATATGTTTTTTATTGACTACTACTGTGCCCAGGTTCTAGAAAACAGTCTGGGACAAAGCTTACCTGTTTATCATGTGTTGCAATCTCAGAGCAGAGAGTGAGGAAAGATTGGTAGAAAAGGATAGGAGGGAAAGGAAATCAAGGCTATATGCATCAACAAACTGGCTACAGCTTAACATGAAAACACAGACAACTGTTACAGGTTACAGGATGGGTTACAGGTTACAAGATGGGTTGTATGGAACTACTAATATCGTGTGTGTGTGTGTTTAAGGGGTAAATGGAGGAGAAAGGCAGACAGGAAGCAATTTATCTGCTGGTTCCTTCCCTTCTCTAGCTTCCATCTGCACTGGTAAGCGATGTCAACTGCCCTCACTCCCCACTTCCAGACTGTGTTTACTCAGCCACTCTGGACAGTCACTGGGGAAGAACACACTCCACGTTTGAACCTGAAAGTGGTAGGAGAGGCCAGAGTCTGGCCAAATGGGGCTTAGGCACAGGAGTTGCTGTAGTTTTCTCCACAATGGACATAACAGAGACCAAACCAGAGCCCCGCCCTCACAGAGGGAAGATGAGACAGCCAGCACTGTTAGAAAACATGGCAAAAGCAGCAACATCTGAAGACTCACCACTGAGCAAGCAGACTGACTGAGGCACAGATATAAGAAGGGAATCTCGACAGACACACTGAATCTCACACAACACATACCCTTGTATACAGAATGGGACTTTAAGTATCATGTATTTAAAAAAACATACATTAGGAAAAACCTGTATTCAGTCTATACTCAGTAGTCTAATGAAAAGGGCAGGGACTTGGAGCCAGACAGTTCTGAGATTGAAAATCCTATCCATCGGCTCCTTGTTGTGAAACGCCAAGTAGGTTGCTGATCTGTATAATCAGGATACTATATGGTTACAGTGAAGATTAAATGAGCTAAGGTGGCTAAAAGAGATGTTAGGCTCTGGCAGACATGGTGCTGCCTCTTACATAACAGGGGCTGATTCTTTTCCTTCCCTCATTCAATCCCTCCTCTGTGCTCCTTCAGGACAACCTCACATTATACTGCTAACATCACTCTGCCCAACATTATTTATATTTATGATCACTCGCTACACTGGCAGCTCCATGAGGATGGGATTATTTCTTAGGTGTCCACCTTTGCTGTCTAGTACAGCTCATGCTAACTAAGCTGGGGCTAAGCACACGTTTGCCGAATGAATCAAGAACTTCAAACACCAATTCTCAGGGGAGAGTTTTTCATAAGACCATTAGTAAAGTCACTTGAAGGACCCATGAGACTTCTAACATAGTCTGACAGCTGTACCGGCCAGAAAGGTAGAAAAAAAAAAAAATCAAAGGTTTTGAAGCTAGACAGATTTGCATTCCAATCCCAGTTCCACCTCTTATTACAAGGGTAATATTTGGGCAAGTGACACAGACCTGCTAAAACTTTCATTCCCATAAACATAAAATCAAAATCATACTATCTTTTGTAGGGCTATTTTAAGAAATGAGATTAAATAATATAAACTATCACTTGTATGGTGTTAATCTATGTCACAAGGCACTCTTTTTTTCTTTATTTTTATTATACTTTAAGTTCTAGGGTACATGTGCATAACGTGCAGGTTTGTTACATATGTATACTTGTGCCATGTTGGTGTGCTGCACCCATCAACTCGTCAGCACCCATCAACTCGTCATTTACATCAGGTATAACTCCCAATGCAATCCCTCCCCCCTCCCCCCTCCCCATGATAGGCCCCAGTGTGTGATGTTCCCCTTCCCAAGTCCAAGTGATCTCATTGTTCAGTTCCAACCTATGAGTGAGAACATGCGGTGTTTGGTTTTCTGTTCTTGTGATAGTTTGCTAAGAATGATGGTTTCCAGCTGCATCCATGTCCCTACAAAGGACATGAACTCATCCTTTTTTATGGCTGCATAGTATTCCATGGTGTATATGTGCCACATTTGCCACATTTTCTTAATCCAGTCTGTCATTGATGGACATTTGGGTTGGTTCCAAGCATTTGCTATTGTAAATAGTGCTGCAGTAAACATACGTGTGCATGTGTCTTTATAGCAGCATGATTTATAATCCTTTGGGTATATACCCAGTAATGGGATGGCTGGGTCATATGGTACATCTAGTTCTAGATCCTTGAGGAATCGCCATACTGTTTTCCATAATGGTTGAACTAGTTTACAATCCCACCAACGGTGTAAAAGTGTTCCTATTTCTCCACATCCTCTCCAGCACCTGTTGTTTCCTGACTTTTGAATGATTGCCATTCTAACTGGTGTGAGATGGTATCTCATTGTAGTTTTGATTTGCATTTCTCTGATGGCCAGTGATGATGAGCATTTTTTCATGTGTCTGTTGGCTGTATGAATGTCTTCTTTTGAGAAATGTCTGTTCATATCCTTTGCCCACTTTTTGATGGGGTGTTTTTTTCTTGTAAATTTGTTTGAGTTCTTTGTAGGTTCTGGATATTAGCCCTTTGTCAGATGAGTAGATTACAAAAATTTTCTCCCATTCTGTAGGTTGCCTGTTCACTCTGATGGTAGTTTCTTTTGCTGTGCAGAAGCTCTTTAGTTTAATTAGATCCCATTTGTCAATTTTGGCTTTTGCTGCTGTTGCTTTTGGTGTTTTAGACATGAAGTCCTTGCCCATGCCTATGTCCTGAATGGTACTACCTAGGTTTTCTTCTAGGGTTTTTATGGTATTAGGTCTAACATTTAAGTCTCTAATCCATCTTGAATTAATTTTCATATAAGGAGTAAGGAAAGGATCCAGTTTCAGCTTTCTACTTATGGCTAGCCAATTTTCCCAGCACCATTTATTAAATGGGGAATCCTTTCCCCATTTCTTGTTTCTCTCAGGTTTGTCAAAGATCAGATGGCTGTAGATGTGTGGTATTATTTCTGAGGACTCTCTTCTGTTCCATTGGTCTATATCTCTGTTTTGGTACCAGTACCATGCTGTTTTGGTTACTATAGCCCACAAGGCACTCTTATCCTGACCAAGGTAGGGGAAGCAGAAGAGATTTCTCCTGTGAGTAAAAGGTATCTACTTTTTTTCCTTTTAATTCAATGCATTTTTACTGAATGTATGCTCTGTGCCAGGCTTTGTACAAAATATCATCCTCTGTAAGTTTACAAAGTGCTTTCACCTTAGCCTCTCTCTCTGAGCTCTCACCCTCCTGACTCTGCTTTAAATCTGCCAAGGATACCCACTAGAAATGCTGAGAGATGAAGAGTTTCCGTGACCTCTGGAACAGATGTGGATTGTAGCTCCAACAACAAAGGCAGTAAGTAAGAAAGACATCCAAGTCTTGGTTGATGACATGGTAAAGAGTAAGTGTGCCAAATACATTTGACCAGCCCCTGGAGGTTCCACAGTGGATATCTAAGGTTGGTATTATTCTCTAGGCCCACTCTACTTCTCTAAAAAAACTTATCTTTCAGGAAAAACCCTTTACAAGAATTTAAGAATTCCTAATTTATCAGCTACTTGCAGAAAAAGTGCTAAGCAAGGAAACGAACAAAAAGCCAGTTAAAGTAGAGAGGCACGGTATGTATAACCTGAATAAACCCCAGCAATCTAAGTGGCTGTCCTGGGTAGAAAGACAGTCCAACAATCAAAAGTGAAAAAAGAGTAATTCCAGTCTTTACATGCTTTTCTCAATGGATACGAAAAGAAATCAAAATCATAACACACTTTTTATCTCCTCATCAGTTCTCTCATATACTACAGTTGCTCAAGGGTCTCTCACGCACCAACCTACCCTACTCCCAACCTTCAAAACCAGTTTCAAATTTGCATTCTCCCCTTTCCCCTTTATCTTAAAAATTCTTTATTAAGAAGATTCAGCGTGTCTTCCCTATTTTTACATTTTCGCTCCATTCAGCCTACTAGAAAGAAGTAGAGTCCTGGAAGAAGACCCAGTAAGAAAGAATCCTACCACCCTAGAAAGACTTACCACTGGGCAAGCAGACTACCTGAGGGGCAGATAGTATCAAGGCAATCTCGATAGATACACTGAGTCCGTGAGAAACTAAAGGGAAGACTGTGAATACTAATATGAGTAACTTGTATTTCTCTTTTGACAAATAATAGTACATGTTTATGGAGCAAACAACTCTTCTCTGTTATATACATTATATACAGAGTCAGATCTAAAGCAACTAGGTGGTTATAATGACTTTTTATTTTTTATTTTTTTGAGACTGAGTTTCACTTTTGTTGCCCAGGCTGAAGTACAATGGCGGAATCTCGGTTCACTGCAACCTCCGCCTCCAGGTTAAAGTGATTCTCCTGCCTCAGCCTCCTGAGTAGCTGGGATTACAGGCATGCACCACCATGCCTGGCTAATTTTGTATTTTAGTAGAGATGGGGGTTTCTCCATGTTGGTCAGGGTGGTCTTGAACTCCCGACCTCAGGTGCTCCGCCCACCTTAGCCTCCCAAAGTGCTGTGATTACAGGAGTGAGCCATCATGCCCAGCCATATAATGACTTTTTAAATCAAATAAGAGACAAGCCACAAAACAAAAAAGGTCAAAGTTTCTAAACGTAGAGATAAAAATAACACACTAAATGGGCCTGGGACAATGAAAACTTCAGCAAATGTAAACAAATACTTAAGTAATACATGTACATTGCTTGGAACAGAACCTGGCTTTATACTGGATTAATGTAGTCATTGTTATTACTGACCAAACCTTCTTGGTTCCCAGCTCCTTTGTTGTTAGATGATCACCCAAACCCCTCTAACAGAAATCACCTCTTTGTGTAGCTGTTCAATCTGGGGAGAGAATCTGACTTAATAGCTCCTCTAAAACAAGGTTCTTTTTAATCCTTCTTTGTTGCTCCAGGCTAGCACAGTATCTGACACACAGCTGGAATCAACAAATGCTTGTTAAAGGAATTAGTTCTGCTACCTGAAGATCGTTTATCCTGCAAATCTGAGACTTTACATTTAAAAGCATTCTAATCCCAGGTTGCCTTCTATAGGACCCATTTTTGGCAAGGATTTGACAAATCAGAGGGTCTGACGGAACCAATATTATAACACATGATAAGCAGGCCAACTTTAGACACACATTCTAACAGCTTGACTGAAAAAGTCCAAGTTGATCTCAATTTAGTTTTGTAATCCGAAAACACACTTCCTCAATATTCTCCATACAGTTGACTACTATGTGTGTTTCTCCAATCTCATGACCTGTCATCAACCCTTGAAGAAAAACAAAATTACTAAGACCAAGGTCTACAATATAAATAATCTGGTATTCATCACAGGTTTCACTTTTGTTGAGCCATTTTGAACTCATTATAAAACTATGTCTATGTAGGACCTTATTGTTCATGTCAACAAACACCTACAATAATGGAAAGACTTGGGAGTCACCTGGGGGGAAACCTGAAGTCCCGGGGTCTAGTCCTAGTGCCAGTGCTGCTACTGACTAGACAAGTTCGTGAAGTTGTTACACCTTAATAATCATCCATTTCTTAACGTATAATGATTCAAAAATTTGCAGATGCCTATTATATGCTGGGCATTATGCTGAATGCTAAAAATACAAAGATGAATAATATCCCTATCTTTAAGGGTTTGATATTTTATTGGAGTTGGACAGAAATTATATACATTAAATTAAAATACAATTTAGTAAGTAATATAATGGCACACAGTATTACAGAAATATAAAAGAAAGACCCATTATTCTCTCTAATGGGTGGTTAGACACACCAGGAAACTAAGAACTAAGAAAGAACATGTTATGGGTTTATTCTATGCATAAAACAAGGTGGATGGGTAGGGAGGGGAACAAATGCCAGAATGCAGTTGCTAAATTGGATCTTCAAATCAAGAACAGCCTCAAGTCTATTGAAATATTATTTTAATTGCAGCATGTAATGAAAATTCTATTTCATACACAGGTACACTGGTAACAAAGGGAAGACCACAAACTGCACACTTTGCAATCTTTGTGTATTTGGTTTATTTATTTTGTATTTTCTTTTCTTTTTTTTTTGAGACCGAGTCTGGCTCGGCCGCCCAGGCTGGAGTGCTGTGGCCGGATCTCAGCTCACTGCAAGCTCCGCCTCCCGGGGTTTACGCCATTCTCCTGCCTCAGCCTCCCGAGTAGCTGGGACTACAGGCGCCCGCCACGTCGCCCGGCTAGTTTTTTGTATTTTTTAGTAGAGACGGGGTTTCACCGTGTTAGCCAGGATGGTCTCGATCTCCTGACCTCACGATCTGCCCGCCTCGGCCTCCCAAAGTGCTGGGATTACAGGCTTGAGCCACCGCGCCCGGCTATTTTGTATTTTCTTTAGAGGCAGGGTCTTGCTCTTTCACCCACACTGGAGTGCAATTGCACAATCATAGCTCACTGCAGCCTAGAACTCCTGGGCTCAAGCAATCCTTCCACCTCAGCCTCCCAAGTAGCTGGGACTATAGATACATGCCACTATGCCCTGCTAATATCTGGGTATTTGAATTAAACTACTACTATTACTACTACAAAATAGTCTCAGTCTATCTTACGAGATTTTTAAAAATCAAAGGCCACAGCTATTCACTTTCATTTTGAAACAGGGTTTTTTTTTGTTTGTATATATATATATTTTTTAAGTCTGGGCACAGCTTAATTAGTTTTTGATCCATACACAGTTTGAAAAATCTAAGGCTCTTTCTGATATAAAATGTCTTTTCAGTGGCAAAGATATGGTGGAAATATTTGTTTTAAAATGTTTAACATTAAAAAGGCATTTATTGGTATAGCAAATACATGGTAAAATTAGAGACAAATACATAAACAGATCAGCAATCTAAAGGTATAGTTCCCAATATGTCCACTGATATAGAGGTAAATGGATACATCTTGAGATTTACCCATTACAACTGAGTTTCAGATCCCATTCTAGAATCAGGTAGTAATCTGAGCTGAACTAGAGAGAGGCAGAGAAAGGGCCCGAACACCTCAAAACTTGTAAAGCTTACATATCAGTGATATAGCCTTCCATTTCCCTCTTTGACTCACTGATTAATGAGTTACAGAGTGCTCTTCAGATTTTCCTTGGGGTCTATGTTGTTCTAGCTCCTCACAGAGGAAACTATATTCCATTTCATTCAGAAGCTTCATACACAGACTCTCCATTGGCTTCTGGTGCCTGCCAGATGTGCTCAGACCATCCTACTCCTTATATCAACCTTCTGCCAAATCACCTGCAGTACTTTGGATACAGCAGCTCTGTGCATTCCAGATTTAACTGTTTCCCATAGTCTAACAGAGGGAAGTTTATTTAAACTTGCATGTGCAAAAGAGCAGAACGTAAGTATAATTAGAGGGGAAATATGGGGGAAATGTTAATCATATGTGTATGAACAGGACCAGATAGGCAGACTGTTTCTTCCTTAGAACTTCCTGGACTACAAATAGTTTATTTCTGCCTTAGATTGTAGTCAGCTCTCTTTGAGAGCTAAGTACTTACATCCCAGATGTGAACTCAAGCAGCAAAATGAAGATTCCTTAAGCAAAGTCTGCCTGTTTTGGCATTAATAAGAGTCCATTAATGACGAATAGCAATACTTCTAATAAAGAGCTAACACTGAGACAGTACTTGCTGTGTACCAGATACTGTTCTAAGCACTTTATATATTAACTCACTCAATCTTCACAACAAGCCTTATGAGATAGGTTCCATCATTAGCCTCACTTTAAGGATGAAAAAACTGAGACACAGAATACTCACCTAGTTAGTAAGTAATGGGATTCAAATACAGACCAGCCAGCTCTTGCTACAGCTTTTTCATCTTTTAAGTAAAAGGTTGTGGTTCAGTATATGTGAAACTTGAAAATGTTTTCACACATTCTGTTCTGATTAAAAGATGGGGAATACATCCTTTGTTTACTGTAGGATAAGGCAAGAATAACCATGTAAGTCTGGACAACCTAGGTTTCAAGTTCTAATCTAGGCTCATGATGAGGGAGAGTTGGAGGGGGGCACCGAGACTGACTAGGGAAGTGTCTTAATCAGCCTGGGCTGCTATAACAAATTACCATAGACTAGGTGACTTAAACAACAGACTGATAATCGGGATATTTATCCCTGCCCAAATCTCACTTTGAATTGTAATCTGCAGTACGGGAGGTGGGGCTTGGTGAGGTGTTTGGATCATGGGAGTGGATCCCTCATGGCTTGGTGCTGTGAGTCTTGTGAAAGCTGGTCATTCAAAAGTGTGTGGCACCTCCTGCCACCCTGACTCTCTCATGCTTGCTCCTGCTTTCACTATGTGATGTGCCTGTTCCCCCTTCATCTCCTGCCATGACTGAAAGCTCCCTGAGGCTTCACCAGAAGCTGAGCAGATGCCAGCACCATGCTTCTGGTAAAGCCTGCAGAACTGTAAACCAATTAAATCTATTTTCGTTTTAAATTATCCAGTCTCAGGTATTTATTTCTAGCACTGCAAGAACAGCCTAATACACAGATATTTCTCACAGTTCTGGAGGCTGGGAAGTCCAGGATGAAGGAACTAGCAGGTCCAGTGTCTGGTGATGGCCCTTTTTCAGGTTTACAGACGGCTGCCTTCTTGCTGTGTCCTCACATGGCAGAAAGGCGAGTGGATGCAAGTTCTCTTGTGTATGTTACTTCTTATAAAGACACTAATCCCATCATGAGGGCTCTACTCTCATGACTTAATTTTCCCAAATGCCCCATCTCCAAATTCTATCACACTGGGGATTAGAATTTCAATATATGGTTTTTGGGGGACACAAACATTGAGTAGGTAGCAGGGGGTACAGGGGACCGGCATGTTGACCACGTAAGTTTAACTCACTTTATTTTGAAGAACGTGGTAGCAGCAGAAAAGCCTAATATGCTCTGGAGACAAGTGAACTCAGCTTTAGCTCCTGACTCATAAAACATTTAGGTTTTATGGTCCTGGGCTAGTTTCTTAGCTTAAGCTTGTTTCTGGGTGACGTGGGAATATTATCTATTACACGGTATTGTAGTAAAGATTAAATAAGGCTGGGCGCGGTGGCTCAAGCCTGTAATCCTGGCACTTTGGGAGGCTGAGACGGGCGGATCACGAGGTCGGGAGATCGAGACCATCCTGGCTAACATGGTGAAACCCCGTTTCTACTAAAAAATACAAAAAACTAGCCGGGTGTGGTGGTGGGCGCCTGTAGTCCCAGCTACTCAGGAGGCTGAGGCAGGAGAATGGCATAAACCCGGGAGGCGGAGCTTGCAGTGAGCTGAGATCCGGCCACTGCACTCCAGCCTGGGCGACAGAGCGAGACTCCGTCTCAAAAAAAAAAAAAAAAAAAAAAAGAACAAAAAAGATTAAATGAGATGCAATGGGCTCATACCTGTAAAGTTTACTTACTACATAGTTAAGTACACAATACAATTTACACTTCACTCTCTCTCCTACTTTCCTATTTTCCCTCCACCCCGTTAGAGATAAGGAGGATGAACCTGCTTCAGACAAAAAGTACTGAATAACTGGATACTTGTTTTATTATCCAGCACTGTTTCCCTTTCTCATGGTGGAAACTGCTTTTCATGAGATGCAAACATGATTCCGAGTGAAGTTGTCACTCATCCCTCTCCACATCTACCATGTGAGTGTCAAGTAAGGCACAGGTAGCTCTAGTCTGACTACCATAGTTTCCAATCCCCTGGCCATAGTGGCTTAGTCCAGGGGTAGAATTATGACCCCAACTGTCAGTATCCTTCCCCAGGATTTTAAATTTGGAATTCTAAAAGTGAGGACCTTGCCTTTTGAGTTACAGAGATGAGAGGACTGAGGGTTGCCAGTGATCTCCTTTCTTATCACCTACAGACAGCTTGCCTACAGGAGAAAAGAGTCAAACACAAACAAGCAGTATGAGTTACAATGAGCGCCCTTGGGCCACTGAAACATGACTGTGTGCCCAAGGTCACCTGGTATCTAGAAAACATTCAATTTTCTGAGTTTCTTTATTATCATACCATTACATTTCTATTTCTTGCTTAAATTTACTGGAGTTGGTTTTTGTCATTAGCAATTCCAAAAGTCCTTACAACATGAATTTATATTTTATGTCAGACTTTTCTGCAAGCTGCTTTTCAGTCAAGATCCCATTCAATTCTCACAGCAACCCTGATGTGAAGGCATTGGTTCTCTCTTTCTCCCCTCACCCCGACTGCATTATCTGTGATGGTGTGAACTTCTTTGTAAGCCTAGGGTCAGAGTACAGGATTCATAGTCACTTTTTTCTTTTTGTTCTTTTGTTTTGTTTCTTTGAAACAGGGGTCTTACTATGATGCTCAGGTTTGTCTTGAACTCCTGGCCTCAAGCAATCCTCCCGCCTCCATCTCCCAAGTAGTTGGGATTACAACCATAAGCCACTGTGCCCCACAGACACTTCTTATATTTAACCAAACCATATGGCAGAATAGAGGCCTTATATCCACTTACCATACCAACTAGAATACACTCAGACTATACCTGCTTAGATCACATGCCTAATCCAAAATAATCATGATGGCTGAGGGAATGGAATGTGCTAACTAGCCAAACCTGAAGCATAGGATAGACGAAGCCAGCTTCCCCAGAATCACACAGATGTCTGAACAGAAATGAAGGTGTTGCAAGGAAGGAGAAAGGAGATGAATTTAAGAGAAACAATCAATAAGTGTTCATTATATACAAGGAAAACTGGAATGATCCAATTATTAAGATCATCCAGCTCTCTGAACCATCTGACCAATAACTCCTCCTGTTCACATTACTTCCTGTTGTGATCTCACACTTCTTCAGACTAATTTAAGACTGTGGTTCTCCAGAAGCTTCAGCTATTCTCCACAGAGAAGCTAGCTGGCGTGTCATGACTTCTAATCACTCATCCTGAGTACCCACTCATCCTGAGTACCAAATTGAAATGCTGACTTGGCAAGATTATTAAAAAATCTCAAGGCACTTTCCAGAAGACAAAAGACTTGATTAAAAGTGAGTATCTCGAGTCAATTAAAATGTCCTTGGCTGTCTTTCTTGCCTTGTTTCCTCCTTAGTATATGTAAATTCAAAATAACAGGGAAATAAAAAAGGTAAAACTTCTCTTTAGGAAAGGGTTTTCTCACACAGTTGACCGACCAGATAGATTTCCTACTGGCTGGACAGACAATAGTGAGCAAATGGGTCCTGATACCTTCACCATCCTATGATTTTCAACAAGCTACCGTATTTCATTAATTCAAATTCAGTTCGTTTTAACATCAAAATCAGAATGTTTCCTACTGTTGATAGTGTCTTACAGGTAAGCTGCAGTCAGGACACAGTTGTCATTGCCTGCACAAGGGTGTACTTGGTTGTCATGGCTGGCATTGTGACTGGACAAATACAACCCTGAACAAACAAATCAAGAGCCATTTTAGGGAGAAACATGAATTTCAGTAGTTGTGAGACTTTTTGCTAAGATCTTCTAGTAAGACCAAGAAAGTGCCAAAGTTGAAACTTGCAAAACACGTGTCAGTGACTTGAAATAAAAATTTGAAGACAATGAATCATTTTTTAGAAATGTTGCACCATCAATACTCTTGATGGCATGCAGGGCAGTAGGCAAATATGGACAATGAATTAAAAAGTGATTCAAAGCTAGGATTGATTATGAAGTAGTTTTAAAAATTGTTTACCGATGTTTCATTTATACTTTTCTTTTTTGTGTATGCAAGAGTGATGGATGATAAATATATGTCCGTACATATGTCCGCATAAGTCTGTAAGCACTCTTTCAATAAGGCATTTATCCCCCTGCTTAGTGGAATATAAAATAATTGTGAATGACATTGAATGAGAACTTTTTTTTTTTTTTTTTTTTGAGACAAAGTCTCGCTCTGTTGCCTGGCTGGAGTGCAGTGGTGTGATCTCTGCTCACTGCAACCTCTGCCTCCTGGGTTCAAGTGATTCTCCTGCCTCAGCCTCCCAAGTAGCTGGGACTACAGGTGTGTGGACCATGCCCAGCTAATTTTTGTATTTTCAGTAGAGTCAGGGTTTCACCACATTGGCCAGGACGGTCTCGATCTCTTGACCTCGTGATCTGCCTGCCTCGGCCTCCCAAAGTGCTGGGATTACAGGAATGAGAACATTTCTAAGGCCTCATTTGAAAATTGGGATGATAAAGACTCCCTAATAGCTGCAGAATAAAATGCAGATAAAAGCCTTCAAAGTCCTCTATAACATGGCCTAAACCTACATTTTCCACTCTTGTCTCCTATCACACTTCCAAGTCCACTGCATACTGTGAAGTTAAACAATTCAAACTGAAAGCTGTTGGAACTTTAAATTATTCGGAGCCTTGGGAGGAATGTGGCTATGCAGCCTGAGTCACATGTCATGCAGCTGCAACTTCTGCCCCCATTCCCCACTCCCAACCTCCCCACCCCGTAATAAAGACCAAATGGCACCAGAGATAAGACCATCTCAGAACGCTGTCCCTCCTCATGGAGTAATCTTCCTTGGAATGTAGGAATCTGTAACCAGTCAAATCACTGTAATGTATGCACTGGTCTTGTATGGGAAATGTTGTAATTCTGTTAAAATTTCTGTGTCTCTGTCTATATAAGTGAAACCTTATCTTCTCTAGTTTGAAACTCTGACCCCATTCATTTGGAGTCAGTGTCTCCCAGGTGGCCATACTCAAGCTTTGCACTCAAATAGACTCTACTTAATCATATTTTCTGAATCTCACTATTTAAGGTTGACGATACCAAATCATACACATCGTCTTGAAGATTACCTGCTCCTTTTCACTTCTGTGCCTTTAAGTTGTTTCTTCCACTGAAAATGTCCCATCTCCCATCCATCTCAGCAGCTCCATTTACTAGAAGGTGGTCTTGAATAGCTTCTTTAATCTCTCAATTCCTCAGTTTTCTTATCTTTAAAACGGAAATCTAACTTTAGGTTTGATTTGAGGATTTAATGAGCTAATACATAAAAAGCCCTTAACACAGAATCCAACTAACTTGTGCTCAAGCAGTATTATCTGTGTCTTGAGAAATGAGTCTCAAAAAAGTAGTGAACTGGCCAAGGGCACACAGCTTATTTAACAGCAAAGGCAGAATAAGAACTTAGACTTCCTCACTCCCAGTAGAGCTGTCTTTAGATTTAAGAAATGGCTCTTCCTCCTCCCACCTCCTACAGCCAAATACTGATAGACTGATGAGAAAGGTTCTTCTTTGATTTCCCTAGAAGCCTATTTCTCCCTCTTCCTCCTTTCCTTGTATCAGATGTCTTAAACATGTTACTAAAAACTAAAAGGTAAAGAGATAAAAAAGGTTCCAAGTCTGAGCACATTCGACCCTGTGTTAAGCAAGTTAAATGAGTTTATATCATTTCAGAGCCTCCAATGTATTATGTACCTATAGAGTCATCATGAAAAAGAAATATAGTATGGATTGTTTCTCAAATTATTTAATCAGAGAACCAGAGGTGGCTCTATCACATGTGTGAGGTAGGCCATTAAAACCTACACACTTAACTTTGCAGTTTCCTGCTGCTTAAAGAATAACAGCTCTAACTCCTTAACGTATGAGAATCTTCATAACCTGGCCATGCTAATCCCACCACTTCTCACATATCAGCTCCATCTCATCATTCCAGTGTGTCAGGAACAAGTTTCACAAGCTGTTCCCTTTGGCTAAAAGGCCTTTGTTCTCTTCTTCTAGTTCAAGTTTTACTGATCCCTCCAGACCTGGTTGATGGAACCAAGCTCTGACACCTTCTCTGAACATTTGCAATCAATTAGCTATACCCTCCTCTGTGCTCTCATGGCACTTTGTTATGTTGGAATTGCAGCATCTCAGTGGCTCTCAGTTACCATTGATCGATTTCCTTCTACACCTGGCTCCTGAAGGCCAAGGACTGTCTCATTTACATCCCCAGTGAGAGGCATCCTGTAGGCACTCAGTAAAAGCCTACATTTCCTTGGCTCCCTTCTGCTGGGGCAATATTCTAAAACAAAGCTTTCCTGGATTCTCAAAGACCTGAGGTATGCTTTTTTTCCTAGTGTAAATAACAATAGGGATACTTACACTAATGCCTAATAGACCCTCCAAGAACAGCAGTGTATTGTTATTGAATAGTACGGTACATAAAATTAAGTCACCATGCATGGAAAGAAAAGGATTCCTTCCTTTTCAGTCAGTTGTAATCACGAGACCCTTTAGACTTAGCCACAATAAACCCTATTTTTCTAAACGTTCAAAAGACTGTCAAATATTGTTCCTTCAATTTTAATAAAGTCCCTGTAGATTTGAGAGCAGAAAACATTTATTTTATTTGTTACTAAAACAAGGAACTCCATTAAAAATCAACAGTATGAGATGAAAACTAGAGGTTATGAGCCGTGATTCTTTTACTCATGGTAAAGGTTTCTGGCCTCTCAGATGCCCTAGACTAACATTTCTCAGAAAACACATTGAGTGTATCCCTTGTCTGACTTTAGAAATAGTCTTCCAGCCAGGTGCGGTGGCTCGTGCCTGTAATCCTGGCACTTTGGGAGGCTGAGGTGGGTGGATCACCTGAGGTCAGGAGTTTGAGACAAGCCTGACATGGCAAAACCTTGTCTCTACCAAAAATACAAAATTAGCTGGGCGTGGTGGCACATGCCTGTAATCCCAGCTACTCTGGAGGCTGAGGCAGGAGAATTGCTTGAACCTAGGAGGCGGAGGTTGCAGTGAGCTGAGATTGTGCCATTGCACTCCAACCTGGGCAACAAGAGCAAAACTCCACCTCAAAAAAGAAAAAACAAAAATGAAATAATCTTCCAGAAAAGGCTGTAAGTCATGACTAGCAAGTAGGGAATACTACCATTTCCATGAAAAGCAGGCATAAGATAAAAAATTCATTAATTCAAACACTGAAACACAAGGAATGGCATAGCTACAACAATGCCTTTTTCCTTTTATCTTTTTTTTAAGAAGTGTCGTCTCAGCTGGGTGTGGTGGCTCATGTGTGTAATCCTAATACTTTGGGAGACGAGGTGGGCAAATCACTTGAGCCCAGGAGTTTAAGACCAGCCTGGGCAACGTGGCAAAAGCCTGTCTCTCCAAAAAAAAAAAAAAAAAAAATTAGCCAGGTGTGGTGGTGTGCACTTGTAATGCTGGCTACTCAGGAGGCTGAGGTGGGAGGCTGGCTTCAGCCCAGGAGGCAGAGGTTGCAGTGAGCTGAGATCGTGCCACTGCACTCCAGCCTGGGCAACAGTGCCAGACCCTGTCTCAATTAATTAAATGAATGAATGGCCACAGACTTCGTCCCAGGAGTAGTGAGTCAGGGTAAGGTCTCTGGGACGTGGAGGGATTGAATGGGGGAAATGATCTTCCAAGGTCCTTTCCCAGGCTCCCAAAATCTTGGAGCTTTACTTGCTAGTATCACGGGCTTTCCTGACATCACTTTTCAGTGATGCAGGAGCGGAGAGCTTCGTTGCCCAGAGCAGCAGGGAGGTGTGGCGATAGAGGCATAGCCTCCAGGGAAGCCAGAGCTGACTGAAGTGTTCTTGGGAAGATCTATTCATTGATTTTGTACCAAACCTGATGCACCTCAAAGGTGACACCAGGTGGGTGTCCACGTCACACACAGGAGTAAAACTCTTCCTAGAGTAAATGATAATGAGAGAGCTGAAGGTAGATGCATGCTTGAACTCCCATATGGGGGTTATGTGGGAGACTAATAGGTCTGTGAAAGAGAACTCCAGTCAGAGTAAGAAATACAGCACACAAATAGAGACTCTTGGTCCTGAGAGTGCTCACAGGCACTTCTGGAGCTTCCGTTATCAGGAAGCAACTGAACCGCTTGAGGCTAGAAATTATGCCATCAGTGGCTGAGGCCAGAGATCCACCCAAAAAAGCAGATCTTGGAAATGCTGGTACTAGAGCAGTTCCTGACCATTATGCCCAAGGGACCCAGAAGTGGGTGCAGAAGCATCATCCACATCATGTCAAAAAGGTTCTGGTCCTGGTGGAACGCTTGCAGAGAGAACCTGGTGGAACAAAGAATGATGTCATAACCCATGAGCTGGGAGAGGAGGCAGTGCTCTTGGGAGGAACAACAGTGGCCTCAGGCTTCAAGTGGGAGCCAGAAGAGCCCAAACCAATGGGTCTGTTCCAGAAATAATATTGGAATACATACCAGGTCCTATAAGAACAGCTGGGCTGGGGCCGGGCGCGGTGGCTCAAGCCTGCAATCCCAGCACTTTGGGAGGCCGAGACGGGCGGATCACAAGATCAGGAGATGAAGACCATCCTGGTTAACACGGTGAAACCCCGTCTCTACTAAAAAAAAAAAATACAAAAATCTAGCTGGGCGAGGTGGCGGGCGCCTGTAGTCCCAGCTACTCGGGAGGCTGAGGCAGGAGAATGGCGTAAACCCGGGAGGCGGAGCTTGCAGTGAGCTGAGATCCGGCCACTGCACTCCAGACTGGGTGACAGAGCGAGACTCCGCCTCAAAAAAAAAAAAGAACAGCTGGGCTGGAATACTCAGGAAATCGAGACCATCCTGGCTAACATGGAGAAACCCTGTCTCTATTAAAAATACAAAAAATTAGCCGGGCATGGTGGCACATGGTTGTAATCCCACCTACTTACAGTGAGGCAAAAGAATCACTTGAACCCCAGAGGTGGGGGTTGCAGTGAGCCGAGATTGCACCATTGTACTCCAGCCTGGGCGACGAGAGCAAAACCCTGTCTCAAAAAAAAAAAAAAAGAAAACCACATGCTTCTCTCTGTCATTCTCTAAGAGAAAAGGTAGAGAAGAATATGGAGTTGTTCTTCATGTCAATCTCAGATCTTTCCCCCAAAGTAAAATGTCATTTTTCCTGTTCTGATCTCAGAACATGTTGATTGAGACTCTATCTTGGCACTTAACACATTCTGCCAAGAAACTAGAAGCATGAATACCTCTCTTCTGCTAGCTTAGGAGGACCTTGGGAGCAAAGACTAGGTCTTGTGCTAATTTTACCACCTGTTGAGTAAATGCTTAATATGTACTCATTGGCTGGGCGCAGTGGCTCAAGTCTGTAATCCTGGCATTTTGGGAGGCCGAGATGGGCGGATCACGAGGTCGGGAGATCGAGATCATCCTGGCTAACATGGTGAAACCCCATCTCTACTAAAAAATACAAAAAACTAGCCGGGCGCGGTGGCGGGCGCCTGTAGTCCCAGCTACTCAGGAGGCTGAGGCAGGAGAATGGCATAACACAGTGAAACCCAATCTCTACTAAAAATACAAAAAATTAGCTGGACGTAGAGGCATGCACCTGTAATTACAGCTACTCAGGAGACTGAGGTAGGAGAATTGTTTGAACCCAGGAGGCAGAGGTTGCAGTGAGCCGAGACTGTGCCACTGCACCATAGCCTGGGCGACAGCGTGAGGCTCCATCTCAAAAAAAAAAAAAAAAAACCCTGTATTTTCTTTGTCTAAGCCTAGTTCGAAAGAAACCATTATCCCAATCACAGTGGACTAAATAAATTGTAACTCTTTTGATTGTTATCTATTTTATCTACAGATGCTATAATAGAAAATGTTTCAGTTGTTAGGAACAATCGGTGCAGTCGAAAAGGAATATGGGTAAGGCACTACTCTGCTTGGCTTTTCAGGATGGGGCTAACATTCCTATGATGCCATTCTGAGTTGTCCATGAACCCATTTTGGCCTCTTTCTCTTGATGCATGGTACATAATAGGTATTCAGTAACTTCGTGGAATGACCGATAGAGTTTAAGGAGGCAGGAGAGAGAGAAGATATTCTGAACAAAGCACAGACCACGGTGGGCAAAGGTAATGAAGATGGGAGTACTGAGGAGAACAGAGAGACTCACTTGAACCCTGTTCTTCATCCCTCTCCATCCATACACCTTAACATTCATGAGCTCATATCTTTAAGTCTTTAAACTGTTCTCATTATGTGAAATGTTACTTTTCCATCTGTAGATGAACTCCTGTTCATTCTTCACACCCCAGCTCAATTACAATTTTCTCTGCAGCCTCTGATACTACCCCACTCCAAGAGGAATTAATCACCCTATCCTACTTTCTTGCCACACTTTCCACCATCTTATCTCTTTCTTCGGTACCTATGTGCCAAACACCAGGTTGGAAAAGGAAGATGACTGTCCTTGAGAAGTCCCATAATTAAGAGAAGAGACTAAAAACACAGTCAAGCTGCAACGTCATAGGAGCTGCACAGAGGCAGGATGTTGAGGGAAGATAAATCTCCTTCAGGAGGATATCAGGAAGTATCACAAAGCATGTGACATTTGAGGCAGGCCTTGAAACTGAATAAAGATCAAAAGGCTGCCTGGGGGAAATCTATGGAATCACAACTGCAAAGGTCTCAAAAGGGAGTTGCTGAGTTAACAGGAACATCAGGTCAGGTCAATCTTTTCCCTCCCTACTAGTGGAGATTCCCCGCTCTAGTTATTCCAAGTTCCCTTATTACAATGCCTGAAGTCACACAGTTTTCCCCATTACACGAATAAAGTGTATCAAAAAGCACCTCGCATTTGAACAAGCAAGTCATTTAAAATATGAGCCAATAATACATGAAAATATATCCAAACTCAGTAGCAATCAAAGAAATCCAAATCAAAACAAGGAACTATTTTTTTACCTCTCAAATTACCAAGTATTAAAAAAATTAAAATGTCTAACATCATGGAATAATTAGAGAAGCCAAAACTATCCTTTCTGAGAGCCAATTTGGTATGATGCATCAAAAGCCTTACAAATAACTATACCCCTTGAATCAGACCCTCCTTTGTATAAATTCATCCTAAGGATAAAAGTCTTTGCTCTAAAGATCATCATAGCCTATCTATCATAAAATAGCAGAAAATAGTAAAGGACTAAAATATCCAAGAACAGAAGAATCAAATAAATTTGGCAGTGCAATAATTTTAACAGTTGCCATTTATTTATAGAGTGTTTAAAACGTGACTGGCATTATCATATTTAATATCCCAGAAATCCATAAGGTAGTTATGTAAGAGAATGTTGAATGGGACTTTTGCAGTTGCCCCACAATTGGTAAATAGAACTCACAACTAAAGACAGAGAGGAGATGAGTTCCTCACAAGGTAAAGACAGCAGATGAGTTCCCCACAAGGTAAAGACAGCAGTCAATAACTGCTGCCAGACTAATTAAAGGATTTATTAACAAGCCATACTATGGGCCGGGTGTGGTGGCTCATGCCTGTAATCCCAACACTTTGGGAGGCCAAGGTGGGCAGATCATGAGGTCAACAGATCGAGACCATCCTGGCCAACATGGTGAAATCCCATCTCTACTAAAAGTTTAAAAATTAGCTGGGCGTGGTAGCACGCACCTCTAGTCCCAGCTACTGGGAGGCTGAGGAAGGAGAATCACTTCTACCCGGGAGGCGGACATTGCAGTGAGCTGAGATCACACCACTGCACTCCAGCCTGGGCGACAGAGCAAGACTCTGTCTCAAAAAAAACACCAAAAAACAAAGAAGCTATACTATGAGATCTTCTAACCCAACCTTGTGCTCCTGCACTGTCCCTCACCCTCCACAGTCCACAAAAGAAGAGCAGAGATAAGGGGAAATCTTGGAATCCTTGACCTAGTATAATGTGCTGTATTTTGGGGTGGTCCTCTCCCTACCCCATGGTGGGCTCCAAGATTATCAGTTACAGAGACTAGGGGTACCAAAAAAGAAAAAAGAAAAGGTTTGGGGCAAAAACTTTTAAAAAGTGTAATGTCTTGTGGATATCTGATCAGGCAGTCAACTTTCAGATTTGGCCTGCATCAATCTGGACAGAGGAAGAAGAAACTGAGCAAGAAGGAGCAGCACTGCTGTTACCCCACTGTTTAGCACAGATATGTCTTCCCTGGGTCATGCAGTCCATAGAAATTGCTGGTCTTAAGCTCACTTGCCAGTTCCCCACCCAAAAGGGCTGCCCAATAAGCAAGTGGACCCCGGCCAGGTGGTGCCAGGGGAGAGTGAGGATGTCCTGAAAGAGATGAAAAGAACTAAATGCCAGTTTCTTCTCCAGGTCTGGAGATCACACAGTGAGGAAGCCCACCCTCCAAAGAACTCACAACAATGGGGAGTGGACCCACAGACAAGGCCAGATAGGCAACCTGTAAATGCCATCTAGGAGGACCCAAGAGCAGCCAGTTAAAAGACACGTATCCTTGTCCCTCGCCTTCCTGCTCATTTTATACACTGGGCAACTGGGCACTGGAACAAATGGAGACCAGAAGGGCCAGGGAAGAAATATCAGAGCGAGACTGTATCTCCTCCCACCCCTATACTCTCCAAGGTGAAGAATGGGGAAGAGGAGTAGAAAAAATAAACCAGGCCTCGCGCAGTGGCTCATGCCTGTAATCCCAGCACTTTGGGGGGCCAAGGTGGGCGGATCACATGAGGTCAGAAGTTCGAGACCATCCTGGCCAACATGGTGAAACCCCGTCTCTACTGAAAGTACAAAAATTAGCTGTGTGTGGTGGCACATGCCTGTAATCACAGCTACACAGGAGGCTGAGGCAGGGGAATCACTTGAACCCAGGAGGCGGAGGTTGCAGTGAGCTGAAATCATGCCACTGCACTCCAGCCTGGGCAACAGCAAGACTCCATCTCAAAATAAATAAACCAAGTCTACCTTTTCCCACTTCATATCCCAATAGCCACAATCCTGGTTAGAGTACTAGGAGTAAGTAAACCTTTCAATTAGATATACTGAACTTTTCAAATGGTCAACTTTCAGTAACCCAGTGTGACCAGGAGGCTGTGAACTCTGCCTAAGGTATCATCTGTCCTTGAGAGGAGAAGGGAGATTTGGACAGAGCAGTTGGGAGTTCTGACTGGAGAAAAACAAAATCGTTCATGTTCACACCCCTCTAAGCTAAAACTATTCAATTAACAGGCTAAGGTTGTCATTATCTCTATTTTACAGAGTAGGAGATTAAAGCTTAGAAAGATTAAGAAACTTGCCCACACCCACAAAGCATATGGGAGGTTTAGTTTGGATCCCAATCCAGGACTAACCTCAGAGCTCATGCTTTTTATGATTACATGAGGATTTTTCAAAATAGCATCCAACATATCCTCAGGGATCTGCAAAGCCAGTACACACTTCTTTTTTCAATCTTGAGTTTTCATCTCAAGCATGATCTTAAAAAATATAACCATAGTCTTGACTATTTGAATGATCATCTTGCAGGTGAATGCTATTCCTTGATTGCCAGCATTTGCATTTAAAATCTTACAGATATCAATTAATAAGTTAATTTTCATATACTAATGACTAATCAGAAAGGACAGAGGTGACAGCTTATAAATAATGTGGTCATACCAATTAAAAGACAATGGCTTGCTACACAAAGTTTCACTGTAGTTCAAACAAAGAAATGTGGTAGGAAAAAAGTATGGGACACAGGACATACAGGGGTCAAAGAAGTGCCATATTCACATCTGAATCACCAATTTAGTTTCAGCAAAATATCTACTGTTGTTAATGTGAATTATATGGATTTTTAAGTTTTGCATTTGTAAATTTGTTTTGATCTATAATTGTGAGAGGGCTATAAGAACATGTTTACACCTCAGTTTTTGTTGATACAAATTTTGGTAAAGTAATAATTAAAATAATTTAACTCAACATCAAGAACCAGTAAAAATATTGGTTTAAAGTGTCCTTATCACACATGCTTGAGAAGCTCTGTGGTCATTAAAACCTATGTTGTAGATGACTATTTTGTGACACACGGTAATATTTTTTCTTTCTTTCTTTTTTTTTTTTAAGGTGGAGTTTTGCTCCTGTTGCCCAGGCTGGAGTGTAAAGGCAGGATCCTGGCTCACCACAACCTCCGCCTCCCAGGTTCAAGCGATTCTTCTGCCTCAGCCTCCTGAGTAGCTGGTATTACAGGCATGCACCACTGTGCCGGGCTAATTTTGTATTTTTAGTAGAGACGGGGTTTCTCTGTGTTGGTCAGGCTGGTCTCGAACTCCTGACCTCAGGTGATCCACCCACTTCAGCCTCCCCAAGTGCTGAGATTACAGATGTGAGCCACTGTGCCCAGCCAGGGAAATATTTTCAATATATTAGCTTAAAGCATACAAAGCCTCACCCTCATTTCATAAAATATACATAGCACATATAAATACAGGAAAAAGAGACTAGGAAATACTCTAAAATATTAATGTTTAGGCTTGACAGGAGTATTACAAGTGCTCTTTATTAATACTGTTTATTTTTTGTGATGTGTGTTTATAATTACTTTATTGTGAATAAAACAAGTATTAACAAAAAAATTCCATTTTTAATAGCGTATCCTATGAAAGTTTCCAAAACCTGTTGCTAAACAAACAAACAAAAAAACCCCAAACCAAATCACATTCTCAATTCAATTCCAGTTCAAACTTTTTTCGCCAAGGCAATATAACCAATTCTGAGTAATATTTGTTCAAAACTTAAAAGCATATAAAGCACTAATGAACCAATAACTTACTGTGCTTTAGGTACCAAGGTTACAAGAACATGAACAAAGGGCATGGTGCACTCGAAAAGCTACCATTCTAGGGGAAGCACAGTGTAAACCAACAGTTACTGAGTGGAACTGAGGCCTGACAGTGACACAGGTGAGCTGCAGGAAGGAGCTTCATAATTCATTCTGATGAGGCGGATGGTACAGGAATGGCTGCCACAAGGTGGCAGGTGAAATTAGTCCTAAGAAGGTATGAGGAAATGAGTGCAGAGAGGTGAAATGGCAGAGTATCCACAAGTAAAATCTAAACATAGGTCTTATAACACTTACCTCACTGACCACACTAGACCAATCTCTTCTGGACTACTATGGCACTGGTCTTTGTCATTTTTGTAGTATGTACTGCCCGGCATTATAATTCAAGCTGCTTCCCCAACAAGACTACAAACTTTGAGGGGAATACGATGTACACTGTAGATACTTACTATCTGTTAACGACAGTATCTTCAAGTGGACCTCTAACAGGTTTTAGCCTCAATAAGTTGTAGTCTCTGTTGGTATCCAAAAAAGTAAACCCAGGCACAGTGGTGCACCTATAGTCCCAGCTATTCAGGAGGCTAAGTGAGAGGAGCACTTGAGCCCAGGAGTTTGAGGCTGTAGTGTGCTATGGTCATGCCTGTGAATAGCTACACACACACACACACACCCCTGGCCCATACTCAGTGTTTTCCTCTAGGAAATTATATGAAAAGATCAAAGCAACAAACTCATTTCAACAATCCTCATGATACTATATGTAAAACTTAGCACTTTCCCCTGCTCTTGCAAGCCAGCAGAACTCCAATTGGTATGTTCTTCCAATGCACACTAAGGAAAGATACACTGTCTGCCTGAGAAAATCTTCCAAATGAACTGTGGTAATAGTTAATGACACCCAAATGTTATGACTCATGAACATGGGTGAAACTCTCAGACATGCCACCTGTATGACACGACAGGCCTGCACTGTATATGACAGTGAATAACTGGAAGTAACAAATGTTTAACTGGGGGAATGTGCACACAGGTGTGGTACATTCACTTATGTGATATTTATAAGACTTATGTACATGTCTAGTATTTGTTTTAAATATTCCAGCAAAGAAACAGAAAAATGGATAGATGAAATGTGATGAAACCTTGATAAGATTTGAAATTGTGTGCATCAATATTCTTTATGCCATTTTCTTTACTTTTGTGTATGACTGAAATTTTTCATAATTAAAAATTGGAAAAAATACTATGTAGATATAAGTGAAAACATTCACAATGATAGTTACAATAAAAAAATACAAAGTGATAACTGATGTTGGTTATAACCATGTAAAATATAAGTGTGTGGTCAAAATAACAGCAATAGCAATTAGCACCCTTAGTGCCCATCATGGATTTTGGCATATCACTTTCACTAAAAGAAACTAGGACTCTGAGGAAATGGTTAGCTAATTCCAGGTCTGGGTCAGAAAATGTATAAAATAAACTTGGAACATCTTGTCATACCAGAGAGCAAAGAAATTATCAAAGATTAGTAGGGTCATGTCAAAAGGATCCAGAAATCAACTTGAAGAGGCTCCTGCTGGTTAAAGATAGGACAACCTGACTTTCAATAAGGATAACATCTCTAACAGATTCAAATGCATGGAATATGTTTAAACATGTGAGCTTATGATAATACTAAAAAATACCCTAACTGATCACTTTGAAAGATCCTAAGGAACTCACTCACTACTCTGACAACAAGTAAATAAATAAGAAGAAGCCAGCATGAAAATGGGTAGAGGGGTAATTAGTTGTAAAGAATATCAGTGACTTTTGAAAGCACCTTGATGATAGCTGCTGCCTGACAAGCGGCATCAAGCCTGCACCAAGCTGCTTACAGTCTCAATAAAGGGTTCCTAATCTAGCAAAGGGAGACTGATAGACCAACGTGAGAATGGTGAAGTAGAGATGAAAAAAGTGTCATGGAAGCAAGCCCAGGAGGCGGCTCACTTTGGAGGATCCTGCAGGGTAGGCAATCTGAGCTGAGCTTTGAAGGGTTACCACTTACTGAGAAGTTTTTGCATTTTAAACCATTCTCAAACATTGGCCCCAGGATCTCACATATTGATCTTTACATCCCCCAGCAAACACCTGTTTCCCAGGGACTAGCTAAAGTCATAGCTTCAGACAAATCCCTGTGTGGTTTAATTTCCCTTCCATGAGACTGGCAGACCCCTGAGATGTTTCTTTCAGGAAAAATTAACTCCCTAAAATTTGATGTGCTACCCAGTTTGAGAATTTCAGTTATGTTCTGACATTGTACACTCCAGGTATGGTCCAAATTTGAAAGGGATGTGAAGACACCCACGCTCATGTTCAGAGTTCCTATGAATGGGTTAATAAATATAAGTCAACATCATCCCTATGCCACCTCCCCCAGCACTTAATACTCTGGACCAGACACTGTGCTAAGATTTTTTTCACATGTTATTCTCATAAACCTGCAAATCCAATGAAGTAAGAAGCATTAGTCTCACTTTAAAGACAAAGAAGTGGTCTCAGTGAATTAATTCTTTTAAGTCATTTGCTTAATGACCCTAAGGCCTTTGAAACACTGAGAGGTCTTCTGAACATAAACATTGTCAAAATACACTGACATTTCACACTGAAGGAGTTGCCATCTGAGAGGGAAAGACTCACTGAGTTAGTGATGCCCTTTATCAGTAAATGTCATCCTATCATCTAAGGCATTTACTGGGAATTGTAAAATATTTCCCCCAGCTCTCAACTTTCAAAACTCTTCCTGCTTTCTGCTACAGATTCATCCACTCTGGATGGAATTTTACTGGCCCCACACCCCATGTGCACCACCTCTTTCTCATTTTGAACACCATATTCCTTCCTAGGCCCTTATTTCTTGAGTCCAGCTCACACGTCCACCTCCCATTCCAGGAAGCCCCTCCAACTTCTACACCAAGAGCACTTGCCTTCACGCAACTTGGTGCCTGGATAACTCCATAAAAGGGCATCATTCTGTTTCACATGTAGACTTCTAGTCTTTTTAGTCTGCAAATGCCTTGAAGTCAGGGCTGAGTACTGATTTATTACATTGCGAAGGGAAAGGATACAGTATATGCTCTATAAACACCTGTCAAAATTAATTTGGATGTAAACAACAGCCTGCTCAGGAACCTGTATTTCTCAGCATTTCTTATAAGCTTGAAATTACCATATCCCATTGTCCCTTTCTAGCTAGAGATAAAAAGCAACATCAAAGTTGTTTCATTAAGGCCAGGTGCAGTGGCTTATGTGTGTAATCCCAGCACTTTGGGAGGCTGAGGCAGGTAGATCACTTGAGGCCAGGAGTTCAAGACCAGCGTGGTCAACAGAGCAAAACCCACCTCTATTGAAAATACAAAAAAATTAGCCAGGCATGGTGGTGCAGCCTGTAATCCCAGCTTCTCTGGAGGCTAAGGCACAAGAATTGCTTAAGTGTAGGAGGCGGAGACTGCAGTGAGCCAAGACTGTGCCACTGCACTCCAGCCTGAGTGACAGAGTGAGACTTTGTCTCACAAAAAAAAAAAAAAAAGGTTGTTTCATTAAGTGAAGCAGCAGGCATGTTTTCCAGCTCTGTGCAACTTCATTGCCTCAGGTCCTTACATGTCACTGAGAGAATATTCCATAATTATTCATGGCTGTGGAGATTCCATCCTGTATTTTCTCTTGGGTTAGAAATATTAGCAAGACCAATTACTAACCTTTACCAAGTGAGGTTTAAAAAAAAAACTGTCATAAAATGTACAGATTACAAAATTTATCATCTTAATCATTTTTAAGTGTACAGCTCAGTGGCATTAAGTACATTCACATTGCTGTTGCCACCATTACCACCAATGTCCAGAACCCATTATCTTGCAAAACTGAAACTCTGTACTCATTAAACAATAGCTGCTCATTGTCCCCTACTCCTAGCCCCTGGCAACTAGCATTAAACTTTCTGTCTCTACGAATTTGACTACTCTAGTACCTCATATAAGTAGAATCATACAGTATTTGTCCTTTTGTGACTGGCTCATTTTATTTAGCATAATGTCATCAAGGTTCATCTATGTTGAAGCATGTCCATGTATTAAAGTTTTCTTCCTAAGGTTGAACAGTATTCCAGTGTGTGTGTGTGTATATGTATGTGTATATATATGTACACCAGATAGCATATATGTGATATGTATATGTGTGTATATACATATATATGAACACACACACATCATATTTTGCTTATCCATTTATCTGCTGATGGACACTTGAGTTGCTTCCAAATGAGAAGTTCTGATCCAATGTGAATGATAAAAAAGCTCAGGAGACTAGCCTTGAACCGGTTAGAACAGTCTCCTTAATGCTGTGAACACAATCAAAGAAATAATCCAGTAATTAAGACCACGACAGAAACCTACTAAAAGGAATTTCCATCTGGTTATCTGATCCAAATAGAGTATATATTTAAATATTCAAATAATCTGTTGGAATACTGCCCTGGCTGCCTAGGATGGTCTACAAACAAATCTTGAATGGGCTCAAGTTTCTGAAGACCTTCCCCTCCCCCATTCTTACCAGTCCAGGTATTCTCTCTTACTTACCTCTCCAGCTTCAAAGCCCTCTATTCCAATCATCCTGCTGATAATCCAGCAACACCAAACTGTTTTTAGTGTCCTTGAACACACTGTGTATGTCCTTGCCACCTTGTCTACACTCTTAATGGTCCCTCCACCTGAAAAGCCTTCTCTTGGCTTACTTCTATCTAGTCAGGGCCTAGAAGTAAGGAAGCCTTTGCTTTTTCTTCCTTGCAGTCCCAGAACTTGGGCACTTGGCACATACTAATTGTTTGATAAATTACTGAACTAAATTATACTTAATACATTTTCATTTCTTTTTTTTTTTTTTTGAGACAGACTTTCACTCTTGTCACCCAGGCTGGAGTGCAGTGACACAATCTCAGCTCACTGCAACCTCCACCTCCCAGTTTCAAGCAATTCTCCTGCCTCAGCCTCCCGAGTAGCTGGGATCACAGGCACATGCCACCACGCCCAGCTAATTTTTGTATTTTTGGTAGAGATGGGGTTTCACCATGTTGGCCAGGCTGGTCTCGAACTCCTGACCTCAGGTGACCTGCCCACCTTGGCCTCCTAAAGTGCTGGAATTACAGGCATGAGCCACCGCACCTGGCCATGAGTAAACTTTTAAAAGTAACTTTGTATAAAATTTAAAGAATCATCTTATTGCAAGGAACTGCATGCTTATGCCTCACAATGCCCCAGCCCACCCCACCACCCCAATTCATATGTTGGAATCCCAATCCCTAAAGTGACAGTATTAGGTGGTGGGTCCTTTGGGAAGTTATTAGGTCATGAGGGCAGAGTACTCATTAATGGGATTAGAGACATTATAAAAGAAACCCCAGAGGAGCCTCTTTCCCTTTTCAACCATGTGAGGACACAACAGAAGACACTGTCTGTGAGGAAGTGGGCAATCACCAGAAGCTGAATGTGTCAGTGACTTGATCTTGGACTTGCCAGCCTCCAGAGCTTTTATAAGTAAGTGTTTGTTCCTTATAAACCACCTAGTTAAGGCTATTTTGTTATAGCAGCCTGAATGGACTGAGACACTAATCAAGGATAGCGAATCACTTAAACGTATTTACCAAGTGTAAATGCTAGGGTTACCCTATAGCTTAAGAAGAAAATTAATAAACGCTTGAGTTTTAAAGAGTTAAACTGCAGGATAATTATGGCAGTACTATGTAAGTTTAAAATCACTTCGTCATTTAAACATTTGTAAATGGCTACCTTTTTGCAAATGGACTATAGTAAACAGAAGATTAGATCTAGCTATGCGAAAGTAGGGCAGAAGTCACCTTTGACAAAAGTGCCAAGAACACACACTGGAAAAAGGGCAGTTTCTTCAATAAATGTTCTAGGAAAACTTGATATCCATATGCAGAAGAATGAAACTAGACCCCTATCTTTCTCACTATTTAAAAATGAAATCAAAATGGATTAAGGACTTAAATATGAGACCTGAAACTATAAAACTATTAGTAGAAAATATTTAGGAAATGCTCCAGGACATTGGTCTGGGCAAAGATTTCTTGAGGAAGACCTCAAAAGCACAAGCAACCAAAGCAAAAACGGACAAATGGGATCCCATCAAGCTTAAAAGCTTTGGCACAGCAAAGGAAACAATAAACAAAGTGAAGAAACAACTCACAGAATGCGAGAAAATATGTGCGAACTACTCATCTGACAAGGGATTAATAACTAGAATATACAAGGAGCTCAAAGTCATATATGCTGGCATTCACAGTTCTCTTTTTTTTGTAAAATATGCTAAGTATGTACAGAAAAAAAGACAAGTGATAACAAATGCTGGCAAGGATGTGGAGAAAGGGAAGCCCTCATACATTGTTGGTGGGGATGTAAATTAGTACAGCCCCCATGGAGAACAGTATGGTAGTTCTTCAAAAAACTAAAAATAGAACTACCATATGATCTAGCAATCCCACTGCTGGCTATATATCCAAAAGAAAGGAAATCAATGTATTGAAGAGATATCTGCACTCCCATGCTTATTACAGTAGCCAAGACGCAGAATCAATCTAAGTGTCCATCAATCGATGAATGCATAAAGAAAATGTGGTACATATACACAATGAAATACTATTCAGGGCTGGACACAATGGCTCATGCCTTTAATCCCAGCACTTTAGGAGGCCAAGGCAGGAAGGTCACTTGAGCTCAGGAGTTCGAGATGAGCCTGGGCAACATAGTGAGCCCTCACCTCTACAAAAAATAAAACAAAAAATTAGCCAGGCCGAGTGCTGCATGTCTGTAGTCCTAGCTACTCAGGAGGATGAGGTGGCAGGATCGCTCAAGCCTGTGAGGTTGAGGCTGCAGTGAGCCAAGACTGTACCACTACACTTCTGGGTGATAGAGCAAGACCTTGTCTTGAAAACAACAAGTAACAATGCAATACTATTCGGCCATGCAAAAGAACGAAATCCTGCCATTTGTGGCAACATGGATGGTACTGGAGGACATTATGTTAAGCAAAATAAGCCAGGAACAGAAATCTAAACACTGCATGTTCTTAATCATACATGGAAGCTAAAAAACTGAACTCATGGAGATAGAGAAACAATAATGATTATCAGATACTGGAAAGGGCAGTGGGAAGAGAAGTATAAAGAAGGGATGGTTGGCCGGCTGCGGTGGCTCAAGCCTGTAATCCCAGCACTTTGGGAGGCCGAGACGGGCGGATCACGAGGTCAGGAGATTGAGACCATCCTGGCTAACCTGGTGAAACTCCGTCTCTACTAAAAAATACAAAAAACTAGCTGGGCGAGATGGCGGGCGCCTATAGTTCCAGCTACTCAGGAGGCTGAGGCAGGAGAACGGTGTAAACCCAGGAGGCGGAGCTTGCAGTGAGCTGAGATCGCGCCACTGCACTCCAGCCTGGGCGACAGAGCGAGACTCCGTCTCAAAAAAAAAGAAGGGATGGTTAATGGGTATAAAAATACAGTTAGAACTAAGATCTAGTATTTGGTAGCAAGATAGATCAAGTATAGCTAACAATAATTTATTGTATATTTCAAAATAACAAGAGTGGAATTGGAATGTTCCTAACAAAAAGAAATGATAAACATTTGAGGTGATGAGTCTCCTAAGCACACATTATATGCTTGTATCAAAATTTCATGCCTCTATAAATATTTACAACTATTATGTATCCATAAAAAGTAAAAATTAAAAAAATAAAGGCAGAATCCTATTTCACAGAAAACATGTGGAAAAAACATGGATTTTTTTTTTTTTTTTTGAGATGCAGTCTCGCTGTCACCCAGGCTAGAATGTAGTGGCGCAATCTCGGCTCACTGCAAGCTCTGCCTCCCGGGTTCACACCGTTCTCCTGCCTCAGCCTCCCAAGGAGCTGGAACTACAGGTGCCCGCCCGCCACCACGCCCGGCTAATTTTTTGTATTTTTAGTAAAGATAGGGTTTCACCGTGTTAGCCAGGATGGTCTCGATCTCCTGACCTCGTGATCCGCCCGCCTAGGCCTCCCAAAGTGCTGGGATTACAGGCGAGAGTCACCACGCCCAGCCAAAAACATGGATTTTAATGAGAAGACTTGGTTTGTAGTCCTGGGTCTGCTACTTACCATGTGTGGCACTTAAGCTCTGTGCTCAGTTTCTCCTCTGGTAACATGGGAATAAAATATCTAGTAATTGCCACACTATACCAGATGTTTATTGGTAACAACTGCTTTTGTATAAGCAACATTCAAGACCATACACAGTGGGTAAATTGAACAGACATACTTTTCCCTATTCCCACCACTAAGTACAACTAAAATCCTTAGATATTATATATAAAACAAACTTAAGAAGAATCTAAAATGTGAAAAGAAGGCGGCAGATTTGCTAGAGACCCTGGAACCCAAAGAATGACACAGTGATAAATTCCATGAGTTTTATGCCTCATATATCTCAGACTTGGAGCTGAAGCAGCCAGCATGGCAGAAACACCAACCCGTGTAGACCAAAAAATTCCCAACGAATGTCTGCTCTCTCTAGCCAAAGGACTGGGAAAGGGGCAGCCTAGCAAGAGATGAAACTGCTAAACAATAACTGCTCTACTCCAGCCACACACTGCAGAGAAAACTCTGGTCCAACCCTCACCCACAGCAGCAAAAACTGAGTGAGAACCTAGACTTCTACCCTTCAGAGGTTGTCACTGAGGCCAGGTGACACCTGCTAGGGTACTGTCAAAGATAGCCAAGTAGAAAGCTGAGATATTCATACCCCAAAACTGGTAATAAGGCACCCATCCCTGTGGAGTCACTGGAGACCAACCACATGGGAAGTTGGAACCTTCAACCATTCACAGGAGTAATGAAGACTGCCATCCTATCGGGAGTGTCAATGGAGGTGGAATGAAAAACCTGGACTTCAACTTCTACTTGGAAGTACTAAGGCAGTGTCCCCTTCCCACGATGGAGCAGGGTCAGAGAAATCCTGATAAAACACAAGGTTTACATTAGATCCAGAGTACCACAACATAATATAAAAATGTCCAAGTTTAATTTTTTTTTTTTTTAGAGACAGAATCTTGCTCTGTTGCCCAGGCTGGAGTGCAATGGCGTGATCCTGGCTCACAGCAACCTCCGCCTCCTGGGTTGAAGCAATTCTCCTGCCTTAGCCTCCTGAGTAGCTGGGATTACAGGCACCTGCCACCATGCCCGGCTAATTTTTGTATTTTCAGTAGACATGGGGTTTCGCCATGTTGGCCAGGCTGGTCTCGAACTCCTGACCTCAGGTGATTCACCCACCTTCGCCTCCCAAAGTCCTAGGATTACAGGTGTGAGCCACCACGCCTGGCCAAAAATGTCCAGGTTTTAACAGAAAACCACTCATTATACAAAGAATGAGGAAGATCTCAAATGGAATGAAAAAGACAATCAATAGATGCCAACACTGAGGTAACAAAGCTGTTAGAATTATCTTTCATGTATTTTAAAGGAGTCATCATAAAAATGCAGGTACAAACATGCTTGGAACAAATGGAAAATTGGAAAGCCTCCAAAAAGAAACAGAAAGTCTCAGTAAAGAAATAGAAGATGTAAAGAAAAACCAAATGGAATTTTAGAACTGAAAAAATATAACCAAAATAAAAAGTTCATCAGTGAGCTCAACAGCAGAATAGTGAGAACAGAGAAAAAGAATCAGTGAATGGGAAAACAGGACAGCAGAAATAACCCAGTATGAACAACACAGAGAAAAAAGACTGAAAAAAAAGACTGAAAAAAAATTACCAGAGTCTACAGAAGCTGTGGAACCACAACAAAAGATCTAACAACTGTGTTATTGGATTCTTGGAAGAAGAGAAGAAAGAGGGTAGGACTGAACAAGCACTTGAAACAATGGGTGAAAACTTCTCAAATGTAATAAGAAGATAAACCTTCAGATTCAGTAGGTTTAGTGAGTTCCAAATAGGATAAACTCAAAAAAATTCCACACCAAGACACATCGCAAAATTCTTAAAGAGAAAAAAATCATTGAACGCATCCAGAGAAAAAGACGGGAGCAGGTCGTGGTGGCTCACTCCTGTAATCCCAGTACTTTGGGAGGCTGAGGTGGGTGCATCACCTGAAGTCAGAAGTTCAAGACCAGCCTGGCCAACATAGTGAAACCCTGTCTGTACTAAAAATACAATAAGTTAGCTGGGTGTGGTGGCGAGCGCCTGTAATCCCAGCTACCAGGGAGACTGAGGCAGGAGAACTGCTTGAACCTGGGAGGCAGATGTTGCAGTGAGCCCAGATCGTGCCATTGCACTCCAGCCTGGGCAACAAGAGCGAAACTCTATCAAGACAGACAGACAGACAGACAGACAGACAGAAAGAAAGAAAGACAGAAAGACAGACAGGAAGACAGAAAGAAAGACAGAAAAGACAGAAAGAAATGGCATTTTACCTCCTGACAGACAGCAATTGGAATGACCATGGATTTTTCATTAGCAACTATGCAGGCCAGAAGGAAAGGATGCAATATTTTACAGGTGCTCAAAGAAAAGAAGTGTCAACTCAATAATTCAATATCCAGTGAAAACATCAGAATGAAGGTGAAAATGAGACCTTCTCAGAAGAAGGAAAACAAAGATAATTTATCACTGGCAGATCTACCCTAAAGAATGGCTAAAGGAAGTTCTCTAAACAGAAAGGAAATGAAAAAAAGAGGAACCTGAAAATATCAGCAAAGAAGAAAGTACACAGTAAACAAAAATGTAATTAAATAGTCTTTCCTTCTCCTTTTGAATTTTCCAAATTAGGTTTAATGATTGAAGCAAAAATCATAGCACTGTCTGATACAGAAAAAATATTTAAGACAATCATACATGGAGGAGGGCAAAAGGGAGGTAAGGTTTCTACACTTAAACTTGCAAAATGATGATACAGACTTCATTTAGATTATAAGATGACACCAACTGATTGTTGTATGTACAGTATAATACCTAGAGCAACCACTAAAAAAGCTATATAGAAAGATACACTCAAAAACACTATTAAAATAGAATTCTAAAAAATATTCAAGAAACTCACAGGAAGGCAAGAAGAATACAAACGAAAACAGAACACAAAAAATAAAATAGCAGAACTAAGCTCTAACATATTAGAAATTACATTAAATGTAAATTTAAATATGCCAATTAAGACATAAATCGGCAGAGTGGATTAAAAACATGCACCATGATATGGTTTGGGTATGTGTCCCTGCCCAAATCTGATGTCAAACTGTAATCCCCAAATATTGGAGGTGGGGCCTGACGGGAAATGATTGGATTATGGAGGTGGCTTTCCCCTTTGGTGCTGTTCTTGTGATAGTGAATTATTGTGATATCTGGTTATTTAAAAGTGTGTAGCACCTCTCCCCTCACCCTCTTCCTCCTGCTCCAGCCATGTAAGATGTGCTTACTTCTCCTTCACCTTCCACCATGACTGTAAGTTTCCTGAGGCCTCCCCAGCCATGCTTCCTACACAGTTGTAGAACTGTGAGCCAATTAAACCTCTTTTCTTGGTAAATTACCCAGTCTCAGGTAGTTCTTTACAGCAGTGCAGGAATGGATTAATACACCCCAACAATATGCCACCTATAAGAAATCACTTCAAATACAATGATATGGGTAGGTTGAAAGTAAATGAATGGAAAAAGATGTATCATGTGAATATCAATAAAAGGAAAGCAGGAATAACTGTATTATCAGATATAGGCTATAATAATAGATAACAAGTAGACAGAGCAAAAGAAATTACCAGAGACTCTAAAATACGTGAAACACTGCTGGGTACAGTGGCTCATGCCTGTAATCCCAGCACTTTGGGAGGCTGAGGCAGGCAGATCACCTGAGGTCAGGAGTTCGAGACCAGCCCGACCAACATGTAGAAACCCTGTCTCTATTAAAAATACAAAATTAGCCGGGTGTGGTGGCACATGCTTGTAATCCCAGCCACTTGGGAGGCTGAGGCAGGAGAATTGCTTGCACCCAGGAGGCAGAGGTTGCGGAGAGCCAAGATCGTGCTATTGCACTCCAGCCTGGGCAACAACAGCAGAACTCCATCTCCAAAAAAAATAATAAAAAAATAAAATATGTGAAATAAAAACTGACAGAACTGAAATGGGAAATGGAAATATTCACAATTATAGTTGGAAACTTCAACCCCTATCTCTCAACAATCGACAGAAGAACTGGATAGAAAAATCAGCAAGGATATAGAATTAAATGTATCACTATCAAATATCTAATTGACATTTATAAAATACTTTACCCAATAATCGCAGAGTAAACATTCTTTTCAAAGTACCCATGGAACCTAAAGCAAGATAGACCACATTTTCAGCCATAAAACAAACCTTAACAAGTTAAAAATAACTGAAATCAAATAGAACTTACTCTGCTCCCACAATGAACTCCAACTAAAAGTCAGAAACAGAAAAATAATGAGAAAATCTCCAAACATTTGGAAACTAAACAATGTACTTGTAAATAATTCATGGTCAAAGACAAAAGTCTCAAGGAAAGTAAAAAAAAAAAAAAAAATACACTGAGCAAATAAAAATTGAAAATGCAACTTAACAAAATTAGTGGGACACAGCTAAAGCAGTGCTGAGGGGGAAATTTATAGCACTAAATGAATACATTAAGAGGAAAAGTCTCAAATGAATAATTTAAACTCCTATATAAAAAACATCAGAGGCCGGGTACAGTGGCTCATGCCTGTAATTGCAGCACTTTGGGAGGCCAAAGTGGGCAGATCACTTAAGGTCAGGAGTTTGAGACCAGCCTGGCCAATATGGTGAAACCCTGTCTCTACTAAAAATATAAAAATCAGCTGGGCATTGTGGCACATGCCTGCAATCCCGGCTGCTCAGGAGGCTGAGGCAGGAGAATTACTTGAACCTGGGAGGTGGAGGTTGCAGTGAGCTGAGATCGTGCCATTGCACTCCAGCCCGGGTGACAGAGTGACATCCTGACTCAAAAAACAAACAAAAAATAATAATGAAGCAATGTCGGTATGCAGGAATAAGAGTTAAAAAAATAAATAAAGCAATAGACCCACTACAGACCCTGCAGACACTGAAAGCATAATACAGGATACTATAACTCCACTCACATGTATGTGACAACTTAGACAGAACGGACCAATTTCTTGAAAAACAAACTTCTATAATTCACCCAATATGAAGTAGAAAATTTGAATAACCCTGTATCTATTAAGGAAATTACATTAAAAATGTAAAAAATTCCTAACAAAGACATTTCCAGATCCAGATGGTTTAATCTGGAGAATTCTACCAAAGGTTTAAAGAATTATACCAGTTCTACACCATCTCTTCCAGAAGACTAGACATGGTGGTTCACACCTATAATCCCAACACTTTGGGAAGCCAAGGCGGGAGGACTGCTTAAGCTCAGGAGCTTGAGACCAGCCTGGGCAACATAGGGAGACCCTGTCTCTACAAATAATAAAAAAAATTAGCCAGGTACGGTGGTAGGTAGCTGTCGTCCCAATTACTTGGGAGGCTGAGATAGTAGGAGGCTGAGCCCAGGAATTTGAGGCTGCAATAAGCCATGACTGTGCTACTGTCGCCAGCCCAGGTGACACAGCAAGACTCTGTCGGGGTGGGGAGTGGGGGGTTGGGGACAGGCGAGGGGAAGAAAAGAAAAAAAGAAATCAAGGAAGATAATATAAATAAATTTAAAATAAATTCATGGATTGGAAGATTTAATAAAGTTGTAATTTCATTCTAAATTGGTACACAGGCTTAATGCACTTCCTATCAAAATCTCAGCAAGACTTTTTTTTTGCATAAACAAGATTATTCTAAAATTTGTATTGAAAGGTAAAGAAAATAGAATAGTTAAAACACTTTGAAAAATAAGAATAAAGTAGAGGAATCAGGCTTCTTTAATAAAAGAACAAAAAATAATAATGAAGCAATGTCGGTATGCAGGAATAAGAGTTAAAAAAATAAATAAAGCAATAGACCCACTACAGACCCTGCAGACACTGAAAGCATAATACAGGATACTATAAGTCTCATATATTACATGAAAATTAACTCACAGTGGATCATGGACTTAAAGGAAAAACATAAACCTATAAAATGTGTAGGAAAAAAGAAAACCCAGAAAGTCAGGCGCAGTGGCTCACGCCTGTAATCCCAGCACTTTGGGAGGCCAAGGCGGGCGGATCATGAGGTCAAGAGATTGAGACCATCCCGGTCAACATCCTGAAACCCTGTCTCTACTAAAAATACAAAAATGAGCTGGTCGTGGTGGTGCACGCCTGTAGTCCCAGCTACTCAGGAGGCTGAGGCAGGAGAATCACTTGAACCTGGGAAGCGGAGGTTGCAGTGAGCCAACATTGTGCCACTGCACTCCAGCCTGGTGACAGAGCGAGAATCCAACTCAAAAAAGGAAAAGAAAAAAAAAAAAATAACAACAAAAAAGAGAATCACTTGAACCCAGGGAGCCGAGATCATGCCACTGCACTCCAGCCTGGGCAACAAGAGCAAAACTCCGTCTCAAAAAAAAAAAAAAAAAAAAAAAAAAACCTATATAGAAAATACTCAAAATACTTGAAGACATTTGACCAAAGAGGATATACAGACGGCAAATAATCATATGATAAGATGTTCAGCATCATTAACCACAAGGGAAATGTAAATGAGAACTAATGGGTGAATGGTTAAATAAACAGACTGTGGTACATCCATACCATGAAACACTACCTAGCAATAAAAAACAGTAACAGTTGATACATGAAATGAGGATGAGGCCGGGCGCGGTGGCTCAAGCCTGTAATCCCAGCACTTTGGGAGGCCGAGACGGGCGGATCACGAGGTCAGGAGATCGAGACCATCCTGGCTAACACGGTGAAACCCCGTCTCTACTAAAAAATACAAAAAACTAGCCGGGCGAGGTGGCGGGCGCCTGTAGTCCCAGCTACTGCGGAGGCTGAGGCAGGAGAATGGCGTAAACCCGGGAGGCGGAGCTTGCAGTGAGCTGAGATCCGGCCACTGCACTCCAGCCCGGGCGACAGAGCGAGACTCCGTCTCAAAAAAAAAAAAAAAAGAAATGAGGATGAATCTCCAGAGAATTATGCTGAATTTAAAAAAAGTTCAAAATCTTAAGTACTGCATAAATCCATTTAAATAACACACATGAAACATCAGAGAACAGATTAGTGGTTGTCATAGATTAAGGATGTGGTAGAGGTGGGATGGTAGTGAATATGATTATAAAAGGGCAACATACAAAATCCCATCATAATGGAAGTGTACTGTATCTTGACTGTATCATTGTCAATATACTGATTGTGATATTGTAGTATAATTTTGAAAGATGTTGCCATTAAGGAAAACTGGATAATGGTTGCATAAATCTTTACTATTTCTTACAACTAGATGTGCATATAGAATTACCTCAAAATGAAATGTTTAATTTTTTTTTAAAAGCCCAGGCTTTAGGACAAAGCTAGATGACTTTGGGCAAGTCGCTTCCATTATTATATGGCTAAATTACTATATTAAAAGATCAATGGTCTAAGCATAGTGCCTGGTACAAAGTAAGTGCTCAACAGATGGCTACTAAAATAATTAATCCTAAAAGTCATGGCAGTGGGGATGAAGCAGCATATAAACAAAAGATACTTAGATGATACCACTAACAGGTTTTGGTGACAGATTAGATGTGGGATAGTGGGTGACAGGGAGTAAAAGATGATGCCCAAGTTTCTCATTTGAACAAGTGGGTGCTTAGTGGCACTGTTTACTGAGCAGATGTGGAGTCAAGAGATGAACAAAGAAGAGTTTAGTTTTGGAAGTGGTGAGTTTGTGTTGACTGGGAAACATTCAAATAGAGATGCCCAGTTAACACTTGGATATGTAAGTCTGAAGTTCAGAACACAACTCTGAGATGGAAATTTAACTTGATGACCACCATGCAAATGATAACTGAAGCCAGTAGAATGGACACGGTTGCCAAAGGGGAGAAATCACACAGCCATTATAACTATAAAGGAGCTTCAACTGTTTTTTTTGTTTTTTTGTTTTTTTTTTTGAGACGGAGTCTGGCTCTGTCACCCAGGCTGGAGCACAGTGGCGCAATCTCTGTTCACTGCAAGCTCCGCCTCCCAGGTTTATGCCATTCTCCTGCCTCAGCCTCCCAAGTAGCTGGGACTACAGGTACCCGCTACCATGCCTGGCTAATTTTTTGTATTTTTTTTTTAGTAGAGACGGGGTTTCACCGTGTTAGCCAGGATGGTCTCGATCTCCTGACCTCGTGATCTGCCCACCTCAGCCTCTCAGCGCGCCTGGCCAGAAGCTTCAACCTTTAAGGACTGGATAAAGGGGGTCAGTCTAGCAAAGGAGATATAGAGTAGCCAGAAAAGGAGAAAAACCAGGCATTTATAGTGTCACCCAAGACAAGAGGAAGGTGTTTTAAAAAAGGGTGGTCAACTACGACCCAGCAGTGAAGAGATTAATTAAAATGAGGAGTAAAAAATCATCCTCTGAATTTAGTGACCTGGGTATCGCTGCTGCCTTTGTGAGAATAGCTTTGGTAAATAACAAAGTAGGTTTCCACTGCAGCAGACTGAGAAAAAGGTGGGAGAAAGGAAGACTGCATAAACCACCACCAAGTTTACCTTGAAGAAAAGGAGAGAGTACAGAGAGGGAAAGAAGTTGAAGATGTGTTACAGGATAAGAATTATTTGAGTAGGGAGGAGAAGATATGATTCAAAGTATAAGTAGCAAGATTAGCTCAGATAGAAGATGCACTTCATCCACTCTAAGGAAACCACAAAGGAACTACGCAGGCTGGGCGTGGTGGCTCATGTCTGTAATCCCAGCACTTCAGGAGGCTGAGGTGGGCGGATCACCTGAGGTCAGGAGTTCAAGACTAGCCTGACCAACGTGGTCAAGCCTCATCTCTACTAAAAATACAAAATTAGCCAGGCGTGGTGACGCATGCCTATAATCCCAGCTACTTGGGAGGCTGAGGCAGGAGAATCTCTTAAACCCAGGAGACAGAGGTTGCAGTGAGCCCAGATTGTGCCGTTGCACTCCAGCCTAGGCAACAAGAGCGAAACTCTGTCAAAAAAAAAAAAAAAAGAAAGAAAGAAAGAAGAAAGAAAGGAATTATGCAGATATAGGTAAATTTGAAAGTGTGGCCATTCATGGACGTACAGACAACTACTCCCTCATCATTTCAATTTTCTTTGCGAAGGAGAAGGCAAAGCCATTGCTAAGACTGAAAGTCTGGATTAATGTTTTTTTTTTTTATTTACTGAATTTTTATTCCAAGCACCTGATCAAGTACCTGGGACACAGATTTAATAAGTATATTTAATAAATACAATGGAAATAAACAATTACTGTTACCTTAATGCAGTTGTTCATTAAAATTTGTGCACAACTTTCAAGTTAGCCACCAGGGGGCAGTCTGTCAATTTTATTCCCTAAATCTTTTCACCCAGTGAAATTGATAGAAAATTACAATGCAGTGTAGGTCATATTAATAAAATGTTTTTCCTCAAGAAAATTCTGTATAAGATTTATATACATGTACGTGTATATGCATTTACATGCACATGCATACACACACAAATACACTGAGGCACGATGGGAGGGTTGTTACTCCTGCCAACCTCCCACTGCAACCGTATCAGGATGCCCCAGCGGCAATAGTCGGCATTTTCCAAAGTCATTTTTTGTAATTTCTCCAGAGCACTCAGCAAATAGCAGATAGATCTTTTATACTTATAATTAACTAGAAAAGGCTGATGAAAAAATCCCTGAAAACTAATTGCTCATTTGCCTTTGCTTCTTCTAAGATGTTTCCCCCCTCTGCACCTCCTTGTCTTTCTGAATTAAATAAGTTTTTTGTTTTTCTTTGAACTGGAGTCTCGTTCTCTCACGCAGGCTGGAGTGCAGTGGTGCAATCTCGGCTCACTGCAACCTCAGCCTCCCAGGCTCACGCGATTCTCATGTCTCAGCCTCCTGAGTAACTGGGACTACAGGTGCCCTCCACAATGCCCAGCTAATTTTTGTATTTATGGTAGAGATGGGGTTTTGGCCAGGCTGGTCTCAAATTTCTGACCTCCAGTGATCCGCCAGCCTCAGCCTCCCAAAGTGCTGGGATTACAGGCATAAACCACTGCGCCCAGCCTTCGAATTAAATCAGTTTTTTAAAAAATTGTTTTAAATAGTTATAACCTAGTTCATCAACTACTTTTTCCCCTTATCTCATATGCTTGAGGCATTCTTATAATGAGGATTTCTCAGTCTACAATATAACATGACTATGATGTATACCAGAAGCAGCAGCTACTTTGGGGTAAATATACAGCCATGGGGCTGGGAAATACTTTCCAAGTTTGGTTCTGATGAACTCGGGCTTCTACTGAAATAAGCAAACTAGCAGAGTTTTAACTTACAACAGGATGCAAAAATTCTTAATACCCCCAAAAACAGTAGCTGTAAAAGGATACTGTTCCCCAGAAGCTTAAGGTTACACAGATCAGCAGTTTCAATTGGGGGGAAACTGAACTTCCGAAAGGGCAGAGGCTTCCAGTCATGCAAGTGAACACATCACATCCTAGCCTAAGAAAAGCTGTTACTGAAAGCTGTTAAGGTCTGACACCTGATGGGCTGAAGGTGCATGGAAGATGGGAAAGAGAGGCTAAGGCCATCACACGACTCTAGATTCGTTCAAATGAGTGAAAAAGGTGCTTGACCCAAATGCCTCCAAACCTGGTTATTTTGAACTAAAGTTGTTTGGGAACAAAAACACCCAAGAAATGGGTCATAAAGAGAGTCTGGGTGAGCGTTCAAGGAGCGGTAAGTCAAATGGAGGTACAATGTCATACTGTTTGCAAATTGTTTCAAAAACAAGTTTCAAGGTTTAGTGTAGTGTTCAAATCTGAAAACTAAGGGTCACTTTTTTTTTTTTACTGTGGACACTCTATTCCACTAGCTTGTATGGAAATCTATTTGTAAAGATAATTTTTGGAAGCTCTTTGGGACAAAGTTTTTTTTTGTTTGTTTGTTTTTTTTTTTGAGACGGGGTCTCGCTCTGCCGCCCAGGCTGGAGTGCAGTGGCCGGGTCTCAGCTCACTGCAAGCTCCGCCTCCTGGGTTTACGCCATTCTCCTGCCTCAGCCTCCCAAGCAGCTGGGACTACAGGCGCCCGCCTCGTCGCCCGGCTAATTTTTTGTATTTTTTAGTAGAGACGGGGTTTCACCATGTTAGCCAGGATGGTCTCAATCTCCTGACCTCGTGATCCGCCCGTCTCGGCCTCCCAAAGTGCTGGGATTACAGGCTTGAGCCACCGCGCCCGGCCTGGGACAAAGTTTTAAAAACATTTATTAAATTGTTAATAGTAAATCACTGCTCCTTAATCCTAATTAAAGTATTCAACCTTCCTAACGAACGGATACAAGCCTGAAGAGGAAAAAAATTTCTTAATAATTATACTTTGGCTGCATAGACACTCCTAAAAATGAGCTTTCAAACTGAGATGAACAATTCACTGCTTCATCCCTCCTATAAATCCACGTCCACTTTCAAAAGTCATGTACTAAATCAGATTTTTTTTTCCTAGCAAACATCTACGTAAGAGCCTGATTTCATTGACACACACACTTGCACTCCGCAACAACAACACTTCCTTTGAAAAACAGAATGTCACTTCCTCAGTCCAGAGGCCAGAAGTCCCTTGATTCTGATCTGGGGAGCCAAGACAGGAAATTCTGGTAGGCTTCTGCTTCTCCCCCCATGGACAGCCACTGGTGCAGCTGACAGAGGGCAGGGTCTATTCCGAGCTCCCTTGATGCACTGCAGCTGGAGGCAACGGCTCCCTTCCAGGCTGTGGGAGTGATCCCGGAGTCCGGCACCACAGCCCGTTAAACAAGGGCATTTCATGGGAAACGGAGACGGAGCAGATGAGAGACCTTGAAACCTTCCAGCCACCTTACCCCCACTTCCAAACTCCCGCGACTACCCCAGGGCCATTTCGGCAAAATCTCAGTAACTGGCACCATCTTGTACTTTGACCTCACCAGGCAAGGCATCCTCTGGGGAGAGGGGTTTAAAAAAAAAAAGCCAGAACTCCACGGCTCAGCGCCACGCCGTTCCACCTCCCCCAAACTGCCAGTTCCCCACCTAGAGGGAAGAGGCTGTTCCAGCGATGTCAGTAAACACTGTGGGTTGGCAACACCTGGCCGCGGAGAGCCTCGATCTCTCCCGACCCCAGACACCCGGGAGCTGCCCGGTCCCAAACCCGGGCCAGCCACGGGGACCAAACTGCAGTGTCACGCCGGGGTCGGGGGAGGCGCCTGTGAGAGACGAACGGAATAAAGGGAGAGAAGGGGGACAAACAAATGAGTCACTTAATACAAGGGCTGCACATGCCGCTGACGCTGCCGGTGATGCAGCCGCGGACCGAGTGAGGCCGGCGGCCGGGAGGGGCGGGCGGAGAAAGGGAAGGAGAGGGCGTGAGGCGCTCGCCCTTTGTGGGGCCGTCCGCGCGGGCCCACAGCCTACGCCCCCCTTTCCCGCCCTCTCCCCGACCTGTGGGCTGAAGCTGCCAGGGGCCGCCGCGGAGCCCCAGCCCCGAGAGTCAACTCTGTCGGTCTCCAGAAGCCATCAATACAAACTTCGACACTATATTTAGTTTACGGGCAGACCGCCTGGGGAGGCGCCGACGCCGCGCCCGCCTGGCGGAGCACAAGCCGCAGCCTCAACCTGCCGCCCGCCCCGCCCCTCGGCGGCGCACCTGTGACAGGTGTGCAGGTACCCCACACGCCCCCGGCTGCTCCTCGCCCCCGGCCCCCGCAGCTCCGGGCCCGAACTCCCCAGCCTGCCGCCCCTCCGGGAGCCCCCCGCCCCTCCGCAGGCCTCGGAGCGCCCCCCGCCCGCCCCTCGGCGGCCGCGCCCGCACTCACATAGCGCCTCAACTTCTTCTCGGGAGGCGATTTCCTCAGCCAGCCGGTGCACACCACGTCGCCGCCGCCGCTCATGCTGCCGGCCTGGAGCCCGCCGTTGGGTCGCGCGGACGAGGGCGCGGGCTCGGGCAGCTGGGGCAGCGGCCGGCGGTGCGCAGCTCGCGGGAGGCCAGGGGCGGGGCGGGCGGCCCGGCTGGGACTAGGCGGCGCGGCGCGCGCCCGGCGGCCTCGCGCGCGCCCGCTCCCCTGCCCCGAGCGCGCGCAATCCGCACTCTCCGCCCGGCCGCCGCGGGGGCAGTTGCGGCGGGAAGGCCGGCGCGCTCGCCACGCCCGCTCCCGCCGCGTCCCCGAGGCCGCCGCGGACGCGGGGCTGGGGATCCGCCAGGACACAGAAAGCCACCGCCGCCGGCGCGCCCCGGAATGTCGCTTTCTCCTGAGGCCTCAAGCCGCGGGCGCGGAGGCCGGGGAGGCGGCCGCGCCCCTGGCGCTGGCGGGCGTGCGGGGAAGGGACTGCGCGCCCTCGGTCGTCGATCGATTTTTCACCGAACGTCGACGGGGAAGGGATCCGAGGGCTGCTCGCGTTTCCGATCCATTCTGCGGGTCAGGTTCCTGCTGAAAGGAGGGACCCCCTTCCCAGCAAGAAGTTCCTTAACTCTGGCGCCCCTCGGCGGGAGGAGGAGACGGACCTACTACGCGCCGGAGCCTTTGCACTCTTGGCTTACAGGATTGTCTTCAGTATTGTTCCCATTTTATGGACTGCCTAAGGGCAAGGGCTTGTACAAAGCCTAGCCAAGTTTCCAATTCAGGTGTGTGGGGGAGGAGGGGTCCCAGTCATCTGCTATTCAAAATGAGGGCACTGCCTTAATGGGATCGACCTGGGAGCCTGTCATTGCCTGGAAACAAAGTCCAGCTGAGTCCCTCCTACATTGCCTCTAGGAAAACACAGTTTAGTATAGAAAATTCGCATGATTTGTAGAGTGGAAGAAGCAAACCTAGTAAATATATTTCATAGTGAATTGGAAGGCAAGGTCAAGTGTAGAAGAACAAGAAATTAGGGTCCAAATTCCTCAACGTTCCCGCTCATTGACACAGTGTCTCTCCAAGCAGCATTAAAAGGCAGGTCCTCCCTAACTTCTCTGATAAGTGGATAGTAACCTGTTTATTCAATGGGGAACCGTGCTGTGTGGACAGATGAATCGAAGAAGCAGCATCTTGCGCTGCCCCACACAACCTTAGACTAAAGCTGTTTTGTTCATTTCTGTCTCTGTGCAGCTGAGTTGTTTCAAGCAGTTGAACATCATTTGGTCCAACAGATCTTGATTAGGTTGGGGGAAGTTCACCCTCTTCAGTTTGGAAAAGCGAATCCGCTATCACATACTTAGTTCTTCTAGATACCCTAGGAGTTTTAGCCGTCAGTCCCCTGGATCTAACATTTCGCTGACTTTCTTCAATATTCACTGTGCTGCTGGATGGGAAGTAAAGCCAGAACTGTTAGGCTGCGACCACAGCTCCCTTAACCTTCCAATTTGGGGATACTTAAGTCATATGAAGGGCCACCACCAGAATGATGGCCATTTTAACTTCTGGCTTTAAGTACCTTAAATCCCTGTAAGACACACAATACTTAACGTCTGCCAAATCAATCAGGAGGCGGTGACTCCCCACCAAAATAAATCCATCCTGACTTCATTCACATCTGAGTCATGATGCCAAGTCCCAGGGATTGCAGAGTCGAAGAAATCTGCATGGTTTGGCTGCAGCTGAGGTTTGTGGTGCAAGTCAGGCAGACGTATGCCCTATCTTCCCCCAGAAGAGTAGTCTTTTACACATCCTTTGATAGTTATATGATTCAATACACAGACTGGAAGGCTGTTTAGCAAGAGTTAGTTGGGGGTTAGGTAATATTCTGCCAGAAATTCTTTAAGGTCTTATTTTGTTTGTTTAGGAAAAGATGGTGTTATTTACAATTTCATGTAGAAATGGAAACGTTTGATGTTTCTTGTTTGGCCAATGGCAGGAGGGACCTTGAAATGTGAATACAATAGTCACCACCTATCAGCTTTGGGAAGGGTTCTCTGAACATCTTTCCCCAAAGATTAAAGGAAGGCTAGAGTGCAGTGGCACGATCTTGGCTCACTGCCAGCTCTGCCTCCCGGGTTCAAGCCATTCTCCTACCTCAGCCTCCCTAGTAGCTAGGACTATAGGCTCCCGTCACCACGCCTAGCTAATGTTTTGTATTTTTTTTTTTTTTAGTAGAGATGGAGTTTCACCATGTTAGCCAGGATGGTCTCGATCTCCTGACTTCGTGATCCGCCCGCCTCGGTCTCTGAAAGTTCTGGGATTACAGGCGGGAGCCACCGCGACCGGCCGAAAGGGGCTTTTTTTCTGTGCTCTTCAGCTGGATTTCCATCCTGCGTTCCTCTTGCTGCCAGTGCCTATCTTGGACTTCATAGGAAGCAAGACTGCTGCTGAAGTCCCTGGCTGCACCCTGGAGTGGTTCAGTCTTTTGAGCCTGAGAGGCGTGCCAGGCCTGGAAACAGCCTTTGGACAGAAGGTTCCTGTCTGGGCCTTTACTAAGTCCTCTCCACTCCCTGCTGTGTGTGTCTGCTTAAATGCTCCCTGGTTTTTGCTGGGAAAAAAATGGAAAACAAATCATTTGAATGATTTACATGAAGATAAGCGCCATCTATCGGAACCAGTTGGGGTGACAATCCCCCCACCCCCAAGCCCTGAGCAGACATGCATCACTGGCCCATAATTTAGGCAATTTTGTTTAAAGACCACTGGTATTTCCTGGGGGAATTAATGGCCGGCTCCAAGAGTGCTTTGGGTCATTAATCTTATATTCTCATTAAATTCTCAGGAAATGACTATCTTATGAGGAGGGAGCACTGCAGAGATTAGAGAAATGCACACTGAGAGAGCATGGGTACCACTTTGGTCCCCGCTCCTAGCTACTCTCACTCCCCACAAAGCCTGGGGTTCTAAAGGGTGCACTGTGGCTTTTGAGTGTTGTCAGCAACGTCCATCGCTGCATCCGTGCGTGTCTGGGAGCTGAGGGTTTGTGGCCAGTGGCAGGTGCATGGCTGGTGGAATGCTCCCAGAAACGGGTTGAAGGGCTGGAAGGAGAGCTGTCCTCAACTGCACACCAAGCTGGTGTGATTAATACCACCCACGCCAGGCCTGACGTCAGTGATTGGACTGGGGATGGGGATGGATGTTTGTGTGCTAGCCCTTCTGCTTTTTCTCCCCTTCAATTTAGTTGACAGGTTAATTTCAGAACTGAGTGCTGCTTACCAAGGTCAGTGTGACCAGCTGAGCCACCTCAGCTGGTGTCTTTCAGGACACTCATCTCTCAGGCATATTAAGGTGTGTGCTTCTTTAACCCCTAGTTACTTGAGGCCCACATGGTTCCCTGTATCAAATTACTCTAACTTACTCAAGTCAACTCTGGGCATCTGGTTGAGGATGAGATCTAGAAGTGGGATTGGGGTGGGGTTAAAGACCTAATTGGGTTTCCTCCCTGTCTGTGGCTAATAGTCTGAGAGTTACTTGGCACTATACCCAGTGGGAGACATTTTGAAAATAAACTTTTGGCCAGGTGTGGTGGCTCACGCCTGCAATCCCAACACTCTGGGATGCTGAGGCCAGTGAATCACTTGAGGTCAGGAGTTTGAGACCACCCTGGCCAACATGGTGAAACCCCAATTCTATTAAAAATACAAAAATTAGCTGGGTGTGGTGGCACACACCTGTAATCCCAGCTGCTTGGAAGGCTGAGGCAGGAGAATTGCTAGAACCTGGGAGGTGGAGGTTGCAATGAGCTGAGATTGCACCACTGCACTCCAGCCTGGGTGACAAGAGTGAGACTCCATCTCAAAATATATATATATATACATATATATATATACACACACACACACACACACACACATATATATATATAAATAGCAAAGAAAAAAAAACTTTCTTAGAGAAAAGTTTGAGCAATCCCATTTTCCCAATTTCTCCTTTGAAAATAACCAGAATCAGTGGTAACAGCTCTGTGGCAGTTTGGCTCCCAGGACTTTGCTGCTGACACTGGTAAATCAGTCATCATAATCTACCAAGAACAAAGACTGTCAAGATCCTTGAGAAAGTGCTGTAGTCTTCCAAACCACGCTCTGCGTGCTGGCTCCTTTTATTTGCTCTGCAGAGAGAACTCCTACCTTGAATTAGATCCTGAACATACGTCAAGACCTCTTTCCCTAAAACTGACTGTCCCCATTCCCCAGCAAAGTTGTTCACTCTTTTCTTGATATCCACACTGCACCTATATAAACTGGATTATCACACTGTACTGCAAGTATTTCCTTGTCAAGGAACTGTGAGTTCCTTGAAGACATAAATGTGTTTTTCTCACTTATTTTTTATTATTATTATTTTAGAGACAATGTCTTGCTATGTTGCCCAGGGTGGTCTCGAACTCCTGGGCTCAAGTGATCTTCCTGCCTTGGTGTCCCAAAGTGCTGGGATTACAGGCATGAGCTACCACATCTGGCCCTTCCTCATTTTTGTATTCCCAGAGCTTCCCAGCATGGTACCAGCATAGAATAGATACTCATTCAATGTTCATTGTGAGAACGAAGGAAACAACCCTTAAAGGATGACAGGTGGGGGCTGTAGAGCATTGGAACATCTAGAGCTCTCTGATCCAGAGAATAGTATTTGCGAAGGTACCTGTAAGAGGCTGGAGTAGTTTTTTTTAATAAAAATTGTCAGGTAACATCGTATGTGTTTATTGTGTACAACATGATGTTTTGAAATATAAATACAAATATATAAAATATGGTGGGATGGTTAAATCTAGCTAACAAATGTATTACCTAATATAGTTATCATTTTTGTGGTAAGAACACTTAACATCCACTTTCTTTACATTGTGTTTAAACCCACAGGGACAGCCTAGCTGGAAGAACATAGTAGGTTGAGGTAATCCTGTGCAGTTCCACTTTTAAAAATGGTTGTAACTCACCATAAAAAGGAACCAGATCCTGTCCTTTGCAGGGACATGGATGGAGCTGGAAGGCATTATCCTCATCAAACTAACACAGGAACAGAAATCCAAACACCGCATGTTCTCACTTGTAAGTGGGAGCTGAACAATGAGAACACAAGGACACAGGGACAGAAACACACACTGGGACCTGTGCGGGGCGGTTGGGGGGAGTTGGGAGAGGGAGAGCATTAGGAAAAATAGCTAATGCTTGCTGAGCTTCATACCTCGATCATGGGTTGATAGGTGTACCACACCACCATAGCACACATTTACCTATATAACAAACCTGCACATCCTGCCCATGTACCCTGGAACTTAAAAATACATTTTTTTAAAAATGAAAAATTCCAGAAACATGTAAGAAAATAAGATTCCCCGAATTCTTAAAAAAAAAAAAAGAAAGAAAGAAAAAGAAATGGCTGTAACTCTTGGATAGTTTCAAAAAACAATGACTTCTTTAACTTTCTAACTGCTACCCCCAGATTCCAGAGAGCCAACTTTGTCAACCCTTGGTTTCCAAACTGTGACCTGTTGTACACTCTTTAGACGTCCTCCTTTGTGGGATTACAGAATTAAACCTCTTTGTGGTTACTCTGTTATCTGGCTTCACTGTGACAATCCTACAGAGGCTTTAGCACTCAACCCCTTATACCAGATGCAACACTAGTGAAGCTGGAGAAAACCATGTCCCCTGAATTCAAAGTGACTTTATTCAACAGATGACCAGAAATGTCATTTCCTTCTGCACCTGATGAACTGCATAGTAACTGTGCAGGCTTGCTAGTCTTTGTTTTGTTGGAGACCTAGAGGCCTCAGGATTTTATCTCATCTAACTATGTAATTCTACCAGAATTACTCAAGATGACTCTCCGGCAATACAGCCAGTGATGTGCTGGCAAATATTTTTAAATTGGCTCCCTGGTGGTGTTGGTGGGTGTCTTGATTTACAGTATATACCAACTGTTGTGGCATAAATACTCTGCCAGCCATGGCCAGTTTTAAGCTATCAAGTGAATGTCCTCGAATACAGAGTTAGGAGATACACAGTAATACACCATTATTTAGTATTTCCAACATAAAGACACAATAGACATAAATAACACCAAGAACATAATAGTAAAATGTAAAGTAATTAGCCAAGTGATGGGTTTGGGGTAGTTACTACCTTTCTTTTAAATATAACTTATTTAATTGTAAGTTTATATAACTTAATTTTTTAATTAAGATATTCACATATCACAAAAATCACCATGTTAAAGTTTATAATTCATGGTTTCTAATATATTCATCAACTTTGACAACCATCACAGCTATCTAATTCCAGAACATTTTCATTACCCCAAAAGAAACACCATATCCGTTAGCATTAACTCTCCATTCCTCTAATCCCATCCTCTGGCAACTGCTAACCTACTTTTCGTCTCTACGGATTTGCCAATTCTAGACATTTCAAATAACCATATTCGTACAATATGTGACCTCGTGTGTCTAACTTCTTTGGCTTTGTATAATGTTTTCAAGGTTCATCCATGTTGAAGCACTTAACAGTTCTTTATACGCCGCATTTTATCCATTCATCAACTGATGAACATTACAGTTGTTTCCGCTTTTTGGCTATTATGAATAATGCTGTTGCGATCATTCCTGTACAAGTTTTTGTGTGGACATATGTTTTCAATCTAGGTATCTATCTAGGAGTCATCTATCTAGGAAAATGCTGAGTCATATGGTGACACTGTTTAACTTTTTAAGGAACTGCTGAACTTTTTTCCACAGTGGCTACACTATTTTACATTCCCATCAGCAATGTATGAGGGTTCCAATCTGTCCACATCTTTTCCAATGCTTATTTCCCATTTTTTTATTACAACTTAATTTTAACGATATTAAATTTTAAGAACCGTCTTGCAAAATTCTTCACAATTGAACAGTCTGCTCTCCTGGGTTGACACCACTGCATACAGCCACCAAAGAAAATCCCACCACCTTCTCACTAGTCAGTTCCACTTCCTTTTGCTGGCAAGAGCAATACTCAACAGATTTGAATTTCCTCCCTCTTACATCCTTCCTATAGAAAACTGAAACAAAAGATCTCAGGTTCCCTTCTCTTTGGTAATTGAGATGACTTTTGACTGCGGCAGAATCACAAGGTTTTCAGCTCCCACCAAGCACCCCAGCAGAACAGGGTTTGTTTCCCTCCTACATTTGTGTTGAGAAACAAAATTAAACCCAAAATGTATCTTAGTGACACCCAGATGTATCTTCCGGAGGAGCTCTCAAGCAGTTGCTTCAACAGGGCAAACAGCTGTGGTCTGTTTCAACATAATTTGATGTAATCAGGGTTAATTCTGATGATGTAGTAACTCTGAAGACTGTTTTTTAACTGGATTATTGTTGGGTCAACAATCATGTGGCATTACATTTAGTGACTGAAACAAAAGCCAGAATTAAAACAGCTTCCCCTCAGCCCCCACCCACCCCTTCTAAATGACAGCCTCACTGGGAATAGAAGTTATGAGGCACATTTAACACAATTAACCAAAAAAGGAAAGTAGATGCAGTCAAATTACCTGCAAGCATTTCCAAGGTCCAGTGTCAACCAAGAGTAAAAGCTGGAAACCAAAAAAGGAAAGTAGATGCAGTCAAATTACCTGCAAGCATCTCCAAGGTCCAGTGTCAACCAAGAGTAAGAGCTGGAAACTGTTATTTTTTCTTTTCCTAGAACAGTTAGAAAATATGTTGGCAGCAATCAGTATAACTTAGTATTTTCATAACATTCTAGGAAAAAGCCCCAAGATTTTCCTCTGAAACTTTCCTGAACCAGATAATGATTTTAGCAGTTCACAGTTCCTCTGTATTTTCCACGCATGTTTTCAAAATGATTATTTTAAGTGAACACTAAATTCACGGTGTGGCATACCAGGGCTGAAAGAGTGTGGTATACAAAGCACTGAACACATCTGGCACTGTTTCTGAAGAGCGAGGTCTTTATCTTATTTTCATAGATTTGACCATCATTGTTTATAGTCAGTCCACTTGCAGGGCCTGGGCTGCTCTACATGCACACATACTTATTTAGTCTCTTCCAGTTTTTAGTTTTGGCTAGTCGGAAACAGCTAAAGCCCATGACAAGGGCCATTCTTAATACAGTTCTGGAAAGCAGAATCTTCAAAAATAGATGGTTTGGGAAACTGCCAAATGTGTTGGTTCTTCAAAATCTTTTAAATCCAATTGTGTGGTTCCAAAAAAGGTCTGACATGTCCAATCCCCTCTGTAAATAAGCCTCCGTTTATTTGCTTTCTGTTTTTGTGACTCAGACTATTAAGAAATTTGAAAAGCCGGCCGGGCACGGTGGCTCACGCCTGTAATCCCAGCACTTTGGGAGGCCGAGACGGGCGGATCACAAGGTCAGGAGATCGAGACCATGGTGAAATCCCGTCTCTACCAAAAATACAAAAAATTAGCCGGGCGCGGTGGCGGGCGCCTGTAGTCCCAGCTACTCAGGAGGCTGAGGCAGGAGAATGGCGTGAACCCAGGAGGCGGAGCTTGCAGTGAGCTGAGATCGCGCCACTGCCCTCCAGCCTGGGCGACAGAGCGAGACTCCGTCTCAAAAAAAAAAAAAAAAAAAAAAGAAATTTGAAAAGCAAAGAAGCCACTTACCCTCCTACTGCATCTTACTTTATCAGGAATTCCCCATCTAAGTAATGCCTGATTGACATATATTCTGGGATATGTAGATGTGATTATAAGGTAATGAGACTTAAAAAGTAATAAGAATTCCTTCTGTAAGTCACACAGTATATTAATTTGACTTCTTTTAGTTGTCAAAGCAGATACCCATTTCAAACTCAAGATCAAATGGAGATAAGAAAGTGAGTTATCTCCCATGGAACCCATGGAAAAGTTGAATAATCTGGCCTCAGAAAGAGTAGCAGCCAGGGAATAAACATGGCAAAAACCAGGCATCCATTTTGTATGTCTCCCTCATCTCTGAACATTTTGCCTTCATTTCTTTCTCTTTGAAGACTGCTTTCTCTGTCTCTCTGGGTACATGGTTACCCACTGGCTCCTAAGTTTATATGTTCTTGGCTCAAGCAACCAGTCCAGACTCTCTAGTGTCCTCAACCCCAATTTCTCAAGAGAAAATGAAACTGGTCTATTTGCGATCAGGTGTCCACCCCTAGACCAATCAGCAAAGGAAGCTCTGGCCCCCAGGATGTCTGCTAGGGACCCACTGGCCAGGACAGGGGTAGGGGAATTGTCAGAAAAAGGACAGGTTTAATAACTAAGTAGACACCTTGGAAGGTGTTTAATAGACACAAAAACCAGTCTTGTTTCTTTCAGCTAGTATCCCTTTAAATTAGGAATATACTTAGAAAAGCATGTTTTTTTCTATTCAAATACAAAATATATTTCTATTCAAATACATGTTACTAGGGAATGGTTATTTGTGTATATGTTAGTCAAGTATCAGTAGGGATTTTCTTGAGAACCTACTACTTCAAGTTCAGCATAGGAATACCAAGATAAGACCAGGTTCTTCAGAATTTCAGGGTCTTTCTGGGGAGAGAAATAGGCAGATATCTCCAGTAGTATTTGGGCAATGTTGTAAGAGGTATGTTCACAGGACCGTGGGAGCACTGAGAATTATGCACCAACTGTATGGGGACTGAAACTGTATGAGATTAGGTTTAATTTTGGGTACCCCATAGATAGGCACAGAACAGACGTTAATATTTGTTAAATTAGATGACGAATAATAGCTACCTTCAATTTGGAGGCAGTAAAATTGTCTAGATTAAGAGAGCAAGGTGGGGAAAACCACTAACTGAAAATCTGAGCAACTAAGTTCATTTGGGACTAGTTTCTGAATTTCTTCTCAATTTAATACATTCATTCAACAAAACTTACTGAGCATTTGCTATGCACAGGCACAGGGCTAGGTGCTGGCGATATGATGAACAGCACAGAGATGTTCTTCAGAAGAAGTCTAAGTCACTGTATTCCAGAAGCAATGCCAGGAGGATGCCCTAGAAGTCACCTTCAGTAACAGACAGATAACTAAACTCATTATTACTTTTGATTCCTGCCTTTTGGTCCTGTGTTCAGGAAACAGCTCCAGGCAGGTTTGTACTGAAAGGGATAGTTTAAAAATTCATACGCTATTTCAGACACATAAATACCACCCCCCACCCTGTTTTTGGTCACCTTAATGATTCATTTGGCAGTTTTTTAATGAGTGCCCAGTATGTGTCAGACACTCTCCAAGGCACTGCAGATATAAAAATGAATGCATTCTTATCCCTGCTGTCGTGGAGCTCACATTCTGGCAGAGACAAATGGCAGCATAAGACAACCAGTATTTGCATAAAGTGCTGAAGGAGCATAAAGAGAAAGTCTGGAAGCCATTGTCCAACCCTTGGTTTCCTGAAAAATAATTTCAACACTAACACGTGAAAATGCGGAAATTCTAGCTGCATTTTGGAGTGTCACCACTCTTGAAATAAAGCCTCATAGGTTCAGACAATGTGATCAGAGCTGTTAATGTTTTGATTCTGGGTGACTAAGAAGTGACAGGTGTGTAGCCTGAGAAACCCACCCAAGTCCATTTACAGGCATGTGGAGACAAGCAATGTTGAGTCAGGGTGCAGGGTAACCCCAGCTCTATCAGCAGGACAGGTACCTGAGCAGAGGACTTTTAAACTTTTCGGTCGAGGGCTACTAACCCATCAGAAGAATATCAATCAAGAACTAAATGATAGTGAAACTTGACACCAAAATTTCCATATCGGATTAAAAAAAAAGATTGTTGATCAACAAAGAGCCCACTCCTACTTTTTGAGAAACATTAACCAGCACAAGTTTGTACTTAGTAAGCTAGATGTAAGTTGTTGTTTTCAATACATTGACATATCTGGCTGGGGGATGGGGTGGAGAAAGGAAGGGGAAGCACCTGGATGTTGATACAGTACTAGGCATAGAAGGAACCAGAGTGGGAGATTAACACTTGCATAGAAAGAAGAAAACATAGGAGAAGTGCTGGGGAGAAATGGAGTGAGGAAGAGATAAAAGTTGAGAGGTGTGGTAGTTTCTGGTGGGAGTAGGATAATGTGAATTTTTTTTTTTTTTTTTTTTTTTTGAGACGGAGTCTGGCTCTGTCTCCCAGGCTGGAGCGCAGTGGCCGGATCTCAGCTCACTGCAAGCTCCGCCTCCCGGGTTTATGCCATTCTCCTGCCTCAGCCTCCGGAGTAGCTGGGACTACAGGCGCCCGCCACCTCGCCCGGCTAGTTTTTTGTATCTTTTAGTAGAGACGGGTTTTCACCGTGTTAGCCAGGATGATCTCGATCTCCTGACCTTGTGATCCGCCCGTCTCGGCCTCCCAAAGTGCTGGGATTACAGGCTTGAGCCACCGCGCCCGGCCTGTGAATTTTTAATATGCTCCCCAGTGATTCATATACACAGTAAACTTTGACAAGACTGTACAGAATGGGAGCCCCTGAGATGAGGGAGTATGTCCTATTTGTCTCAACACCCATAGAATCTAGCATGGGGCTTGGGAGAGTGAGAGCTCAATAAAAGTTTATTGAACTAAACTGAGTACACCTAATATACCTAAGAGGCTTTAAAGAAAAAGTAACTCAATTCCACTGCCCTGTAATTCATTTTTTTCCATATTCTAGTCTATGTACACAGCTTTTACACTGTTGTAATTGCAAATTCACCATTTTAAATTGTATTTTTTCAATACATTTTCTTTTGTGATTTTTAATGGCTGTAAAACATTCCACCTAACATGAGTAAGTATCTTTGTTCATATAGATTTTGAATTTTGAAGAGGTTTTTCTTAGGAGACCTTACATTTGTGCAGTGCTTGTCAGTTTATGAAACCCTTTCACACAATCTTCATTGCTTTCACAGCACTTTATAAGATAAGCATTATCCTCATTTTGCAGATGGGTATACAGACTCAGAGATTAATTAACTTGCTAAAGCTTCTACAGCTAGTGGGTGGAATGTCAGATTAAACCAGGGTCTTCTCACTATGCATCTAATGCCCTTTCCAAGGCACCAAATAATCTGACCCAACAGTTTCCTGATGTAAAAACCTGTAATTTAAAATGTGGCAGACAGAAATTATATTTAAAGAGACCACTGGCCAGCTATATCCTAACTATATAGGAATCAGCTCCTGCCTCTTGGGGTATGGCAAAGAAAATGCCTATATTAGTTGACATCTTCTGTGACAGAACTTACTGTTTTTCAGTAATGCCTCATGACGCTGTCTGTATATGATCCAAGCCCATTTCTGCAATCCTCACATGAAGAGTTGGGACTGTCCCTGAACACTGACACTGCAATTAAAGTTTTTCAGCAACCACCACAGGCCGTAAGGCACATAGGAAGGAGGCAGTGGAGACTTGAAAGTTCTTCTACTATTAAGATTGGTATCACAGGATACTTGGGTAGCAGCTGAGTGAACAGGAGAGGGAAGTTTTTATCTACCAATGGAAAGGCCCATTATAAGGACACATGGCCTGATGAACAACACAGAGGGGTGCAGCGCTTCAGGGAAGGACAGACAGTCCACCTGAGCAGCTAGAGGTTCTATACTGGAAAACAAGAGTTGTGTTTCTATTTTATTCCATTTGCATGATACAGAGAGACAGGTTTCCTTATTCTCAGGTAGAAGTTTCTAACAACCAGAACTCTCTGAGGAGAGAAAAACTTCTTGGCTGGGTGTAGTGGCTCAAACCTGTAATCCCAGCACTTTGGGAGGCCGAGGCAAGCAGACTACTTGAGCCCATGAGTTTAAGACCAGCCTGGGCAACAAAGTGAGACCCTGTCTCTATAAAAAGTTAGCTAGGTGTGGTGGTGCATACCTGTGATCCCAGCTACATGGGAGGCTGAGGACTGCTTGAGCCCAGGAGGTTGAGGTTGCATTGAGCCATCACTGCACTTAAGCCTGAGGGACAAAGCAAGACCCTGTCCCCAAAAAATAAGGCTAGGTACAGTGACTCATGCCTGTAATCCCTGCCCTTTCAGAGGCCAAAGTGGGAGGATTGCTTGAGCCCAGTTCAAGACCAGCCTGGGCAACATGGCAAAACCCTGTCTCTACAAAAAGTACAAAAATTAGCTGGGTGTGGTGGCTTGTGCCTGTGGTCCTAGCTACATGGGAGGCTGAGGCAGGAGGATCACTTGAGCCTGGGAGGCTGAGGCTGCCATGAGCTGTGATCACACCACTGCACTCTAGCCTGGGCAAGAGACTGAGACCGTCTCAAAAAAATTAAAAAAACAAAAAACCAAATAAAATATCTCTATTGAGTTCCTACTCAGTGAAGCTACAATAGGTAAATTACTAGGAATCAGGAGAAATACAGAGGGGAATAGTTCATATATCATAGACAGGGGAAGGATTATCTTCTTTAAGGAGAGATTTTTCAAAACTAGGTTCCTAGGAAAATGGCAAACCAGCAATTCTTGTTGAGCTAGCGTGTAGAGAAAGTTATGAGTCAAAGAATCACAGTTGTAGATGGCTCAGGTTCGGCAACATACAGTTGCACCTGTGTACATGGGCATTAGTTGCAGAAAAAAAACCTTTGTTACACAGGCCCATCAAGTTTCTATTTTCAGATAATTACCTTGAAAAATCAAAGGTCTGTGACTTCGAGGAAGATATTAATAATTCCTATCAAAGTTTCTTTCATTTATCTTTCTATCCACACTTCTAGGATGATCCTGAAAGGAAGGTTGCAAATGTGAGTATAAACTGATTAAAAATTTGAGGCACAATGAGCTTAAGTACATTGCTGGGTCTAGGATCCTTTATCCCATTTTCAGTGTTTCTCTTTACTCAAATGTATTTGAGATCAAGTATCATCTTCCTTCATTCTCCTGTTCCCTCTCCCTGGATAGAACAAGGTCAAGGTGTGTATTTTGTGACAAATTCAGTAATCTCTGGGGCTTAAGATGCAAGATTCTTTGGTTATTAGAAGGTTTTGTTTTTTGGCTTCTCTAGAAGCTGAGGGCAGTGAATTTCATTTGTAGTCTTTCCCTCCGTATTAGGAATTTTTTTTTTGGAAATAGTCTTGCTCTGTCACCCAGGCAGGAGTGCAATGGTGCGATCTTGGCTCACTGCAAGCTCTGCCTCCCGGGTTCATGTCATTCTCCTGCCTCAGCCTCCTGTGTAGCTGGGACTCCAGGCGCCCACCACTACGCCTGGCTAATTTTTTTTTGTATTTTTTGTAGAGACGGGGTTTCACCGTGTTAGCTAGGATGGTCTCGATCTCCTGATCCGCCCGCCTCAGCCTCCCAAAAGGAACTTTGCATTTTTATAACAAATAAACCAAATAAATCTCATGCCCAGTAAGATACAAAGGAACAAAGTCCACAATGTATTGTCTGGATAACTAAGAAGATACATGAAACATGTTTATGAACTGTAAAGCAATGCCCAAAGAATAGTCATGTAATTAGTAACAATTATGAACAGTAAAGGTATAGCAGAAAATTTCTGAAGTCATGAGTTATGTTAATTCAATGGCCAGCTGCCTGAATGACAGTTTAAAAACCACCTAAACTCCCAGTGGCTTCTTTATAATGGCCCTCTGGAAACTATCCAGTGTGCTGATAATGGCTAGAAATTCACTGGACTCCATTTACGGTAATTTTAGCTGGGTCCAAACTGTGCAATAGCTAACTAGAGCCTTAGTTAATCACAAGCCAATGCAGGGATCCTGGCAACAGCAGAATGTCCAAGTTCAGGGAGGGATGCTGACCATGACCTAAAATGATGCTTTCTTACGAAAGTCCTACTAAATCATTTCAATACAGTGATTAAGGTTGCTTTCTGCCCTTTTCTTTTTTTTTTTTTTGAGATGGAGTCTTGCTCTGCTGCCCTGGCTGGAGTGCAACGGCGCAATCTCGGCTCACTGAAACCTCCGCCTCCCAGGTTCCAGCGATTCTCCTGCCTCAACCTCCCAAGGAGCTGGGATTACAGGAGCCTGCCACTACACCTGGCTAATTTTTCTATTTTTAGTAGAGACGGGGTTTCACCGTGTCAGTCAGGCTGGTCTCGAACTCTTGACCTCAGGTGATCTGCCTGTCTTGGCCTCCCAAAGTGCTGAGATTACAGGCGTGAGCAACTGTACCTGGCCCGCTTTCTGCCCTTTTCTTAATGCTTTTACTATTTTTTAATTCTGAAGATTAACTGGGAAGAAATTATAATCAGACATTACTCTCACCTGTTTTTTTTTTAATTATACATACTTTACATTGCAGACTGAATACAAATATTAATCAGAAGCCAAAACACCCCACACATTACTTATCAATCAACCCAGGCCAATCTGTCTTTCAACTGTACATTTTTATGTTCTTGCCTCACCGCTTACTAAAATAAACGTAAGAATAAATAGCAATACAATCCAAATAAGCATCTCTCATCTATAATTATCTGAAGCAAGGGATTTAAAGATGGGTAGAGTTAATCCACCTCACCAAGTGCATCTTCAATGCCTGTTCAGTCATGCTTCAATGTCTACATTCAATTTATAGAGAATATGAATATATAACATTGTAGAGGGAGGCTTCTGGCAGATCCAGTCTGACAAGAACAAAAGGTCAAACAGTTCTTTTGCTACTCTGTGACAGTTAAAGAGTCTCTGGGTTGGGTTAAAGGGTTGGAGAGTTATGTTTAGATCTGGAATGGATCACTCACACAATTAAGTTCTTGTCAGACCTAAAAACATGACAGCACAACTTTCCCCAGGCAAAAGGACAGCCAGATGGAAAGCAACTATTTTTCTCAACCTATCTCAAAACTTAAAATGAGAATTAATAATGGAAAAAACATTTCTAAGTTTCAGAATATACTTCTACTTGGGCTGCTGGGGTTATTATTTTCGGGTGACATTTGGAAATCGTGGGAAAACATAATCTGATTTTTTTCCTCATTGGAAACTGGTTACTCAAGTGAGAAACTAACCCTCTTATCACCTTTTAACTCAGAAACTGAGCACTAAAACATATTACAGTTTAGACAGTACTCAACTATTGAATCCATATTTTTATTCATTATACATTGACTTATACAACACTGTTTGCAATGTATAATTTAGATATTCATCTCTCAGCTGATGAGTAAACATTTTGAGTTTTTTCCTGCTGATGCGGCCTGCAAGCAACAGTTCAGTTTTGGCATTTTCATCATCTTTGTCTGACATGAATTTTTGTTTCTGTTCAATTATTGGCAAAATAGAAGTATTGTGCCAAAGACAAATTATTAGGCTTGCTATAGGTGGCAAAGTATTTGGCTTCAACCAGATATTCATTGTGTGATAAACTATCAAGGAAAAGAATGTATAAAGTTTCGGAAATACACTGGTGAAAACGCTATCAAAAAGGCAAGATGCCTTGAGAAGGACCTTTCCTCCTTCCACATATACAGTATAGGAACACATTTAAGTCTATTGTTCAACTTTCAGCGATGTGACTTAGTTACACATTTTGGAGACCTAATATGTACTAAAACAGGGGACTACATATTGCCTAAAGGTTAGACTCTAAATCAATTATTAGTGACCAAGTCCAGCACAGGTTCACAGAAGATTAAGAGATAAAAGGATCCACAGAGCTTACCTACTTCAAAATGTGGTAGTACTGTAGGTGAAAAAACTGGAGGCCACAAAGATTATTTTACTTGCTTAATGCTCTACAACTGAATTTATGGTAATGCTGGGTCCACAACCTGGGGTTTCTCTAACTCAGCAATCTTTCCATCACTATTATTTTGTTAACGTCTGTCATGTTAACATTACAATTCTATCAGGTCCCTCAAAAATCATGGGAGGCATAATTCCTGACAGCCTTGGAAATTACAGTGCCTCCAGGTTCTGGGTCTGTAAACGTCCCTTGTTCCACTAAATTAATATGGTATCTACTAAGACCTGAATGCCAAATCAATACAGGCTGACGCTGCAAATATTTTTAAAATGTTTTCTGCATTTTATCTTCTAGGTCTAGGGTTAAACGTCACGTTTTCAGACATGCCTTTTCTAGCAAGCTTATCTATGCTTTCCTGCTCTTCATGTAACTTTACAGCACAAACTGTATTTTGAAATAACAGTTATTTAATTATTATATATCTTCTCAAATATATTATTTAATTCCATGAAGGCAGGGTCATTTCTGTTTGGTTCACAACTGTTTATATAGCACCTACACCACATAGTCTCGGCATATAAAAGAAGCTCAAATATTTGTTGAATAAACAAATGAATTTCTCTCTCTAATTATGGATGAGGCAAGCCTTATGGAAGCCCTAATTATCCCTTTTAGTCTGTCCTAAACTTGGTACCTAAGCCCAAGGGATTAAAGTTCCAGGGAAGTAGATTTTCCTGAGATTTTAGCTCAGCAAAAGCTAGCAATTAGATTCAGAAATGGAATGAACAGTTTTGCTGGACACTGATTTCTTTGTCAAAAAGAGACTGGAAAACCAAGCGCCCAGGTAAACAGAACCCCTCTGCATTAGGCAGAAGGTCAACTTTGCAAACTCTCAGGTGTCTTCCAACTCTTAAGGCTCTGGAATTTGTTTCTTTTCAGCTGTTTGGTTTTAAATTAGGTTAAAGTATACGTACAAACTTCATTAGGAAATAATCTAGGAGAACCCATCTAATGAGACTTAGAAAACTGATCATTCAGGCATGCATGCCCATTTACAATTACTTGATACATGCATATTCCACTGAGAATACAATTTGCTATAGGTCCTTATACATGTAACTCAATGAAGACAAAGACTAAAACAAGTTTTTAAAAAGTTTATGTAGCATTTCAATTTTAAACATATGCATGGTGTGCATGCACATGCACACACACACACACACACGTATTATATCAACTCTGAAGAAAATGATGTTGAGTTCCTATACAGTAAGCAGCTTATACAAAGTGCTAGAATTGTCAGGTTCCAAACTCTCCAATCAGTGCTCTTTTCACTCTCATAGACCGCACTACTTTTTTTTTTTTTTTTTTTTTTAGATGGAGTCTCCCTCTGTCGCCCAGGCTGGAGGGCAGTGGCACGTTGTTTGCTCACCATAACATCGGCTCCCAGGTTCAAGTGATTCTCCTGCCTCAGCCTCCCAAGTAGCTGGGATGACAGGCACCTGCCACCACGCCTGGCTAATTTTGTATTCTTAGTAGAAATGGGGTTTCACCATGTTGTCCAGACTGGTCTGGAACTACTGAACTCAAGTGATCCACCCACCTCGCCCTCCCAAAGTGCTGGGATTACAGGCGTGAGCCACCATGCCCAGCTGACCACAGTACTTTTTAACTCTAGAATTACCCATCCTTTAGGCTCAGCCAAATTTTCATCCTCATCTTGGATTGAAAATACCTTTCTTCCAAATTTTACTGGGAAAGGACCAAATGAAATTAAAAAATATATAACTTTTTTTCCATAGGCGCCAATAAAAAAAATCGATTTTATTAGAGAAATTATAAACATCAAATATAAACAAATTATAACACAACAGTGATTAAAGAGTTGAAATACTTAATGTAATATCTCAATAGCTTTTAAAATGGAAAAGCAACAGTTATTAAATCTGATTTCTTTCATCCAGTTCAATGAAAGGAGATTTTAATTCAGAATAACTACTTCATTAAATCAATTAAGACTTTAAGGAATTTTTTTTTCTGCAATGTTTAGGAAAGTACTGAAAATGAGATAAGGATTTATCACAAAGTATATGGCAAGGGAGAAAAGATCCAACATTATTTTATTTTGAGCTACTAGATGGTTCTCAAAAATTACACAGGGAGTGATTTAATGAGTACAGACAAAGTAAAATACATTATCTCATCCTGTTTTAGAGTTTAAAAGAAACTTTGAGACTATCTAATTCAATTTCTTCATTTCTTCTTAATTGAGGTAATGGATTTGAGAGTCCCCTTGCTATAAGTACCTCTTCTTGGGGGAGCTCATCCTTACATGAAATACCCTCAACTTTCTAAGAAAATCACAACCACTTATATTTTTTCTATATCTTATGGCATAACAATTACACGTTGAAATCTGCATTTCTAAAATCCAAACATGCATTCTACTGTCTGCACAATCCTGTGCAGTGCCTCTGCCACGGGGTGCTTTTCCTTAACCAATCTTCTAGCTATAAAAGGCATGAATGAGGAAACCTTGGGAAAGGGATAACATCTTTGATATTATCAACACCCAAGATGCACTGCAGGTAGCGTTCAAATCCCATCCCAAAACCTCCATGTGGCACAGATCCAAATCGACGAAGGTCCAGATACCTGTTTTCAAAAACAGAAAATCATCATTTATATATATTGTATAAGACCAGATGTTATGAGTAGAATTTTATGTTTCAAACGTATTTTGCAATCATTTGTTATTATTTACCTCACTGTGATAGACCAGTCTTTCCCCTCCACAGACAAACAATGGAAAGGAAGAAGCTGAATAATCTATCCAAGGTTACCCAGAGAAACAGCAGTGGATCCTGTCAAGCAGTCATGGGCTTTGGTCACTTCCTTTTTAAGCTATTATATTTATGTGTTTATGACAGAAAACTTGCCTCAGGAGGCTATAGAAGATTTTCTATGGATTTACTAATTTTCTTGAAAATATTTGCCTCTTTTATTTCTTGGTATGTTAATGTTTTCTTTTCCTTCCCAAAATCATACTGTTCAATACACAGAGGAGAGTGCAGAGTTTTGCCTGTTACATTATGAAAAGATATCCTAGAGATTAGACTATAAGCTACAACAGGGCAGAAACTGTGCTTCATTCAACGTTTTATCACTAGGGAATGCTCTAGAGTAGGTGTTAATTACATGAAGTTTTGTTTGAAGGCACAAAAATATATGCTTGAATGCTGGAGTGAGGAGAAACCTTTAATTCTCTGCCTCAGGCCTACAGAATATGCCCAGAGTCATTTTGCTGACATGCTAGACAGCCTCTGAAACCCATCCATGCACATTCTTTTCTCACTAAAGACCACATGGCAAGACAATGGCACAGCCATGACAGAAACTCAGATTCTAACACACCAGCATTGGAAAAAGTTTTAGGAAGAAAAGACGAAAAGGACAACTATAAATATTTTATTATGTCATTTGGTGGGGAAATTCTTAAGTTATATAATATTGACTAAAACAAGTTTATCGGCCGGGCACGGTGGCTCATGCCTGTAATCCCAGCACATTGGGAGGCCAACGCGGGCAGATGACTAGCTCAGGAGTTCAAGGTCAGCAGGGCCAACGTGGTGAAACTCCGTCTCCACTAAAAACAAAAAAATTAGCCAGGTGTGGTGGCGCCCATATGTAATTCCAGCTACTCAGGAGGCTGAGGCAGGAGAATTGCTTGAACCCTGGAAGTGGAGGTTGCAATGAGCAGAGATGGAGCCACTGCACTCCAGCCTCGGCGACAGAGTGAGACTCTGTCTCAGAAAAACCAAAAAACAGAAAACAAAAACAACCAAACAAGTTTATCTTTTCTTGAATGATTTGTAAAATCAGTTCTATAATAAGACGTAAGCAACATAACTTGTAGTGACTTGGCTCCTCAATCATAAAGACTGTCCATCAACCTATTTCCCCACCATTAATAATAATGGCTACTTATACTACTATTCTAAGGAGTTAAGTCTAAGTACTTATCTTTTTAAAAGAAAAGATTAATTCCAACCAAATGAGTTGTAATCAGGTAAGAGATCAACATTACAGGAATATCTAGCATAAAACTTCAGATTAGTAAAAACTATAAGAAATAATGATCCCAGCACTTTGGGAGGCCGAGACGGGCGGATCATGAGGTCAGGAGATCGAGACCATCCTGGCTAACACGGTGAAACCCCGTCTCTACTAAAAATACAAAAACTAGCCGGGCGAGGTGGCGGGCGCCTGTAGTCCCAGCTACTCGGGAGGCTGAGGCAGGAGAATGGCGGGAACCCGGGAGGCGGAGCTTGCAGTGAGCTGAGATCTGGCCACTGCACTCCAGTCCGGGCGACAGAGCGAGACTCCGTCTCAAAAAAAAAAAAAAAAAAAAAAAAAAGAAATAATGGGAGGCACATAGTCTTGAATAACTGGAATGTTCAGTCGCTAAATTAACTTTAAAGTTTACAAGGCATGGGGACAGAGTACACTTTGACTAAGCGATGAAATGAACAGCACACCAAACTACTGTCATAAATGCCTGCAGGACCTGACATGGCTGCTAGAAACTCCAGCAGTAGTTTTAGATGGGTCTAAATTTCTCATACACTGATATTAAAACACTGGCATGAACATCCGCAAACTGTATGCAGCAGAGGGGTTCAGTCTGTAGCATTTTTCTTGCTTTTGCTTTGATAGATGAAAAAATCCATTTCTAAGAAAAAAAGTTTTCTAATGTATATGTATTTGTTTCATTATTGTTAAATTGGTTCCAGGGTAGTGAGATTATGGAAGAGATGTTATGAAATTTGTGGAACTAGTTATATATTTAATTTGCATATGGCATATAGAAATAGGCAGCGAGTAAATTCTTAGCCATCTGGGGTGGCTTCTCACCATATGGTGGAACACTAGCAGACATCACAGCTACGAAGATGTCTAAGGTCTCTTTTACCTTTAATACACTAAGATGGAAGCAAATTCAAGGAGATCTTATGGATTTGAAAACTTTATTTGAGAAAAGAATGGTACTGGGCCGGGCGCGGTGGCTCAAGCCTGTAATCCCAGCACTTGGGAGGCCGAGACGGGCGGATCACCAGGTCAGGAGATCGAGACCATCCTGGCTAACACGGTGAAACCCCGTTTCTACTAAAAATACAAAAAGCTAGCCGGGCGAGGTGGCGGGCGCCTGTAGTCCCAGCTACTTGGGCGGCTGAGGCAGGAGAATGGCGTGAACCGGGAGGCGGAGCTGCAGTGAGCTGAGATCTGGCCACTGCACTCCAGCCCGGGCGACAGAGCGAGACTCCGTCTCCAAAAAAAAAAAAAAAAAAAAAAAAAAAAAAAAAAAAAAAAAGAATGGTACTAAAATGATTAATAAAGACTTTCAAGGCTTAAACTTATTTAACCAATTTTTTTTTTTTTTAAGACAGAGTCTTGCTCTATTGCCCAGGTTGGGGTGCAGTTTGTATTTAGCTTGTTTTGTTTTGTTTTGTTTTCTTTGAGACAGACTTTTGCTCTTGCTGCCCAGGCTGGAATGCAATGGTGCAATCTTGGCTTACTGAAACCTCCACCTCCCAGGTTCAAGAGTTTCTCCTGCCTGAGCCTCCCGAGTAGCTGGGAATACAGGCACCTGTCACCACACCCAGCTAATTTTTGTATTTTTTTTTTTTTGTTGTTGAGACGGAGTCTCGCTCTGTTGCCTAGGCTGGAGTGCAGTGGCCAGATCTCAGCTCACTGCAAGCTCCGCCTCCCGGGTTTACGCCATTCTCCTGCCTCAGCCTCCCGAGTAGCTGGGACTACAGGCGCCCGCCACCTCGCCCGGCTAGTTTTTTGTTTTTTTTTTTAGTAGAGACGGGGTTTCACAGTGTTAGCCAGGATGGTCTCGATCTCCTGACCTCGTGATCCGCCCGTCTCGGCCTCCCAAAGTGCTGGGATTACAGGCTTGAGCCACCGCGCCCGGCCGGGTAATTTTTGTATTTTTAGTAGAGATAGGGTTTTACCATGTTGGTCAGGCTGGTCTCAAACTCCTGACCTCAAGTGATCCACCTGCCTAGGCCTCCCAAAGTGCTGGGATTACAGCTGTGAGCCACTGTGTGTTTAGCTTTTTTTAAGGCTAGTTTTTACAAACTATAACATGCATAAGCTTGCTCAATTATCAGGCTTATCTACCTAACAGCAAGACTCAGAAGAAAGAAAGAAAGGGGGTAGGAAACCAGCATTTACTAAGCTTCTACTATATGTAGATACTTAACCTGTATTGTTTCATCTACACAATAACTCTGTGAAAGAGATAATATCATTCCATTTTACAGCCAAAAAACCAAGACTCAGAGAGATTAAGTATACATAAGGTCATTACTGGTTAATATAAGGCATTCAAAGGCCATCACCTGAAGCCAATTTTAGATTTTTTTTTTCATCTCTGAAACCTATCTCCTTCCAAACCAAAAGGCAAGGGTGTAGGTAACTTGCCCCTTCCTCTTCCCGAGGACAGCAAAAGGATTAATAATATTGTTGATATTATTATACCAAGATCCTGAAGGAGTGCTAATATAGAAATATAAATGAAAAATTTACATATATTGAAAAGTACTTGAAGAAAAAGTCTTCATAAGGAAAACCAAAACAACTTTGAGGAAGTGAATGTATGAGTACAGACACGTGGTCCTCCCTAAGCAGCTCAGATTTCTATAGTTTGTGGAGACATTAGGGATCACTTAGCTCAAGACCCTAATTTCACACAAAAAGAAATTGCAGCATAATGGTAAAGAGGAAAGAATTTTTAAAAATTCATCAATTTATTTTTTGAGACGGAGTCTCGCTCTGTTACCCAGGTTGGAGCACAGTGGCACAATCTTGGTTCATTGTAACCTCTGCCTCCCAGGTTCAAGCAATTCTCCTGCCTCAGCCTCCCGAATAGGTGGATTATAGGCATGCGCCACCATGCTCAGCTAGTATTTGCATTTTTGGTAGAGACAGGGTTTCACCATGTTAGCCAGGCTTGTCTGGAACTCCTGACCTCAAGTGATCCACCAACCCTGGCCTCCCAAAGTGTTGGGATTACAGGCGTGAGCCACCACGCCCAGCCGAGCCAAGGATTTTGATTCAGAGAGACCAAGTCCCATCTCCATCCCTCAAACTGTGTGATCTTGGCTAAATTAGTTAATATCTCTGGGCCTCAAGCCTAGGGGGTAATAAGAAGGGGGTTAATAATATAGTACCTAATTCACAGGGTGACAGGATGATTACATGAGATAATATACATTTTTTTTTTTTTTTTTTTGAGATGAAGTCTCGCTCCTGTCCCCCAGGCTGGAGTGCAATTGTGTGATCTCGGCTCACTGCAACCTCCATCTCCCGGGCTCAATCGATTCTCCTGCCTCAGCCTCCCAAGTAGCTGGGATTACAGGTGCCTGCCACCATGCCTGGCTAATTTTTGTATTTTCAGTAGAAACAGGGTTTCACCATGTTGACGAGGCTAGTCTTGAACTCCTGACTTCAGGTGATCCACCCGTCTTGGCCTCCCAAACTGCTGGGATTATAGGCATGAGTCACCAAGCCCGGCCAATATACATAAAATTTTTAACATAATTATCTGATACACAATAAGTAGTAAGGAAATGAGAGCTATTATTACTACTTTTCAAGAACCCAAAGGAAGTAAGTAATCTTCTGAGCCCCCAACCCCTTCCCTGACCTAAGAACAGTTAAGCTCACTGTTTTTCACACTCTTTCACCAGGTCTTGGGGATACAAGTAAAAACGATTCTAGGCAACAGACAAGCAGCTGGAGTAAGAATTATTAGGGGCTACATTCTTACCATTGGTAGACTTCTGTAAGTCCTGATCTGTTAAAGGAAAATAAAATTCTTTCAGGGAATGGCAATAAGATAAATATTAACTACTAAACATTTATTCTGGGTGTATGTAAAGACCTCTTTATAAAGAAGTAGATGACAAAGCCTCTGCTCTCAAGTAATACTCAATATAGTTGAGGAGCTGAAACTATACAGTAAGTTAACCAATAGCACAAAATGTTATCAAATAAATAGTTTAGACAATAAATGTTATAGAAAGAAAATATGATCCAGAGTCCAAAGGAAGGGATTCACCTGAGATGAGTTTATTATCCTGTGACATAAGAAAAGCACTACTTTTAGGCAGGGTGCAGTGGCTCCTGCCTGTAATCCCAGCACTTTGGGAGGCCAAGGTGGGAGGATCACTTGAGAACAGGAGTTCCAGACCAGCCTGGCCAACATGGTGAAACCCCATCTCTACTAGAAATACAAAAATTAGCTGGGTGTGGTGGTGCATGCCTGCAGTCCCAGCTACTTGGGAAGCTGAGGTAGAAGAATTGCTTGAATCTAGGAGGTAGAAGTTGCAGTGAACCAAAATCATGCCACTGCATGCCAGTCTGGACAACAGACTGAGACTCCATCTCAAAAAAAAAAAAAAAAAAAAAAAAAAAAAAAAGAAAGAAGAGAAAAGAAAAAAAAAAAAGAAAAGCACTATTATTACTAGTTAAGGTTGTTGGGAGGCACACACAGATGAGGGACACATAGACAAAACTTTCGTTCTTCAACATTAAAACAGTAATATAGATTCTGAGGCTGCCTTTATAATATGGTTGCAAATTGATTCTTGTTTGAGAACTATTAATAAAATTTAAAATTCTTAGTGCTAATTGAAATTCAACTCAGCCCTTTAAAAACGTGTTTTGGACTACAGTGATCTAATGTGACCAGGAATATGAAAAATTCAAATACACAAAAATACAGACAACATGAAGAGCAGCCACAGACAAATCCCTGAAATAGGGAATCATATATATCCACTTCATTAAGAAAGATACATGTAGCTATTATCAGGTATTAGGTAAACATTTAATGTTATGAGGAAAGGTTTCCTGGAGGAAGGAAGCAAGCAAAGAAAACAGACCAATTAATCTTTCAACAGATGAGGTTTCTTGCCATGTGTGATTTGTATTGTGCTTTTTAAAAAACATAGAGAATACTCAGATTCTTTCCAACTAGAGTCTGACCTTCAGTTCCACAGCTTTCTCAGGATTTTTTTAACACTGTAATAGTAGTAAGGAGTTAGTCATCTAACGAATACAGTCTTCCTCAAACCTATGTATCCCCTTTCTTTTGGATCCTAACCCAGTAGAGCAGTTCAGATGTGTGGTGTAACAAAACTAAGTTACCCAAGATTTTTACATATAGGTTGGGACCTTGACAAAGCATCAACTTTTAAAGCATTTTCCCCATTAGGAAAAGAAGGCCTCACAAATGGCTAACAGAGTATCTTCAAACAAATTATGGCTTTTCCAGGTTACTATGAAACCCAGTACTATCTGGAGAGAATGAGGCATACAGACATAGTAAAAGTCGTTTTTTTTTTTTTTTTAAAGTCTGGCAGTACTTTTACTAAAGTAGAAATCATGGAAAACAGGTACGGTTAGTTCAGGCAGTCATTATGGCATAGACATGTATATGTAGGAGCGGCAGTTCAATTAGAAACACAATTCCTTACTCCCCCTCTCTGAAACATTCTCTATGTGTTTACAGATTTATTTCCCAGTTCTCAAACAGCAACTTAAACTTAATCAAATAGCTAAATCAAGACCCCTACATAGAAGAGAATCTGAGGAAGTGAAATGTGCTTATTCTAAATGCTATCTGACTAGTTTTCTTTCCCCAACTTCATCCTTTCCCTGGCTCAGAGTCTGTCTTTATGTCTCTATAGAAGTCTGCCAATCGTAATTGAGAGTAAATAAAGAATACAGATAAGATGAAAATGCAGGACAAGCTTTAAGGGGGAACTCTCTCTTCTCATTTTATTATTAACTTTTTAAAAAGCTACTTTCCATAGGGAAAGGTATGTAAATATAGTGGGCAAATATCACTGTGGGTTTTTCATGTAAGAGTTCCATTCCTGAAGAAAGGGAAGCTCAGAGAAGCTTGAGGACAACTTGCTCAAGGACACAGAGAATCTGAGATCCAGTTCTGTCAGGCACTGAGGCCCAGGGTCTTCACTCTGTTACTATGCAATGACCACCTTTGAGCGCCTTATGCTCAGTTTCTAAATTGTGTTTCTTTTAGGTCTGACCAATACCTGGCTAAGCGCTCCTCTAAGAAATGGTATCGTTCTTCTCTGAGGCCTCCTCCAAAGAGTTCCCCAACTCCAGGAACCAGAAGATCAACAGCAGCAACCTAGGAAAAAAAAAATTATTAGCATTATATTTTCAGGTGATTCCAACAGTCAGTTTCTGAAGCAAGTAAACGTTTAACATGTTGGCAATGGCTAATTAACTACCTACCAGAATCTTACTGACTACATAAAAATTACAGGTGGACAATTTCCTCTCTCTTGCACCATTTGTGTGGTATACTTAACAAAAATGTATTTTCTTCATAAATGTGACAGAAATGTTAATTATAAAAATGTGGAAAGTGTTAAAAATTATGAAACATTAAAAATCACCTATCACCACCAGAAACAATTACATTTTTGTGGATTTCCTTTCATATTTTTTCCCTTATTATACATTTAAAAAGTATAATTACAGATAAAAACTTACCACTTGTCTTACCTAATAAACAAACTAATATTTTTCCTATATTAGTAAAAATACTTCACGGTATGTTTTAATAGCTTTAATGTTTAATAGTTTATTGATTGGAACTACAATTTTTTAACTGCTTTCCTTTTTAGTTGAACATTTAAGGTGTATTTTTGTCTGTTTTCTCTTATAACGTGGCAATGAAGAGTTTAATTTGTAGTATTGCTATTAGCACATATAAAATAAATTCTGATTATTAATCAAAGAAGTACAAAATTAAAAGAACAAGATAACATTCTGGAGTTATCAAATGGAGATGATGGCCGGGCACAGTAGCTCATGCCTGTAATCCTAGCACTTTGGGAGGCTCAGGTGAGCAGACTGCCTGAGCTCAGAAGTTCGAGACCACCTTGCGGGCAACATGGTGCAACCCCCGTCTCTACTAAAACACAAAAAATTAACTGGGCTTGGTGGTGCATGTCTGTAATCCCAGCTACTTGGGAGGTCGAGGTGGGAGAACTGCTTGAACCCAGGAGGTGGAGGTTGCAGTGACCCAAGATTGCACCACTGCACTCTAGCCTGGACCACAGAGCGAGACTCTGTCTTAAAAAAAAAAAAAAGTTATAAGAAGATAATGTATCTGCAAAACTAAGTCTGAAAGAAAAAATATAGGCAAATAAGAAATAAGATAAACAATACAGATAACAGAATGGATAAACCAATACGCTCATATAACTGATACAACCTTTCTGGTCAGCAATTTGGCAACAGATAACCAAATGCCTGAAAAATGCAATACGTTTTGACTCAGCAAGCAGTTCAAGGAACCTATGCTAAGAAAATCAGAGATGCAAAAAAAGATTAACACGCAGGATGTTTGGCATTACTTATGACAAAAGGTTCAAATGTACATCAACAGACTATCAGATAAATTTTAGACATGGATAGAAAAAAGACTATCATCTACATAATGAGATGTTATGTTGCTACTGTGATGAGATTACAGGTATTTTAGAATTGTTTTCCTCTTTTATTTGTATTTTCTTACAAAATTAGTAATATTTAATTTTTCAGGCTGGGTGCAGTGGCTCACGCCTGTAATCCCAACACTTTGGGAGGTCAAGGTGGGCGGATCACCCGAGGTCAGGAGTTTGAGACTAGCCTGGCCAACCTAGTGAAATCCCCTCTCTGCCAAAAATACAAAAATGAGCCAGGCACAGTGGCCATGCCTGTAGTCCCAGCTGTTCGAGAGGCATGAGGAATTGCTTGAACCCGTGAGGCGGAGGTTGCAGTGAGCCAAGATCATGCCACTGTACTCCAGCCTGGATGACAGAGTGAGATTTTGTCTGCCCCCCAAAAAATACTTAAAAAAATTTTTTTTAATGTTTATTTGTGGCTGGGCACGGTGGCATGTGCTTGTAGTCCTGGCTACTTAGGAAGCTGAGGTGGGAAGACTGCTTGAGGCCACCAGGAATTCGAGACCAGCATGGACAACACAGCAAGACCCTGTCCCTACAAAATAATTTAAAAATGTTTATTTGCAGCTGGGTGTGGTGGTGCATGACTGTGGTCCCAGCTACTTGTCAAGCTGAGGCAGGAAGATCACTTGAGCCCAGGAGTTCGAAGTTGCAGTGAATCATGATCATACCACCTGTACTCTAGTCTAGGTGACTGGCAAGAGCTTGTCTCAAAAAAAAAAAAAACAAAATTGTTATCTGTATTATTTTGTTACTTTCCTGTCTTTTGGACAGGTAGACATTTTTTTTTTGAGACGGAGTCTCGCTCTGTCGCCCAGGATGGAGTGCAGTGGCCGGATCTCAGCTCACAGCAAGCTCCGCCTCCCGGGCTTACGCCATTCTCTCGCCTCAGCCTCCCGAGTAGCTGGGACTACTGGCGCCCGCCATCTCGCCCGGCTAATTTTTTGTATTTTTTTAGTAGAGACGGGGTTTCACCGTGTTAGCCAGGATGGTCTCGATCTCCTGACCTCGTGATCCGCCCGTCTCGGCCTCCCAAAGTGCTGGGATTACAGGCTTGAGCCACTGCGCCGGGCCTGGACAGGTAGACATTTTTAAGCCCAAGAACCTGAAGGCACAAAACTAAGATTTAGTGTAACAAATGAAAAATGAAGAATCTATAAAGCACATTTTAATCTTTAAATGTCACATTACCTTAGAAACATTTTTAAAACTTTACCTCACCTTGCCATTAAGCTATCCCCTTCCCAGTTTTGATATAGAAACTTTTGATTGAGATATACTCTACGAATAATCAACAGTAATAAAGAATAATTCAAGAATCTGCCCCCAATGCTGTACACCTTATCCTCATTACTATCATTAAAGAGAAAAACATTAGCTCTGATCCTCATCACTAGGCTGCATCAGAATGAGCGAGAACAGCTACACAATTAATATGGCTGAGCTCTAATCAGGACCCTGCAGTTATTCTTTCTGTCCTCAGAGCAAGGAGAAAGTCTGGTATCTTTATTTCCTCATGTCTTGCTTTGAGATATGGCTAAAATATGACAGGAGTTGAGAGACACGTGGTAAAAATTTTGTTCTTTTCTTACCTTCAATCCAGAGTGTTAAATTTAGAATTATAGGCAATCAATTTTGGAAGAGAATAGTCAACCAGTGGCTCTCTGGCCTCTGCTTGAAAATATTAAAGCCTGAGAAACAGTAGCCTTGAAACAGAGCATTCCATCCTTGTTTAGCTCTAAAATTAACTCAAAATGGATTAAATATTTTTTTTTTTTTTTTTTTTTTTTTGAGGCGGAGTCTCGCTCTGTTGCCGGACTGGAGTGCAGTGGCCAGATCTCAGCTCACTGCAAGCTCCGCCTCCCGGGTTTAGCCATTCTCCTGCCTCAGCCTCCCGAGTAGCTGGGACTACAGGCACCCGCCATCTCACCCGGCTAGTTTTTGTATTTTTAGTAGAGACGGGGTTTCACCGTGTTAGCCAGGAAGGTCTCGATCTCCTGACCTCGCGATCCGCCCGTCTCGGCCTCCCAAAGTGCTGGGATTACAGGCTTGAGCCACCGCGCCCGGCCTTAAAGATTTAAATATAAGATCTGAAATCATAAAACTACTAGAAATAAATATAGGCCAGGCGCGGTGGCTCACGCCTGTAATCCCAGCACTTTGGGAGGCCGAGGCGGGCGGATCACAAGGTCAGGAGATCGAGACCATCCTGGCGAACACGGCGAAACCCTGTTTCTACTAAAAATACAAAAAATTAGCCGGGCGTGGTGGCGGGCGCCTGTAGTCCCAGCTACTCAAGAGGCTGATGCAGGAGAATGGTGTGAACCCAGGAGGTGGACGTTGCAGTGAGCTGAGATAGTGCCACTGCACTCCAGCCTGGGCGACAGAGCCAGACTTTGTCTCAAAAAAAACAAAAAAAGGAGAAAAAGTTCTATGACATTGGTCTGGGCAATGATTTCTTTTTGGAGATGACTCCAAAAGCAGACAACCAAAGCAAAACCAGACAAATGAGATGGTATCAAACTAAAAAGCTTCTGCACAGCAAAAGAAACAATTAACAAAGTAAAGAGACAACTCAAAGAATGGGAGAAAATATTTGCAAACCATACATCTTATAAGGGGTTAATACCCAAAATATATGAGAAAATATATAAGGAACTCATACAACTCAACAAGAAAATAACGTGATTTAAAAAAGGTAAAGGAATCTGAAGACATTTCTAAAAAAGAAAAAAGAAAAGAAAAAAGAAAAAAAACCCACACAAATGACTAATAAGTACAAGAAAAAATGCTCAACATCACTAATTATTAAGAAAATGAAAATTAAAACCACACTGAGCTATCACTTCACACCTGTTAGAAGTTTTTTTTTTTTTTCCTTCCTACATTTATTTTTTATTTTTATTTTTTGAGACGGAGTCTTGCTCTGTCCCCCAGGCTGGAGTGCAGTGGCGTGATCTCGGCTCAGTGCAAGCTCTGCCTCCTGGGTTTACGCCATTCTCCTGCCTCAGCCTCCCAAGTAGCTGGGACTACAGGCACCCGCCACCACACCTGGCTAATTTTTTTGTATTTTTAGTAGAGACGGGGTTTCACCATGTTAGCCAGGATGGTCTCGATCTCCTGACCTCGTGATCCGCCCGTCTTGGCCTCCCAAAGTGCTGGGATTACAGGCGTGAGCCACCATGCCCGGCAGCTACATTTATATTTTTAAATAGAGATGGGGTCTCGCTATGTTGCTTAGGCTGGACTTGAACTCCTCGGTTCAGGCGATCTCCTGCCTCAGCCTCCTGAGTAGCTGGGATTACAGGCACATGCCACCACCACACCCAGTTTTGAATGGCTTTTATAAAAAGATGAAAAATAAGTTTGGAGAGAAAAGGAACTCTTACACGCTGCTGGTGGGAATGTAAATTAGTACAGCCATTATGAGAAACGGTATGGAAGTTCCTCAAAAACCTAAAAACAGAACATACACCTCAGCAATCCCACTTCTGGGTATATATATCCAAAGGAATAGAAATCAGTATGTCGGTGGTGATATCTGCACTCTAATGTTCACTGCAGCATTATTCACAATAGTAAAGATACGGAAACAACCTAGGTGCCCAACAACAGATGAATGGACAAATATTGTAATGGACAATAAAATACTATTTATACATAATAAAATACTATTCAGCCTTAAGAAGGGGGGTAAATCCTGTCACTTGTGACACATGGATGAATCCAGACGATATTGTGCTAAGTGAAATACACCAACCACAGAAAGACAAATACCACATGATTTCACTTATATGTGGAAACTAATAAGCTGAACGAACAGAAATAGATAAAAGAATGATGGTTACCAGAGGCTGGAGTGGGAAGGAAGGGAATGAAGAATTGCTGATCAAAGGGTACAAAGTTTCAGATAGACAGAGGAATGAGTTATTAATCAAAAGGTGCAAAATTTCAGGCAGAAGAATAGATTATGAGATTTATTACATACGAGGTGACTATAGTCAACAATATGTATTATATATTTTAAAATAACTAAGTGTAAGTTTCAAATGTCTCACCATAAAAATGATAGGTAAGTCAGGTGAAGGATGTGCTAATTAGTTTGATTTAATCATACCACATTGTATACACATATCAAAACAGTATGTTATACCCCATAACGTTAGAGTGTTGCTTATACCCACTATATACATGAAACAATTACTTGTCAGAACAAGACAAAACAAAAACAAACAAAAAAAGAAGGGATAGGCGTATTCAAAATCTATCACTTTTAAGGTTTCAAAATAGGAGTGAGTCCATGGGACCAGGGTGGGTAGTAATCACTTTTTTTTTTTGAGATGGAGTCTCGCTCTGTAGCCCAGGCTGCAGTGCAGTGGCTCACCGCAACCTCTGCCTCAGCCTCCCGAGCAGCTGGGATTACAGGCACGTGCCACCGTGCCCAGCTAATTTTTGTATTTTTAGTAGAGACAGGGTTTCACCATTTTGGCCATGTTGGTCTTGAACTCCTGACCTCGTGATCCGCCCACTACATCCTCCCAAAAGTGCTGGGATTACAGGTGTGAGCCACCGCGCCTTGCAGTTATCACTTTTGATACTGTGAGTACACGTAAAGCTTAAAGCCAAGGCTAGAAAGGTCTACTGCCTCAAAAAGATACTGGAGAATCAGAGACTATGGAATAACCGGAAGAAGGTAGTCCAGATGAGGCTGGTGGCCAGTGATGAGGAAGATGAGGCAATCCTTGGTAAGATGTTCTGCTTTCTCTGTAGTTCATGAGCATCAAATGAGAGATGTACTTGTTGCTGGATCTTGCTGCTAAGACAAATAAAACAAACAAAAGCCCTCTGGGGCTTTTTGCATACAGATCTAAATCATGTTAATTTTGGATATTAATTCTTTTAACGCTATGTTGAGAGGAATATAAAAGACTCATATTTATCTTTGATTATAAACTTCCTTTAATATTTGAGCTCAGGAGAGAGTTTACTGTGTAATCACACTGACTTTAGACTTTTCTGTCTGGCTTTTATTTATCTGGAATATCTGCAGGTGCATAGTTATAGTTGTGTAACTGGAAGTTTCTAAACCTTTTGAGTCACCTTAAATTTTTTTTTTTTTTTGAGATGGAGTCTCGCTCCGTCACCTAGGCAGGAGTGCGGAGGCGTGATCTCCGCTCACTGCAAGCTCTGCCTCCCGGGTTCACGCCATTTTCCTGCCTCAGTCTCCCGAGTAGCTGGGACTACAGGCACCCACCACCACGCTCGGCTAATTTTTTGTATTTTTAGTAGAGACAGGATTTCACCGTGTTAGCCAGGATGGTCTCGATCTCCTAACCTCATGATCCGCCCGCCTTGGCCTCCCAAAGTGCTGGGATTACAGCCGTGAGATACCGTGCCCAGCCCAGTCACCTTAAAAATCTTATGCCATGGTAGGATAGCTACAGTAAAAAAAAAAAAAAAAAATTTCTCCCAAACTTGCCTTCCTAATTTCCAGTGTACCTAATTGGTTATGCACAACTATTGCTGCACTTGCTATTATAAAATTAAGGTGATAGTGGCTGTATTAGTCAGGATAGGCTAGGCTGAGCTATAGTCACAAACAACCCCAGAAGCTTACAACCAGGTTTCTCAATCTCAGCATTAAAAACATTTTTAACCAGATACTTCTTTGTTGTGGAGGCCTGAACTGTGCACTGTGGGATATTTAGCAGCATAACTGGCCAGTGGTACTCCCCTAGTTGTGACAACCAAAAACATCTCCAGACATTGCCAAATTGGTGAAGAAGGAGGGGAACATAATACTCCCTGGTTGAGAACCACTAGTTTAAAACAATGAATGACTTTTTAAAAACATATGCCACATGTCCATCCTGGTCTAAAACTGATAGAATAATCTCTTTCTAGGGTACTGTTGGTCTTGGGGCAGACAGGCAAAAGAGCATGGATGACTATGTACTCAAAGCATTTGTAGAGAAGCAACGTATGTATGTCACTTCTCACATTCCTTGAGCAATGCAAGTCGTATGACTCAGGTCACATCAATGGGACAGGGAAGCATAATTCCCACTGGGGAAGAAGCAGAAACTATATGTGCACATACAACAGTTTTCCATGTTGCTTTATCCTCATCTACGTGGACTCTTAAACTTCCACCCTCCCAAACAATCCTTCAATGTTAATTAGAATTAAAGGCAGAACAGTAGTTCCCATATTTTCTTCCTCTGTACTCTGGGAGATAAACTAATCAGTATGAAAGAACTTATCAAAACAGGCTATTTTCACTGAATAAAAATTTTAGAAGACATCTGGATAGAGTCCCACATCACTATTATATTTTTACTTGGTACTAATTTTGTGGTATGCAGGAGGAACACATTTCATCTTTGTTCTTTCTTTGCTTACATGGTCTGAAAATTCACATTCTCTCCAGTGAGTCAATTTCCTATGTTTCCTTGACAAGAGTGCAAGTTGCTTCCCCTAAGATATCTGTACCGTCTGAGCAAAGCATTTCTTTGCAATGCCTCATAATTATTTTAGGACCAAATGGTACTATTTCCTTTTCAACAAGGTCAGGTGAACCTCTGAAGAAAAGCCCACAAAAGCCTTGTGTGTTTTTTTCCCCCCCGAGACTGAGTCTCACTCTGTCACCTGGGCTGGAATGCAGTAGTGTGATCTCAGCTCACTGCAACCTCCGCCTCTCAGGTTCAAGTGATTCTCCTGCCAAGGCCTCCCAAGCAGCTGGGATTACAGGTGTGTCCCACCACGCCTGGCTAATTTTTGTAGCCAGTTTTGTAGGTAATTTTTGTAGTAGAGATGGGGTTTCACCATGTTGGGCAGGCAGGCCTCTAACTCCTGACCTCAAGTGATCTGCCCACCTGGGCCTCCAAAGTGCTGGGATTACAGGCGTGAGCCACTGTGTCCAGCCCTTGTTGTCTTTTCTTCCTCCACGTAACATTCTTCTTTTCTCTTTTACTTCAGGTTTAGTTTCCCTTCCACCATATCAGATTCTAATACTTCCTGTTTTTCTTTTATAACTATATCCTCTTACCTAGCTAAAGATTCTGCACACTCTCTGAGAAGTTATAATACAGCAGAGTATTCTTCAATTACAAATAAAGACACATTTTGAACATACAGAGTGTACTTTCTTCGGGTATATCAAAAATACTGCATTCTCTAGAGATCACTAGAACAATTCCCTCAAATTTTCATACTTTTTAGTTAGGATTGAAATTCCAGGTAGAATTCTTCTCCTTGCATCTCCCCCTGGTAACGACTGGGCTAGTTACTAGAAAAACTACCTATTTCTCCTGGGTTCTACTAGAGATAAAAGGTACATAAAGATATAATACAAACACACAGTCAATTACACAAATTTTTTGGAGAAGTAATGACAAAAACTTGATTGTGTGTTTCCCAAGTTACTGGGAGGCGGTTAAGAGTGCAAGTAGGTTGGAAACAAGAAAGTTGGCATTTGCTGGTGATGACAACTTGCCTTTATGAGCTGGCAGGTCTGTGGTTTATGGGAGGCTGAGACTGGCTTAAAGAGCCAAGGACAATGAAGACATGAGGAATTAACTTTGATTAGGGAAAGTGGGGAGGGTTCATCGATAAATAAAAAGTGCTGTAGTAGAGATCAGATTTTATCATAGCTAACCATAAAGCATTAGGTGCTACAAGAAAAATACAGATGAAGTAGTACAAATAATCATATAGCCCATGATCACTATCAAAAGCATAGACATTGACTGTCTACTAATGGTTCTTCCAGCCAATTCCAGTGTGCTTTTAGAGTACTGCAAAGATGACTCTGAAATTGAGCCACTGTCAACACCCACTTTCTGCCCATTTGGCTGTTGCATGCCAGGCTCTCCAAATAGGTGGACTCTACAGCACATCTTAAGCAAGTTGAAGCAGATCATCTTTGCCCTGGGAGATGAGCTGCAAGCTTTTGAACATCCTGTTAGGAAGTATCCATATCTTTTAATTAGATGACCAAACACACACTTATTTATTCCTATTTCATCTATGATTCTTTTTTTTTAATTAAAAAATATTAAAAAATTTTTTTTGAGATGGAGTCTCACTCTGTTGCCAGGCTGGAGTGTAGTGGTGCGATCTCAGCTCACTGCAACCTCCGCCTCCCATGTTCAAGTGATTCTCCTGCCTCAGCCTCCCAAGTAGCTGGGATTACAGGTGTGTGCCACCACGCCCAGTTAATTTTTTATATTTTTAGTAGAGATGGGGTTTTACCATGTTGGCCAGGCTGGTCTCGATCTCTTGACCTTGTGATCCACCCGCCTCGGCCTCCTGAAGTGCTGGGATTACAGGCGTAAGCCACCGTGCCTGCCTGGCTGATTTTTTTTTTTTTTTGGAGACAGGGTCTCACTCTGCCACTTAGGTTGGAGTGCAGTGGTATGAGTGTGGCTCAATGCCGCCTTGACCTGCCAGGCTCAAGCAATCCTCCTAACTCAGCCTCTCTGAGTAGCGAGGATTATAGCCGCAGGTCACCACACCAGGCTATTTTTTTTTTTTTGTACAGATAGGGTCTCAATTTGTTGCTCACACTGGTCTCAAACTCCTAGGCTCAAGTGATCTTCCTGCTTCTACCTCCCAAAGTGCTGGGATGACAGGCATGAGTCACCACGCCCAGCTCTATGATTATTTCCAAGCAACACAGATGATAAATAATGGCATAGGAACCCTCAAAATAATTCAGCCTTCCTATATTACTCTTTTTCTTGGAACTTCAATTAACCACAGCCAAAAATCAGCCATGAACTTGAATTTTTAAAAGTCCTTCTCAACGGACAATCATCTGTACTTTATGGAAAAAGATATGGTTCAAAGAGAAAGGAAAGTAGGACCAGAAAATACACAGTATATCTGTAGGTCTGGTGGTTACCGGGAGTAATGAGTTATATAATGAACAGGAACCAGAACTAAATCTACCATTAAGGAATTCACTGGTTGCACTGCAAAATTTCTTCCAAGTTGACCAAATCTGAGCACTTTTGCAACCAAAAATCTCTAGTTTCTATGCATCACTGCGAGATTTGAACTAAGTAGGACTTTAGCTCTGCTGACCTTTTGCTTTCCTACACAGGTAACAATGGAGACTACAGATCATTTTCCCAAGCTTTCCCTAATTCCTCTATTCCTTAACAAAACCAATTCCACTTTGGGAACATCTTGTAGGCCCAGAATGTTCTCTGACACATCTTCCTCCACTTAGTATGAGTTTTGATTCTGCTTAAGTCACACAGCTGCAGTGGCATGCTGTCTAGAAATAGTTTATGTTGGTAGTCAAGCTGAACAAACCCTGATTTCTATTTATGACATTCCCTTCTGACTCTTTGATTCCAATCAATGCACTGAAAATAAAACTCAGACCCTGAATAAAAAAAAAAAAAACACAGGCTAGATAGGAACAAGGCTTACAATACATAACCTTTACAATACATACATAATGCTAAAGTTGAAAGAGGGAGAAAGTTTAATGTCCCTTCCTCTGCTACCTCTCTTCCCACCTATCTCAGTATTTTTAAATACTGATGAAAACCACAAATTGAATGCCTCCTTATTCAGTTTCTCACAGGCTGTTACTAACAATGGGGCAAGGTTATACACTAGTATCAGAAGAAAAAGAATGTTCCACAAACCATAGGAAACATGTTTCTGGTTTTTGCTGTAACTGATTAAGATACATAGTATTTTGGCCCTAAAAACAAACCAGGTACAATTAGAAAAGAGGGCTTTCCAGATGTGATAGTGAAAGAGATGCAGATGGGCTGTGGGCAATAATGACTGAAAATGGACTTTGGCTACTATAATGGCTAGCCAGTTTTACTACTGCTGCTGTCTAAAATAGGCAAAAATCTTACATTTTGCAAAGATACTACCAATGGTTTCAAAGGAATGGAATTCTTACCTTGCTCCCAAACATGTATTCCCTTTCCCTCATGGTCAAGACAGATTTACCACATTACTTCCTTCCTTAGGGAGCTCTAAATTTCAAGTGAACCAGAAGAAAACATCGGTTGAGAACTTCACAAAGGTTCACGTATGAGTTCCTCCACTTGAGAGAAGACAACATTTCTGTAAACAGCACCACTCTACTTTTTATAATTAAAGTACGACCCATGGGAATCACTTGTGACTCCTCTCTCTTCCTTTTCTTTCTAGTTTATTTCATAGACTGATACGGTTTGGATATTTGTGCCCTCTCAATTTTTTTTTTTTTTTTTTTTTTTTGAGGCGGAGTCTCGCTCTGTCGCCCGGACTGGAGTGCAGTGGCCGGATCTCAGCTCACTGCAAGCTCCGCCTCCGGGTTTTCGCCATTCTCCTGCCTCAGCCTCCCGAGTAGCTGGGACTACAGGCGCCCGCCACCTCGCCCGGCTAGTTTTTTTGTATTTTTTTTAGTAGAGACGGGGTTTCACTGTGTTAGCCAGGATGGTCTCGATCTCCTGACCTCGTGATCCGCCCGTCTCGGCCTCCAAAGTGCTGGGATTACAGGCTTGAGCCACCGCGCCCGGCCCTCAATTTCATGTGGAAATGTGACCCCCCAATGTTGGAAGTAGCGCCTGGGGGCAGGCGTTGATCATGGGGGTAGGCTCCTCATGAATGGCGTTGTGCCATTCCCATGGTAATGGGCTCTTGCTCTATTAGTTCACATGAGAGCTGGTTGTTTAAAACAGACTGACATCTCTTCCCTTCTTTCTTGCTCTCTGTTTTGCCATGTGACATGCCTATTCCCTCTTTGCCTTTTTGTCATGAGTAAAAGCTTCCTGAGGCCACACTAGAAGCTAAGATGTTGATGCCATTCTCGTATAGTCTACAGAACCACGAGCCAAATAAAGCTCTTTGTTTTATAAATTACGAAGTCTCAGGTTTTCTTTTTCTTTTTTTTTTTTTTTAGACACAGTCTCATTCTGTCCCCTGGGCTGGAGTGCAGTGGTGTGATCTCGGCTCACTGCAACCTCCACTTCCTGGGTTCAAGCGATTCTCCTGCCTTAGCCTCCCAAGTAGCTGGGATTACAGGCACCCATCACTACACCCAGCTTATTTTTTGTATTTTCAGTAGAGATGGGTTTTCACCATGTTGGCCAGGCTGGTCTCAAACTCCTGACCTTGCGATTCGCTTGCCTTGGCCTCCCAAAGTGCTGGGATTAGAAGCGTTAGCCACTGTGCCCTGCCAGTCTCAGGTATTTTTTTATAGCCACCGTGCCCTGCCAGTCTCAGGTATTTTTTTATAGCAATTTAGAGCAACTCTATTTTACTAAAATGGACTAACACAGAGACCACTGTTTATTCCTTCAGTATGTTTTAGTTTCACTTCTTCCTCTGCATTTTCACTGTTGAGATTATAAGCAAAAGTCCCATAACTATGTTACTTGTCTTTAACTTCCCCCTTCCCCAATCCATCCTGTATGTCAGGTTAATTTTTTCATCTTGCCATTATCTTAAAAGACTTACAATGCCTCTCTATTGTTTACTGGATAAAGCCCAAGCTATCTTGAACACTCCAGTCTCTCCATAATTGTTTCTATCTTGTCTAGCCATCTTTATCACCCAATAATTTCTTACTCCATTATTTTTATACACAGAATTTTAATTTTTAAAGTAATTTTATAAACATTTGTTCATCTGATTTCCACAACAAACCCATGATGACACAAGTGTGTAATTCCCTTTTAAAGTAAACTTCCTTAAGTATAACATATGTGTAGAAAGTACACAAATAACTAGCATATAGTTCTATAAATTTTCACAAACACACCATGAAGCACCATACGGATCAATAAATTGAACAGTAGTAGTACCCCAAAAAAGTCCTCCTAAGGTGTTTTTTTAGTTACTACCCCTACCAAAAGTAACCTCTTTCCTGACCTCTACCACCAGAGGGTGGTTCTGTCCATTTTTGAACTTTCTAGAAATAGTATCATACAGTATATACTATTCTGTGTCTGGCTTCTTTTACTCAAAGTACGTTTGTGAGATTCATTATTGGTGATACATGCAGCAATAGTTTGTTTATTGGCAATTCTCTTCATTGGTGTATCTGCTGGTTCAAGGCTTCAGCAGTTTTGATGTAGGTCAGTTTATTAACTCCAGCCCAGGAAAATTCATGACACACCTCTTGGTTGAGTACTTATTCTCACTGCTGAATAGTGTCCCATTACATAAATATGCTACAATCTAGTTATTTATTCTACCATTCTTGGTTTAGTTTTTCCCCCATTTTCAACCTATTACAAACAGTGTTGCTGTGAATAGTTCCGTACATATTTATGGCATTTATGTACATATTTTGAGAGAAACAGCTGGATCACAGAATATGTATATATTCAGCTTGAGTAGATATTGCCTAATAGTTTCCAAAGTGATTGCACCAAATTATACTTCTACCAGCAGCACAGGAGAGTTGTATTCCTAACATTGTCACCAACAGCTGGAATCACAGGCTTTTTCATCTTATCCATTCTAGCTGGTACATAGTGGTGTCTTTCTGTTATTTTAATTTGCATTTCCCTATCAACAAATGAGATTGACTATGATCCCCTGAGAATACTGAGGACAAGAAAGATCAAGTGGTATATCCAGGAACAAAACCCAAGTTTCTTGGCTGTAAGTCCACAGCTCTTCCTGCCAACCCACACAAACTCTTCACTCCAAGAAAGATAAAGATTCTAATGAAGCTGCCATACATGCTGTATTTCTGCCTTCCTAAAACACAGCTATATACTTTTCATATATTACTTGATTTAATCCTCACAACTCCATAAAATATTATGGTCTCATTTTTATAGATCAGGAAATTAAGACACAAAGAGATTAGGTGGCATATTTAAGATCACACAGTTTAAAATTCAGAGTTGGGACTTGAACCCAAGAGTGTCTAATTCTATAGCCACTAGACTTTCCTTCATGCCATGTTGCTACCATTCACAAAATTAAAGATGCTTTTTAGTTTCCCGGCAAATTCATAGCAGATCAACTCACTACTCACTACTTGTCGACAGTGTGTCTTAAACTTTGTTGGATTTGATTCATTAATCCATTCATCCATCCACCACGTGGATACTAGGTGTCCACATGTCCCAGGCATTACACTAGGAATACACTGATGAGTGAAAAAGAAGTTGATACGGTTTGGCTCGGTGTTCCCACCCAAATCTCATCTTGAATTGTACTTCCATAATTCCCACTTGTGGGAGGGAGCTGGTGGGAGATAACTGAATCATGGGGATACTTTCCCCCATACTGTTCTCGTGGTAGTGAATCAGTCTAAGGAGATCTGATGGTGGGTTTTTTTTTTTTTTTTTTGAGATGGAGTCTCACTCTGTTGCCCAGGCTGGACTGCAGTGGTATGATCTCAGCTCACTGCAACCCTGCCTCCTGGGTTCAAGCAATTCTCCTGTCTCAGCCTCCCGAGTAGCTGGGACTACAGGTGCCTGCCACCATGCCCACCTAATTTTTGCATTTTTAGTAGAGACGGGGTTTCACCTTGTTGGTCAGGCTGGTCTCGAACTCCTGACCTCAGGTAATCCACCAGCCTTGGCCTCCCAAAGTGCTGGGATTATAGGCATGAGTCACTGTTTTGGCCAATCTGATGGTTCTCTTGCTGCTGTTGTTTTTTAGACACAGTTTCGCTCTTGTTGCCCAGGCTGGAGCACAATGATGCAATCTCGGCTCACTGCAACCTCTTCCTCCAAGGTTCAAGCGATTCTCCTGCCTCAGCCTCCCGAGTAGCTGGGATTACAGGTGTGCATCACCACATCCGGCTAATTTTGTATTTTCAGTAGAGACAGGGTTTCTCCATGTTGGTCAGGCTGGTATTGAACCCCCTACCTCAGATGATCTGCCCGCCTCGGCCTCCCAAAGTGCTGGGATTACAGGTGTGAGCCACCACACCCAGATGATCTGATGGTTTTATAAGGGGTTTCTGCTTTCACTTCTCTCTCATCATCTCTTGCCGCCGCCATGTAAGAAGTGCCTTTCACTTTCTGCCATGATTTTGAGGCCTCCCCAGCCATGTGGAACTGTGTTTAATGTGTCCATTAAACCTCTTTTTCTTTCCAGTCTTGGGTATGTCTTTATCAGCAGCATGAAAATGGACTAATACAAAAGTCCTCACATCTTTTGACATAGAGGAAAATGTCATTAATTAAATAGTCATGCACATAGATGTAAAATTACAACTGTTAAAGGTTATGATGGATTAAGAGTTAGTATCTCTGGGTGTGAAACTTAACATGGTAAGACTGTAGCACCTAATGGGGGCCTCTGACTCAGACTAGAGGGTCAAGAAAGGTTTCTCTGAGGAAATGGTGATTGAGTATAAATATCAGCAAGTAAAATTATTTAGATGAAGAAGACTGTTCTAGATTGAAGGAACAATATATGCAAAGAGTCTGAGGTGACAGAAAGCACTGCATGTCTGAAGACACAGAAGAAGGGTGGTGTTAGGAGAGAACAAAGTGGAGCCCCACAGTACAACAGACCAGAGAAGGAGATGCAGCCACATTCTACTGGGCATTGTAGGTGACATAAAGGATTTTGGCTTTTATCCTAGGAGCAAAGGGAGGCCACTGAATGGCTTTAAGAAGAGCGACAACATGATTGGGTTAACTTTTTTTTTTTTTAAATGGAGATGGAGTCTCATTATGTTGTCCAGGCTGGCCTAGAACTCCTGGAATCAAGTGATCTGTGCACCTCAGGCTCCCAAAGTGCAGGGATTACATGCATGAGCCACTGTGCCCAGCCAGGATTTACATTTCCTAAAAACTCACACTAAAATGGGGAGAACTGATTCCGAAGAGAAAGAATGGATATATGAAGATCAGTTAGGACGCTACTAAAGTAGTCTAGGCAATATCTTAACCTGAAAAGGTAAAAGAGGAAATGAAGAGAAATGAATGGATATGAGAGATATTTAGGAGTGCAAAGCTGACAGAACTTAGTCAATGGAGGAAATGAGAAAGGAAGACTTCTGAGATGACTCAGGTATCTGGCATGTACAATTAGACGAATACAGAATACTAAAAGAAGATCAAATCTGCTGGGAGGAGAGGAGAAATCATGGGTTCAGTTTTGGATGTGTTGCGTCTGAGATGCCTTTGAGATATGTAAATGATAGTCAATGAGGTAGTAGGATATACAGTCAGCCCTCTGTATTCAGAGGTTCTGCATTTGTGGATTCAACCAACAGCAGATTTAAAATATTCAGGAAAAACAAATGAATGGTTGTATCTGTACTTACCATGTATAGGTTTTTTCTTGCCATTATTTCCCTAAACAATACAGTATAATAACTATTTGCATAGCATTTACATTGTATTAGGTATTATAAGTAACCTATAAATTAAAGTATACAGGAGGATGTGCATAGGTTATATGCATACCATATCATTTTACATAAGGGACTCAGTATCCTTGAATTTTGGTATCTGAGAAGGGGCCAGTGGGTACAGTGTCCTGGAACCAATCCCTGAGGATACTGAGGGATGAATGTATATGAGTCTACAGCTCAGAGAATAAGTCTGGATTAGAGATAAAAACTTCTGACAGAATAAACAGTAAGCAACAGATACAGATGAAATAACATGAGGAAAAAAAGACCACCAAGGACTGGGCCTTCAGGAATTCCAACATCTAATGAATAGACAGAAATGGATAAATCTGTACAGGAGACTAAGAAAGAATAAATGCTGAGAAAGGAGAAAAACAGGGATAATGTGATGTCATAGAAGTCAAGAGAGGAGAGGGTTATAAGAATAACAAAATCATTAATAATGCTGATTAGCACTGACAGGTCAAGTAAAATAAAGACTTAAAAGTCTGCTGGATTTAATAATATGAAGATCATTACTGATCCTAATAAGAACTACTTCAATGGTGTGATGGGGTAGAAACCACAATGAAGTAGGAGTATAGAATGAGTGGGAGAAGATATGGTGTTAAAAAAAAAAAAAAAATTCAATACCCATCCTAAAGTTGTTAAGTTTTAAGGAGCAAAACTTTCACGCCTGTAATCCAAGCACTTTGGGAGGCCAAAGCGGATGGATTGCCTGAGCGCAATAATGTGAAATCCTGTCTCTACTAAAAAAAACAAAATTAGCCAGGGGTGGTGGCGTGCATCTGTAGTCCCACCTACTCGGAAGGCTGAGGCAGAAGAACGGCTTGAACCCAGGAGACAGAGGTTGCAATGAGCCGAGATCATGCCACTGCTCTCCAGCCTGGGCGACAGAGCGAGACTGTCTTTAAAAAAAATAAAAAGAAAGAAAAAAGAAAAGAAAGAAAGCAAAACTTATTAAGAGAACACAGAACACAGACACAATGCTACAGTTTTCCTAATTCTTTAAATGCAATAAAAATCCAAAAAAAGGAAGGCTCAAAGTAGCTGGGTAACCCAGGAAAGTCTTTATAGCGAAGGAAAGTCTTAAGCAGAGTACTTAAGTGCAAAATTGAGTGACTGAAAGATGCTCAATCGAGGGAAATTAAATGAGAAAAATACATGGTGTATGTGTTGGGAGCGGGAGCTGGAACTGGGATAGGCTGGAGTGATGAAAAAAAGCCAAGAGATACAGTCTTCTGTTTTGTAATAAAGGCTCAATACTGAATTATTTGGGACTAGATAATCTAGGTCCTAAAGTCTCCTTTTTGCTGCCAACCTGGGGGCCAATTACACTAGAGGGCTGTAGAAAAAAGAGAATATAAGAATCATAAATCAATTGTGTTGCTCACTAGTTTTGGATGATTCTGTGTGAAAGGTGAGGATGAGTAAAATAAGTGGTTAAAAGGTAATTTTACATTATTTGTGATTTTTAGGCAGTTGGAAGAAGTGGAAAAGAACATAGATTTTATAAAACCAAATCTGTAGTCTAGGAAAAAAATACGTATTTTAAAAATACAGACTTTAGAGCTAGAGGGAATCAGGTGTGAATACTAACTACTTACTACCTATGTAGCTTTGGAAATGCAATTAATCTCTGCATTCCAGTTTTTCACTTATAAAATGGAGAAATAAGCTTCTTAGCAAAGTTGTTTCTGGATTTAGAGATGAGATGGTAGTGCTTGATTCCTAAGCATCTAGTAAACAGTGGCTAATACAGTTGTATTAATATATGAGAAAACAGGAAATACAGTCAAACAGATAACCTTGTATACCTAAGAGAGGGACATTTTGTTTACTGGTGGGCCTTAATCTACATTTTTTGTAAGTATTTATCCACAAGTCAGTGAAAACCATCAGACAGTAAAGTGTAGTTTTTGGGCCTATTTTGAAATCAATATAATCTGTCTCACAGACTTTTAAAACTAATAATATTATATATGTAACTATTCATTAAGTATTTAGAAAGTTAAAATATATTCTTACTTTATATTATTGCCAACTTTAAACTTTAATTATTTGTTTTTCAGATAAGGGGCTCCCTCTGTCGCCCAGGCTAGAGCACAGTAACACCATTATGGCTCACTGAAGCCTCGAGTAATTCTCTCACCTCATCCTCTTGAGTAGATAGGACTGCAGGTGAACGCCACTACTCCTGGCTAATTTATTTTTTGTTGAGACAGGGTATTTCTATGTTGACCAAGCTGGTCTCGAATCCCTGGTCTCAGCAATTTTCCCACCTTGGACTACCAAAGTGCTGGGATTACAAACGTGAGCCACCATACCAGGTCATGTTATAGCTAATTTTGTAAAAACCAAAAGAATAAAAAAGGCAGGCCAGGTGCAGTGGCTCATACCTGTAATCCAAGCACTTTGGGAGGCTGAGGTGGGCAGATTACCTGAGGTCAGGAGTTTGAGACCAGCCTGGCCAACACAGTGAAATCCCGTCTCTACTAAAAAGACAAAAATTTGCTGGGTGTGGCGGCACACGATTATAATCCCAGCTACTCGGGAGGCTGAGGCAGGAGAATCACTTGAACCTGGGAGGTGGAGGTTGCAGTGAGCCAAGATCGCACCATTGTACTCCAGCCTAGGTGACAAGGGCGAAATTCTATCTCAAAAAAAAAAAAAAAAAAAAGAAAAAGAAAAAAGACAACTATAGTTAAGGGCAAAAAAAGAACACAGGACAAGAAACAGTAAAGACAGGCAAGAAACAGGAAAGACAAGACAGGCAGATAGAGAAGAGACAGTCAGACAAGAGCTAAGACAGGGAAAATCTGCCCAGACTGCCTGGATACCTTCATAGCCCTCCCCTTGCTATTTCTATTTGAGAGTCCAAACCAAAGCAGTCTAACCCTCCTGCTCTGCCAAGCCAGCTTTTCCTTTACCTGACTGTGCCACTGCTGTCATCTCTTGCCCAGCATGTCTTCCCTCCTAGGAGTCTCCTAACCAGTACTTAACCACAGAATAACTAGACTTGGTATAGCCATACAGTGTTCTAGGCCACTTCCTCTCAGTCATTAAAAAACAAAACAAAACGAAACAAAGAACTTGCACCTGCTAAACTAAGAAGAAGACCTTGTGACAGAAATGAGGAAGTATGTTTATAGAACACTGGGATCTTCTTTCAGAATAATTTTTAAGAGGCGCCTTTGAAAAACTTTATCATTTTAAGAGAGAAAAAGAGTGACAGATGACATTTAAGAAAAGATTCCAAAGGCTAAATGAAAAACCCACCCCAAGAGGACTAACCCCAATTTATTTAGTATCTCTTCTTACTGTGTGCTGAGGGCCATCTTCATTATCTCTCATGTAGAAAGGCTTGATTGCTAATGGATAATTAATAACGAAGACAGGTATGTTGCCACAGTGCTTCACCAGGTACTTTTCGTGTTCCGTTTGTAGATCAACACCCCACTGTAATGAGAAGAAAGAAATGACCAAAAGAGAAGACAGAGGTGAAATATACAATTAAGCACCTGAAAATAACCTGCATCAATTCCAAGGGCTTCATCTTCCTAAGGCTCCATGTGTGGAGCGAGCTGCTAAGGTTACACAGCTGACTAAACCAGAGAGACCTATTTGTTAACAAGAACACCTACAGGCCTGGAAAGATGAAAGCTGAGGCCAGTAGATAAACACTGCTTTCTGTATCCCCATTGTTCCCCTACCCTCACCTCCCAGGAGCAGATAATACAGCACCTGCAGGAAAACAAAGTCTACTTTACAATGGGATAAAAAAATTCTGAGTTCAGAATCAGTTTTTAATAGTGCCTTATGCTTCTTCCACAGTAACTGTTCCTAAGTCTCGGGAAATTAAGTGACAGAAGATAATAATCCTAATATTGAGCCTATCTTTGGCTAAATGACTTCTCTTGGTGACTTTTTTTTTTTGAGACAGAGTCTGGCTGTGTCGCCCAGGCTGGAGTACAGTGGCACAATCTCGGCTCACTGCAACCTCCACCTCCCAGATTCACGCGATTCTCCTGCCTCAGCCTCCCAAGTAGCTGGGACTTCAGGCGCCCACCACCAGGCCCGGCTATTTTTTTTTTTTTTTTGTATTTTTAGTAGAGATGGAGTTTCACTATGTTGGCCAGGCTGGTCTTGAACCTTGTGATTTGACCACCTTGGCCTCCCAAAGTGCTGGGATTACAGTTGTGAGCTACAGTGCCCGGCTGGTGACTTCTTTTTAAATAAAAAGAATCAACTCATGTGTGAGATGCTCTTTGATGAATATTTATTAACTCTGTTCAATAGATTTATTAAGCAAATACTAATGTGCCTATTAAATTCCAGGTACCATATGATATACTGGATAAAGTGGTAAGAAAAATAGTTATAATCCCTGACTTCATGAAGCTTCCAGGGTAGGAGACAAAGAAATGAAAACTTACACAAAGAATTGATTATAAATATAACAAGCACAGGTTACTTTTGTAATATATAAAGATCTGACTTAATTGGGATTGAACTGGTACAAGGAATAGTTTAAACACAAAGGTTAACATTACCTTATTACTACCACTTGTTTGGCAGTATCTCAGTTATAGGAAAAAAATAACTTGAATAGGAACAAAGAGTTTTGCCTCCAACACTATACACATGCCCACTGACAGATCATGTGGTCTTCTGGACCTGTATCATTGCCAATAAAATAAAAAAGCTCTAGCTGGGGACGGTGGCTCATGCCTTTAATCCCAGCACTTTGGGAAGCTGAGGAGTGCTTAAGCACAGAAGCTCGTGACTAGCCTAGGCAACATAACCCTGTCTCTACAAAAAATAAAAAAAGCAGCCAGGCCTGGTGGCACGCACCTGTAGTCCCATATACTTGGAAGACTGAGTTGGGAGGACTGATGTGAGCCCGGGAGGTGGAATCTGCAGTGAGCCATGTTTGTACCACTGCACTCCAGCCTCGGCAACACTGAGAGATCCTGTCTTTCAAAAAATAAATAAATAAATAAATAAATAAAGGAGTTCCTTCACAGAAAGACAGAGTTGTACAGTGGTTGTCAGGGGTCTGGGAATGGGGCAAATGAGGGGATACTGATCAAAGTGTACGCACTTTCAGTTATAAGACGAACAAGTTCTGCGGATCTAATGTACACTGTGGGTAGTGACAGACGTGTTAACTAATTTGACTGTAATAATTTATTACACAATGTATACGTGTATCAAATCATCATGCTGTATACCCTGAATATATACAATCTTCTTTTGTTGTTGTTCTTAGAGACAAGGTCTTTCTCTGTCACCTAGGCTGGAGGGCTGCAGTCCATCATGGCTCACTGCAATCTTAAACTCCTGGGCTCAAGCAATCCGCCTACCTTGGCCTCTTAAAGTGTTGGGATTACAGGCGTGAACTATCACACCTGGCCTATACAATCTTTATCAAGTAATTTTTGGAAGAAAAGAAAAAATAATTCTTGGCTGGGTACTGAGGCATGCTCCTATAGTCCCAGTTACTTGGGAGGCTGAAATGCGGGATCCCTTGAGCCCAGGAGTTCAAGATGAGCTCAGGCAACATAATGAGACCTTCATCTCTTAAATATAAAGTTCTTTAAAAGCAAAACAAAACAAAAAACCCCCAGTGTTTTCCAGAGTGGCTCACAAACTAAAAGGCTCTATAAAGTTCAACTGAAAAACAAACCTGTTTCTGCAAGCACTAAATCTGGAAAAAGAAAAAAAAAAAAAACCTGTTTAGTTATGTTGCTTAAATTTATTTGATAATATAACTTCCTTCATTGGTCATCTTTTAATGTCATTCAGAATATACTTTGGAAAACACAGAATTAGTTGACTTCCACAGTAATATTATTTTTTTAAAAATTCATTTTTTTTTTTGGGTAGAGACAGGGTCTCACTATATTGCCCAGGCTGGTCTTGAACTTTGGGGCTCAAGCAATCTGCCTGCCGTGGCCTCCCAAAGTGCTGGAATTATAGGCATGAGCTCCAACACCTGACCTCTAAAGTAATAGTCTATGATTATCTTTCTTTTTTAGAATTTTCATCTTCCTAAACATGGGCTTCTCCTTTATAATCCCTTAGTCACTGCTATTCCAAATGATACAACTTATTTTTATTCTAAATTAATTCTGTTTTAAGCATCTCAACAAGATTGAGCAAATATCAAACAAAATCTGTAAGTCTGTGTACAAATGAGCAAATACCATATTTTGCTAATAACAGAAATAAGATGATTTTGAAGGATTCTTAATAAAGTAAGCTAAAGACAAGAAGGAAGCATTTTCACACACATATATGTATATACACACAAAATACTACCTCTGGGGTGAAGGTGAAGTTCTGGGATGCTTGCTTTAAGATCTCCACTGCTTCAGTATAAGAAATGCTGGAGGAAAACAGGATACAAGCAGAGAAAAGTCAATACAATTGGGCTGCTGTTAACTAGTTCATTTTAAAACCAGAAAAAGCCTACTCCTATATCACACTGTGAGGTCATGAGGGAATACTGAATAATCAGGAATTAAGGCTGATCTAATCCTATAAAAGTCTGATTTGCCTAAAGAGAAGTAACCATTCAATAACCTCACTCCTCGTCTACTTGCAATATACACAGCAAAGCCAGTCACTTAAGCAAGTAAAGATTATTCTCTGAATCCAAGATATGCCAATGCCCTAATAAAACGTATGAAATACTGAGACTACAACAGCAAAAGACTTTCTCCTAAAATTCATGATTAATTCATTTATTTATCCAACAGACATATACTTGGCACCTACTAGGCACTACACGTAATTCTAGACGCTGGAGATAAAAATAAAGCTCAGCCTTCAAGGAGCCAACGTTCGTGCGTGCGTGTGTGTGTGTGTGTGTGTGTGTGTGTGTGTGTGTTTCTGTGAGAGAGAAAGAAAGAGCGAGAGATGCAGGTGAGGAAAGAGTAGACAGAGCAAACATCAGGCAGCTATTAGTATAGTATCTTATAGTATATTAGTATATTACTAATAGTATAATAGTATATTACTAAGATAATCATAGTATATTAGTATAAATGGGTAGCCATTAGTGCTATGAAGAAAAATAAAGTGAAGTAAGAAGACAGAGAGGGTTTGGGGTGACATTTCAGATATGATGGTCAAGAAAGGCCTAAGTTTCTGACATCTGAACAGAAGTGTTCATCGAGTAAGGAAATGAACCACAGAAGTCTCTTGGGAGGAGTATTCCAGGCAAAAGGAACAACAAGTACAAGGATCTGAGGTGAGAAACAGTTTGGCTTGTTCATGGAACAAAAAGGGCAGTCAGTGTGACTAGGGCATGCTGAACAAGAGGAATCATGCACAGCAAATTACATAGGAAAGGCAGTCAGAAGTCAGATCACATGGACTCTTTCAGGTCATACTAAGGGCCTGGTAATATATTCTAAGCATTATAAAACTATTTAGGAAGATACTGATTCTCTCAACGAAGACACCCTCATGCCTAAAGAAAGTCAACGCAAGTATTTCTTTTAATTTAACTATGTAAATAGGTAACTTACCAACGTAGTTAAAAAAAAATCAAGATATATAAAAGAGTATACATTTCCCTTCCATTGCGGTTCCAGAGACACCTAGTTCCTTTCCTTTCACACAATCACTGTTACCGGTATTGTGAATATCCCTCTAGAGGATTTTATTTATATAGATATGTAAATAATACACAATCTTTCTTTTTTATAGATGTCATACATATCATACACACTCTTTCACATCTAATTTTACAGAGTAATATACCTTGTAGATCTTTCTGTGTGTATATGAAGAAATTCTTCACTTTTTGTATTATATAATATTCCATTTTGTGGATGTATCGTAATTAGTTTAACCAGTGACCTGACATTTCACATTCTAATCTTTTGCTGTTATAAAACATGCCTATATATACCTATTTAATATTATTACAAATAGTTATTATACACTAATTTGTCACATGGCAAAAGTGGAATTGTTAGATGAAAATTTGCAATTTTTATATTTTCTGAAAGGTTTTGCCAAAGATATTGCCCCTTTTATAACAACGTATACCCACCAGTAACATGAAAGTGTCAGTTTGCTTGTAAACTATAGGTAAAATACTGCATCAGTATGGATTTTTTTTTTTTACAAAAAATCTACAAACTTTCTGAAAGACCTTGAGCTCAAAAAATAATTTATTCAGCACAAACTTATTCTCTGAAGCAAAAATGAAGTTCATATACGTAACAACTAACCAGAAAGAGTTGTATTGTATCATACAGTACAATAAAGCCCCTACAGCTATGTTTTGAAAGGTAGGTTTTTTCCGAAGATGGAAAATCTATTCAAATTAAAATCTAGAATTAATAATAGGTAATTTTTAAGGTAGTAATGGTGGCGCTAGTTGTGTTGGTAGTAGCAGTAATAATGATTTTAAAATTAGCATTTTACAGAAGGGAAGCAGAAGGTTAGAGAGGATCATTAACTTTCCAAAGGTTACTGATGTAAGTAAATGGTAAATCTTGATCTGCTGACTCCAGAGTATACACTTTTAATGGCTAAGATAATGCCTAAAACACTTGGAGTTTCATATGTTCCATCAAAACAAAAGAAAATGGGCTCTGGGTTCTTCATCTGATTCTACCACTTAATCTGATTCTACTACTAGCTATGTAAGTCACTTCAACGTTGTGAAAGCATGTTATTAATTTTTGTAATGTGTTATACAAACATTTAAAAATTATTTGCACTTGTAAAATAAGCATATTGAACTATCTTGTATAAAGTTCTTTTCTGCTTAGGCATTCTATCGTTCTATTATATTGATTACTTGGTATGATCTACCAATCACACTAAGAAATAAAAGCGCAGTCAAAATAACAAGCAGTAGATTTTGTACCATTGGTATGTTACTGTTTCATTACTGGCTCTCATCTCTAAATACCTCATTATTCCACGTCTTCCACTCCACTCCCCAATACCTTCATTAGGGGCAGAACTTTCAAGTTCAAATTACAGTTCTGACATTTGATATCCTTAATGGCTTCCAACAACTCTCTCCACTAAGTATTTTTCTTGATATATATAGAAAATAATATCTCTTCTCCTTTCCAGAAACTGTTTCCAAAGTGCTTTGAAGAAAGGAGGAAAAAACATTGTGATAGAAAATGATACGGCATCGAACTACCTTCATATTTCACATTTTTCATTGTTGAATAAAGAAAATTCATTATTCTGAAGCTGTTGGAGTAAAATTGCTAAACAACAAAGATAATTATTGTCATCCTTTGCCTCAAATTCACACAGAAAGATAAATGAAGAGCAAATAAAAAAGGTTAAGTACTATTTTCAGAAACATAATAATATAAAGGAAATGTAAAATAAACTGAATACAATTTCTACATAAAGGCTAAATTCAATTACTACACGAGTTGCTGAAATAGCACATTTTCATATAAAATACTTATAACAGGTAGTGAAAAATATGCTGAAATCTACTCAAAAGAATACAAGTCACGTGGTATCTAGACAGATTCAATAATTAACAGTGCAGTCTACAGAAGCATAAAACAAAAGTTTCTCTTTTGTTTTTTCTTTTCTCCTTGTTTCCCTGTTTTTTCTTTTCTCTTTACCGTTTTTAGGATTAACTCAACAGTAGATTCAGCTACACCAGTATTTTCAGAAATTTCAGCATCAATGCCTTAAATAGCATGAAATAGCAGAAAGGTGATGCCAAGGTGGTACAGAGGGCACCACCACACAACCTATTTCTCAACTTGATACCTCTGATGTTGCTGACTTAATAATCACTGTCATCGGACCAGCACCATCTCATTATGCTTTTTTTTAGTGGCTACCCTGCATATTTTAACATGCATATCTGACTTAACAGTCTAAAGCAGCCGGGTGTGGTGGCCTGCACCAGTTGTCTCAGTTACTCAGGAGGCTGAGGCAGGAGGAATCGCTTGAGCTCAGGAGTTCAAGCCTGCAGTGAGCTATGATCACACCACTGCCCTCCAGCCTGGATGACAGAGCGATGTCCTATCTCTTTAAAAAAAAAAAAGGTCTAAAGTTCACCAGTTTCTCTCTCTTCCTTTCAAACAACACAAGGACTAACATTTCAACTATGAATGTACCTCTTCAGTTTTACAAGTTATTGTTGCCCAGTATTTCAGTTCTAAGGTAACAGGTATTTTCTTTCAACTATGTGAAGATACTATTTTATCAATCTATTGCCATTACTGTCCTCTGAACTTCTTGGGAATCTAATGCTGTTTGTTATGTCTGCTGTTCTTGCTCATGGTAGGTATTTCCCTGTGTATTTGGACTGTGAGATTATCTTAAGTAGAGTTTGTTTTGGGAATATCATGCCACTTGGGTTGAGGGTACAAACTTCAAGATTGGTTTTATATTAGTTTCTACAGCTACTCCAGTGTTACCACTAACTGAAAATTTTTATTTTAATGCCCTAGCATGAAGATTCTTGAACTACACAGGAAACAAAAATTCAAACTCTAGGCTCACTTAAGGGCCAACTGTGGCCGCAAATTCTCAATGCAGACTATTTCTGTTTTGTCTCTATCCTTAAGCCCAGGCTAAAGCATACATACTTCTACACTTCTCTGTAAATTCTCTACACTGGCTAGCTCAATTTTCTGTTTGTTTGCTTATTTTCTAATTGGCCCTTTCATTAAGGGTGTAGTCCTTGGCCAGTTCTAGCTTTGTGTATATGTGTGTGCATTTGAGGGGATATCTTGGTTCTAATTCATTCTGCTATGGCTATTCTCATGTCCTCTCATTGCTGTTAAAACCTCTGGTTTCAAAGAATGGAAAATCGCCCTCCAGTTTCCCTACCCTACACCCTGAGAATCCTCAGCATCACACCAACTGTGCATATCACTCTGGTGTTTGGTTCCTTCTTCATTTCTAGCACCTGGAACTTCTCCTCCTTTCTAGTGAATTCAACAACATATTTAAAACAATCTTATAATATTTTAAGTATTATTTTTAGATGTTTTGTAGCAAGGGTGTTTTCAAATTATCTAGTCTGACATATTGCTTTTAACAGTATCGTTATTCAATCCTTTCAACAATATAAGACAGAGTATTTTTTATAGATGTGGAAACTGAAGTTCAGAAAAGCGAAAGATTCACTATTCATCAAGTTCATAGTTGTAATTAAATTATTCATATAAATATTTAACTGTTCATCTTTTTCTCTAGATTTTAAACTCCATAAAAAAAAAATAAATGTTTGTTTTCATTATTCTCAACAACTAGCAAAGTGCCTAACTCGTATTAGGCAGTCAATAAATATTTGTTAAAAAATATTAATTTACTCATTAATGGCTAGTAAATGGTAGGGCCAGGATTACAATCCAGGTTCTCTGAATCATGGTTCACTACCCTCAGTGACTGAAGTAAATAGTGACATGAGCCAATAAGAAACCTCAGGAGAGAATCCAGCCTAAAGAAGAAAACCTTTACAGCCAAGGTTACTCAAGTCATCTGTTTGTGCACTCAATTACTCAGTATTTACTGAATGTCTATTAGAGGCACTGTGCTAAGTCCTGGGGGCATAATAGTAAGCAATTTAAACACAGCCTCTGACCTCACAGAGGTAGTAGACACCAAACAATCAAACATATACATTTATTTTAAAATGTTTGAATTTTTCATTGACAAATAACTAGTTTATGTATTTACAGGATACAATGTGATTTTGGTATTATACACTGTGGAATGAATATATCAAGGTATTTAACATATCTATCGCCTCATATGCTTCATTTTTTTTTTTTTTTTGTAGTGAGAAGATTTAAAATCTACTCCTTCAGCAATTTTGAGATATACATTACAATTAATTATGGTCACTTTGTTATGCAGTAAATCCTGAAAACTTACTCCTCTGATCTAAATGAAACTTTGTACCCCTTGGTCAATTTCTTTCCATTCCCTTCAAGAACCCCCCACCTGCCACTGGTAATTACCATTCTACTCATTACTTCTCTAAGTGTAACTTTATTACATTTCATATCAAAGTGAATCATGCAGTACTTGTCTTTCTGTGCCTAGCTTCTTTCACTTAGCATTAAGTCTTCCAGGTTGATCCATGTTGTCACAAATAAGATTTCCTTTGAATAGTATTCCACTGTGTATACACACATTTACTTTTTCCCGTCATCCACTGATGGACACTTAGGTTGATTCCATATCTTGGCTACTATGAATAGTCCTGGAAAGAACATATAAGTGCAGATATCTCTTTGACATACTGACTTCAGTTCTGGATATGTACCCAGAGGTAGGACTGCTGAATCATATGGTAAATATGCTTTTAGTTTTTTGAGAAACCTCCCATACTATCCTCCGTAACAGCTCTTCTAATTTACATTCCCACTAACAGTATACAAGGGTTCCCAAGTGCCACATCTTTGCCAATACCTGTTATCATTTGACTTTTTTTTTTTGATACAAGGTCTTGCTCTGTCTCCTAGGCTGGAGTACAGCAGCATATATGATCATAGCTCACTGCAGCCTCAACCTCCTGGGCTTAAGCAGTCCTCCCACCTTGGCCTCCTGAGTAGCTGGCACTACAGGCACATGTCACCATACCTGGCTAATTTATTTTATTTTTTTTGTAAAGACAAGGTCTCACTATGTTGGCCAGGCTGGTCTTGAACTCCCAGGTTTAAGTGATCCTCCCACCTCAGCCTCCCGAAGTGCTGAGACTACAGGCATGAGCCAACGTGTCTCATTCTACTTTTTGATAACAGCCATCCTAACGGGTGTGAGGGGATATCTCACTGTGGTTTTAATTTGCATTTTATTAATTAGTGATGTTGGATACTTTTTGATAAACCTATTGGCCATTTGTATTTTACACAAATGTAAAACATTTGTGATGTCTGCCTGTTTGAGCAAAGCATAGGGGTGGATGCTGAGGCTAGATGGCGTGGCTGCCCTGCAGGGGCTCAAAGCAGATAGACCTTCCCACTGAGCTTCTGCAGCAGCCAGCTGGGCTTTGTAAATGGGCTATGCCACTGGCTGGTATCTCTGATCAGGTGCTCCTGCTGGCAGAATACAGCTATCACCAAGATCCGTGTGCTGGTTGCTGTGAGCACTGCCCCCACTCCTTTGTTCCTACTTGACTCCTGGTAGTCCAGACCTTACCCCCAGGGTTCCCTGTGAGACAGGAATGGGCATCGTAGGAAGCATCGAAGAATGCTGGGGAAACTGGATAGCTGTCTCTTTTTCCACTGCATTAACTGTGTGCCCAGGGGAACCTTCTGTGTGGTGCTGTGCCTACTTAGGGGAGGGAGGATTCAATCAAATTGAGGCCATTGCTCCTACCCTTCTAATGCACTTTTTGTTCTGTGGTCCATCTGGGTGTCTCAACTTCATTCCCAAGTTTTGGGATTTTCACAAAGATGTTCTTGTATGTGACTAGTTGCCAAATGGACTTTCTGTGGTGAAGGCTGGGACCTTCTATTCATCATCTTGCTGATGTTCCTCTCCCCACAAATTCAAACTGCAACTATGACTTGTAGTATGCAGAATGGATTGTGACAATGACAATGATTGAAATGGCACAGCCCAAGAGGACATTTTCCAACCTTAACATTTTATGGAAAAGGACTCCAAAGCACAAGAGTTAAGTGACATGTAAGAGTCGTAAGGATAGTGGGGCAGCTACAACCACTGTACCCTTCCAGTGCCTTTCCAAATATATGAAAATCTCAGGTTAAAAGTCTGAGCTCTGAAATCAGATGAACATGAGCTTGAATCACCATTTCATCTTTTACTCAACCTCTTTGCAGGGATTCTCAATCTGTAGAATGAGAATAATAACTACTTGGAGTTGTGAAGATAAAATAAGCTACTAATACATTAAAATTTTATCACTGTCTGGGTAAATATTCAACAAATCGTGAGTATTATTTCTGCATTTTGAATCTTTTCATTAGATAAGAGCTGGAAAACTAAGATCCTTCCCTGGTTGTTCGGTCACCAGCAGAGATTCCTTGAGAAGGCCAAATTACTTCTTTCTTCATCTACGTAATGACCACTTTTATCAATATACTCATGTCCAAGACTATCTTATAAAACTCCAGACCCACACTTTCAGTTGCCTATTCAACATCTATGGCTGGATGTCTGAAAAGCATCTCAATCTTAATGTTTGTGTTCCTGATACCATCCCTTCCTCTCAAAGCTCCTGCCCCAGTACTCTCTTAAGGATTTCCCAACTTCAGTTAATGGCAACTTCATTTTTGCAGCTGTAGGAGAAAAAAAACATTGACGGTACCCTTAACTCCTCTCTCTCGCCCTCAGTAAATCCTGTTTGTTCTATCTCTAAAATATATTCAGAATAGGAGCTCTTGCCACTATCCTGGTCTGTGATGGTTAATTTTATGTATCAACTTGGCTGGGCCATGGTGCCCAGATATTTGGTCAAATAGTATTCTGAATGCTTCTATGAAGGTGTTTTTTGGATGAAATTAATGTCTAAATCAATGGACTTTGAAAAAAGCAGATTATATTACCCTTCATAATGTGGGTGGGCTAAATCCAATTCGTTGAAGTTTTTACTAAGACAAAGACTAATCTCCCCCTGAAAAAGAAGTAATTCTGCCAGGAGACTGCCTTTGGACTTGAATGGCAACTCTTCCTTGATTCTCCAGCTTGTCCTACCCCCTTAGATTTTAAACGCAACAAGCCTCTACAATCATGTGAGCCAATTCTTTACAATCAACCTCTTAATCTCTCTCTCTCTCCCCAATACACACCCCACCCTCAAACTTGGCTGGTCGTGTTTCTCTGGAGAACCCTAATACACAGTCTAAATCATCATTAACTCTCACTCTGATCACTGTGGTAATCTTTTAGTTTTCTGTTCCTGAATTCCTGTCTTGCTGTAACCTACATCGAGCATGTTTTTTAGTTTGTTTAGTGTGAGTTTGAATTATAGTTACATAGTTAATAATTACTAGATTTTTATCTTGCTATGATTTATTAATTTATTGATGAAACACTGATTATCAATTATGAACCAAACACAAGAGCTATAAAAATAATTAGAACATGGATCTTGCCTGGAATCTGGGGAGTGTCTATATATATACACTATATATATAGGATCTATATAAGCAGATATAAATTTAAAAAATTATAATATAGTGTGATAAATACAGTGATAAAGAATGAATAAAGTTCAAAGAAAGTATAACATCTACTTACATTAAAAAGTTGTTTTTTAGCATATGTTCTAATCTGTCCTTAATAAAAAGAAGACAAAAAATAAAATTTTAAAAATACAATTTTATTCATTATGTATAATTAACACATTAAACAGTAGATGTATTGGGCTTTATCCACAAAACTAATTACCTTTTGGCCAGGAGCTATGAATTTGTGACAGAGTTCAACATCTTCAGGACAATTTGAGAGAACCATCATTGCTGTAGCCTTGAAGAGTTCCTCTATAACCTAAGAGAAATGAAACAGAATCACTTGACACGTAAGCAATTTTACATGAAAAACCTGTTCAGGGCTCAATAAGGACTGCACTCCAGGTTTTAGCAACTACAAATCCACTAAGTCTTTTAAGCCTTGAATGTACCATGAAAAACTGGTTCAGTTTTCCAGGCATCTCAATTTCCTTGGTGTGTGGCAGGGAGGAAGAAAAAAGGAAATGTTTTAATCTTATGTTGACAGTTTCAATACTGGTAAAGAAATGAGATGTCAAATGAACAGCTATAACTGATCAATGTCTCTCCAAAATTCAATAAACTCACTTGTAGAATCAGGGTAATAACAACACCTAACTTATAGGAGGTTTGAGAGAATTAAATGAGATAAACCACGTGTCACACTTAGCTTAGTACTGGTTCAGAGAAGCACACAACAAACATCAGTTCTTGTCAACAGTAAGAACATTTTGAAAAGTGGTTTATTCACTCATTGATAAATGAAAGTCAACTTTAAAATTACAGAAATGATGATATATCTAAATAAAATATATACATTTTTTGCTTTGCTAATGGCCAAAATAAAAATAACATGAAGCAGCATACAGCAAAAATCAGTATATAAGAACTTATTCTCAAGACCAGCCTGGGCAATATGGCAAAACTCTGTCTCTACAGAAAGAAAGAAGAAAAATTAGCTGGGCATAGTGGTGTGCGCACCTGTAGTCCCAGCTCCTCAGGAGGCTGAGTTGGGAGGATCACTTGAGCCTGCGAGGTTGAGGCTGCACTGAGCCATGATCATGCCACTGCAACTTCAGGCCAGGTGACATCTCAAAAAACAACAAAAAAGATTATTCTTCCATGGGTGTCCATAGGAGACTCATAATAGAAACTTGTTCTTAGAAGGAAAAAAGTGACTAGAATGGAAAATATTTCTAAAATGTTTTTATTCACAACCAACATTCTTGGTTTTAAATCACCGAGACAGTATTAGGTCTTCTAAATGGTGTATTCACAAAGGTGCACATATGTATAAAGTACAGGCTGCCTTAAAGGTAGGTATCTTCTCTTCCTCTGTTGCATACTAGTAGATCCTCTTGAGGGTGGAAGCACAGTGAAGGCATAATTGTCAATGGAAGTACATTAATATAATCAGATATAGGAAAACACTTAAATACCAGTGACAACCAGATCTATTTTATGATGTTTCAGTCATTGTTAGTGTTATTTATTTATTTATTTATGAGACAAGGTCTTGCTCTGTCATCCAGGTTGGAGGGCAGTGGTATAATCATAGCTCACTGCTGCCTTGATCTCTCAGGCTCAAGAGATTCTCCTGCCTCTATGTAACTGGGACCACAGGCATGCACCACCACACCCAGCTGATTTTTTGTTTTTTATTACAGATGAGGTCTCGCTGTATTGCCCAGACTGGTCTCGAACTCTTAAGCTCAAGTGATCCTCCCTTCTCAGCCTCCCACAGTACAAATTAAAAATTTATGCAGCCAACAAACATATGAAAAAAAGCTCATCATCACTGGTCATTAGAGAAATGTAAATAAAAAACACAATGAGATACCACCTTATGCCAGTTAAAATGGCAATTATTAAGAAGTCAGGAAACAACAGATGCTAGCAAGGCTATGGAGAAACAGGAATGCTTTTACATTGTTGGTGGGAGTGTAAATTAGTTCAACCACTGCGAAGACAGTGTGGCGATTTCTCAAGAATGTAGAATCAGAAAAGCATTTGACCCAGCAATCCCATTACTGGGTATGTACCCAAAGGATTTGAAATCATTCTACTTTATAAAGACACATGAACACATGTTTACTGCAGTACTATTTGCAACAGCAAAGACTTGGAACCAACCCAAATGCCCATCAATGATAGACTGGATACTGTGATGGATTGGATACTGTATACACCATGGAATACTATGCAGCCATGAAAAAGAATGAGTTCGTGTCCTTTGCAGGGACATGGTAGAGCTGGAAGCCATTATTCTAGGCAAACTAACAAAGGAACAGAAAACCAAACACCACGTGTTCCCACTCACAAGTGGGAGCTGAACAATGAGAATACATGGACACAGGGAGGGGAACATCACACACTGGGGCCTGTCAGGGGATGGTGGGCAAGGGGAGGGAGAGCATTAGGACAAATACCTAATGCCTGTGGGGCTTAAAACCTAGATGATGGGTTGATAGGTGCAGCAAACCACCATGGCACATGTATACCTAGGTAACAAACCTGCACGTTCTGCACATGTATCCCAGAACTTAAAAGTAAAACAAAAACAAAACCAAAACAACACAACACAACTCTGGTCAGAATACAAAGAGCAATTCAGAAAAATAAACAATGATAGGTGGACTGGGAACTAGTCAACTTGATTAATAATCTGAAATGGAGATGAATTTTAGTTCCATTTTTATCTCCTTTGTCTCTTGGTTTTGATTTGGGGGTAAAACATTGATCTGTTTAGTAGGCATAGGAAGCAAAACTTCTGGAAGAAAGCTTCTACTACTAGTCTGGTAAAGTCCCTGTAGGATAGGGTGTTTACAGGAAAATCCTTGGTTGTTTTGTCCCCTACTCTTCTCTCTCTTCTGTTCCTGGCCAAAAGGTAGACCCAGTTGTGGAGTGGCACTGTCAGGGTGAGTGGCACAAGCACCTAAAACTCCAAGATAAGACCTACTTCTGCAACAGAGGAACTGGGAAAGGGAGACTGCTGTCTGAAGAGTGTGGATGTGGGTAATCTCTATTATTATTATTACTATTTTTTGAGATAGAGTCTTGCTCTTATCACCCAGGCTGGAGTGCAGTGGCATGATCTCGGCTCACTGCAATCTCCACCTCCCAGGTTCAAGCGATTCTCATGCCTCAGCCTCCAGAGTAGCTGGGATTACAGGTGTGTGCCACCACACCCAGCTAATTTTTTATATTTTTAGTAGAGATGGGGTTTCACCATGTTGGCCAGATTGGTCTCGAACTCCTGACCTCAGGTGATCTGCCCGCCTCGGCCTCCCAAAGTGCTGGGATTACAGGCATTACATAATCTGGGTACAGATTACTCTGCACCCAGCCCGTTATTAATTTTTTTTTGAATATTTTCTCTTGCCAGTTTGACCCAATGGTGGCCACAGTCACCTGGAAATGAATAACATAGTGGCGACTAAGACCTGGGAGAAATCTGTCTTTCTGGCCAGAGAAACCAAAATGGGGGGCTTCAGGTAGCCAGACAGTGTGAAGGAAATTCTGAAGAATAGGAGAAGGTGACCCTCTAATTGTGTATGAAGTAACACAAGGCTAGGGTTCACCTCCAAGCAATGTATATGTGAAACAGACCCAAAGAAGCACAGTGAAAGCTTCCGACAATGAACTACAATATAAATCACTGTGCAATTTCCAGACTAACTATGAGTAGCACATGCATCAGAAAGACTCAAATAGCATAGCAGAGGCTTTGAAAACTTAACTGACATGGAAACCAATGCCAACAGAAAGTAAGATAAAACTTACATTCTGAATCTAACCAGTTTAATAACTGGTAAAAACAACAACAAAAATAATTCCATTTCCAAAGGATTTTAACAGAACCCAGAGTGTCAGAACATGACATTAAAAACATCCAGGATATAATTAAAAATTACCGGACATACAAAGAACCAGGAAAATCTTATGAATTCTCATGAGAAAAAATAATCAATAGATAATATGCACAGAAGACTCAGATATTGAAATTATCTGACAATTTAAAACAGGTATTATAACCATCTTCCACAGGTAAACGAAACATTCTTAAAAACAGAAAGATAGAACTTTTCAGTGGAGAAAAAGAAACTAAAAATAAATTAAAATTTTAGAATTGGAAAATATGTGAAAGAAAAATTTCACAGGATGGGCTCATTATCACAATGAAGATAAAAGAGGAAAGGATTAGTAAGTCTGAAGACAGTTCAGTTGAAATGCCCCCCATTCTGAATTACAGAAAGAAAAAATACTAGCCAGGCATGGTGGCTCACGCCTGTAATCCCAGCACTTTGGGAGTCTGAGGTGGGCGGATCACTTGAGGTCCAGAGTTCAAGACCAGCCCAGCCAACATGGTGAAACCCTGTCTCTACTAAAAGTACAAAAATTAGTCGGGTCTGGTGGCAGGTGCCTGTAATCCCAGCTACTCAGGAGACTGAGGCAGGAGAAATGCTTAAACCCTGGAGGTGGAGGTTGCAGTGAGCTAAAATCGTGCCACTGCACTCCAGCCTGGGCAACAGAGTGAGACTCTGTCAAGAAAGACAGAAAGACAGAAAGGCAGGCAAGAAGGCAGGAAGGCAAGCAAGCAAGCAAGCAAGCAAGAAAAACAGACTCACTAATAATAAGCCGAGCATCACAGCACTGCTTATTATTATGGGACGATATCAAAAGGTTTTATATTCGTGTTATTGGAGTACCAGAAGCAGAAAAGACAAAAAAAGGCACAGAAAAAAATATGTGAAAAAATAATGGCTGAAAACTCCCCCACGTTGGCTAAAGACATATTCAAGGAGCTCACCAAACCACAAACAGGATAAACTCAAAGAAAATTATGCCTAGACACATCAAAATCCACGAGCTGAAAACCAAAGACAAAGAAAAAAATCTTTAAAGAAACGAGAGAAAAATGACCCTTTACATTGGAACAACAATTCAAGACTGGATTTATTCTCAAACACTACAGAGGTCAAAAGATAGACTATATTTAAAGTGCTGAAAGAAAATAATTGTCAAGCCAAAATTCTATATGCTGTGGAAGCATCTTTCAGAAATGACAATAAAATTTAAAACTTATCAAATGAAGAAAAACTAAGAGAAGTGATTGCCAGCAGAAATGCTTTTAAATGTTAAAGGAAATTTTTTAGGCTGAAGGAAAGTGACCAGAGAAGGAAATCTGGAACTTGAGTAATGAAAGAACAATAGCAACAGTAATTTACTATTACTACCAAATGTAGGTAAATACAACAGATGTTTTTTTCTCTTCTAAAATTCTTTAAAATATATATGGTGATTGAGAGCAAAAATTCAAACATCAGCAGAGGTTTTCAACATATGTGAACTGTGATTGGCAGAATAATATTTATCCCTCTGCCAAAGCTGTCCATGCTCCAATCCCAGAATCCATGAGTATGTTAGCCTACCTGGTAAAACAAACTGTGTATGTGTGATTAAGAATCTTTAAATGATGAGATTTTTCTAGATTATTCTAGATTATGTGGTGGGACTAATGTAATCACAAGGATCCTTTACCTGAAAGAGGGAGGCATGAGGGTGAGAGTTAGAAAGATTTGAAGATGATACCTTACTAGTTTGTAAGGTCTGTGAGCCAAAGAATGCAGGTAGTCTCTAGAAAATGTAAGAGGCAAGGGACCTAATTCTCTCCTGAAGCCTCCAAGGGGAATGCAACTCTGCTGACACCTTTTAGCAGTGTTGGATTTTAGACCAGTAAAATCCACTTTGGACTTCTCACCTCCAGAAGAATACAATAATAAATTCGAGTTGTTTTAACCCACCAGGTTTGTGATGACATGTTACAGCAGCAATAGGAAATTAACACATAGAACCTGTAATGCATATGGCAACTATAAGACAAAGGGGTGAAGGCAAAGGGAAATATATAGTAGTAAGACTGTTGTTTTACTTGAAGTGGTAAAATATTAAATAGAATATGGAACAGAATAGAGGATTCAGAAATAGATCCATATATATAAGACCAATTGATTTTTGACAAAGACCCAAAAGCAATTCAATAGACGAAGTTTAGCTAACAGCCTTTTCAACAAATGGTGCTGGAGCAAGAAGTTATCCAGAGGTCGAAAGGAAAGGGGAAAGAGAAGAGAGGAAAGGAAAGGAAGGGACAAGAACTTCTATGTCTCATGTTACACAAAAATTAACTCAAAATGGATCATAGACTTACATGAAAAACATAAAGCTAAAGCTATAAAACATCATAAAATCCTTGAGATCTAGGGCTAGGTAAAGAGTTCTTAGACTTGACACAAAAAGCACAATCCATTAAAGAAAAAATGATAAACTAGATGTCATCAAAATTAAGAGGATGAAAAGCCAAGCTACTGACTAGGAGAACACAGTCAGAAACCACACATCCAACAAGGAACTAGTAGCTAGAATATATAAAGAACTCTCCGAACTCAACAGTGAAAAAAACAAGCAAGCCACATGGAAAATGGGCAATAAAAATACATTTCACAGAAGATGACATATAGATGGCCAGTACATACACGAAGAGATGCTCAACATCAATAAGCATTAGGGAAATGCAAATTTAAACCACAATGAAATACTAATACACAGCTCTTAGAATGGCTTAAAACCACCACACATGCCTGACAGTACTTGGTACTGATGAAGAACTAGAACTTCCATACATTGCTGGTAGGAATGCAAGATGGAACAGTCACTTTGGAATACAGATTTCTTTCCTATAAAATGAAAGAACCTTTATAATTTATATAAGGAACGTAACTAACCATGGACTTTGGTATCCATAATGGCGGGGAGTGGGGAGGGTCGGGAAACCAATCCCTTCTGGATACCAAGAGATAACTCCACTTAGGAGTAAATTTAACCAAGGATATAAAAGATCTGTACAATGAAAACTATAAAACATCACATCAAACATTGACCTAGTAATCCCACTCCTAGGAATTTACCCAAGAGAAATGAGTCTGGGTGGCTGTGGCTCACACATGTAATCCCAACACTTTAGGAGGCTGAGAGGCAGGAGGATACCTTGGGCCCAGGAGTTTGAGACCAGCCTGGGCAACATAGTGAGATCCTGTCTCTACAAAAAATTTTAAAAATAGCACCTGTAGTCCTAGCTTCTTGAGAGGCTGAGGTGGGAGGATCACTTGAGCTCCAGGAGTTCATGGCTGAAGTGAGCTACGACTGCACCATTGTACTCCAGCCTAGGTGACAGAGTGAGACCCTGCCTCAAAAAACAAAAAAAACAGAGAGAAATGAAACTTTACATTCATACAAAACCTGCACATAAATATTTACGGCAACTTTGTTCGTTACTTTCAAAAACAGAATAAACTAAATGTCCTTCAACTGGTGAACGGATAAATCAAAACTGCTTCAGATAGCTATTATGCAAGTCTCAGGGAGTAATGTCATTGAAGCTACCTCCTTGCCCAGGCCCACCCCATCTAAAGCCACTGAACAAGTAACTGTTTTCTCTGGATAACTGATCTCTCTGGGGTAGTCCAACCCTTTTTAATTAGTTCCCGACTTATTTTGGAATATATCTGAGATAACACCAGCTAAGGTAGTACAAGATAATGCTCTAAATAAAACGTGTGATCTTTTGGTTCACAGTATTCCAGGACATTAATCACCAAAGCTTAAGAAACTAGCCTAAAAATCCATCAGTCAAGACATCTACAGATAAAAACAAAGTGAAGAAATGGAAGAAAAAGAGAAAATGAGGCAGGGCATGCTGACTCATGCCTGTAATCCCAGAACTTTGGGAGGCTGAGGCAGGCGGATGGCTTGAGCTCAGGAGTTCAAGACCAACCTGGGCAACCTGGTGAAATCCCATTTCTACCAAAAAATTAGTTGGGCATGGTGGTGTGTGCCTATAGAACTAGTTACTTGGGAGGTTGAGGTGGGAGGATGGCTTGAGCCCAGAAGCGGAGGCTGCAGTGAGCTCAGACCCTGTCTCAAAAAAAGAAAGAAGAAAGAAAAAAAAGAAAAGAAAGGAAAAGAAAATGAAATAAAGAAATGACTAATTATAAACATTAAGTTTAGACTGAAATGCTCCACTTGAAATATTTAGAGCAGAATAAAATAATTTCATGGCATTATTGACTGAATGCAAAGGTGAAAATTTGTAACTGAATTCTGCTCACACTTACTAAAAAGGTATGTAGCTTAATCTATTTATTCCTCAATGTTTTTACTAATATAACTGAGAAAAATAAACAATATCTTGCAACTCTGTCATATGGTAAAATATAACTGTAGAACAAAAATTAATAAAGAATTAGGGGGTGAAAGTTACTTAATGAATGCACACTGAAAGCTACTTAAGGAATGCACGCTGACTCCTTCTGAAGCTCAGATCCTGAATTCCTACAGTCCAGAATATGGTTGTTCAACAGCGGCACTACTGATATTTTGGGCCAGCTAATTACTGGGGAGAAGGTGGCTGTGTACTTTAGATTGCTGAATAGCACTCCTGCCTTTACCAACTACATGCTAATAATGACCACTCTCTCCCTTCCCTGCCCATTCCCTAATAGGGATAACCAAAAATGTCTCATGGGGACTGATGAAAATGCTCAGTGGGCAGTGTGAAGAGGGTATGGAAGTGAAATGCTACATTGTGTGGTCAGAATGCCCCTTCAGAGCCAGGTGCCCTATACGGGAATCCAGGAATATTATTAACTGCTGATAGTTTATAGTTGAGTGCTTCATCAGGAACTGTCGAGACCCAAAGGTGCTGCCTTACTCAAGGTTATGCCCCTTCCAGTGGCTAATCATGTCTAATGACTAGTTGATATGGGAAGGCACAAAGTGCTACCCACTTGCCTTCCAATGGGACAACTGGAAAGGACCATTCCAGTTCCAAGAAGAGGCTAAGGCCCCTGTTTGTAAGTGCATCACAGTTCACTCTTTCTACTGTTCAATGTGACTTTTTTCCTTTCCTTACGAATGCTGTTCTCAAGAGCACTTCCCAATAACACCCCTGCCCACACAACTCTGCCCTAGAGTTTTGTTTACTAGGAAATCCAACTCAAGACAGGGTAATAAAATAGTCTGTTCTATTTGTGATATATATGGTATTTATGTTTTAAGTGGAAATAGGTCATTTACTGGGTAAGAGTAGAAAGACATATAAATGAATAGAAAAGAGAGCTGATGAAAATCACTAAAATAAACATCCCATAATTACAAATCCAAACAAGACAGTAACCACAATGCTTCTGAATAGACAATTCATAATTTAACAGTTAACAATTCCTGGGTATTTATTAAGTGCCATAAATTATGCTAAGTACTTCATATATATATGTATATAATAGATATATACTACATATATAATCTGTCCAATCTTCTCAAGTAGCCTATAAAGTAGAAATTTTTATTCCTATGTATTGGAATTTTGATGAGGACACTGAGGCCTAGAGAGATTAAGTCCCTTGTCTAAGCTGGTCACATAGCACGTGAGTGGTTAAGCATCAAATCTTGGTCCATCCAATTCCACTGGTGTACAGTGTCTGGATTATGTCTACAGCCTCCTAACAAGGCCTCTCTACTTTCATCTACCTCTAAATCATTGCTCAAATTGCTGCTAAAAAGATGTGTCTAAAATACAGCTCTGACCTTCATGTTCCAACTTAGAACTCTTGCTCCTTAAATTTTGGGTAAAGTTCAAACTCCTTACCATGGTGTTGAAACACGAGGTCTTTCATGATCTGCTGCCTGACCATGACCTTCTCTCCAGCCTTTTCCCCTGCTTAACTGACCTGACAGCTCCTGTGGATGCTTTCTAATATAGCTACATAGGGGTTTATATAAGTATTACAAACATTTAGATAATTATAAAGATGTTTGGTTTATTTTCCTAGCAAATCAGAGCTACTATTTAGTGAACCTGCTTGTGTTCCAGACCTCGTGCTATGTGCTTTATATTATATACACAATTCCATTTACCCTCACATAACCTTAGGAGTAAGTACAATATTTCTCATTTTAGAGCTGAGCAACCTAAAGATCATGAAAGTCAGGTAACTTCACAGCAAAGCTAATGGCAGAGCTGGGATATAAACTTAAATCTGTCTGACTCTTGTATTTTAAACTATTACAGTAAAGGCATTTAGTAAGTGTTTATTAAGTAGTTCTCCCTTCTTTTCACTTTATGAATACCTGTAACACATAAATGTCTGAGGTAAAAATATATACAGAAACATTTTAATGTCACAGATACCTGCTATTTTAAAACTTGTGTACCTACCTGCATGAGATCTTGAAGGCTGTCAACAAAAGAAATCTCTGCTTCTACCATATAAAACTCTGCCAGGTGCCTCCGGCTCTGAGAATTTTCAGCTCGGAAGGTCGGACCAAAGGTAAACACTTGAGTAAAAGCTCTGCAATTCAAGATTAAGAGAATAAAAATAGAATTCACATGATTAATTTTAAGGATTTAAAATATTCACTGAGCTCTTAAGGAAATAAAAACAAGTTTTGTGTGCCTCTGTCTTGTCCACAGACTCACACATATTTGCTGCTATATATTTCTCTAATGGGTGATAATAATCGTTTCATTAAAAATGTTACATTGAGGCTGGGCACAGTGGCTCACGCCTGTAATCCTAGCACTTCCTGGGAAGACTGCTTAAACTTAGGAGTTCAAGACCAGCCTGGGAAACATGGTGAAAATGTACGTCTACAAAAAATCTTTTAAAATAGCTGGGTATGATGGCCTGTGCCTATAGTTCCAGCTACTTGGGAGGCTGAGGCAAGAGGATCGTTTGAGCCCAGGAGGTTGAGGCCACAGCAAGCCATGTTCATGCCACTGCGTTTTGGCCTGGGCGAGAGTGAGATCCTGTCTAAATAAAAAAAAAAAAAAAAGAAAAGAAAAGAAAAGAAAAAAGAAAAAAAAAAAAGTTACATTTATAGAAGCCATTTTATCCTGAAGGAATCTGCAACTGCTTCACAAATCCTATGGTTTTACTAAATATAGAAACATAACCACTTCTGGGTACACTGTACTGCAGCTGCCTTAAACAGCAGGCAACTACATTTCACAGCAATCAAGAACAAAGTAAAGAAAAAAACACCACAGCCCAAGAAACCACATAGAAAATCTAGATAGTAACAGCGAAAACTAGAATTTCATGTAGATAAGGTGTGTTCATTTACTTTTTAAACACATGAAAAAAGAACATCAGATACATATAGCAGTTCACCTTGTTCGAGGCCCACTCAAGTCCTTCACGACTACTCAAGTCTTTCAATCAATGGCGCATTACCCCTGAAATTTGGAGGTGAGAGATTTTGAGGAACTACTTTATTCCCTTGATTCCAGGGGACTATAGCTCAACCATCCAAATGGGGAGAAAAATCCCTTATTCTTAAATTCCTATAGTGAAGTAGACACTACATCTGTCATTCTTTAATACTTATTGTTTCCCTCACATTCAAACCAAGTAACAGCTGAGATTAGATCAAGCGTGTATGACGTAATAAATATTTCTTGAGGACTTAATCTTTAAATGTTAAGGTTTTGTTAGAACAAAACAAGCTGTTTGAGGTTCCTTAGCTATGATCCCGAGTACACCTAATCTGTCACTTAGCCAAATAATATTAAGATCAGAAAACTTAGTGTAGAAAATAGATGGCTTTTGTATATATATTAGTTTTGTTTGTTTGTTTGTTTTTTTAGTAAAGATACTCTGGGAAAGGAAACAAAGTAACTATGGTAAAAATCAAGGGATTTATTTTTCTCTCAATTGCCATTTCAGTAAGACCCAACTGGTAGAAGCTTAGGAATTTATATTTTGGTTCTACAGCTACCTTCCTAAGACCATGATCTGCTAACCTCTGAGAACCTTAGTTTTTATTGAAAAAATAAACAGTAGGAGCTCAAAAATATTACTATGGTTGCCTTTCTTCCAAGATTCAGCTACAGACTTGCCTACTAGAATGTTTCTGAAAAAACTAAACCTACCTTGTACAAAATGAAAATTTTGACCTTGTTCCCCAAAACAAACAAAAGACAAAATGAACAGTCCTGACTTTATTTTCATATTTCCTCCAGCTCTGTTAATCTCAGTTAATCCACCCACTCAACCAAGACAGATCCCACATTCCCCAACTTATCACATGGCCCTAATCATTTTGATCACAAAATTTAGTTGTTTATATCTCGGAAAACTCTGAAATCTCACAGCTTTTCTCTATCTCCACAGCTATTGTCAGTGTAAACCTTTGTCTCCTGCTTAGAAAACAACAGCTTTTTAACTGGTGTCTGGCACCTGTCTTCCTCCAGTCCCAAACTACAGGTTTCCAAACTCAAATCTGACTATGTCAGCCCTAATTTTAAAATCTTCAATGATTCCTTAGTACCAAAGAATAAAATTCCAACTCCTAATTTCTTTTTTTTTTTTTTTTTTTTTTTTTTTTTTTTTTTGAGACGGAGTCTCGCTCTATCGCCCGGGCTGGAGTACAGTGGCCGGATCTCAGCTCACTGCAAGCTCCGCCTCCCGGGTTACGCCATTCTCCTGCCTCAGCCTCCCGAGTAGCTGGGACTACAGGCGCCCGCCACCTCGCCCGGCTAGTTTTTGTATTTTTTTAGTAGAGACGGGGTTTCACCGTGTTAGCCAGGATGGTCTCGATCTCCTGACCTCGTGATCCGCTCGTCTCGGCCTCCCAAAGTGCTGGGATTACAGGCTTGAGCCACCGCGCCCAGCCCCAACTCCTAATTTCAACTCAGTTCTTTCCACACACCCTTTTCTCCAGCCACTCTGAAGACCTTCTCCTTTCCTAGTGTGCCCCACGCATGCCCTTAGGTTTTTGCATAGGCTGTTCCCTACCCTGTATTGCCTCCTCCCCTGTTCCTCTACCCTCCAAATGGAAAATTCCCATTCATCCTTCAAGACTTGGCTCAACTGTCACTTCCTCTCTGAATCCTTACCATTCCTCCAAATTTATTGCTCCTTCTTGTATATAACACTTTTTCATGTTTATTATATAGAACATACCACTTTGAAATGTAACTATTTATCTTTCTCCCCCGAAAAACTATGACATTTTCCAGAACAGGAACCATGTTTTATTCATATTCACATCTCTAGTGCCTAAGATAAAACAGGTGCTCATGCTGAATGAATGAGTACTAATGATGATGACAGGCTTCCTCAGTTGTAAACTAAAAAGCACATCCTCACAAACAGTAACATTACAAACACAGAAAAATACTCAGATATATGTCACTGAGGTTCTCAGTACCTAAAAGGGGCCAAACAATCCAGGTCTGGTCCAAACAATAAATTCAATAATTAGAAGGCCCTAAGTTTCCAATCTCTGACTGTGCCATCTCTAGGTAGGTTGGCAATAGTATAGTACATCTAAATAAGTAAAATGACATTTCTGGTACTTTATCACAAGAAATTGTGTGTATACTGATGGAGCATAGGATGCTCCAAGATGAGCAGCAATAGGGATTTTTAAATTTTACAATGGTTAATGATTTTCCCTGGCAACACAGGGCAAGGTCTCTGGCGTAAAATGCAGAAAAGGCTCAATAACTTTTATTTCAATTATAGTAAGGATCAGGCTCTGATTGAGGTATCCAAGAGTTAAATATCATTTTGATAGAGCAAGAACTAATGACCACAGTGCTTCCTCTGAAGTTACAGAGTGATAAAATGAACTGGAAGATATGCTGAAAAACTGCATAAGAAAGCATCTAATCTTTAAGGAGATAAATGTTTAAATAATTCAATAATGATCACACTATGTCAGTATCCAAAGACACTGTTTCATATCAAGTGTTCTATTATACGTAATAGTAGCAGTACTAGTGGCCACTATTATGGAGTGATCATCATGGGCCAAGTACTAAATAGCCAAGAACCTTAGAGTTAATCCCTTCATAGTTAACTCAACCTAAGTATGTATTAATACATTTATCTTCCAGAATAAGAAACTGCAGTTCAGAGAGGTTAAGAAGCATTCCCAAAAGTCAAAGTCATAGCTTAGTAAATGGAAGCCAGATTCAAATCCACATTTCTGACTCTAATGCTCATAGCCTTAACCATGATATTAACAATAATGATGCTCAAAACAACATTGCAAACTCAGAAAATTAGAAAGAAAAATTTTTAGTATATTCCCCCTTCTCAAAGATAACTAGGGTAAGCAGTTTGGCATATTATGAAAGTTTGTTTTATGTGTTAAAATACAGCTCTCTAGAATGTTATCTTCATGAAAATAATGAGAATGACATATTCTCATCAATACTTTGTAATCTTTAGCAAGTTATCCAGCTTTTCTGGTCTTCAAATTCTTATAGGAGTTGGGGTTGGGCGCAGCTTGGCATTGATCTCTATGATCTTTTGCAATAATTTTGTCTCTAGGTGCCTGTGGAATCACTTCTAGTTTAATTTGTTGATTTCTTTCTTTTTTCCTATCTTCCACAGACATGAAAGCCATTTGCAGCAAAGATTGAACCAACCAACATTTAAAATAAAACCTGAGAACAAGGCCATTTCAAAAATAAGATACAAAAGCAGGTGAAAGGCCAGTATGGCTCTGAGAAGAGACCAGGAGAAAAAGAAAACACTCGGCACTAAGAATCCTTCTTGTGCCAAATTATGAAGCGAGGAAAGCTATATAAGGAAAATCCATGAGCTTGGAGTTAATGTTTAGTATAACAAAAGTACATTCAATACACATCAACCAAGATAGCTACAAAAATGGCTCTTGGGAAAATAAAAAGCAAAATTGCCAAAAAAAAAAAAAAAAGGTTCTACAAAGTTCACTTTTTCCCGTGTGTAGAGTTTTATGAAGCCCTCAAGATGGCAAATAGATTAATATAAAGTGGTCACTGATTGCCTGGCCATTTATTCTTTCTAGCCCTGAAATTTCACAGCGAATCTTAACATCCTGAAAGAACAGAGGAACTGCTGTTCTTTAGTTTGGGAAGAACTTATTCAGCATAAGATTGATCAGCAACTTTCACTACACCCTTCCTAAACCACCCCCAACCTCCATATCACTTTTCTACTGTTAGTTTAGTAAAAGTTCATTGACCTTAAATGAACTCCCAGAAAACTTTTAAACCAGATTTTAAAAGTTTTTGCCAAGTGCTTTTCTCATCATTCAGAAAATGATCGTCTATTTTACTACTGTTTTGTGTTCACTAGATTGTCAATACTGTGACATATTTTGCATTCATTATTTCTACCTGCCTAACAGAGTAGACTCCAGATACCTCCTTTTCAGCTTTCCCCTATCCCTCTATCATGCAATACACTTGGTGGAAAGGGATTATAAAAGAGATGCAGCCTTCACCATTTCAATAATCAAGTCATGTCAAGATGCCTTAGGGAGGGTGCATTCTAAATTCTAAAAATTCTTACCTTTACTGCCAAAAACCTGTGCCAAATAATTTCCTTTAACATGTTCTTAATACTTTATCTGGAACTGAACTTCAGACCCAAGCAAAATTTAATTTAAATTGTATGATGAAACACCAAGTTTGACAGAGTCTGACAACAATCCTGCTAAAGGGGGTGGAACATTAGCTAACCAACTGAGGAGATGACATGTGAAAAGAACATTCTAGCAAAGCAAACACCAAAACATAGGTCCTAAGGTAGGAAGGAGCCTGACATGTTTAAAGAATTTAAAGAGCAGGTGTAGGCCAGTAGCAGGATCAATGGTAAGAGATGGTGGAAAGGACCAGAACATGCAGGGCCTTCCTTGTAACCACAGTAAGCAGTGACCAGATTTTATCTGATACAACTTGAAATACCCTCACCTCTTGAAACATTTAACACTATTTTCCTAGTACTCTCCTAGTTTTCCTTCTAAATACTGCTCTGACCTCTATTTCTGCCTCCTTTTGCATGCCACTTTAGCTGTTCATTAAGCACTAGCATTCCTCCAAAGTTACTCCTAGAACCTCTAACTTTTCTCATGATACTTTTCCTTATATGATCTCTCTTGGCCAATGATTTCAGTTAACCACTTACTTGCATACACAAATTTATACCTTCTAACCAGCTCTCTTCTTTAAGTTCCAAAAGTATATATCCATCCGCTTATTTGGTCCTTTCACTTGTCACAAACTGATCTCATGCCTCCCCCCAGCTTCCACTTTGATTTCAGTCACCTCCCAACCTTCCTAGGCCAATCTTCCCAATATGCTCTTTTTTTTTTTCTGTTGGTTTGGTGAAAAAACCAATATGCTCTTTAATAACACCATGTACTACTTACTGTTCACAGCACCTTTCAAAATAAAACATTTACATCAATTGTTGTGATTATTTAACATCCATCTCCATTAGACTGGAAATTTAATGAATTACTATACATATATTTTGGTTCATTATGGCATCCTCATCCTCAGTCTTAATCCAATGCCCAACACGTACTAGTCAATATTAGTCAAATAAGTAATTCATTTTCTATAAAATATGCTGATCCCCAAATTGCATTTTTTAAGAGATGGGGTCTCCTATGTTGCCCAGACTGGACTCCTGGGATCAAGTGACCCTCCTGCCTCAGGCTCCCAAGAAAGTGGAACTACACATGCACACTATGGCACCCAGCTTCCCAAATGAATATTTGCAATAGCACTGGGATGGGATTAAGGGTAGAAGAGGAAGGTAAATAGACTATCAATTACTAAACAGAAAATACTGCTGTTCTGTGAAATTATTGTTCACAGAAGCCATTAGACAATAACAGCATCAGTTTTTAAAAACTGTCACATATTTTTGCTCTGTCAACAAGAAAATCCTTGAAAAGGACTAGAGAGGGTAAGCTGCTCTAATTAGAAAAATTTTTAAATTAACTGTAATATTACTACAAGAAAATAATTATCCTCGTCTATTCTATGTAAACACAGCAGTATATGATTCTTTGGCTCCTGCCTGAGTGAAATACCACTTCATTCCTGCCACAGTGGACTCTTCAGGACTGACTGACTGGATATGGGGACTTAGAAAGTAACATTATTCTAAAAGGTCACAAATCCGTTCTTCCTAATTGAGTATTTATCCTTATGTCTCAATAAGACACTAAAATTTCCTTTCAAAAACAGGTATATAATTCTATCAACTGCACTTACTCGTGTTGAGATTACCCCTCTTACATTTCTCATATTTAGAGGTCCTTGCTCTGAGGACCACTAAAGAGAACAACATGTCAGTACTTTACTTCAGTCACATGTACTACATAGCATTTAAGTGTCATTCAAGTCTACAAATATTTCAAAGGTTCCCTTTTCTTAGGCCTGATACTACAGAGGTAGAGAAGTCATTATGGCAGTGAATTATCAACAATTTCCTGGACTCCAGTCCTGTCCAGATGACTCACTTTTTTAAGGTTATGGTACTGATTAAGAACATGTAGTCTAAAGACCTCAGTTGAAATCATGGCTCCTCCACTTATGAACAAACTAAGTTCTTAATTTCTGTAAGACTCAATTTCCCCATGTAAAAATGAGGGTGAGTATATAAATGTCATGGAGGTTATTATAAAGATGAAATGAAATAAAATACATCAAAAGGTTAACCTAATACCAACGATATGGTAAGAGAACAAATGGATCAAAGTTACTTTTCGTCTCCTTCCTTTCCATTGGGATACAGTTGGCATTTGCTTAATTTTGTTTTTTTTTGGAGACAGTGTCTTGCTCTATCACCCAGGCTGGAGTGCAGTGGCACAAACACAGTTCACTGCAGCCTCAACCTCCTGGGCTCAAGTAATCCTCCTGCCCCAGCCTCTTGAGTAGCGAAGACCACAACTATGTGCCACCAAGCCTAGCTAATTAAAAATTTTTTTAGAGATGGGGGTCTCATCATGTTGTAAAGATCCCTTTACACTTCAAATTATTGTAGATCTCAAAGAAATTTGGTTTATCTAGGTTGTATCTACCAATGTTTACTATAAAAACTATGTTTGTGTTACTTAAAAATAATGACAAGGCCGCACATGGTGGCTCATGCCTGTAATCCAAACACTTCGGAAGGCTGACGCGGGTGGATCGTTTGAGGCCAGGATTTGAGACCAGACTGGGCAACATGGTGAAACCCCATCCCTACAAAAAATACAAAAATTAGTCAAGCAAGGCGGCATGCACCTTTAGTCCCAGCTAGTTGGGAGGCTGAGGCAGGAGGACTGATTGAGTCTGGGAGGTTGAGGCTGCAGTGAGCTATGATAATGCGACTGTGCTCCAGCCCAGGTGACAGAGCGAGACCCCGTCTAAAAAAAAAAAAAAAAACAAAACACACAAAACAAAAACAATGACACGTCCATTATGTGTTACAAATAACATACTTTTTAGGAAACATAATTTTTTCCCAAAACAAAAAAATTAGTAAGAGGAGTGACACTGCTTTATACTTTTATAAGTTTCTTTAATGTCTGGCTTAACAAAAGGTGGCTAGATTCTCATATCTACTTTTGCATTCAATCTGTTGCACTATCACATGCCACCAAGACTGGAGAACACTGTATATATACTCTTGAGACAATGAGAATGAAAAAGGCAATTACTGTCTTAGTACTATGAAAACTGTTTCAACTTCAAGGATTCCCCTGAGAGGATGTGAAGCCCCAGAGATATCCAGACCATATGCTGAGAACCACTACCTTTGGCAATGGTTCTTAATGAGGTGTATTAGTTCAGGGCTCTACCTCTGAAGACCTCTATTCAAAAAGTCTAAGAAGGATCCTGGTCATGGATATATTTAAAAGCTTCACTAGTAATTATGATGTGAATCCCTGATAAAGAACTACTGCCCTAAAGAAAGTTTAGACCTCTAATTAATATCCTTTTAAAAAGTTTTTTGATGGCTAAATTTTGAAAATAAAAAATAACAATGTTGGCAAGGACATAGAGAAACTCCTTGTATACTGTTGGTGGGAATGTGAAATTGTATAACTGTTATGGAAAACAATTTGGTGGTTCCTCAATCAATTAAACATAGAATGACCCAACAATTTCCTCCTGAACATACACCTCAAAGAAATAATAAAGACAAGTATTCAAACAAAACTTTGTACACAAATGTTCATAGTGGCATTACATAGATAGTCAAAAAGTAGAAATAACCCCAATATTCATCAATGAATGAATGAATAACCTAAATGTAGTGTATTCCTACAATGCAATAATTTTCAGCCATAAAAGAGAAATACTGATACATGCTATAACATGGATGGAAACACTAGGCTAAGTGAAAGAAGCTACACAGCAAAGGCCACATACTATATGATTTCCTGTATATGAAATATCCAGAATAGGCAAATCTATAAAAACAGAAAGCAGAAAGTGGTTGCCAGGATTGGGTGGGGAGGAAATGGACAGTACATTATTTTACATGAGTTGCTATAACAAAATATCACAGACTGGGTGGCTTAAACAACAGAAATTAATTTTTCTGCAGTTCTAGAGGCCAGAAATCCAAGACCAAAGTGACAGCAGGATTGGTTTCTGGTGAGGCCTCTCTTTCAGGTTTGCTGAAGGCTGCCTTCTTGCTATGTTTTCATGTGGATTTTCCTCTGTGCACAAGCACTCCTGTTGTCTCTTCTTATATGGACACCAGTCATACTGGATTAGGGTTCCACCCTTATGTCCTCATATAACATTACTTTTTAATGGTACTACCTTCAAATACAGTCACATAGGAGTTAGGACAACACAACATATGAATCCTGGGGGAGAGGCAATTCAGTACATAACAGAGAATAACTGTTTTATGGGTATGGGACTTACTTTTGGGGTGATGGAAATATTCTGGAACTAGACAGTGATGTTGGTTGTACAATGTCACTAATGGTAAATTTTATCTTATGTGTATTTTGCCACAATATATTTTTTAAAAGTTGACTGAGGCCAGGCGTGCCGGCTCACGCCTGTAACCCCAGCACTTTGGGAGGCTGAGGCAGGTGGATCAGCTGAGGCTGTGAGGAGTTCGACATCAGCCTGGCCAACATGGTGAAATCCTGTCTCTACTAAAAATACAAAAATCAGCCAGGCATTGCTATAACAAAGTATCACAGACTGGGTGGCTTAAACAACAGAAATTAACTTTCCTACAGTTCTAGAGGCTGGAAATCCAAGACCAAAGTGACAAGTGGCATACCCCTGTAATTCCAACTACTTGGGAGGCTGAGGCACAAGAAGTGCTTGAACCCATGAGGCGCAGGTTGCAGTGAGCCGAGACCACACCACTGTACTCCAGCCTGGACGACAGAGCAAGACTCCATCTCAAAAAAAAAAAAAAAAAATTGCTGAATGATGAGACTGTCTATCAAGCACTTTACACACGTTCATTTCATCCTTGCTACCCTATAAGAGAGGTGATTTCATTCCATTTTATAACTTCAGAAACTGAGGCTTACATAAGTTAGTAAATAGTCCAGAGCATCAAACCAAAGCTGCTTTAACATAAGCAGTCTAAATCCATGGCCCACTTACTGTACTGCTGCAAGGGTGCAGTCTTAAAAAGTAAAAAGTTCAGCACAGATGCTGAATGGTACCACTGAGCATCTGTGCTCTACTTTTTAAAGTACAAAACATGTGCAAAGAGAAGTTCTGTATCTTAAATGTCACTGTCCTCTGGGTGGTTTCTGCCCCTCTGGACAACTTGGTTATTCCATTCTTGGTGGCCGTTCTTTGTTCACCTTTCTTCCACCATCCCTTACTTATTATTTTTTCCACCATCCCTTACTTGCAAAAGTGATTGCCACTTACTACCATTATAGCTGTTCTTTCCTGTCTTATTCTTTCTCCTATATATAGTTATTTAGTAGTAGAAAGGAACAGTCACGAATAAGCACTGATGGTCAATCAGGTACATTTTCATTCTCTTTCTATCTTTTCTTCTGAGACTGAGTCTTGCTCTATGGCTAGGTTGGAGTACAGTGGCACAATCTTAGCTCACTGCAACCTCCCGCTCCTGCGTTCAAGTGATTTTCATACCTCAGCCTCTGAGGAGCTAGGATTACAGGCATGTGCCACCACACCTGGCTAATTTTTATATTTTTAGTAGAGATGGGGTTTTGTCATATTGGCCAGGCTGGTCTCAAACTCCTGGCCTTAAGTGATCTGCCCACCTCGGCCTCCCAAAGTGTTGGGATTACAGGAATTAGCCACCATACCCAGTCAGGATACATTTTCATTTTATTTTATGATATACAAAATGGTAACATATCCAATATACTTTATAGCACTTCTCGACTATGGGCAGCTTCTTCCCTTCCCCCGCCTACCTTCTTTAGCTACTTTCAAGTCTAGAGCCATTCCGGAGCATTGTGGAGCCTACAAGGTTGGACTTATGCAAAAGGAGGCTTTGTTATAAATGCTTAGATGACCTAGAGCAGTGATTCTTAAACCAGAGGCTTGTGAAAACACAGTTTACTTGGCCCCACCCCTAAACTGGTCAGCTTCAGTAGGTCTAGGGTAGGCCTGAGAGTCTCCATTTCTACACATTCCAGGTGATGGTGATGCTGCTGGTCCAAGGACTACATGTTAAAAACCACCGATCCAGAGTGGTTTTCAGCCCTGGCTGCATAGCAGAATAACATATGGCGCTATAGAAAACAATCCTGATGCCCAGTCCCACACCCAGATCAATTAAATCTCATTTTTCCTAAGGGGGCTGGGGCTCAAGCTAATATATCTATATATTTTTTAAAAGATCCTGAAACATTCTAATATATAACCAGAGTTGAGAACCACTGATCAAATTCTTTTTTTTTTTTTTTTGAGACTGAGTCTTGCTCTGTCACCCAGACTGGAGTGCAGTGATGCAATCTTGGCTCACTGCAACCCCCACCTCCCAAGTTCAAGCCATTCTCCTGTCTCAGCCTCCTGAATAGCTGGAACTACAGGCAGGTGCCACCACACCCAGCTAATTTTTGTATTTTTAGTAGAGGCGGGGTTTCTCCATGTTGGCCAGGCTGGTCTCAAACTCCTGACCTCAGGTGATCCACCCACCTCAGCGTCCCAAAGGGCTGGGATTACAGGCATGAGCCACTGTGCCCAGTCTGATCTAGCTCTTTTAATTACCACTTATGATTGAAAGTAAAAGGCACAGATCATTGACATGAAAGGTATTATTTCATAAAAAGGGTACATTTGCATAGACCTATATACTATGAATGAAATAAACATTTTCTAATACTCTTGACAGACTCTAAATCAAACAGAGCTTGGTTTATGAACATAAAAGCACAAAGGAAGAACCATCAAAAACTAGAAATAGGCAAACTGCTTTTACAGGAGGAGTTAGCCTATAGAAATAATATATGAAAAATCCCTATTCATTTTCCCTGAATAGGAGGAGTAAGGGCACGAAGGAGGAGGAAAAAGAGGAAAAACAGCATGCTCTGCCACGCCAGGCCTCGTAGGCTGCATGAATACTAAAAATGAACACTCAATGATACGGATCATGGGATGACCTATACAAAAGGCAGAGAAACTCTGGGTTGAACTATTCAAACCGTTATCTCCAAATTCCCAAGTTACATCCAACCCTCCACAGCTATATAGGAAATACCAGTATTATCAAATCACACATATATTTTGGCTAAGAAAGGCATGTAAGAAAATTTTTGAGATAACTCTTTCTTTTTTATTTTTATTTTTTGAGATGGAGTCTCGCTCTGTTGCCCAGGCTGGAGTGCAGTGGCCAGATCTCAGCTCACCGCAAGCTCCGCCTCCTGGGTTCACGCCATTCTCCTGCCTCAGCCTCCCGAGTAGCTGGGACTACAGGCTCCTGCCACTTCGCCCGGCTAGTTTTTTGTATTTTTTTTAGTAGAGACGGGGTTTCACCGTGTTAGCCAGGGTGGTCTCGATCTCCTGACCTCATGATCCGCCCGTCTCGACCTCCCAAAGTGCTGGGATTACAGGCTCGAGCCACTGCGCCCGGCCTGAGATAACTCTTTCTACAGTAGCACCTAAAATACTGTCTGCCTAAAATTCAAATTTTTCCATTGAACTTCACACCACACTGTCATAAAGGAGAATCAGGCAGAAAGCCCAGAATAATTACCCAGTTGAAGAAACTAAATGAAAGTCCCTAAAGAATGTTCCAGAAACAAAAAACAAGTGTCTATCTCCTGATCTTTATCCTAATTCACATGCTAAATCTACCTCTTAAATGTGAAATAAGGCTGGCTTGGGTTTTGCATATTCTCTGACTGTAAAGATTTATGTGACACATGTCTGTTTATCCATCCCCTACACCTGTTTCATGTGGCAAAACACCAGTTTGTTTGTTTGTTTTTCCGTATAGAGTATATGAGGGAAATGAAATAGGAGTTGACATCAAAATAAATAAAATTAATGTGGCTAGCAACTAATACATGTGACTAAGCTTATCTGTTATCAGCTTTTACCGGTGAGAGGGAAGGAAAACCATAACTGAATTTATTGGCAATTTTTTCTAAAGGAGCAAAGATAAAATTTCCTTTTATTTTCTGTAAAACACATACAAACACACACACAAACACACATACACATATTTTTTTTTTCCTACAGCACATCTTCTACAGCCTATGAGGCATTTCTATTACGTGGTTCCCTAAAAACAAGCAAATATAACAACGGTGAAGAGAGAAATTTAATCTGCTCCTATTCATCAACTTTAGGGTGATCACAGGTCTTGGTTTGCCCAGGAAAAATCCATTTTATGCTGACTGCTCCAGCATAACTGTTATCAGCCCTCCCTTTCGCTCTTTAAAGTGTCCTTGTTTAGATGCCCTAGCTCTGCCCCAAAACTGCACTTAAGGTTGTTAGTGGGCTTCAGTGAAGTAAAATGCACAGAAATGTTTCCGTGGTTTCTATAATTCATGTACATAGTTCACAGGTAAACTTTTACAATTTTGACTAAAAAAAATAAACAAAATCACTAAATTTTCTGAATTCATACCAAGAGAAATTCACACCCACTGCATGAAAATGTAAAATGAAGCCAGGAGCGGTGGCTCATGTCCGTAGTTCCAGCAGTTTGGGAGACGAGGAGGGAGGACCACTTCACCCTAGGAGTTTGAGACCAGCCTGGGCAACACAATGAAACTTTGTCTCTTAAAGAAAATAAAATACACACACACACACACACACGTGTGTACGTATATATACATATTTTATGTTAAAAAGAGAAAAAGAAATTTCAGTTTCGCATAATAAGGGTACTTTAAGATATCCTAACAGATCCAATAGCATAGTATTTCAAGTTTTTAAATGCATTTTCTGATGGAGTTTTTTTAACTAATTTTTTCCCCCAACTAGAATAGATTGATAAATTAAATCAAAAGCATGGAAGTAATTCAAGCCCACAGGTCACAGCAGCAAAGACGGAATGGATACAGAAGCTTAGGGCCTAGTTATCTGTCTGTATCTTATCATCATTATCTACCTGAAGTCATATTGACTTAGTCATTCAACAAATATTTATTAGACTACTAATCACTGTGGAAAATACAGAGTTAAACCAGGTATGGCCTGTACCTTCAAAAAGTTTATAGACTAACAGGGTCTTCACTGACCTAAAAATGATATAAAAGATATAAAATCCCTAGGAAAAAATGATATAAAAAATATAAAATCCCTAGGAAAAACGTCGGTAATCTTTTAGACAGGATAAAAAATTCATGAACCACATAAGAAAAAGACTATAATACACCAACAGAATAAGCAGCTTCTGGTCTTCAAAAAAAACTATTTTAAAATGGAAAGAAAAGGCAGACTGGGGAAAAAAAATTTACAATACCTATATCTGATAAAGGGCTTGTAAACAGAATATATAAAGAACTTACAACCCAATAATAATAAAACAAACAACCTGGTAAAACTAGGGTGAAAACAATTGAAAACACAGTTCAAAAACAAGATATATGAACAGCCAGTAAGTACATGGAAAAAATGTTCAACAGTACTGGTCACCACAGAAATACAACTTAAAACCACAATGACATACCTTATACTCAGTAGAATGACTAAAATTAAAAATACAACATCATCTTTTGTCAAAAACGTGGACCAACTGGCATCCTCATCCACTGCTAGTGGGCATGTAAACAGTACAATTACTTCAGAAAATTATTTAGTAGATTCTTACAAAGTTAAGCATTAACTTCTTATTTACCCAAGGGAAATAAAAACGTATGTTCACACACAGACTCCTGCATGAATTTTCAGAGAGCTTAATCATCACAATAGTTCCACACAGGAAACAACTAAATATCAAACGACAGATGGATTGAGAGTATTTTGGGAAGATGGCAGAGAAGAAAGTACCAGGAATCTGTCTATCCACCTAGACAAGTGCACTGGTATTATCTGTCTGATTTAACTGTTTTGTTTTTTTTGAAACGGAGTCTCACTCTGTTGCCCAGGCTAGAGTGCAGAGGTGCAATCTCAGTTCACTGCTACCTCCACCTCCCAGGCTCAAGTGATTCTCCTGTCTCAGCCTCCCGAGTAGCTGGAGCTACAGGCATGTGTCACCATGCCCAACTAATTTTTGTATTTTTAGTACAGACAAGGTTTCACCATATTTGCAAGGCTGGTCTCAAACTCCTGGCAGTCTCAGGTGATCCACCCGCCTCGGCTTCTGAAAGCGCTGGGATTTCAGGGGTCAGCCACTGTACTTGGCCTGATGTAACTGTTTTTGAAACTTGCAGTCTATGGAATATCCGCAACTTCCAGAGAAAGGCTTATACAGTAAACTGTAGTTAATTTTGGTCAATTTCAGCTCTTAGCACAGCAGCAGTTGCCCATACCCCTCTCCCAGCCCTGAGGGAGGCAGCTGCGCATGTATGTGTTCCTGGAACACTCTGCACACAGTTTGAGGGAGCTGGGTTGGAGAAAAAAGGATCCTCCAAATACTGGGAATCTATACCTAGATTGCCGATTGTGGCTTCTAATCAGAGATACATAGAGGCAGGCACCTCCTCTAATTGTCACACGCCCCGCCTCACCCCCACCCGCCCCCGGAATTATTTAAACAGCCAGTGCACTTCTCCACTTCATTTTTCTTTTGTTCTCCTTTGAGAGTCAGACATTGAAGACTAGGACAGTCAAAAACAATTGCAACTGCATATATGGAGAAAATCAGAAAGTGATGGCACCTGGGAAAGAATCAGGCTCTGAAAGACCTGAGAAGATATTAAGTTTATACTTTGGGCTGAAGCCTGGCACAGAGACAGCTTTCAACAATTTAAAAAAGAAGTCCAAAAGAATAAATAAAAACAGCAAGCCCTGGGGAAGAGAGAGAATCTGATTTCCACAGTTCCCACATGATTAGCTACAAATGCCCAGTTTTCTTTCTTTTTTTTTTTTTTTTGAGAGTCTCGCTCTGTTGCCCAGGCTGGAGTGCAGTGGCGCGATCTCGGCTCACTGCAAGCTCCGCCTCCCCGGGTTCACGTCATTCTCCTGCCTCAGCCTCCCGAGTAGCTGGGACTACAGGCGCCTGTTGTCACGCCCAGCTCATTTTTGGTATTTTCAGTAGAGACGTGGTGTTAGCCACCACGCCTGTAATCCCAGCACTTTGGGAGGCCGAGATGGGCGGATCATGAGGTCAGGAGATCGAGACCATCCTAGCTAACACAGTGAAACCCCGTCTCTAGTGAAAATACCAAAAATGAGCCGGGCGTGGCAGCGGGTGCCTGTAGTCCCAGCTACTCGGGAGGCTGAGGCAGGAGAATGGCGTGAATCCTGGAGGCGGAGCTTGCAGTGGGCCGAGATCGTGCCACTGCACTCCAGCCTGGGTGACTGAGCGAGACTCCGTCTCAAAAAAAAAAAAAAAAAAAAAAAATCAGAAGGCATACCAAAAAAGATAAAAATATGACCCATTCAGAGCGGAAAAATAAATCCACAGAAATTGTCCCTGAGAAAAATCTCAAGCCAGATCTACTCAAAAAAGATTTTTAAACAACTGTCTTAAGACAGTTTTAAGTATCTTTAACGATACTTAAAGAACTAGAAGATGTGAAAAAAATCAAGAAAATGATGCATGAACAAAATGGCAATCTTAATAAAAAACCAGAACACCTAGTAAAACAAAATGAAATTCTGGAGCTGAAAAGTATAATTGAAATGAAAATTTCACTAGAGAACCTCAAAGGCAGATTTCAGCAGGCAAAAGAATCAGCAAACTTGAAGATAAGACAATGGAAATTATGGAGTCTGGGAACAGAAAGACTGAAAAAAAAAATGAATAGAGTTTAAGTGACCTGTGGGATACCATAACACGACCCAACATACGCATGTGGGAGTCTCGGAAGAAGAGAGAAAAGGGCAAGGAAAGTATCTGAATAAATATGTAATCTCAGCACTTTGGGAGGCTGAGGCGGGCAGACTACCTGAGGTCAGGGGTTCAAGACCAGCCTGGCCGAAATGGTGAAACCCCATCTCTACCAAAGATAGAAAAATTAGTTGGGCATGGTGACACATGCCTGTAATTTCAGCTACTCGAGAGACTAAGGCAGGAGAATCACTTGAACCCAAGAGGCAGAGGTTGCAGTGAGCTGAGATCATGCCACTGCACTTCAGGCAAGTGACAGACAAGTGACTCCATCTCAAAAAAAAAAAAAAAAAAAAGAAGAAGAAGAAGAAGAAGAAATAATGGCTGAAAACTTTCCAAATCTGATTAAAGATATGAATGTATAAACATCCAAGAAGTTCAATGAACTCTAAGATGGTAAGATGACCTCAAAGAGGTCCATGCCAAGAAACATTATGATCAAACTTTTGCAAGCCAACCACAAAGAATCATGAAAGCAGGAAGAGAGAAGTAACTCATCACATGTAAGGAATCTTCAATAAGATTATCAACAGGCCAGGCATAGTGCAGTCCCAGTACTTCGGGAGGCTGAGGTGGGAGTACCACTTGAGGCACGGAGTTCGAGACCAGCCTAGCCAATACGACAACATCCTGTTTCTTCTAAAAACACAAAAATTAGCTGGGTGTAGTGGTGCATGCATGTAGTCCCAGCTACTCAAGAGACTGAAGCAGGAGAATCACTTTAACCCAGGAGGTGGAGGTTGTAGTGGGCCAAGAGCACTCCAGCCTGGGCAATAGAGTGATACCGTCTTTAAAAAAGGAAAATAAAAATAAAAATAAATAAAAATAAAAGATTATCAACAAATTTCTCATCAAAAACTTTGGAAGCTAGAAGACAGTGGGCAGATACATTCAAAGTGCTAAAAGAAAAAACTGTCGGCCGGGCGCGGTGGCTCAAGCCTGTAATCCCAGCACTTTGGGAGGCCGAGACGGGTGGATCACGAGGTCAGGAGATCGAGACCATCCTGGCTAACACTGTGAAACCCCGTCTCTACTAAATAATACAAAAAAAAAAACTAGCCGGGCATGGTGGCAGGCGCCTGTAGTCCCAGCTACTCGGGAGGCTGAGGCAGGAGAATGGCGTAAACCCGGGAGGCGGAGCTTGCAGTGAGCTGAGGTCCGGCCACTGCACTCCAGCCTGGGCGACACAGCGAGACTCCGTCTCAAAAAAAAAAAAAGAAAAAACTGTCAATAAAAAAATCTTACATTTGGCAAAACTGTCCTTCAAAAGTAAGGGAGAAAGTAAGACATTCCCACTTAAAACCTGAAAGAGTTTGTTACTAGACATGCCCTGCAAGAAATGCTCAAAGTGGTCTCGCAGGGTGAAATGAAAGTACTCTAGGCATTAACATGAAGCTCTGTAAAGAAATAAAGATCTTAATCAAAGTAAATACATGAATATAATTGTAAAGATTAATTTGATGCCTCACAATCAAATTATATAAACCTGATGCCTCAGGTGAATATAACTGCACTTTTTGTTTTCTGACTGAAGAGACTAATACACTTAAAAACAAAAACCCTAAAACTAGTGTTACTGCAAATTTTGGTTGTAACTCCACATTCTGTTTTCTACAGCATTTAATTTAAGAGGTTAATGCATTTCAAAGATTTATTCATGTATGTTTTAGGGCACACATGATGTAATTCTGTGATATCAACAACTGAAAGGAGTGAAGAAGGAGCTGTTAAAAGTGCAGTCAAGAATCCCTTGAATTCAGGAGATGGAGGGTGCAGTAAGCTGGGACGGTACCACTGCCCTCCAGCCTGGGTGATGGAATGAGACTCTGTCTCAAAAAAGGAGTTTTTGGGCCGGGCGCGGTGGCTCAAGCCTGTAATCCCAGCACTTTGGGAGGCCGAGACGGGCGGATCACGAGGTCAGGAGATTGAGACTATCTTGGCTAACACAGTGAAACCCCGTCTCTACTAAAAATACAAAAACTAGCCGGGCGAGGTGGCGGGCGCCTGTAGTCCCAGCTACTCGGGAGGCTGAGGCAGGAGAATGGCGTAAACCCGGGAGGCGGAGCTTGCAGTGAGCTGAGATCCGGCCACTGCACTCCAGTCCGGGCGACAGAGCGAGACTCCGCCTCAAAAAAAAAAAAAAAAAAAAAAAAAAAAAAGGAGTTTTTGTATGTTACCAAAGTTGAGTTGGTATAAATTCAAGTTAGACTGTTGTAATTTTAGGATCTTCAATGTACTCTCCATGGTAACTACAAAGAAAATAGCTATAGAATATATGCAAAATAAAATAAGAAAGAAATTTAAATGTTTCCCTACAAACAACCAACTAAAGAAAAAGACAGTAATGCAGAAAACAAGGGACAAAAAAGCTATAAAGTATGTAGAAAACAAATAGCAAAAAGAGAAGTTCCTCCTTACCGGTAATTACTTTAAATGTAAATGGATTAAACTCTCCAGTCAAAAGACAGAGATTGGCAGAATGGATTTTTTAAAATGACCCAATTATATGCTGTCTATAAAACACTCACTTTAGATACAAAGAAGAAATAAACTGAAAGTGAAAGGATGGAAAAAAAATTTTCCATGCAAATAGGAGACAAAAGAGAGCATGGGTGGCTATACCATTAACAAACAAAACAGACTAAATACAAAAAGCTTACAAGAGACAAAGAAAGACATTATGCATTAATAAGAGGGTCAATACACTAAGACACAATGGTTGTAAATACTTACATACCTAATGATGGATCATCAAATATAAAGCAAAAAATGAGAAGTGAAGGGAGAAAAGAGTTTTACAATACTATTGGAAACCTCTCAATAATGTAAAGAACCAGACAGAAGATAACTAAAGAGAGAGAGAGGGGACTTAATACAATAAAACTAGATCTAACAAACATATACAGAACACTTTTCTAATGATCAGAGTTTTTCATATGTGCATGTGTTATTGATTCAAACTAAAATTGAATATATATTCATTAAAAATGTGTGTGGTAGTGGCTATAAAAATTATGAATGTACTTAATGTCACTGAACTATATATTTAAAATGGCAAAACAAATGCAAAAAAAAAGAACGAATTAACAAATTTGATGTTATATCCATTCAGTGGGATAATATTCAGCAAAGAAAGGAACAAACTGCTGGATAAATCTCAAAAGCGTTATGCTGAGTGAAAGAAGACACCTACAAAGAATAGATACCATATGATTTCATTTATATAAAATTCTAAAAAAAGGAAAATCTAATCTATGGTGACAGCAGATTGGTGGTTGCCCAAGACCAGGGGTGGGGAAAGAGACTCATGCCAAAGGAAAACAAGGAATTTTTTGAATGACAGAAATAATTCTTTTTTGTTGTGGTGGTTGTTTTTTGTTTTTCTGAGATAGGGTCTTACTCTATTGCCCAGGCTTCAGTGAAGTGATGCAATCATGGTTCACTGCAGCCTTGACCTCCTGGGCTCAAGTCAGCCTCCTTCCTCAGCTTTCTGGGTAACTGAAACTACAGGCACATGCCACCATGCTCAGCTAATTTTTAAAATATTTTGTAGAGATGGTGTCTCACTATGTTGCCCAGGCTAGTCCTGAACTCCTAGACTCAAGCAATCCCCTTGCCTTGGCCTCCCCAAGTGCTGGGATTACAGGTATAAGCCATGTCACCCTGCCTAATTCTATATCTTGATCATAGAAGTAGTTACTGAGGTGTAAGAATTTGTCAAAACCGGCCAGGCTAGGTGGCTGATGCCTGTAATCCCAGCGCTTTGGGAGGCCGAAATGGGCGGATCACAAAGTTAGGAGATCGAGACTATCCCGGTTAACATGGTGAAACCCCATCTCCACTTAAAATACAAAAAATTAGCTGAGTGTGGCGGTGGGCACCTATAGTCCCAGCTACTCGGGAGGCTGAGGCAGGAGAATGTCGTGAACCCGGGAGGTGGAGCTTGCAGTGAGCTGAGATCGCACTACTGCACTCCAGCCTGGGTGACAGAGCAAGACTCCATCTCAAAAAAAAAAAAAAAAAAAAAAAAGAATTTGTCAAAACATGTATTTATATATTTAAAATGATATATTTTAAATGGGTTCGTTTTTATTATAAAGTATACCTCAATCAAGTTGATTAAGAAACAACATTAACTGGTATGGGTTGGCTGAAGATATTAAAAAAAAAAAGAAACAACGATTAACAGGAATAACTTACCAATAAACTGGTTTATTCTGCTACTTAATTAAACTATAATCTTGTTCCAACTATTGTATAAAAGGAGAAGTATCAGGCTCCAGGAACCCCAGAAGGGGCACAACAACGTCTTTCCAAGAACAAAAGAATCTGCAACATAGTGACACCTCATTGCCAACATAAATGACTACAGCTCTTAGGGCAGACTACACCTTAATCTGCTCTCACTTCTTAGTTTAGTTCTGACTTAGTCTTCAAACTCTGACAGTTAATTGATTTCTGTGTCTTAATTCTTTACTTCATTCCAGGTGCTGATTTAAACTTCTGGTCTGTCTTGTGAGTCCTGAAACCCAGCAGCTTGTTCCAATCCTCTGCTTTGTATGAACTCCAGTTCTGTTAGTAATATAAAACAATTTGATTATTACCTGTCAGCTATTTCTTCCTAGCCACACTACCTTGGCTTTTCTCTGTAGCTAGTCCTTTATAATTCACCCGAGGTTCTCCAGGACCCAGAGGCTCTCATTACCATCAACATAGCACCTAATATTTCAGTGCCTGCAGAGTAGTAAACACTGGGCTTTACATGGTACCCAATGCTTACAACAGCTCTGTAACATGGCCATTATAACGTATTTTTATAGATTAGGAAGTGGAGGCTTGGTCATTAAGCTTATAAAACTAATATATAAAGTAGCCAGAATTCCAATTTAAATTCTCTTGTACTGCATTTACCTCAACTAACACAATCATTCATTTGAACAAGATCAGTACTTTTTGGCAAGGATAACATTATCTGAGTAGCTACTTCATTCTCTAACAGCACTGGTCACCCTCCATATGAGGCTATCTCATATTCTTTTTAGAATTTTTTAAATTTTTTTATATTTTTAATTTTTGTGAATACATATTTATTCACAAATATGGGATACATAAGATATTGTGTACAGGCACTCAATCAGTAAAAAATCACATCATGGAATACTGGGTATCCATTTCCTCAAGCATTTATTCTTTGTGTTACAAACAATCCAATTACATTTTTAGTTACATTAAAATGTACAATTAGGTTGAGTGCAGTGGCTCACACCTGTAATCTCAGCCGTTTGGGAGGCTGAAGCAGATGGATCACCTGAGGTCAGGAGTTTGAGGCCATCCTGGCCAACACGGTGAAACCCTGCCTCTACCCAAAATACAAAAATCAGCCGGGCATGCTGGTAGGTACCTGTAATCCCAGGTACTTGGGAGGCTAAGACAGGAGAACCGCTGGAACCTGGCAGGCAGAGGTTGCAGTGAGCCGAGATTGCGCCACTGTACTCCAGCCTGGGTGACGGAGTGAGACTGTCTCAAAAATAAAATAAAAAAATGTACAATTATTGACTAGAGTCTCCTTATTGTGCTATCAAATACTAAGTATAAAATACCAAGGTCTTATTCACTCCACTTTTTCCTACCTATTAACCATCCCCACCTCACTCGCACACCTGCCCACTACCCTTGCCAGCCTCTGGTAACCATCCTATTCTCTATCTCCATGAGTTCAACTGTTTTGATTTTTAGGTCCCACAAATAAGTAAGAACACATGGGCTGGGCGCGGTGGCTCACACCTGTAATCCCAGCACTTAGGGAAGCCGAGGCGGGCGGACCACCTGAGGTTAGGAGTTTGAGACCAGCCTGGTCAACATGCTAAAACCATGTCTCTACTAAAAATACAAAAATTAGTCGGGCGTAGTGGCAGACGCCTGTAATCCCAGCTACTCGGGAGGCTGAGGCAGGATAACTGCTTGAACCTGGGAGGCGGAGGTTACAGTGAGCCAAGATTGCGCCACTGCATTACAGCCTGGGTGACAGAGTGAGACGGTCAAAAAAACACAAACATTTGAAGTCTGTCTTTCTGTGTCTGGCTTATTTTACTTAACGTAATGACCTCTAGTTCCATCCACGTCGGTGCAAATGACTGAATCTCATTCTTTTTTATGGCTGAATAGTACTCTATTTTGAATAAGTAGCACTTTTTCTTTATCCATCCATCTGTTGGTTGCTTCCAAATATTGGCTATTGTGAATAGCGCTGCCACAAACAGGGGAATGCAGATATCTCTTTGATATACTGATTTCCTTTCTTTTGGATATATACCCAGCAGTGGGAATTGCTGAATTGTATGGTAGCTCTATTTTTCGTTTTTTGAGGAACCTCCAAACTGTCCTCCATAGTAGCTGTACTAATTTACATTCCCACCAACAGTATATGAGGGTTCCCTTTTCTCCACATCCTCACCAGTGTATCCCAAGTTCTTAACATTCTCGTTGGTGTCTAACATAATTACATATCATTTGGGTGAACATTAAAGTTATTGCTGATTAAATAACTAGTTATTTTCAGCAGAAGAAAACATGCTAGAAAAAAATGTCAAAATGAGAAAAATTCTGTTTCCAATGCAACCTAAATTCTGTAAACGTTTAATGCATAGATTTTTTTTCCTTCTCCTAAAAAAGTAATTGAAACCGGTAGTGGTGGCCTGCATCTGCAGTCCCAGCTACTCTAGAAGTTGTGGCCGGAGGATCGCTTGAACCTAGGAGTTTGAGGCTGCAGTGTCTTATGACTGAGCTTGTGAGTAAGCCACTGCATATGCCACAGTCTGAGCAACACGGCGACACCCCATCTCAAAAAAAAAAAAAGCCACCTGAGCAAAATAGAATTTGGGCAAGATTTTGGAATACCTGAAATAATATCAGTTTTGCTTTTTATAACTCCAATTACTGTACATATTGGTCTAGTTACTAAGGATTAATCTGATGCCTCATGATATAGTTGGGCTACTTGTCTCTGCCCCAATCTCATGTTGAATTGTAATACCCAATGCTGGAGGTGGGGCCTTGTGGGTGGTGTCTGGATCATGGGGGTGGATCCCTATTGGTTTGATGCTGTGTTTGTGATGGCGGGTTCTCATGTGATCTGATCATTTAAAAGTATGTGGCACACCCCCATACACACACACTTGCTCCCATTCTCACCATGTGAGATGCATACTCCTTTGCCTTCTGCCATGATTAGAAGCTTCCTGAAGCCTCACGAGAAGCAGACACTACTATGCTTCCTGTACAGCCTACAAAATCGTTAGCCAATTCAACCTATTTTCCTGCAAATTACCCAGTCTCAGGTATTTCTCTCTTTTTTGAGTCAGGGTCTCACTCTGTCACCCAGGTTATAGTTCAGTGGCAATTTCTGTTCACAGCAGCCTCGACCTCTTGGACTCAATAAATCCTCTAGCCTCAGCCTCCCGAGTAGCTGGGACTACAGGTACATGCCACCTGTCTGGCTAATTTTTGTATTTTTTGTAGAGATGGGATTTTGCCACATTGCCCAAGTTGATCTCAAACTTCTGGGTTGAAAGTGATCTGGCCGCCTCAGTCTCCCAAAGTGTGGGATATCAGGCATGACCCAATGTGCCTGCTCAGGTATTTCTTTATAGTAGTGCAAAAATTGCCTAAGACATCTCACTACGGTAACCTGCATTTGCTTTTAGAGAATATCAACAGGCGCTGCATTTCAGGCACAATGTGTTCTATTTCTATAATTGCTCAAAAGGCTCACTGGGAATTATTTTTAAAACAACTCACACGATCATGCCTGTAATTCCAGCACTTTGGGAGGCCAAGGCGGGCGGATCACGAGGTCAGGACCTTGAGACCATCTTGGCTAACACGCTGAAACCCCATCTCTAGTAAAAATACACACACACACAAAAAAAAAATTAGCCGGGCATGGTGGCGGGTGCCTGTTGTCCCAGCTACTCGGGAGGCTGAGGCAGGAGAACGGCGTGAACCCCGGGAGGCGGAGCTTGCAGTCAGCCGAGATCGCACCACTGCCCTCCAGCCTGGGTGACAGAGCGAGACTCCGTCTCAAAAAAACTAACAAACAAACAAACAAACAAAAAACTCACATGAAACTTGCTTATTACAAAGCAATCCTTCAGATACTTTTTCTACTTAGCCAGACAGACCTCAGTGAATTAGATAACAGAAGAGTGGAGTCCTATACACTTGAAATGGAGAAAAGGCAGGTTAGTATTCCCTTCACAAAGGAATTCAATACTAGAAACGGGTAGAGAATCCAGTATTTAGATTTCCAAAGGCGGCAAGCAGACACTGCAGAGTTAGCACATTAGACAGAGACACTAAATCATTATGCAAATAATGTATAACCTAACTAGCAATTAAAGAAAAGCAAATTAATACCATTCAAGCTAGTAAAAATGAAGTTAAAATGGTGAATTAAGCAGATATATATTCACTTCTTCCTGAGATAACTTTAAAATAATAATAAAAAAACTAAAAGGAAGAATCATGAAGGGGGCCTTCAATGGACAAGAGATTGTGACAAATTACTGAAGGACAGAAAACAGATGGCTGAGTGATGACCAATATGGCAAAGCATGGAAGCTGTTATCTGGAATATGAAGTATGCTGCAGCAGAAGAGAAGTGACTGACACACAGAACCTTGGTGAGACTGGGGGTAGGAGAAATAGGGATGCATTCAGAGTTTGCATATGAGCAGTAAATGCTCCCCCATCTAGAAGCCAGATGTCCTCACCATTCAGGGAACAAAGCACCTTTCTCTAAAGCAGTAGTTCTCAGCATCAGCATCACCTGGGGGCCTGTGACACAGTTTGGAAGGTCCCACTCCCAGGGGTTCTGATTCAGTAGTGTTTGCTAGGGGTTGGGGGCAAGAGAAAATGGGAAGTGACTGCTAATGGGTTCGGAGTTTCTTTTTGGAGTGATAAAAATGGTATAAAATTAGATAATGTTGATGGCTGCACAACTTTGTGATCATAGTAAAGACGACTGAATTGTTTACTTTCATTTCTTTTAAGAGACAGGGTCCTGCTCTGTTACTCTGGCTGGACTGCAGTGGTGTGTTTATAGCTCACTGGAGCCTTGAATCCTGAGCTCAAGCAATCCTCCTGCCTCAGCCTTTAAAGTAGCTGGGAATACAGGGGTGCATCAACATGCCTGGCTGATTAAAAAAAAAATTTAAAAGGGGGTCTTGCTATTGCCCAGTCTAGTCTCAAACTCTATGCTCAAGCCAACCTCTTGCCTCGGCCTCCCAAATCCCTGAGATTACAGCCCTGAGCCACTGTACCTGGCCTGAATTGTATACTTTTAATGGATGAATTTTATGGTATATGAATTATATCTCAATAAAGTGGTTCTTAAAAAAATTTACTCTTCTGTATATATCTCTTACAGAAACCCACCAGATAGACTTCAACAACTATAAAATCATGTCTCTTCTTTGTCTTCCCCGTACTAAACATATCTACTATCTTCAACCATTTCTCTGGGCCATGAAAAGTCAGGCTACAAAGGAACAACTTCTTCATGTAAAGGTTTACAAAAGATTCTAAGTATTTGGAAGTTGATAAAGAAACAGGGCAGAAAAGCTACAGTTTTCTATCTTTGGATAATGTGGCTAAATAGAATTTATTCAAGTATAATATATCAAACATGACATAAAAGTACAGAGCCAAACACAAACAACATGTATTAGGATAACTAAAAAACCGTACACCATAAAATGCTCTACAATAATGGGGAGAAATAGCTACATTAACTGGATTTCTGTCTGTCCAAGAATACAAAAGGAATAGAATCCACATCAAATATAACAGCCAGTGGCCATTAAACATGAATGACATTTAAAAATGCACTTCTGTGTAATCACTCTACTGATAAGGCTACCTCTAAATTCAATTCAACCTAGACAAGGCAAAATTTCCTTGACATACGCTCTTCTTGCCCTCAGGACAGTTTTTTTGTAACAGTAATCACACTCCCAATTTCTTGTTTAATGCTCATCTTGCTCATCAGACTCTATAGGGTCATGAAGGTTGCAATCATTATCTGTCTTGTTCATGTCTACTTCTTGGTACACAAGTTTCTCAATAAATTGAACTGAGACTGATTTTTGAGCCCTGGACCAGGCAACATAATAGTAGCAGAAGCTAAGATGACAAAGAGGAACAAGATACAGATTAAGGACTTTATAGTCTAATGGGAAGATAATAATTTCAATATTTCCTGATAAATACAATTGATAGAAACCCCTTTCCAATAGATAATTAATTCTCTTTATTTTGTATTAAATAATAGTTGTAAAATTAAATAAGACAATCTCTAAATTGAAAAGCTCATAGTCTAAGCTACAGAGAAGTAAATCAACGATTCCATGTCACAGAACATGTAGGCACAAAGCAACATGGGCACACAGAAGAACATTTAAACAAGGAGGAGGTGATGGTGGTGGTAAGGTTCTGGGTGATATAATTTTTAAGTTGAGTTTAGACTAATGGGCAGGAGTTAGCCAGACAAAGGCATGGTGAAAGCAAATTCCAGGCAGAAAAACAGCATATGCAAAGGAATACAAATGTGTGAAACAGGATGATGTGCTTAGAATACTATAAGCAGTTTAGGATAGCTGAAGCAAAGGGACATGGAAGCAAATGAGTGAAAGGATTCAAAGGGTATGGAACAAGAATTTAGAATGATTTCCATAAATCTGGTCTGACAAATTGGAAGCTTGGTAGTACCACTTCCTGAGACAGGGAATTCAGGAAAAAACGGATTTAGGGAATAAGATGATGAATTTCATTTTGACCATGTTGAGTTTGAGGTGCTTGTACCCCAATCAAAGAAGACAACTGGCATTTCAGTTCACAGGTGGGGAGCAGAGCGAAGAATTCATGTTAGAAACAGGAATTTCACAAGAGCAATACTTTGACTACCACCTCGTATTCATCCAGGTTTTTACTCTAGTATTTCCGTTCCAACAATTTTTCATTAAGACCTCCAATTCTTTATGTTCACCACTTTTTCCATTATCATCCTCTACCTCCATTTTCTCGCTTCTTACCCAGCACAGATTCCTTGGTCCGTCATTATAACCTTCTAAGCCTATTTACTTCCATCAAATTTACCTAGTGATACTCAACCCTTGGTTAACTAAAATATCTACATTCTCTGTATTTTAACCCAAGCAAGCTAAATATTCCCACTTAAAAGCCTTCGCACTTTCTGATCGATCTGCCATAAACACTTGCCTTCTGTCAATATTATACAAAAAAAAATGCAACTGGCAAGGAGTTTATAATGAAGTTCCTCAGTCATTTATACCAATAGTCTGTTAATTCACATTTCTATCCACATAAGGTTAACTTTGGATTTAATTAATACACTCTTAAAAGAAGTGTATTTATCATCATTCACACACATTCAGTTAACAATAACAATAAAGATCTTAGGTTTCAAGGTGACATAATTCCCATGAAATAGAGTAAAAGGAATGATTAACATAGACTTAACTCCCGTTGTGGGCTCAACACTATAGTACAGTTGGCCCTCTGCATTTACAGGTTCAACTGACTTTGGATTGAAAACATTTGGGAAAAACAAAAAATAATGCAACAATAAAAAATAATACAAATTTAAAAAATACAGTATAACAACTATTCACATAGCTTTTAATTGTTTCAGGTATAATAAGAATTCTAGAGATTAATTTAAAATATATGGGAGGATGTGGATAGGTTATATGCAAACACATGGGCATCTGCAAATTTGGTATCTGGAGAGGGATCCTAGAACCAGTCCCCCTAAGATATATGGAGAATGACTGTATAAACCAGTAGAGGAAAATTATAAAAGAACGAGAATTTATGCTTTACAAATTCAGTTTAACTACTACTTGATAATTATTATGAGGACATGGAGCTAAGACAGACATGTCTTCAAGGGATTTATAACCTTTGAGAATTACATATGAAAAAGAACTAGAAAACGGTTAAATGTTAAAAAACAAAGAATTTCTTTCTTTTTTTTTTTTTTTTGAGACGGAGTCTCGTACTTTCACCCAGGCTGGAGTGCAGTGGCGAGGTCTCGGCTCACTGCAAGCTCCGCCTCCCAGGTTCACGCCATTCTCCTACCTCAGCCTCCAGAGTAGCTGGGACTACAGGTGCCTGTCACCACGCCCGGCTAATTTTTTGTATTTTGAGTAGAGATGGGGTTTCACCGTGTTAGCCAGGATAGTCTCGATCTCCTAACTTTGTGATCCACCCACCTCGGCCTCCCAAAGTGCTAGGATTACAGGCATGAGCTACCGCGCCCAGCCAGAATTTCTTTTCTTTATGACATGAAATGAGTGAGTACTGTAAGAGAACAGAAAAAGATAAAAATAATTTCTACGAGAAAAACAGGAAGACAGTCAAGTAGAAAGTTGTTATTTCAGTTGAGCCTTTAGGAATGACCACATACGGAAAAAAGCAATCTAATGCTACAGAGAACAGCATTAGAAACGCAAATGCAAGACACAAATCGTAATCAAAAAGATCTCAAAAATCAAATGACTATAAATGAACAAAATTCAGTATCAAAGGAATGAAGAATGAGAAAGTCATATGAACAGATGGGAAGTCAGTTTCACACCCAATTATAAAGCTTCAACTCAGATTCACACGATGACATTCCCACCACAGCCACAAAAAAACAGGGTAAGAGCATCCTGATTATGAATGTTTCATGGCTTCTGAGCTCATTATCTGAATTAAATAATCGAAGGGAGTCAATTTAGGACTGCATGTACCATGTACCAATCACAAAACTACTCAATTAACCAAACAGGAGTGAAATCAGCCCAAAGCCCAAGTTGATTCCCCAAAAGTGAAAATAAGTTTTTTCCTGATTATAAAAGTAATGAACACTAATTTTTCAAATCTGAAAAAATAAATTTGAGGAAGAAAATAAAAATTACCAGAAATAGCCAGTTTTACAAGTTGAATATTGTTATATATTCTTCCACTTTTTCTATGAATATATGCATACAGTTAAAAAACCAGAATCACACTCTACCTCCTGTTTCATAACCACTTCTTAAAAAACAGCAGGATGTAAAGACTTACGATCAGTCTTAATGGCTGTACAGTAATCCATGATATGAACAAATCATAAATAATTTAACCCTCAATATACTGCCAGGACTCATTTAATCAATTTTAGTTTCTCAGTTTCGTTTCTTTTTTTTTTTTTTTGAGACAGAGTTTCACTCTTGTCACCCATGCTGCAGTGCAATGGCGTGATCTCAGCTCACTGCAACCTCCTCCTCCTGGCTTCAAGCGATTCTCCTGCCTCAGCCTCCCAAGTAGCTGGGACTACAGATGCCTGCCACCATGCCCAGCTAATTTTTTTTTTTTTTGTATTTTTAGTAGAGATGGGGTTTCACCATGTTAGCCAGGACAGTCTTATCTCCTGACCTTGTGATCTGCCTGCCTTGGCCTCCCAAAGTGCTGGGATTACAGGTGTGAGCCACCATGCCCGGCTAGTTTTTGAGTTTCTTGATCAGTTATACTTATAAAAATAGCTAATATTTTAAAAATATTTTAAATATTTATAAAAAATTAGTAATTCAAGATTCATATACTCTTAAAGGTTGTATTAGTTTCCTGAGGCTGCCAAGAGAAATTGCTACATTCTGTTGGCTTAGAACAACAGAAATGTATTCTCTCAGCTGTGAGGCTACAAATCTGAAATCAAAGTGCCAACAAGGTCATGCTTCCTCTGAAGGTTCTAGGGAAGAATCCTTCCTTGCCTCTTCCTAGTTTCTGATGGCTCTCAGCAATCCTAGGCATCACTCAAATCTCTGCTTTTGGCTTCACAGAATGCTCTATCTTAGCATTCTTCCCTGTGTGTGTGTCTCCTACATCTCTACATTCAAATTTCCCTCTCCTTTCTCTTATAAAAATACCAGTCACTGGATTTAGGGCACACTCGAATCCAGTGAGACTTCATCTGAGCTTGGTTACATCTGCAAAGACCTTGTTTCTAAAAAAGGTTGCTATCACAGGTTAGGACTTGTCTTTTTTTGGGACACGGTTCAAGCAACTGTGGAGGTTTATCCATAAAAACAGAAATTTCTATTTTTTAACAATAAAATAAAGCCCACTGAATCCTTTCACAAATCTAAGCTATATATGGGTTCTGGTGTTATTTTTCCTGTATCTCAAAACATTTTGCCATTTCATCATCTTAGCAATTACTCATCATTACTAATTCTTCATAATTATGTTAAATAAGAGTAAAATATTAAGAAAACAGGCTGGGCACAGTGGCTTATAGGCCAGGCACAGTGGTTCACGCCTGCAATCCCAACACTTTGGGAGGCCGAGGTGGGTGGATCACCTGAGGTCAGGAGTTTGAGAACAGTCTGGCCAACATGATGAAATCCCGTCTCTGCTAAAAATACAAAAACATTAGCCAGGAGTGGTGGTGGGCACCTGTAATCCCAGCTACTCAAGAGGTTGAGGCAGAAGAATCGCTTGAACCCGGGAGGCAGAGGTTGCAGTGAGCCGAGGCCGGCGCCACTGCACTCTAGCCCGGGCAACAGAGCGAGACTCCGTCTCAAAAAAAAAAAAAAAAAAAAAAAAAAAACGGGTAACAGAAGAATGATGGGTGCCTAAGAGGAAAATGCAACAGTGAGATAAATTGTCAACATTATATCAACTTCAGTTTTCTTACTCTTGTTTTTTTGTTTTGTTTTTTTAAGAGGTGGGTTTCATTCTGCTGCCCAGGCTGGAGTGTGGTGTTGTGATCACAGCTCACTGCAGTCTGCAACTCCTGGGCTTCAGCAATCTTCTTGCCTTCCTCTCCCCCAAGTACCTCAGACTACAGGCACATGCCATCATGTTTGGTTTTTGTTTTCTTGTTTGTTTGTAGAGACTAGGTCCCACTATATTGCCTAGAATAGTCTTGAACTCCTGGCCTCAAGTGATCCTCCTGCCTCAGCCTCTTAAAAGTGTTGAGACTGCAGGCTTAAGCCACTGTGCCAGGCCTGTCATCTTTCAAGAAGGTATAAGAAAAGCCTGGATACATGGTTGTAGCCTTTTTGTAGTTTTTGCAGAACACAGTTCAGAATTCAGATCTTTATTTTTCACTCATACTAACAAAGAGAATCAAAATGATAAAGATATTTCATAGTTATTAGACAAATCAGAACACAAATGCAAAGAGGCAGCAACAATCTCCTCCCCTTTTTGTTGCCCACGCTGGAGTGCAGTAGCATTATCATAGCTTACTGCAGCCTCAATCTCCTGGGCTTAAGTGCCCTCCTGCCTTAGCATCCCAAGTAGCTTGGAATCCTGGTATGTGCCACTACATCCAGTTAATATATATATATATATTCTTTTTTTGGTAGAGATAGGGTCTCGTGTGTTGCCCAGGCTGGTCTCAAACTTCTGGCCTCAAGTGATCCTTCCACTTCAGCCTCCCAAAGCACTGGGATTATAGGCATGAGCCATTGCACCTAGTTGACAATCTACTCTCTAATGATGATGATAAAATTGGCTGTGTAAGTGAAATCTCAAAGAGCTTTCAGATAATGATATCTATCTAAGTGAATTTTCTCAAACATAAGAACTGTTAAGTGAAAAATACATTTCAAGACAAAAAACACATTATTTTCCTCCAATGAGTCATCCCACAATAAGGATTTAATTATGTAATAATTTACAAGAACTTGGACCATCCCATTTCCTAAAAGGATATGTGGCAATATTCCTTCATCATTTATGATATTTGTATACCAAAACTTAATAAAGTTAATAAGTGAACAAATGCTGAAGCAAGTATTTTATAAAGGTGTTTGGGAAAAAAAACCATGATGTAGAAATAGAAAGAATTCATTAATTTGATCATTCTAATTGGTGTACAATCTAAAAATAAAAATGTTTTGGAATTATGGGGCAAAAAAGATGGCCACTCTCCCTTCAACAAAATTATAAGGGGACAAAATACTCAAAAGCATGTTTTTAAAATAATGTAAGTACAAGATTCAGAAGTAATAATAAATTAGAGCCTATTAAAGATGTATTTAAAAATCTGGAATCAGTATTCAAAGGACAGCATACGTTCCGGGTTCATGCATGGCAGTATTCACCAGTTAGCTGCATTCAATAGGCTATGCCCATCTGGAGCACTTTCAAAACCCAGAAAAGTGAAAATGAAAATCTGAGTTTGCCAACATCAAGGATGTGAAAAGAAAATCCACCAAACGGGGAAAAAATATTTGCAAATCATATATTTAATAAAGGACTTGTATGCAGAATATATAAAGAACTCTCAAAATTCAATAAAAAGACAATCCAATTTTAAAACTAACTCAAGGACTTACATAGACATTTCTCCAAATAAAATATATACAAATGGCACATGGAAGGATGCTCCACACCTTTTCAAGTGCTCACTGAGCTTAATGATGAAAAGCCATCATTAGTAGTCAGGGGAATGCAAGTCAAAACCATAATGAGATACTACTTTACATCTGCTAGAACAGCTACAATAAAAAAGACAATAACAACCGTTTGCAAGGATGTGGAGAAGCTGGAATGCTTTTGCTCTTGCTGGTGGAACTGTAAAATGGTCCAGCCTATGTGGAAAACAGACTAGCAACTCCTCACACAGTTAAACATAGTTACTGCATGACCCATTAATTTCACTCCTAGGTATCTACCAAAGAGAAATGATAACATGTCCACACAAAAACTTCTACCCAAATGTTTGCAGCAACATTACTTATAAGAGCCAAAAGTAGAAACAACCCAAATGCTCATTATCTGATAAATGAAGCAAAATATTATAGACACATGTAATGGAATGCTATTTGGGAATAAAAAGGAATGAAGTACTGATACATGCTGCAAGTTGGATGAACTTTGAAAACATTTGCTAAATGAAATAAACTAGTCACAAAATACAATTTACTGTGTGATTCCATTTATATATGATAAATACCCAGAATAGGCAAGTTCATAGAGAGAGAACTTAGATTAATTAGTGGTTGTCCAGGGGTGGGGGCAAAGAAGAGGACAGGGAGTGAGTGCTAATGGGAAAAATTTGTATTTTGGGAGTGATTAAAAAAACCCTTAAAATTATAAATATTGGAAAGTATTCTAAAACTATGACAGTGATATCTGAACATCTGCAAAATATGCTAAAACCCACTGAATTATATACTTCAAATTGGTGAATTTTAGGGCATACATGTTATCTCTCAATAGAACAGTTTAATTTTTTTGACTTGCTATGCTTAAACTCTTCTGAAAATTTCTAATAAAGTTGATCTTCACTGTCCCTTTATTTACACTTCTGTGTACTAACTACAAGGTGGCTTTAAAATATTTTTTAAAAATAAGGCCCATTAGCCCCAGATGATAAATGACGATGACTATTTTTCTTGGTATACTGAGGTTTAACCAATCTTGAATGGATATTTATATTATTAGTAACTTTTCACTATTATAAATAAAGTTGCTTTCAACATTTTTGTTTAAGCTTCTCTGCAGAGTTGTCAGATCGTTTCCTTAAAAAAAATTTCTAGAAATGAAATTCTGGGTAAAAAGGTATTCTTCTAGAAAAACTGTACTAATTTACTCCAACAACAACATTCAAGAGAAAAGCATCAGTTTTAACCTAAAATATGCTTGACTTCATGGCTTAGCACAAAAATGCCCAAGAAGGAAAAAAATCCCTGTAACAGTAATACAAATTCTTTCTTTTTAGGCTGAACCTCTCTCCAACTAACTTTAACTAATGAGAAACGGAATACTTCACTATGTGACATTTCTTAATTGCAGGTCTTACAATTTACATCTCTCTTGGAATGAACTTACCACTTATGTTCATAAGCAAAATGCAATGAAAACCCACTTAGCTTTCTCTAGTTAAAAAAAAAAAAATCTCTGTCTACTGAAAGGCTTAAAAGCAATAATCTCTCAGTAACAGCAAACATATCCAGTGACCCAATCTTGGCTTCTAAATACCATCTTCTAATAAAAGGAACCAGGGCTCTTTGGAGAAATAACTAATTTTTAGGATTAGGGAAGGGAAAATAAAAAATAAGCCTGGGAAATTTGCCAAAACTTGGAAACAACCAAAAGATGTCTTTCAACAGGTGAATTGATAAATTGTGTTACATCCAGGCAACAGAATATTATTTAGCACTAAAACAAATGAGCTATCCAGTCATGAAAAGTCCTGGAGGAACTTTAAATTCATATTACTAAGCAAAAGAAGCCAATCTAAAAGGGCTCTATGGTGTATGATTCCAACTACATGACATTCTGGAAAAGGCAAAACTATGGAGATGGTAAAACAATCAATGGTTACCAGTGGTTAGGAAGGAAGGATGGCTAGGAATAGCACAGAAAAGTTCTAGGGCAACAAAAACTATTACATACGTTACTATAATGGTGAACACATGTCATCTGTCCAAAAGCATAGAATGCAGACCACCAGGAGTGAATTCTCATGAAAGCTATGGACTTTGGAGGAATAATAATATGTCAGTGTAATTTTACTGACCATAAAAAAAAAATAAAACCAAATAAAGGTGGTGAATGAATGTCAAACAAGCAAACAAAAGCTGAGCCATCTTGCAGTAGCAGAGAATAAGGAAGTAGTCAAAATATGGGGGGGCATGTCAAAGGGATGTAAGAATCAATCTGAATGAGTTTCCAACAACAAAAACTAAAACAGTTTTAAGCATCAAAGTACATAACATAGCACTGAATTATAATTCAAACTATGAAATATATGAGTCCATTAAGATATAAATGATTACACAAATAAAAAATAAAGAAGGATAAAAAGACAACAAATTTTCATATAGAATTCCAAACATTCTCCCTCCTGCGCGTGGTTCTTAACTCCAACTCCCTCTTCCCAAACTCCCATCCCCAGTGAGGGCAGACTAAACTTAGTGACTTACTTCCAAAAATTAGAGTAAGAAAAGGGAAAAAATAGTATACTTTCAGTAAAGAAACTTGGCAAACACTACCTTATCCCAATAATGAAGGTTAGCATCATCATATAGATATCACATATCCACTGATATGATGTGACGGGACAAGCCTTCGCCTCAGTGGTATTCTTTCAAAATACCCAAATAACCCTAGTCTAATCATGAGAAAAATGTCAGACATACCCAGATTAGAGTACATTCCACAGGTCATAAAAAAGAAAAATTGAGAAACTGTCACAGAATGGAAAAGACTGGGGAAACACGACGACTAAGTTTTATGTGGTACCCTGAACTGGATCCTGGAAAAAGAAAAAGGATATTAATGGAAAAGCTGGTGAAATCCAAATAAAGTCTAGAATGTCATTAATAGTAATGTGCTAACACTTAATTCTTGGTTTTGACAAAGGTATTATGGTCATGGAAGATGTTAACAATGGGGGAAACTGGATGGGGAGTATACAAAACTATGCACTATCTTTTCAACTTTCTATATATTAAAAATTATTCCAACATAGAATATTTACTTTAAAAAAAAAAAGCTTAAAAATGGAACCATAAACCCACTAAACCAAGAGAGATATCCTTTTGGAAAATGTTAACTGTCTAAATTTAACTATCATTTTCTCCATTTTAAAAGTCTGTTAATACTCTGGTTTCTCTTCAGATTGCATAAATCTTTTGCCTTTTATGAAGTCTGTTAAATTGAATTCAAGAAAAAACAAAGCTGAGGGAAAAAGGACTAACCATTTCTTATTGGAGAATAAATCATGCTTTAATCAGAAACATTATGTTCTGTATATTAATAGTCCTAGAACTATGCATATTAAACTAGGAACATTTGAATGACAGTAGTAGAAATACTTCATGGCACACTAAAAAATACAAAACCTAATATTCTACCAATTTAATCTGTCAAGTTTCACAGAACACTGTGTTCTGTGGTTCACTGCGCTTACTGGGAAAGAGGTATATTTAACACACTAGTGGTATTATATTAGAGAAACAAATATTTGCAAAGTTTATATATTTCACATATGACACTTCTGAGGGAGGAGACGACACCTTGCCTCTAACTTTATAAATAATAGAAGTGAATACTAAAAGGCTGTTAAGAAAGGTTATCCAAACCTTGAATATAATGCCAAAAGCTGTAGTCTTAAAAAGATGATGTCCTTTCAAGGTATTAAATAATAAGGGGACAAAGGCCCATTCAATGGTTACTTAATTACTTAGGGAAAGGAAATGTACTTGTTCCATTAGTCTATTTAATATTGAATTAAATATTCAACATGAATATTGAATATCTGAATATGAATATGAACTAAATAACCCATATTAAGTGAAGTTACATGTTAATTTACAGATCTTCGCCAGTAGAGTTACAAAAAATTCTGTCAGGTAGAAGAGATAATCCCAAAGGTTAGGGTGTATTGGTCCTGTAGGACATTAACCAGTTTGTAACTGACCTAGCAAATCTTACTCCAATTATTAAAATGTCTATAAATACAGAGGTCCTCAGACGCTCTTTGAAAGTTTTCTACTTTACTTGTTTCCTCTGTAATATGATGAATTGAATGAAATCTTTGATACATATTCATTTTGTATTTGAATGAGTCATGTTTTTAATTTTTTAAAATTATAATTCCATAGGCATAAGAACTTTCCATGACATGCTTGACACAGCCTTTCCTACATCCAGATCTGCAAATCCTATAATCTCACAATGTTATTATGACACTTTTTCTGCATGGTATTCTGTTAATAATGACAATCATTTGGTTATTGGAACTATCAAATAACATAGTTGTTGTTTCAAAGATAAATCAGAAAAGAATACGTTACTTTCAAGACCATCTTTATTCCACCACTGACTTTCCATTCTTCTAGCAAAGTACAAAAGTAAACATGCAAACTATTTTATTACATTTTCCTTGAGTTTTCTCAATTGTGCATTTTTAAAACAATGGAAAACACAAAAAGATTCTTTTCCTTTCAAGTGAGCTATCTCTGGAAAAGATTTTAAGTCCTAATCCCTATACTGAGAAAATATTTAAAGAAAAAGATACAGAGAAAACTAAGTACTTGTTGAGTCTGCATTAACAAATTACCCACAAAGGCCAGGCTCAGTGGCTTATGCTTGTACTGCCAGTGCTTTGGGAGGCTGAGGCAGAAGAATCACTTGAGCCAGGAGTTTGAGACCAGCCTAGGACCCATGGTGAGACCCCATCTCTACAAAAAATTTAAAATATTAGCCAGGTGTGCTGGCACATGCCTGGAGTTCCAGTTACTTGGGAGGCCTAAGGCAGGAAGATCACTTGCGCCTAGAGTTTGAGATCAGCCTTGGTACATAGCAAGACCCCATCTCTACAAAAAATTAGCCAGGTTCGGTGGTACATGTCTGCAGTCCCAGCTACTCAGGAGGTTGAGGCAGGAAAATCATTTGAGCCCAGGAGTTTGAGGCTACAGTGAACTATGATTGTGCAACTATACTCCAGCCTGGGCAATAAGCGAGATCCCATCTCTAAAAAAAAAAACATAAATGGGAATTACCCACAGAATTACAGAATACAAGATTTAGATAGGGTTTTAAAGATCTTCTTGCTCAATCCCGTTTTAAAGAAAAGTTAGGCCCCAAGGAATACAGTGACTTTTCAGAGGTCTGACAGTTGCTAAAATTCATTTGATCTGACTTAAAAGATGTAATTTGTTGTACACCTCTCAAAATGTAGGTATGAGTTAATTTTATTTAAACCAATTACTGAAAAAAAAAAATTCTTCTGTCTGTTTCAAATACTACTCTCTTTAAAATCAAATGGACTAATACCTGGTTCAGGAATAAACTATAAATTGCCTTTACTTCCATAAATATGATTAATTAAAATAAATTCTGATTACATGTTTGGGATTCAAGCAAGAAAGATTAGTAAAAAGAAAAAAAATCACAACTTTGTGTTTTCAGTGTTACATTTTTCACTAAAAACAAACGTCTATATCACAAGTAAGAAGCTTGAATATTTTGGAAAATTCAAGTGAACTAATGATAAAGACTAATTTCAACTTTAAGGTTTGAGCATGGGAAAGGAAGGACTCTCAACCAAACCATAACAAAGCAAACCATATTAAAGCAAAAGAGAAAGGAAAACTTCATACCCTGACATCACTTCTAGATGAAGTTGTCCTGAGACAGTTAAGAAAGCAGGAACATTGAAGAAATTCTTCTCAGGTAACTTTAGTTTACCTGAAGGCTGCAAATCAAAAACACAAGCCACAAAAAACTATTAAATGTTTTGCTTTGCTTTTCACATTCATATACATGCCACAACTAAAAGTCACAATGCCATTAAATCTACGTGACGACAGGTTGTTCTCGTGAAAATAAAGGTAGTTACACATCTAAGACAAAACGCCAGCTTGGAAAGTGCTAATAAAGGCAAGGAAGTTTGCTCCATATTTTCAAAACATACAATAACCAAAGGACAAACTACCTTTGTCACAAAATACACCTTCCCCTAAAAAGTGATTTTGATTAAGGGGCAAGCTAAGGCAAGAAATTATGAATTAATTTTTAATGTGAAGAATCACACAATCTTAAAAGGCTGACTCAGGACTGAGACTTAATTATCTCAAGGGAATAGCCTCTGGAACATGCAAGGTCATATTTATTATTAAAATATTAATAGTAATGCTTTCAACACAGATTTTTATAAACACATTATAAACTTTCAAAAACATTTCATTTAACTGTCACCATAACTAGGTAGCAGGAAAAGCATGACTCTATCTTTAAAAGATACACTGAGCAATGAGATCTTTATGAACTTACAATATAGAAAGGGTGATTATTCCATTTGAAATGTGTAGGAAACAAGCCATTCAACATTTGTTAAGAGTTAAGCTAAAACAAACTACCTGGAGGCCAAACACAATTTAAACAGTAGCTTCTGAATCAAGTTATGAGTATCATATCCTCTTCTGGGGAAAAAAGTTACACTTGTTTTTGTTGATTTAAACACACGGTCTCATTATGTTGCCCAGGCTGGTCTCGATTTTCTGGGATCAAGAGATCCTCCCACCTCAGCCTCCCGAAGTGCTGGGATTAATAGGCATGAGTCCCCTGAGCCCAGCGTCTTGTATTTTAAACTGTGCATTTATTTGAAAATGTTTTAGTGTAAAGGTGTAATCACTGCAAAAGCAATAAAGTCAATTTAAAATATGTAATGGAGAATGTAAGACTCTTTTAACAGTACCAAATATTAAATTATGGTAACACAAGAAATAAAATTATCTTATTTAATTTCATTGGTTATTCTAAAAATATTGCATATCATGTATCAGTATCTGTGCATAAATAAAAAATGTACTGTAAAAATCAGTTGAATCTTTCATTTATTTTTCTAATAACTGCTTATTTTTTTCCAACTTAACTTTGATACTAGTCAGAGATCAATGAATTCATTTTTTTTAAAAAAAAGTCCATCTTTAAATCTCATTATCAATGAAAGGGTATTGTTTCCAAAGATATTTAGTATTCAAGACTAAAAACTTGACCTGATATATGTTAGGATTTTAAAATAAAAGATCTGTTCTCCTATATTTCTTCATTATTTACTAAAGAATTGCTTTCCCAACTAAGGTCCAACAAATTTATAAGACTACCATACTTTCTACTTTACTTCACCACTTTAGTCTATAATTTGTATTAATTTAATTTCACTTCAGATAGTTTCTCTCATTTCTTGTATTATTAAAAAAAAAAAAGGTCTGGTCTTTACAACGAGATTGTATTTATTTATTTATTTATTTATGTATGTATGTATGTATTTTTGAGACAGTCTCATGCTGTTGTCCAGGCTAGAGTGCAGTGGCATGATCCTGACTCACTGCAAACTCTACCTCCGGGGTTCAAGTGATTCTCCCGCCTCAGCCTCCCCAGTAGCTGGGATTATAGGCGCTGGCTAACATGCCCAGCTAATTTTTGTAATTTTAGTAGAGATGGGGTTTCACCATGTGGGCCAGGCTGGTCTCCCGACCTCAAGTGACCCACCGGCCTCAGCCTCCCAAAGTGCTGAGGTTACAGGCATGAGCCACAGTGCCCGGCCTATGACTAGGTTTTAAACTTTCATTTATCAGCACTTGTACAGAATGGATTCTGATTTTTCTTACATTTCTTTAATCCAACTTATTTAAAACACACTACTACTTCATTATGCTTTCCAATGTCATGTTAGTGTTTACATAACAAATTCATACTACCTTACTATAAATTACTTTTATTTCTTTTATATTACAATTAAAGCATTATACTGATTTTTAAAACTTCTCTGTGTATTGTTATATCACCTATATATTTTATCCCAGAATATTAAAGAGGGTATACAAAATATTGGTTGTAAAAAGTAATTATAAAAAGTGATATCAGCAAATACGGCAGGATAGGTAGCTCCAAAGGACTGTCCTGTCACAGAAAAATAAAAGAAAAAATGAGCAAAACTGTCAGAATCAATTGTGGGAACTCTCAAAGAGTGGTAAAGGTTTATAGCAATCAAGCAAATGCTGAGCCAAGAAAAAGGCAAATTAAAAACGGTAGACTCCACCCAATAGCAGCAGGAATATATGTTTTTTTTCAAGCGCACATGAGCCATTTTCCAGAGTAGACCACATAGTAGGCCATAAAACAGTCTCAATAAATCTTAAAAGACTAAAATCACACAAGGTATCTTCCTTGATGACAATGGAAGGAAACTAGAAATGTACAATAAGGGGTTGTGGTTACTAGGGAAAAAAGTTTGGTGGTTCCTTAAAAAGTTAAAATTGAATTACTAAATGACACAGTAATTCCATTCCTAGGTATATACCAAAAATAATTAAAATGAGGTATATAAACAAATACTTGTACACAACTGTTCAAAACAGCATTATTCACAATAGCCAAAAGGTAAAACAACCTAAATATCCATCAGTGGAAAAAAGATTAAACAAAATATGATATATATATATAGAATGGAATATCATTCAGTCATAAGAAATGTATATACCTATATATTTTTAAAAGTAAATGTTTTAGCATGTATTTATATATATTAAAACATAGATGAACATTGAAAACATGGTAAGTGAAAGAAGACAGACTTAAAAGGCTATGTATGATTACATTTATATGAAATATACAGAATAGGTAAATCCAAAGAGACAGATGATGAGAGTCATCATTTGAGTGGAGGCGAAAATGGGATGTAACTACTAAATGGGCACAGGGTTTTCTTCTGGGGTGGTAAAAATGTTTGGAACTTAACAGAGTTGGCAGTTGTAAAATACTTTGAATGTACCAAATGCCACTGAAATGCACCTTTTAAAATGGTTAATTTTATGACATAAATTTCACCTCGATTCTTTTTTTTTTTTTTTGAGACGGAGTCTCGCTCTGTCCCCCAGGCTGGAGTGCAGTGGCCGGATCTCAGCTCACTGCAAGCTCTGCCTCCCGGGTTTAGGCCAATCTCCTGTCTCAGCCTCCCGAGTAGCTGGGACTACAGGCGCCTGCCACCTCGCCCGGCTAGTTTTTTGTATTTTTTAGTAGAGATATGGTTTCACCGTGTTAGCCAGGATGGTCTCGATCTCCTGACCTTGTGATCCGCCCGTCTCGGCCTCCCAAAGTGGTGGGATTACAGGCTTGAGCCACTGCACCCGGCTTCACCTCGATTCTTGAAAGTAATTAATGAATCTTAGTAGGTTCAAAAACTACCAACCTAGGATTGTAAATTTAAGATTTAGTATTGTAATCTTAAATTTGTAACCTTAAGTACTTATGGTAGTGATAAAGAAACAATACAATATATGAAATAAACACGCAACTTCGTGAATTTATCAGTGGGGAAGGATTTCTTTAACAAGAGCTCCAAATTGCCAACGATAAAACGAAAAACTGATGAATTTATATATGTTAACATTAAGAACTTCTATTTATAAAGGAAGATATAGGCAAAGTTAACAGATAAATGACAGATTATCAATAAAATATCTGCAACATCTAAAACTGCCAAGTGATTAATGGACAGAATATATAAGGACCTCCTGCCAAGAAAACAAAAAAGAGAAAATAATCTGCTTCCCTAATGAGAAAGAAGACATTGAAATAAAGACTCAAATGGCTAATGTGAAAATAAATGAAAGCTGTTGAAACTTCAAATTATTCTGAGCCTTGAATAAAATGTGACTGACTGTAAGACCTATGTAATATGGGCAAGCCACTGCAACTTTTGTTTCTTCCTATTATAGATTAACCCTCTTTCTTACTTTTCTTGCCCTGTAAAATGTTGTGAAAGATTAAATGGTACCCTTTACCTCTTAGTTACTAATTCTTTGTTATAGATTAACGTCCTTCCTTTTTCATGTACCCAGCTCAGATGGCAAAAGGCCCCATGACTACCAAATTGATAGAGATGCAATTTTAAATATATCTTTCCTGAAAAAGAATAAGCTGTAACCAACCAAACTGCTGTAACTCATAAATCAGCATTGTATTAAAAATGTGGTAATACTCCTAAACTTCTTTGTTTTTACTTATATAAGTGAAGCTTTAGCTTCTTCTCCACTTCGGAGCACTGACCCAATTACTTTGGAGTCTTGTTTTTTCTGGGTGGCCATTCTCAAATTTTGCACTTGAATAAACTCTTTTAAAATTGGATTCTGAGCCTCTTGATTATTTCAGGGTGACACTTTGGCAAACCAGATGGGACCCAAATTAGGCCTCCATTGACCCCTGCTGTTTTGCCAACAGCTGGAGCCCTGGCACCAGCATGAATCTTTTGCATCCAACTGACCTCGCTGAAGACTGCAGAAGTCCTTGGTCAGACCACTCACAGGGTTGAATCTCCCTGGCTTAACTGAGATTCAGACTTTATGCAACCTGATTCAACAACTGATGAGACTGGAATTGAAGCCCTACTTTAAGGTAGGAGTTTCGTTTGTTATTCTCTTATTCTATTATTTGTGTATATTTGTGATTTTTTCACTTTTCTCTGAGATTAAGGTTTTGCTTGTCTTACTGACTAGAGTTTGTGACCTTTTCTCTCATTTGAAATTTTATCACGGAGAAAGCAGTTGCTCTTTGAAAAGGGGAAGTGAATGTCTACAGCTTAGGCAAATTTTCTTAAACTGGCCAGATATAAAGCTCGATTCAATTTGGCACGTTTAAAATTTCCTTTTGAGTGACCAAAGTTTATAAAAGACTTTATGAGCACAAGATAAGTCTCAAAGACAAGGGGAACTGTACCTCCTGGCTGAAAGGCACCTTAGGTAACTAAGGTCTCCCAGGAGTGTCAGAGCATATCACTCGTGACATGTAACAGTCCCATAGGATTTGGACAAATACATACTGACATGTATCCACCACTACAGTATCATACAGAATAGTTTCACTGCCCTAAAAATATGTGCTCCACCTAGTCATCCCTCCCTTTCCCCCAACCCCTGGCAACCACTGATCTTTTTACCTTCTTCACAGTCTTATCTTTCCCAGAATGTCACATAGTTTAAATCGTACAATATGTAGCCTTTTCAGATTGGTCTCTTTGACTTAGTAATATGCATTTAAAATTTCTCCAGCTCTTTTCATAGCTTGATAGCTCATTTCTTTTCAGTGCTGAATAATATTTTGTTGTCTGGATGTAACAGATACAGTTTATTTCTCCATTTACCTACTAAAAGGCATCTTGGTTGCTTCCAAGTTTTGGCAATTATGAATAAAGCTGCTTTATAAACATCCATGTGCACGTTTTTGTGTGGATATAAGTTTTCCACTCCTTTGGATAAATACCAAGGAGCAGAACTGCTGGTTCTTATGGTTGGAGTATATCTAGTTTTGCAAGAAACTGCCAAACTGTACTGCAAAGTGGCTGTTAAATCTCACCAGCAATAAATAACAGTTCCTGCTGCTCCACATCCTGGTCAGCATTTGGTGGTGTCAGTGTTGTGGATTTTGGCCACTCTTAACAGGTGTGTAGTGGTACTGACTGGCTTTTATAGTGTGCTTTGTGCATCATTTTCTATGGATCACATGGTTCATACACTCCTACCTTCAGCCATTACACTGAGTAGCAGTTACTTTTTTTTAGGAATCTATGAGCCAGAATTTCTTGGAATGTTGGTACGCCTAAAAAAGTAAGAAACATGAGGAGAGTTCTGTAAGTCCTTTAGGCTGTTGACAGACTGACTGATAATGAGTGAATAAATTAGAACTCTGTCAGTGTAACCTCCTCCAGGTATATTCACAAATTCTCAAACCTCTTAAGATCAAAGATTCATACTAAATACCTTTTGTTTCACAGTGCTAACCCATCAACTTAAGAAATATTGGGGCTCCTCAGGGACACTGTCTTATTATTGGATCCTGCATTTAGCCTATTACCTGGGAATAGCAGTTACTCTGTAAATATTTGTTCAATTGAAAAATGAATTGAAATAAGACCTGGAAATATGAGAGATACCTAAATCTGAGCTAGGACACAAATCTCTCAATGAAAAGAGCATGAAAAAAAAAAATCCCTATTCATGTTAATCCCAAGAAACACAGCAATAAAAGAAATGTCTGAATAACCAAATGTTAAAACATAGTATAAAGCCTCTAAATTAATATAGTGTATTAGTGGCACACAAGTAAACCTGTGGGATGTAACTGAAAGTCTAAACACAGACTTTCGCATATAAAAGTATTACATCAAATCAGTGAAGCAAAGCTGAATTTTTTTTTTGAGACGGAGTCTCGCTCTGTCGCCAGGGCTGGAGTGCAGTGGCCAGATCTCAGCTCACTGCAAGCTCCGCCTCTTGGGTTTATGCCATTTTCCTGCCTCAGCCTCCGGAGTAGCTGGGACTACAGGCGCCCACCACCTCGCCCGGCTAGATTTTTGTATTTTTTTAGTAGAGATGGGGTTTCACCGTGTTAGCCAGGATAGTCTCGATCTCCTGACCTCGTGATCCGCCCGTCTCGGCCTCCCAAAGTGCTAGGATCACAGGCTTGAGCCACCGCGCCCGGCCGAGCTGAACTTTTTAATAAGTAGAACCAGGTCAACTGAGTAGCCATATAACTGTATCAATCAGAGATAAATGCAGAATTTTTTTGTACATTGTGGCAGACAGTGTGACGTGAATACATGGGTGTTTTCCCCCGCCAAGGAATCTCTGCATAGTAGTGCTGTGGTAATTTCTATTGTTTCCAACACCTAAGTCGTCACTTCCGATTCTTGAAATAATGGTACATAAATTCATGTACTTTGATCCTGTCTTCAATATACTTCTTTCAAATCCTTGAGAGAAATGGTACAATGTAAAAGAATATAAAAAGCATTTCTTAAAGTACTGCATATTGAGATAAAAATCTCAAAACCAGAATTCTTATTCATTATAAAAAATATTTCTGAACATAAACCAGCAAAAATACTTTATCTCATTGGTCTCATATGTATTTATTTTTGTCATTATGGTGTTTTAATAATGCAACAAAGATTTTAATTTTTCCTTTAATTATCTTGTTTTCTTTTAAGATACTGGAGAAATATAATATTCAAAGATCCAGAAAGTTCTGTATGTGTGTGACGGAGTTTCACTCTTATTGCCAAGGCTGGAGTGCAATGGCACGATCTCAGCTCACCGCAACCTATGCCCCATCGGGTTCAAGTGATTCTCCTGCCTCAGCCTCCCAAGTAGCTGGGATTACAGGAATGCACCACCACGCCTGGCTAATTTTGTAATTTTAGTAGAGATGGGGTTTCTCCATGTTGGTCAAGCTGGTCTCGAACTATCGACCTCAGGTGATCTGCCCGCCTCAGCCTCCCAAAGTGCTGGGATTACAGGCGTGAGCCACAGAGCCTGGCAGGTTCATTTTTAAGTTGGTCATTTTGCATCTTAGAACTCATTTTCCCTTAAAGAAATACAACAACTATATTCACAGAGCACCCACAGTACTCTATATACTAAATAATACAGATAAAATACAGTCATGTACTACATACTGACATTTTGTTCAACAACGGACTGTAGATATGATGCATCCCATAAGATTATAATGGAGCTGAAAAATTCCTATTTCCTAGTGATGTCACAGAGCACGCCATTACTCACATATCTGTGGTGATGCTGGTGTAAACAAACCTACTGCACTTCCAGTCATATGATAATAAACAACTGTTACTGATTTACATATTTATTATACTATACTTTTTATCCTTAGAGTGTACTCCTTCTACTTATTAAAAAAAGAAGTTAACTGTAAAACAGGCTCAGGCAAGTCTTTCGGGAGGTATTCTAGAAGAAGGCATTGTCATCATAGGAGATGACAGCTCCATGTGTGTTGCTGCCCCTGAAGACCTTCCAGTAGGACAAGATACAGAGGTAGAAGACAGTGATATTAATGATGCTGCCCCCGTACAGGCCCAGGCTAATGTATTTTTGTGTCTTAGTTTTTAACAAAAATGTATAAACAGTAAAAAAGAAATCTCTAATAGAAAAAAGCTTATAGAATAATGAAAGAAAATATTTTTGTACTCATATAACGCGTGTTTTAAGTGTTACTACGAAAGAGTCAAAATATTTTTAAAAATTAAGTTTATAAAGTAAAAAAGAGTATGCTAAGATAATCTAGTATTAATAATTTGTTATTGAGGACATTTTAAAAAATAAATTTAGTGTAGCGTAAGTACACAGGTTTGCAAAGTTTATATTGTCCTAGGCCTTCCCATTCACTCATCACTCACTTACTGACTCATCCAGAGCAGCTTCGTGTCTTGCAATGTCCATTCATGGTAAGTGCCCTATACAGGTTTACCATTAAAAGAAAAAAATAGGTCAGGAGATCGAGACCATCCTGGCTAACACGGTGAAACCCCGTCTCTACTAAAAAAAATACAAAAAATTAGCCGGGCGAGATGGCGGGCGCCTGTAGTCCCAGCTACTCGGGAGGCTGAGGCGAGAGAATGGCGTAAACCCGGGAGGCGGAGCTTGCAGTGAGCTGAGATCCGGCCACTGCACTCCAGCCTGGGCGACAGAGCGAGACTCCGTCTCAAAAAAAAAAAAAAAAAAAAAAAAAAAAAAAAAGAAAAAAATATTTTATACTGTATTTTATCATACCATTTCTATGTTACAAATGTTTAGATATACAAATACTTGCCATTTTATTACAGTTGCCGACAGTATTCAGTATAGCTACATGCAGAATAGGTTTGTACCTTAGGAACAAGAGACTATACCATACAGCCTAGGTGTATAGGCTATACTATATAGGTTTGTGTAAGTACACTTTATGATGGTTGCACAATGATGAAATCACCTAAGGATGAATTTCTCAGAAGGTATCTCCATCGTTAAGCGACACATGGCCATATACGGAGAGAGATGCAGAGAGAGTGTGTGTGTGTGTTAAGTCATGATACAAAAAAATGTGCATGTGGATACAAATGAATGAATGAGTGCCTGGATTCATTTCTATCAATCTCAGCAAATGTGACCAAGAGGGAGATACTCTTCAGACAGAGCACAGGTAGTACCAGAAGCTGAGGAGGTGCTTATATTCATGTAGGGTACAACTTGATCTTTAGCTTCTTTATTGCTAAGATGAGACTCAGAAACAGGATTTAACAGTTTGAAAATGTGTCTAGAAGTTTCAGAATTAGACGATAAAACCAATAATTTGAGGGGCCAGGTATGGTGGCTCACAACTCCAATCCCAGCACTTCGGGAGGCCAAGATGGGAGAATTGCTCAAGTCCAGTAGTTTGAGACCAGCCCTGGGCAACATAGTGAGAGCTCCATGTCTAAAAATACAATTTAAAAATTAGCTGGCCGGGCGTGGTGGCTCAAGCCTGTAATCCCAGCACTTTGGGAGGCCGAGGCGGGCGGATCACGAGGTCAGGAGATCGAGACCATCCTGGCTAACACGGCGAAACCCTGTCTCTACTAAAAATACAAAAACTAGCCGGGTGAGGTGGCGGGCGCCTGTAGTCCCAGCTACTTGGGAGGCTGAGGCAGGAGAATGGCGTAAACCCAGGAGGCGGAGCTTGCAGTGAGCTGAGATCCGGCCACTGCACTCCAGTCCCGGCGACAGAGTGAGACTCCGCCTCAAAAAAAAAAAAAAAATTAGCTGTGCGTGGTGGCATGTGCCTGCAGTCCCAGCTACAGAGGAGGCTGAGGAAGAAGGATTGCTTGAGCACAGAAGTTCAAGACAGCAGCAAGCTGTGACCGCACCACTGCATTGCAGCCTTGGCAACAGAGCAAGATCTTGTCCCTAATATGTACGTACATACATACATACATGCAAACATACATACATGTTTGTCTGACTTAATTATCACATTATTCAAAACATTCCTTAAGTAGGCATAGCAGTCTCACCTTGTCCACAGTTTTATTTTTCATGGCTACAGTCGCCTATAGTCAACTACAGTCTGGAAATATTAATGGAAAATTCCAGAAATAAAGAATTCTTGTTTTAAACTGCACTGGGTTGAGTAGCATGATGAAATCTCAGGCTGTCCCACCCCATTCTGCCCTGGACATGAATCATTCCTTTGTCTAGGGTATCCACGCTCTATATGCGACCAATCTTATAGTCACTTAGCAGCAGTCTTGGCTACCCGGTCCCTTGATGTTACATTGCCTATGTCATTCACCTCACAGCAGTTTAGGACCATGGCACAATATATTCACCTCAAAAATCACTTATCCATGAGGCCTTCTTACTGCTAATAGCCCCCACTCCATGCCTAGACTAGTAAAAATGACCCTTCTCTGCATTTCCATAATAATCTGTATATACACCTCATTCATTCATCTAAGCACAGTGCTAGACAAGAGAGACCAATAAGATAAGCTCTCAAAGAGCTTACATTCTAATGGAGAAAAAAGAAAATGAACATGCAAACTAATAAAGAATCAAGATAATTACAAGCTGGGATAAGCGAGTTGGGTACTAGGGGATGGGGAGGCCTCTTAAGCAGTAACAAGGAAGTGGAGACCTGAAAGATAAGAATGTATTTGCTATACTATAAACTGGGAAACATACTCCAGTCACAAGGAACAGACAATAGAGAGATCAGTATGTGGGAAGGGGGTGTCATACCTTAGGGGAGTAGAAGGCAGGTGACTGTAGCTTGAGGGACTCAAGAGTAAGACCGTTAAAAGACGAGGTTAAGAGAGGTAGGCAGAAATCAGATTATAGGTCCTTTATAGGTCATGATAAGGAGTCTGAATTTTATTCTAAGATCATAGAGCAGCCACTGAAATGTAAGCATGGGGTTGTGGCATGATGAGTTTAAAAATTCTTCTAGTGTCTCAGTGGAGAACAGATAACAAAAGGATAAAAGTAGAAGTAGGGGCACCATTCAGAAGACAAGAAGAGTAGCTTGAATTAAACTGGTAACATTGGAAACAGAGAAATGGAGAGGTTGAGGATTTATGTTAAAGATGAGCCAACAAAGGACTGATAAATTAGATGTGAGACTGGGGGAGACAGGCAGGGGAGGCATGAATTAAGTCTGACATCTAGATTTTTTTACCTAAGCAAATGAGTAGATGGTAACTTTCACTGAGATAAAAAAGAAGAGGAAGAGGCTTTGGAGGGAAAAAAAAGAGTTTTATTTAATACATACTATGAATGCATATTAGACATCAAAGGGGAAATGTCACACAGGCAGATGCTTCTACAAATCTGGAGCTCAGAAACAGAACCTGGAGATAAACAGTTTGGGACTGCAGATAAACGGTTTGGCAGTCAGTATGTAGATGGTATGGTACATAAAACCTTGGAACTGAATAAAATCACCAGGGGAGATATTACAGATTAGTGCTTCTCATTGATGATTAGAGTGTTCCCTAGAAAATACTTCAGGAATTTGTAGAAGCATTTAGTGGGTAGGAGTCAAACATGTCCTGCAATATATACAAAGTCCTGCATAACTAAGCCTTTTCCTGCAATCTCCCAAGTTCCCAATGCTCTGTTAAGGCATTCATATAGTGTATCAACAAAACCACGTGGATTTGAGCTATCTGATAAAACAAAGTCATTAATTTTATCTATCTTCTATATTGGGTCTTGATATAAGATATTGTTTGGAAAACACTTTTGAACAAAAATGTTTGAAAATCAATATAAAGGATGATTAGTCCCTCCCATCCTAACAGTCCATGATAGACTAACCTTTCCCTGATCATATAAAACTTACATTAGCGCAATAAAACTTAATCTAGCCTTTCTCTACTATGCAAAACAAAAATTTTTTGCTAGGTTATTCTGCCATTGGAAGACAGTAAATAGCAGAGCCAAGAAAGGGGAAACCAAGAGTTACCAAAAATTTTTTTTTTTTTTTTGAAACGGAGTCTCGCTCTGTCGCCCAGGCTGGAGTGCAGCGGCCGGATCTCAGCTCACTGCAAGCTGTGCCTCCCGGGTTTACGCCATTCTCCTGCCTCAGCCTCCCAAGCAGCTGGGACTACAGGCGCCCGCCACCTCGCCCGGCTAGTTTTTTGTATTTTTTTAGTAGAGACGGGGTTTCACTGTGTTAGCCAGGATGGTCTCGATCTCCTGACCTCGTGATCCGCCCGCCTCGGCCTCCCAAAGTGCTGGGATTACAGGCTTGAGCCACCGTGCCCGGCCCAAAAAAATTTTTTTAAATGTGTGTATCCCAGTGAATTTCTTATCACAGGGATCTAAAATCCTCCCTGTTTCTTTGAGTATTTCCAAGAAAATATTAAGCAAATATTTTGAATTGCCCTCCAGTTATTTGTTCTCACAGCAGAACAAATTTAGCTGAGCAGTTTCACAATCTCAGGAGAATTAAATAGAAAAACCCACACAAGTCTGACTCTGTCTCCATGTAAAATATATAGCAAGGAGTGACAGTAAACAGCAGTAAGCTGAACAGTGGAAAGGAATATAATCAACAATGGAAAACTTATCTGACCTCCACAATCACTGAAGCATCCAATCTATTTTTATCTCCTTTTACTTTTTCTATTTTCTACTTTGCACCCTACCCCCACCTTTTACCCAGTTCTATTTACTCATAATTCCAGAGACAAAAAGTTGGGAAGAGAATACATAAAGATGAAGCATGGTACAGAAATCTAAAAGGTTTAAAATCATAATGGCATGCTACTGTCCTATTTACCTCAATCAGCAATTTCCTTTGAAGATCATGAAGGAAAGGGAGAGTACTTACCATCTGTAAGCTCCACATAACCACTGAATATCTTATTTTCTTTCTTGATCCCAACTAAGAGATTAGAGGGAAGCTATGCCTTTCATGATACAGATAGTAAATACAAAAATCCAAGTTAGGTAAAACTTTAATTTTTTCACGCCTGTAATCTCAGCACTTTGGGAGGCCAAGGTAGGCAGATCACCTGAGGTCAGGAGTTTGAGACCAGCCTGGTCAACATGGTGAAACTCCATCTCTACTAAAAACACAAAAATTAGCCAGGCGTGGTGTTGTGTGCCTGTATTCCCAGCTACTTGGGAGGCTGAGTCATGAGAATCGCTTGACCCTGGGAGGCAGAGGTTGTTGTGAGCTGAAATTGTGCTATTGTACTCCAGCCTGGGTGACAAGAGTGAAACTCCATCTCAAGAAAAAAAAAAACAAAAAAACACTTTAATTCAACTTCCCTCTTGTAAAAGATGCTAAAGCTTAAAAATGTCAAAAGTCAAATGTTAGGATAAATGTTATATACAACTACTTTTTGGTAAGATCAGTTGTAGAATCCAGGTTTCTCAGCTTCTAGTACAATCACCTTTCCAATAAATCATGTAGCCATTTTTGTTTTTGCTTTTTTTTCTTGGAGATAAGGTCTTGCTATGTTGCCCAGGCTGGTCTGGAACTCCTGGGCTCAAGTGATCCTCTCACCTCTGTCTTCCAATGGGACTACAGGCACATAACACTGTGCCCAGCTCTTCCATTTTTTATCCTGTAGTGTTGAAATAAAGCTTTGGATTAAATAAAGCTTTTAATACTAGTCTCTTCCAGGTATGAAATGCTGATCATATAAAATAAAACAAGCCAGGTGTGGTGGAGGGTGCCTGTAATCCCAGCTATTTGGGAGGCTGAGGCTGGAGGATCAGTTGAGTCCAGGAGTTTGAGGTCAGTGAGTCATGATCATACCACAGCACGCCAGCCTGGGTGACAGAGTAAGACACTGCCTCTAAAATCAGTCAACCAACCAACCAACCAATCAATCATAGGAACTAAATCTGTCATACAGTCTCCAAAGATCTGTGGGTTGGTAGTTTTATGATCCCTATCAAGCTGTATCTCAAATGCAGCTGCTATCATTGCTGCAGAAATTGTTCTGCATGCCGTTAGACTGCATCTCATACGTAAAAACTAAAGCCAAGGGCAACAGGCTCAATAAACTGCATTCTATTTTGCCAGTTTTGTTAGTTTTGGGATTTTCCTATTAACAAGCCATATATGTAGGTCTTTCACTAATCTAAAAATTTCCAGTAAGTCCAGTTTATGTTTCCATACTTTCCACTTGCTACAAATGTGTATCTTGGTGTACAGAGAACTGCTAGTATAAAAATAATCTTTCTTAAAATAAGGGTTCATTTACATTCCAGAACACCCACTAACTAGAACACCCACTCAGCCCTGAGAAAGGTTTCATTTTAGCAACTATTTGATCAGCAGGAAAGGAAGTTATTAACTCAGACTGTTTGTAAACAGTCTGCTTTCCTGCTGAGCTGTCTGAGAAAGAAAGAATCAAGAAAAGACACGTGGAGTCTAGTATTAGAGAGTAAGGTTGAGGCAAAACAGAAAGTGAATACACAATGCTGCCTTATTTTTCTTTTACAGGAGAGGAACACAAATGTAAAATTGCAAAACAGCAAACTTATTCCTAAATGTGAAGGGGTCAGTGAAAAATGTGCCAAACTTATTTTCACTACTGCTTGAAAAACATTAATTTTGGTTTATTCATTGTCAGACTGGGGCTTTAAAGATGAATATGACAAGATATGGTCCTAGTCCGTTAACTATCCCCTCATCCCATTTTCCAGCCCCTTCTGTGAGAAGGGATATCTATGCTCCGGAGTTAAGTCTCCAAACCACGTATCCACACAAAGGACTTGACTACCACGCAACACAGCAGGTATTCAATAAATACTTATAAATCCCAGCACTTTGGCAAGGCGGAGGCAGGAGGATTGCTTGAGACCAGGAGTTCAAGACCAGCTTGAGCAACATAGTGAGACCCTGACTGTACTTTAAAAATTAGCTGGGTGTGGTGGTACCCATAACTCTAGAGGCTGGAGTGGGTGGATCACTTGAGCTCAGGAGATCAAGGCTGCAGAGAGCCATGATCGCTGGCTCATCACTGCACTCCAAACAGGGCGACACAGTGAGACCTCGTGTCAAAACAATCCCCTCACCTCAAATATACTTTCTTGCAGTTGCTGCAAGGAGGAAGTAAGTTATTGATAAGGGGAACAGAAGGGCTTGGTTGTCCTTTACCTCTGGCTGCGGAATCAAGAGTAAGTTAGCCAGATGTGGTGGTGGGTGCCTGTAATCCCAGCTATTTGGGAGGCTGAAGCATGAGAACTGCTTGAACCCAGGAGGCAGAGGTTGCAGTGGGCCAAGATGGTGCCACTGCACTCTAGCCTGGGCAACAGAGCAAAACTACCTGTCCAAAAAAAAAAGAATAAGCCATTATAAGGCATACTCATATAAAAGGCATGATTTTGATGCTATCCAAAGATTATCCAAAAGGGAGTCACATCATTTTTTGAGATCAAAGTGTCTCTTAAAGTCAACAATGCCATGAAATGCTTCCTTCAAAGATGGCATGCATAAAATAAATGTCAAATTTCCAACAAAAACCAATTCCCCCAAATAATTACATGGTATTGGCCCTAAAGAGTATAAACTCAAAAAGCTTTCCAGTGTTTATGAAGCTGACATTTTCTTTTCACTTATGATTACTTAATTGAATTCTAATGTCCAGACCAGCAACATGAAAGTTCATGTTTTTTAAAAGAGGAAACTCTACTTTTCTACTTTTAATTAGCAATGGAAATAACCATTTGTAGAAAAACAAATTCTCTCTATATTGAAAGTTCAAAAGTCTAGCAGACGTGAACTATTCAACATAACTACTTCTGGGAAAATACACAGCAGGAATAGATATAATAAAAACAAAAAAAAATGTACCCTGGTACCAAGATCCAAGATGCATAAACTACTTTCTAAATATATCCAGAATCCAGCCGGGCAGAGAGGCTCATGCCTGTAATCCTAGCACTTTGGGAGGCTGAGGCGGGCAGATCATGAGGTCAAGAGATTGAGACCATCCTGGCCGACACATTGAAACCCCGCCTCTACTAAAAATACAAAAATTAGCTGGGTGTGGTGCCAAGCACCTGTAGTCTCAGCTACTCAGGAGGTTGAGGCAGGAGAATCACTTGAATCCGGGAGGCAGAGCCAAGATGGCGCCACGGCACTCCAGTCTGGCGACACAGTGAGACTGTCTCAAAAAAAATATGTGTGTGTGTGTGTGTGTAGATATATATCCAGAATCCAATCACATTTCAGGATGCACAACTTCAATTCCTGTGTAAATCAGTATCTGTCCACCTAAAATACAGCATTAGACTTTTAACTGGTTTCTCTTCTTCTGTACATCTCCCTGATTTACTCTCCATATAGCAGCCAGAATGATCTCATTAAAACATAAATGATTTGTTACTCCTTTGCTTAGAACTTTTTGTCCAAAGACTCACAGCTTTTTATAATGCCCTAAAAAGTCCTTTACTGAGGTTCCTAGAGGGAGTGTTTCTGGTTGTCACAACTGCGGAGAGCTACTGAAATTTAGTGGGTACTACCCCAAGTTTCAAATATGCCATGGAACATTCATGTTAGTGAATTAGGTAAATTATATTATTTTAATATGCTCTGAATTTTCCAGAATGCATCTTCCATGTAAATCAAGGGAAAGCTAATACTTTGATGCGGAACTCTTACCAAGAATGAGTTACCGGCTCAGCGCAGTAGCTCACTTGGGAGGCTGAGGCAGGCAGATCACCTGATGTCAGGAGTTCGAGACCAGCCTGGCCAATATAGCGAAACTCCGTCTCTACTAAAATACAAAAAATTAGCTGAGCGTGGTGGCGGGCGCCTATAATCCCAGCTACTCAGAAGGCTGAGGCAGGAGCATCGCTTGAACCCGGGAGGCGAAGGATCTCAGTGAGCTGAGATCATGCCACTGCACTCCAGTATTCTCATCACGAATAGCAAACTGTTCGTGATATGTGAGTCACCAATATAACACACCCGTTTAAGTCCTAATTTATAGTGGTCAAAGTCAGCAGTTCTTTATATCTCTATATAAAGGCTAGTTACATTCTTCTAGACACAGTATTTACATAATAAAATACACTGATTATATTACTTTTCTTTCTTTTTTATATTAAGTTGGAAGCACTCTATTTTTCAAATTAAGTGTATAAAAAGTTTATATTATCTATATTTCATTATATATATTATTTATATTTGGGAAAGGAGTTATTACAATTTTTTTTTACAAAAGTGTTATACCTCATAAAGATGAACATCACTAACATATAACTAACATATATAATTTGCACTTACTCCCAACCTCTATGCTTAACCTCAGTTCCCACTAATCTTCCTTTCTTCCTATGCTCCATCCATACCTGCCTTCATGATTATTTCTTGAAAACCTCAGGTTGCTCCAGCCACAGAATCTCTGTACTTGCTGTTCCTTCTGACTGAAATGTTCTTTCCCAGGTATCAATATTACTTACTCTCATATGTCCGTCATGCTTTTTCCTTTTGTTTTTTTTTTTTTTTGAGACAGAGTTTTGCTCTGTCACCCAGACCGTAGTGCAGTGGTGTGATCTCGGCTCACTGCAACCCCCGCCTCCTGGGTTTAAGCAATTCTTGTGCCTCGGCCTCCCAAACAGCTGGGATTACAGTTGTGCATGCCACCGTGGCCAGCTAATTTTTGTATTTTTAGTAGAGATGGGGTTCTGTCATGTTGGCCAGACTGGTCTTGATCTCCTGGCCTCAAGTGATATATATGCCTGCCTTGGCCTCCCAAAGTGCTGGGATTACAGGTGTGAGCCACTGCACCTGGTCTTGTCATGCTTTTCGAACATCTTCTCAGTAAAGCTTTCCTTGACCATCCAATTTAAACTAGAATCTCTCTCTCCCTAACCCTTTTCCCAATTTACTTTTCTTTGCAATACAAATCACCATCTGTTCTGATTATCTATGGGTGAATAACAAATCATCCTAAAATTTAGCAGCTTAAAATGATAATCTACTGCTATCTTTCATAATTCTATGGATTGCCCAGCTTCAGCTGAGTGGCTCTTGTATGGAGTCTCTCATGTGGTTTCAGTCAAATGGCTGCTGGCACCGAAGTCACCTGAAGGCTAGACTCAGCTAGATATACAAGATAACCTCTTTAATCACAAGTCTAGTGCCTTAGCTGGGATGGCTGAAACAGCTGAAGTGTAGCCAGGTGTCTCTGTCTTATCATGCAGCCTTCCCACACAAATAGTTTGGGGTCTCACAGTATTTTAATGTATTTAACCTATTCTTTTACTGATGGAGAACTCACTGATGATTTACTGATAGAAAATGCACAGTACCTCTCATACAGATGCTGGCTTCCCCCAGAACCATCCCAAAAAAGCAAAGGCAAGGAAATTTAATTTCCACCATGTGCTACTGATTACACAGAACCAGTCCACTCTTTAACTGTGGGTGAGGACAACAGAAAGATGTCGGTACTGGGAAGCATAGTGCACTAGGAAGCTATCTTTGGACAGTTACCACAATACTTAACATATTCTCTATTTTACTTTTATATTTATTGTCTCCTCTTCTACAAGGATATACATTTGACAAGGAAAAAGACTTCTGTGTTCACCACTTTTCTTCCAGCACACACCATGTAGTCAATTGATATTAACTGATAAAAGGAATAAATTATTGCATTAGGTAAGTGATATACATCAATAATTCACTATCTCCTTGCTTCTCACTATAGGTCACTCTGCCTCAAACTTACCAATTTACCTTTCTGAAAGGTAGCTGGTATGAATCTGGATAATTCTGGAAGTAGAAAATGACAAAGTTGGGACAAAAATCAAAGATGGAAATATAAACAAGGATCATACACATTGCTTTGTCCTATGGACATCTCTGATCACTCCCGTACCTAGTTTCTCCTTGTCAGAAATCTCTCCTAGAGCACTTATAAAAAGTGAAGCACTACTTGATGTAACAGTTTTGTATATTCTGCATAATTACCCTTAAAAAAGGTAAAAGCCAATTAAACATTTAATTATTCTGTCTACAGTTTCACGTGTTAGCTTCATCTACTGGATAAACACTATACATTTCTTGGCTGGGTATGGTGGCTCATGCCTGTCATTCTCCGTACTTTGGGAGGCTGTGGTGGGACGACTGCTTGAGCCCAGGAATAAGAGAACAGCCTAGACAACATAGCAAGACTCTGTCTCCACAAAAAATTTAAAAATTAGCCAGGTGTGGTGGTGCACACCCATAGTACTAGCTGCCAGCTACCTGGGAGGCTAAAGTGGGAGGATCTCTTGAGCTAAAAGAAAAAAAAAAGAACTCAGAAACTGTACATTTCTTGAGAACCAGCTCATTTTAATTTAAAAACAAGTTTTAATTCCAAATTCTCAACAGAGGACTCAATACTAACTTGTGCATACTAGCATGTAACAGGAAAAAAAAAAAAGCCAATGAATTCTCCATCAGTAAAATAATAGGTTAAATACATTAAAATACATGTATTGATACACTGAAACAGCATGTACTTTTAAAAGAATGAGGCAGAAGCAGTAAGAGGTACTGATAAATGAACAAAGCAGATAGATATAAGCCAGGTATGGTGGCTCAGGCCTGTAATCCCAGCATTTTGGGAGGCTGAGGTGGGCAGATCACCTAACGTCAGGAGTTTGAGATCAGTCAAAATGGCGAAACCCCGATTCTACTAAAAATACAAAAATTTGCCGGGTGTGGTAGCTAATAAACATGAACATCATGTGTTATTTATGAACATATGACCAGACTAGTCTTAAGGCTTAAACTTCTACAAAGCTAAAATAGCCCTTAGAAAATAATAAATATTTAAGTGTTCCAGGTAGTGTGGAGGACACAGGTCTTCCCTGAAAGGAACTTACTTAATTTACACAGGGAACCAAAACTGGTAAGTAAGAAACCACTGATGAACAACTGAATGTTAAAACAAGCTATAGTAGGCCAGGCACGGTGGTTCACGCCTGTAATTCCAGCATTTTGGGAGGCTGAGACGGCAGGATCGCCTGAGTCCAAGAGTTTGAGACCAGCCTAGGCAACATAATGACTTTGTCTCTACTAAAAATTAAATTAGCCAGGAGTGGTGGTGTGTGCCTGCAGTCCTAGCTACACAGGAGGTTGAGGTGTGAGGACTGCTTGAGCCCAGGAGTTTGAGGCTGCAGTGAGCGATGACAGTGCAAATGCATGCACTCCAGCCTGGGTGACAGCAAAACTGTGACTCAAAAACAAAAAATAAAACCAGGCTATAGCAACTGAATACAAGTTTAACAGGAGTTGGAACAAGGGAAGTATTAATGTTAGCTAGAAAAAAGTTGTTTTGAGAAGAGGTTTGACCTAGGTTAGCCCACATATCATCTAAAGAAGTTTAAAAGAAAATAGGGAAGAGTAATCAAAAAGTGAAACCATCCAGCACAACCAAAATGATGTATGCTATAACTTAGTCATAAAAATTTATAAGCATCAGAATTCCTGAGGTCTAGTAACTTTGTGTTATTTCTAGAATGCACAACAGTTTAGAAAAGAGAAATGCTAGTGCTTACATCAGCCTGCTTCTGCATACTGTTTTACCTATTTTGGATTAGCAATATGAAGTTTTCATATATGTCATTTCACTTAATCCTTACAACCTTTAAGAATAGTGTTGTTCACATTTTACCAGTGAGGAAATTGAGGATCGTGGTGGTAAAAAGTAGCCAAGAGGTGACTAATCTGTTTTTCCTCCTCCCTTCTGACATGACAGTGTAGGGAGCTCCTCAGACCCATTCCTCAGTGAAATGGGTAAAAGTTATTTAAAAAAAAATTTTTTTTTAATCCAACCATTTAAAGACTCTAGAAATGGTTTCAAGGGTATACAGCAAATGAAGAAACATCTATTCAAAAAAATCTACTAAAGCTCAGTGAGGACAAGGAGAGTCTATAGTGTCTGAAACAGAGCCCTCTTCCTCCTTTCCCCTTGCAGCTTGGTATGACACAAACTCTACGCCTCCAATTATAGCCAAGATCACAGGGCTCTAGCAAGAGGCGCAGCATGCAGGCATTTCTGCCCCTTCTCTCAGCCACCTGTAGCTGAGGCTAAGTTCTGGGCAAGTGTGGCTGAGAGGCAGAGCCTCCCTTCTTCAGCCCCAGCCCTAATGGGGGATGGAGGCTCCACCTTGGGCATGGTGCCGCTGAGTACACTAGGGTCCTGACTGCTTTTGCCCCAGATCCTGGGGTGTGGGTTCCATGCCAGGAGAGACAAGCCAAGAAACCTGGGCTGCTGCCTCTTGCTCCAGCTGAACACTCAGCTCCTAAATCAGAATGTCTGTAGTAAGAATGATCCATTGTCCCTTCCGCCAGCACTGGAGCCTGGCTCCAACATTGACTGGGCAGAGAAGCAGGCCATAAAACGGAGCTCCAAATCGTTACCCAAAGGAACTGACTTCATTGCAACAAAGTATGTAAAAGTCCAAACTGAAGGGTGCTCTCCAGAATGGTGGTTGTGATGAAAGGCAGACTGAAAGATTCATTGGCAATAAAGGCTAAACTGTAGATTTCCTTGTATGCTGGAAAGAAACAGAAACACCTGGGAAGAGCCCTTTTGGGGTCAGAACAAATCTCAAACACTGCCCTTGAAAACTATGTTCACAAAGGAGTATAAATTTGATTGGATCAGTTTGTAAAGCTATTTATGCCCCAGGACGTTGAAAACAATAGTACAATCAGTCTGCGAGTAATGGAGCTTAAGAGGCGGGTGTGGTCAGGGGAAAAGACAGCCAAAGAAAGCTCTACCAAAACCAGCGCCATTCTTATTGTGGGCATACTCGAGGCTATTCCCCCTAAGTGGCAGCATTAGAGGCTTCACACTGGTAGGGGTGGGAGGGAGGAGAGGAGAAAGACTTGTATCTAGAATATATAAAATAACTCCTACAGTCTCAACAACAAAAAGACAACCCAATTAAAAAATGGGCGAAAGACTTAAATAAACATTTTTCCAAAGAAGAGAAATAAATGGTCAATATGTACATAAAAGATGTTCAACATCCTTAGTCATGTTAAATAAGCCACTGTTTTAGGCTAAGCTACTGCATTAGGCATAGTGCAGTAATGGAGTCATTCACACTAAAGTTCCATACCATCAAACTGAAACTGAGTTATTATCTGGCATTCCTAGAAATCAGGAGAGGGAGATGGCTGAATTTCTCAAGCAGGCCACTTTCAATCAGCACGATAACAAAGTTCCCTCCACCTTTAATCCTTACAACAAAATGTCACCTGAAGTGACCTGATGTTAACCAATGAGTTCTTTTCCTATTGTTCTGTTTCCCTGTTCCCACCTTGCGCCTTACAAGGAAAGTTAAAGTGACCAATCTACTTCTTGTTCTTTGTTTATATTTCCTTCAGTCATTTTCTGTCTATAAAACCAAGCTCCTCTGGTCAGCTCACAGGAATGCATTCTATTTTACAGAATGAAGCGTTAGCCCATTCTAGAATTGTTAAATGAAGAAATTTAAATTTTAAAAAATTTGTTGTAATTTTGTCTTTTGATAGTCATTAGGGAAATGCAAATCAAAGACACAATAATATATATACCACTTTACATTCGTTAGTATTATTTATAATCAAAGAAACTGATTGGCTAGGATGCAGGGAAAGCAGAAGACTCAAAACGCTGCGGCCACTTCGAAAAACAGCTTGGCAGTTTTTTAAAATGTTGAACTTAAGGGTTACAACATGACCCAGAAATTTTACCCAAGAGAAACTAAATCATAAATTCATCCACACAACAACTTTTCAAAAATGTTCATAGCAGCATTATTCATAATGAAACAGGTTAATGGTTATGCAGAAACAATACAAATGTCCATTAAGTGATAAATCAATAAACAAAACATGATACATCCAGAAAATGGACCAGCTGGATATAAAAAGGAATGAAGTACTGATACATACTACAACAGGGATGAACCTCAAAAACTTTATACTAAGTGAAAGAAGCCAAACACAAAAGACCATGCATCGTACGATTCCATTTATATGAAAAGTTTCAGAAGAGGCAAATCCACAGAAAGCAGATTTGTGGTTACCTAGAGCTAAGGGTAGGAATGGCAAGGGGCTGCTACTGGGTACAGTTTATTTTTGGGGTGATGAAAATGTCCTCAAATTAGATCGTGGTGATTGGCTGTACAACCCTGTGAACATACAGAAAATCACGGAACTATACACAGTTGTGTATTGCTTGAGGGGGACATGTTCTGAGAAATGCATCACTAGGTAATTTCACTGTTGTGCAAACATCACAGAGTCTATTTACGCACAGACCTGGTATATCCTACTACCCCCAGGCTACAAACCTGTATAACATGTTACTGATACTACTGAATACTGTGGCAACTGTAACACAATGGTAAGCATGTGTGTATGTAAACATATCTAAATATGGAAATGGTACAGTAAAAATACAGTATTATAATCTTACGGTATCACCATGGTATATGTTGTGATCTGTCATTGCAATGTTGCTATGTGGCACATGACTACACTTTCATATTTTATGGTATGTGAGATATGTTCCAATAAAACAGTTTTTAAAAAACCCTGCTCCAGGCCGGGTGGGGTGGCTCATGCCTGTAATCCCAGCACTTTGGGAGGCCGAGGCGGGTGGATCACCTGAGGTCAGGAGTTTGAGACCAGGCTGGCCACAATGGTGAAATCCCATCCCTACTAAAAATACAAAAATTAGCTGGGCATGGTGGCAGGCACCTGAAATCCCAGCTATTCGAGAGGCTGAGGCAGGAGAATTGCTTTACCCGGGAGGTGGAGGTTGCCGTGAGCTGAGATTATGCCACTGCACTCCAGCCTGGGAAATAAGAGACTTTGTGTCAAACAAAACAAAACAAAACAAAAAAAACACCAAAAACAACCCTGCTCCATCTCATTCTTAATGCTATCTGACTTTATTTCCTATGATTCACCAATATGAACCTTCTCATCCATTTCTCCACCCAGAGTCTAATAAAAACCCCTACACTTCATTTTATTTTATTTTTTATTTTAGGTTTGGGGATACATGTGAAGGTCTGTTACATCCACATGTGTCATGGGGGTTTGTTGTACACATTATTTCATCACCCAGGTATTAAGCTCAGGACCCAATAGTTATCTTTTCTGCGCCTCTCCCTCCTCCCATCCTCCCACCTCAGGTAGACACCAGTGTCTGCTGTTTCTTTCTTTGTGTTCATAAGTTATTATCATTTAGCTCCCACTTATAAGTGAGAACATGCAGTATTTGGTTTTCTGTTCCTGCATTAGTTTGCTAAGGATGATGGCCTCCAGTTCCATCCATGTTCCCCCAAGACATTATCTCATTCCTTTTCATGGCTGCATAATATTCTATGGTGTATGTGTACCACATTTTCTTTATAAAGTCTGTCATTGATGGGCACTTAGATTGACTCAGTATCTTTGCTATTGTGAACAGTGAGGCGATGAACATCCGCGTGCACGTGTCTTTATGGTGTGAAAGGAAAATACATCTTGGGGCCCCAAAATCACTAAGCTAAAGGGAAAAGTCAAGCCGGGAACTGCCTGGGCAAACTGCCTCTCATTCTATTCAAAGTCATTCCTCTGCTCACTGAGATAAACGCATATTTGATTGCCTCCTTTGGTGAGGCTAATCAGAAACTCAAAAAGAACACAACCACTAGTCTCTTATCTACCTATGACCTGGAAGCCCCCACCCCACTTTGAGTTGTCCCACCTTTCTGGATCAAACCAGTGTTCATCTTACATATACTGATTGATGTCTCATGTCTCCGTAAAATGTATAAAACCAAGCTGCGCTCGGACCACCTTGGGCACATGTTGTCAGGACCTCCTGAGGCTGTGTCACAGGCACGCATCCTCAACTTTGGCAAAATCAACTTCCTAAATTGACTGAGACCTGTCAACTTTGGGGTTCACAATATTTGGGCTTCACACTGATAAAATGCTTTATATTCCTCTGCGTATATATCCAGTAATGGGATTGCTGGGTCAAATGGTACTTCTGCTTTTAGCTCTTTGAGAAATCACCATACTGCTTTCCACAACGGTTGAACTCCCTCCAATAGCATATAAGGGTTCCCTTTTCTCTGTAACCTGGCCAGCACTGTTAATTTTTTATTTTGTTTTTTAATTATCGCCATTGACTGGTGTGAGATGGTATCTCATTGTGGTTTTGATTTGCATTTCTCTAATGATCAGTGATACTGAGCTTTTTTTCACATGCTTGTTGGCCTCATGTATGTCTTCTTTTAAGAAGTGTCTGTTCATGTCCTTTGCACACCCCCCTTTTTTTTCTTTTTTGAGACAAAGTCTCGCTCTGTTGCCCAGGATGGAGTGCAGTGGCATGATCTCAGCTCACTGCAACCTGTGCCCCCTGGGTTCAAGCGATTCTTCTGCCTCAGCCTCCTGAGTAGCTGCGATTACAGGCATGTGCCACCACGCCCGGCTAATTTTTGTAGTTTTAGTAGAGACAGGGTTTCATCATGTTGGTCAGGCTGGTCTCGAACTCCTGACCTCAAGTGATCCACCCACCTCAGCCTCCCAAAGTGCTGGGATTACAGGCATGTGCCACCATGCCTAGCCATTTACCTACTTTTTAATGGGGCTGTTTTTCTCTTCTAAATAAGTTCCTTATAGATCCTAGATATGAGACCTTTGTCAGATGCATAGTTTACAAATATTTTCTTCCATTCTGTAGGTTGTGTGTTTATTCTGTTGACAGATTCTTTTGCAGTGCGGAAGCTCTGAAGTTTAATTAGATCCAATTTGTCAAGTTTTGTTTTTGTTGCAATTGCTTTTGATGTCTGTCATGAAATCTCTGCCAGAATGGTATTGTCTAGGTTGTCTTCCAGGGTTTTTATAGTTTTGGGTTTTACATTTAAGTCTCTTTAATCCATCTTGACTTTTGTACATGATGTAAGGAAGAGGTCCAGCTTCAATCATCTGCATATGGCTAGTCAGTTGTCCCAGCACCATTTATTAAATAGGGAGTCTTTTCCTCATTGCTTGTTTTTGTCAGCTTTGTGGAAGATCAGACTGTCTGTCATAGATGTGTGGCCTTATTTCTGGGCTCTTTATTTTGTTCCATTGGTCTATGTGCCTGTTTTTGTACCAGCACCACACTGTTTTGGGAGTATAGCCTTGTAGTATAGTTGGGTAACATGATTCTTCCAGCTTTGTTCTTTTTGCTTAGGATTGCCTTGGCTATCCGGGCTCTTTTTTGGTTCCATATAAATGTTAAAATAATTTTTTCTAGTTCTGTGAGGAATGTTGTTGGTAGTTTGCTATGAACAGCACTCAATCTGTAATTTGCTTTGGGTAGTACAACCTTTTTAATGATATTGATTCTTCCTATTCATGAGCATGGGATATTTTTCCATTTGTTTGTATCTTCTCTGATTTCTTTGAGCAGTGTTTTATAATTCTCATGTAGAGCTCTTTCACCTCCCTGGTAAAGTGTATTCCTAGAGGTGTGTGTGTCAACTGTGAACGGGACTGACTTTCTGCTTTGGCTCTCAGTTTGGTTGTTGTTTGTATATAGGAATGCTAGTGATTTTTGTATACTGATTTTGTATCCTGCAACTTTGCTTAAGTTATTTACTAGCTGAAGGAGCTTTTGGGCCAAGGCTGTGGTTTTCTCTAGATATAGAATCCTGTCGTCTGCAAACAGAGATGGTTTGACTTCCTCTCTTCCTATTTAGATGTGCTTTATTTTTCTTGCCTGAATGCTGTGGCTAGGACTTCAATACTATGTTGAAGAGAAGTAGTGAGGGTATCCTTGTCTTCTGCTGGTTTTCAAGAGGAATGCTTCCAGCTTTTGCCCATTCAGTATAATGCTGGCTGTGGGTTTGTCATAGACAGCTCTTATTATGTTCAGGTATGTGCCTTTAATATCTAGTTTATCCAGAGTTTTTAACATGAAAGAATGCTGAATTATATCAAAAGTCTTTTCTCCATCTATTGAGACAATCATGTTTATATGATGAATCACACTGATTGATTTTTGTATGCTGAAGCAAACTTGCATCCCAGCAGTGAAGCCTACTTCATAGTGGATTAAATTTCTGATGTGCTGCTGGATTCAGTTTGCAAGTATTTTGTTGAGGATTTCTGCATCAATGTTCATCAAGGTTACTGGCCTGATATTTTCTTTTTTTGTTGTGTCTCTCCCAGGTTTTGGTATCAAGATGATGCTGGCCTCACAGAATGAGTTGAGGATAAGTCCCCCCTCCACAATTTTTTGGAACAGTTACTATTAGAATGGTACCAACTCTTCATTGTACATCTGGTAGAATTCCGCTATGAATCCATCAGGTCCTGGGCTGCTTTCGTTGGTAGGCTATTTATTACTTATTCAGTTTTGGAGTTTGTTATTAGTCTGTTCAGAGAATCAATGTTTTCCTGGCTCAGTCTTCAGAGGGTGTATGTTTCCAGCAATTTAGAGGTGTTCGTAGTAGTTTCTGATGGTTGTTTATGTCTGTGGGGTCAGTAGTAACATTCCCTTTGTCATTTCTAATTGTGTTTATTTGATCTTCTCTCTTTTCTTCTTAATTAGTCTAGCTAGTGGCCTATCTTACCAATTTTTTCAAAAAACCAACTCCTGGATTTGCTGATATTTTGAATGTTTTTTTGTGTCTCAGCTTCCTTCAGTTCAGCTCTGATTTTTGTTATTTCTCATCTTCTGCTAGCTTTGGGGTTGATTTGTTCTTCTCTAATTCTTTCCATTGTGAAGTTAGGTTGTTAATTTGAAATCTTTCTAACTTTTTGATGTGGGCATTTAGTGCTATGATTTTCCCTCTGAACACTGCCTTACTTGTGTCCTAGAGATTTTGGTATGTTCTATCTTTGTTCTCATTATTTTCAAAAAAACTTTATGATGTCTGTCTTAAATTCATTATTTACCCAAAAGTTATTCAGTAACATGTTGTTTAGTTTCCCTGTAATTATATGATTTTGAATGATTTTCATTGTGTTGACTTCTATATTATGCTGTGGTCTGAGAGTGTGTCTGGTATGCTTTCAGTTGTTTTACATTTGTTGAAGAATGTTTTATGTCCAATTATGTGGTTGGTTTTAGAGTATGTGCCATGTGAAGACAAGAAGAATGTATATTGTCTATACCTCATTTTAATTCTCTGATTCTTCTTACATTGTTGTTCTTACCTGGAATATTCTCCCTAAGGTACAGTCAGGTCACATATTCATTCTGAAGGTTTTTCTGACCAAGTCAATCCTCAGTGACCTACCTCATTTTCCTCTAGATTCCATACCACTTATAACTGGTAACACTATATCCTCAAATGTCTACATAAAGCAATTCCACCTTATTTCCCATCAACTTCTAGTCATACTGAAAACCATGGAACTGTATACAGTTGTGCATCGCTACCAAGCCAAAAACTAAGATCTTTATATCACCTTCTGAGAAGTCAGAAGAGGAATAACAGCCACATCACCAAAGAGAACAGTTTTAGCCAGCATAAGGAAGTCCCCTTTGCTTTAACCTTCACAAGAAAAATAACTTTGTAAAGACCAATAGTTTTTTGTTTTTTGTTTCTGCTTTCCTCAGCCTTTTTCTGTCTATAAAACTAGCCTCTTCTGTTTTATAGAATGAAGTGCTGCCTGATTCTTGAATGGCAAATGAAAGTCAATTAAGATCTTTAAACTAAATTTGTAGTAATTTTGTCTTTGACAGCCACAACCTATAATTCTTGCCTTAATCTCTTTTTATCTCCTCAAAGACAAACTTATTGTTCCAAATTACAAAGACCAAACCTAATTTTGGGAACTCAGCCAGGGCCTTAGGACAAAGGGGAAAAGTGTACAAACAAGGAATTTTGTAGGATAAGTAACATCAAGAGTAAATGAAAAGTATGCTCCTTCCCTCATCAACTGCTGCCAACTCACTGGCTTGACAGGACAGAACCTCAACTACATCTTTATAGCACAGCATCTTGAACACAGACGGCACCAAATGTCCGTTAATAACAAATGCCTTGAAGGAAACTTCTTATGATGTATTCAGTAGTCCTCAAATCTTAACAAATATTAAAGTCTTAAAGCAGGAAATGGAGATGAGGGAAAGGAAAAGTAAAATGACAGGGCATGCATTCACTTCTCAACAGAATATTAGAAGTGCACGTTCTTACTGTGTTTTTTCAAGGTGACCTCTTAAAGCTGCCCTCTTATCTGTAAACACAGTACTTAATGACACTTCACTTCTGTCAGAGAAAAAATGTGCACCATTACAAGAAGCAAGAATTTAAATATGAAAGCCCACCTCCTCCTAAAAGGGGTACCAAAATTCAAATTCCTATGCTTCTACAGGCAGCCAGGAGGAAATCAACACAATGAATCTTGGAAGTGAAGTATGCGAGGTGGGATAAGAAGGAGCTCTGCTTTCAAAGGATAGAGGATTGGCAGGGACAGAAGACAAGTCTTTGTAGTTGAACTTCTGAGAGCAACAAAGACAGTAGGTCAACACAGCATAAAAGCCAGATAGCACAGATCAGCTGAAACCTGAGCTAGATCCTGACTGTAGGAGCCTAGGATCAATGAATTCAAGAATTTCTCTTTCTGGTACTCTGCACAGGCAAATTTAATCCCACAAATTCCTTTCCCTGGCTCTGAAATAATATGAACATAGTACACTTCTCATTTGTTTAGCTTCAGAAATGTATTTTTTTCCTCTTCCTATTTATTCACACTTATCTGGTAACTTGTCTTAGGTTATTTAGAGGCCAAGATACATAGATATATATATCTATGTATCTTGGGTCTCTTCATTAATTCCTTTTTATTCATAAAGACTCCTTTAAATTATACCTTTTTTCCCCAGTCATTTATTGAATATTCAGTGGTTTAGACTAAGGGATTTAGAAAAGTATTTACAGTGAGTAATTCTTGGCTTCAATATGCAGAAAATTAAAGTGCCAAGAGAAAATAAACACCTAGAAGAGAATGTTTTCCAGAGTTTACATATGGTTATTTTGTCATCTGCTTCCTTCTTTGAACTCATATATACAAATGCTAATACCCCCACTCTAAATGTTCAACAGGGCATTTTTATTCTGCTTTTTGCAGAATGCTGATCAACATCAAGATTTTTTCCAGTCATGTATAATGAAGACAGCATTTGATTACCATTCTGAATGACTTCAACATATCAGGACAACTTCTTCCAGAGAATACTTTGTTCAATAATACAAAGAAGCACCACCATTATTAAGAGTCAGAAAGGGCCAGGCGCGGTGGCTCACACCTGTAATCCCAGCACTTTGGGAGGCCGAGACGGGAGGATCAGGAGGTCAGGAGATTGAGACCATCCTGGCTAACACGGTGAAATCCCATCTCTACTAAAAATACAAAAAAAAAAAATTAGCCAGGCGTGGTGGTGGTGGGCGCCTGTAGTCCCAGCTACACGGGAAGCTGAGGCAGGAGAATGGCGTGAACCCAGGGGGCGGAGCTTGCAGTTAGTCAAGATCGCACCACTGCACTCTAGCCCTGGCGACAGAGCGAGACTCTGTCTCAAAAAAAAAGAGAAAAAAAAAAAGAAAAAAAAAGAGTCAGAAAGCACTGAACCAGAGAAAGTAGTTACATACAAATTTTGTCATTTGATAGAATCAACCAAATATATAAACAAGAATCCTGACATCTTAAAGATAAAGAAATCAGTAAACAAATAAAAGAAGTACCAAAGCACCACTCATGATCATACTATTCTCTCTGTCCATTATTATACAACCGGTCAATGATTTTAAATAGCTATCAAACTGGTAAATGCAAGGTTTTTGACTGTCTCCAATAAGAAAAACTGATAACTTAAAAAATATCTGCAGTAAGGGCAGGCTGACAATGCCTGACATATACAAGGAACACAAAAAATGATTGCTAGACAAATTAAAGGGCCTTCATGGGATGAAGAGAACGTAAATCATTCTTATGAAAAAATGGGCCGGGCGCGGTGGCTCAAGCCTGTAATCCCAGCACTTTGGGAGGCCGAGACGGGCGGATCACGAGGTCAGGAGATCGAGACCATCCTGGCTAACACGGTGAAACCCCATCTCTACTTAAAAATACAAAAAACTAGCCGGGCGACGAGGCGGGCACCTGTAGTCCCAGCTACTCGGGAGGCTGAGGCAGGAGAATGGCGTAAACCCGGGAGGCGGAGCTTGCAGTGAGCTGAGATCCGGCCACTGCACTCCAGCCTGGGTGGCAGAGCTAGACTCCGTCTCAAAAAAAAAAAAAAAAAAAAGTATTTTTTAAAGACTTTGAAAAAATGATATTCACATGTATACTCTTCTATTTTTATCTTTTAAAATACGATTTATGTCCACAATATTAACTGTGGATTGAATCTACATAAAAGAGCTTAAAATCCTCATTTACCTCTTCAAATTTCTCTAGTTCACCAATTCACTGTAACTTAAGAAAAGTAAATAGAGTGCTAAATTAAAAATTCACTCTTGGCCAGGCGTGGTGGCTCACGCCTGTAATCCCAGCACTTCGGGAGGCTGACGTGGGCAGATTACAAGGTTAAGAGATCGAGAACATCCTGGCCAACACAGAGAAACCCCGTCTCTACTAAAAACACAAAAATTAGCTGGGCGTTGTGGCACACGCCTATAGTCCCAGCTACTTGGGAGCTCGTTGAGGCAGGAGAATCGCTTGAATCTGGGAGGCAGAGGTTGCAGTGAGCTGAGATCACACCACTGCACTCCAGTCTGGCCACAAAGTGAGACTCCGTCTCAAAAAAATTAAAAAATTAAAAAAACCCAAAAATTCACTCTTACCTGTCACAGTGTAAGATGGCTGGTAATACCGGAAATCAGACTGGTTTGAATTGTCTATGTAAGTTTTTCAAGGATTTTTATTGACAATTTCAGGTGCTGCTCATAGTCTTCTGTCCACAAAACTATTATTAAATTTCAGACCCTCAGAGGAAAAATATTAAACAGCAATGTGCCCCTCAAGATGGGAAGCAAAACTTACTTCAAGTTGAAAAAGTTCTCCAGCTCCCTCAGAGTCATTGGATGTGATTATTGGAGTATGAATATGTACAAAGCCACTGTCCTGAAAAAGAAAACCACAGTTTTCAAGATATTTGCATATTCAACAATTCCAAGAACACACATCCTCTTATAGTATTAAAATGGCACAGTAAGCAAATGCTGTATCAAATCCCTCCCTAATCCCCCAAATACTAAGAATACTGAAAATCAGTTGAGTGTTTTAACTACACACAGGGGCACAAATAATTGTATTCAGGAACACACTTAGACATTAACCAGTCCAACCTCTTCATTTCAAAGATAAGGAAGTTAAGGCCCAGACAGATTTAGTGACTTTTCACAAGTTACACAATTAGTCAGTGGATGAGCCAGGACTAGAACCTAGGTCTTCATGCTCTCTCTTTAGTACTATATTTTCTTCCCTTTTCTATAACATTTTTGTGGTGATTTAACAAACAGGTACACACACTCTAGGCTAGTGCATAATGATGTTACCCACGTTGCTAGGGGAATACAAAGCAATCAGTATAAACTTATCTTGAAATATGACCTCAATTGTAATGAACGAACAAATAAGGAGAAAAAGTAGACAAATAGAGACTGAATAAACAAACAGCAAAAAAGGACAGAAATGATCTTTAGGAAGTCTCTGTCTTTAAACTGATGGGCCAATGGACTCCACATGGCACAGGCAGTGTACTTCCTTCGCCTGAAGGAATATTCTGAGCAGCAGTAATCCATCCACTACTGAGGTCCCCAATTGCAGCCCTTCCGAACAAAAATCTGAGACTATTTCCATTAGTGAACCACGAAAGCTGTTGCTAGTCAGACTGATACAATCCAGCAACTTCAAGGTTATGCTTCTTTCATTTTGATTATGGGTGTAAGCAAAAGGTTACACACAGTGTAGATGTTTGCAGGGTAGGACTGCAGGTAATAAAAAGTGAATTTATAATAGAAAGGTAGGAAAATATATGCTTAATGCAAAATGTTGCCCTTGGAATCAATACAACAAATTCTTATATGCATATCTCTGCCAAGTTTGGTGGAGTATAGATTGTCTCTATGCATTACTAGGGATGTCCCAAATATGACCCTTCTCAAATTCAAGTATTCTGGCTATAATACAAAGTATTCAGTTAACAACTTGCCTTATGATGTGGACTGATTAAATATTCAAGCTCTAAATTAGCAGTCTCAGAAAGTTATTAAAATATACATTTAATCTGACAGCAACATGCCTAGAGGTGCTGCACAGAGCACATTACAGAAAACCAATAAAATCTGATCAATAACATTACTGCATAAAATTTTTATCTCCTAGGAACCAAGAATCATGGACGTGAAACATTTATTCCACATGAATGTAGGCAACTATGAACATGAGTGCAGTAAACAAAGAAAGGAAGTGAAAAATCCAAAGGAAACGAGGGTGGGGAAGGGGAGGTGGAGAGGGAGGAGAAAATTTAACGGCTAAATATGATTGCCCGAGTTAGAACTGGTCAAATGCCACAAGAAACAGCAGTGTAAATCTTATGAAAATAACTGTATCGGATTTTTAAAAAAATCACACACCTAGTGGGAATTACTTTTAATACTTAACTAATGCTAAACATCACAAAAGGGCCCAGCAGCTTTCACTGCTTTAAAACTGCAAGGCTTATCAAAGTTCCTAACATTACCAAACGCTAATAAAGGAGTACAAAGGAAGAATAATACAGCCGTGCAAACAAAGTCCAAAAAAGTGAAAGTGGGTAGGGGAGTAAAAAGAAAAAAAGGAAAGTAAATAGCAAGAAGTGGTTAAGTATTGTCACTATGTGCCTCAAATAGGTTTCCAGTGTCACTTACTTATACTGTCTCACAGCAAACGGGTTCCTAAGTAGAGTACATGAGGGCCAGAGAAGGGGCCAAAAATAAAAGCAAACACTTTCACCCAATTTTTCAGATTCCACCCATCACCTCCAAGTATATAAATATTTTAACACACATTCTAAAACCAAATATTTTATAAGACTCTGAGTATCCTAAAATTATAAAGTTCATACATTACGGCCCATATACACCACTAAGAGAAGACTAATAGACTATCTTTTTCTTTCACATGTAACTGAAATAACTATCATTTAATCAGAATCAACAAAAAAGGAAACGTGAAAGGAATTGTTAGCCACAGGCAGGCCATAGACAACACAAACTGACAGCAAGAAGATATTTAAAAAATGCATAAAGAGGCCAGGCGCAGTGTCTCAAGTCCTGTAATCCCAGCACTTTGGGAGGCTGAGATGGGCGAATCACCTGAGGTCAGGAGTTTGAGACCAGCCTGACCAATGTGGTGAAACCTGGTCTCTACTAAAAAATACAAAAATTAGCCTGGTATGGTGGTACACACCTATAGTCCCAGATACTCGTGAGGCTGGGGCAGAGGTTGCAGTGAGCCGAGATCACGCCACTGTGCTCTAGCCTGGGTGACACAGCAAGACTGTCTCAAAAAAAAACCAACCAACCAACCAACAAACAAAAAACATAAAAAGCAGTCACAGGAACTCAAAGGCATAGCAACCTGGAGACCTTCTACACAAAGGTAAAGAATACTCCACATAGGCTGGGCACAGTGGTTCACATCTGGACCTAGCACTTTGGTTGGTCCAGGCAGGACTGCTTGGGCCTAGGAGTTCAAGACCAGCTTAGGCAACAGAGTGAGATCCCGTCTCTACAAAAAATACACTTTAAAAAATTAGGCACAGTGGTGCCTGCCTGTAGTCTCAGTTACTTGGGAGGCTGAGGTAGGAGGACCGCTTGGGCCTGGGGGATTAAGATGGTAGTAAGCCATGATTGCACCACTGCACTCCAGCCCCGGCAACAGTATGAGACCTCATCTCAAAACAACAACAATAATAACAAAAATACTTCACATAGTCAGTGGCAGGCTTTGAAAACGCTGCCATACAGAGGAGAACAATCCCTGATACTCACAGGAAGAACCTCGACTCATTGAGAAAGAAAGAGTGGAATCTTTTTTACTGGCTCACTGAGGAAGACAGGAAAGTAAGTAATCCATTTTAGGAACACTTCCACTGGAATTTAGAAAAAATTGGTGCCTAAAGAGAAAATTCCTCAGTTATTTCAGAAACTTGGCTTTTCTGAATGACTCATTCCTTGAGGATTCTCAATAGCCAAGTTTTAGTACAAAACAAGTGTGTCAGTTTTATGAGCAAACAAGGTTATACAAAAAATATTTTTCATACTCAAACCAAGAAATAACCTTAGATCCTTAAAGTGTCTTAAAAGTACTGTTCAAGTTTCTATTTCTCCCCACATTTCTATAATTTAATTAACAAAACTGAAACTTACAAAAATTTATTTGGAGGCTTAACATCTTTTCGCAAACCCAAAGTAACAGATCAAAGAAACACTACAAAATACTAGGTAACATACAACCGTTACTTAATATGCCTCATAGTACTCCAGAAAGGCTTCTTTTTTTTGTTTGTTTGTTTGTTTTCTTGAGACGGAGTCTCGCTCTGTCGCCCAGACTGGAGTACAGTGGCCAGATCTCAGCTCACTGCAAGCTCCGCCTCCCGGGTTTACGCCATTCTCCTGCCTCAGCCTCCGGAGTAGCTGGGACTACAGGCGCCCGCCACCTCACCCGGCTAGTTTTTTGTATTTTTTAGTAGAGACGGGGTTTCACCGTGTTAGCCAGGATGGTCTCGATCTCCTGACCTCATGATCCGCCCGTCTCGGCCTCCCAAAGTGCTGGGATTACAGGCTTGAGCCACCGCGCCTGGCCAGAAAGCCTTCTTTAAACAACTGAATCCTAAGTATCACACACAAAGGTAGGTAAGTATCACACATAAAGGTAGGTAACAGAATTATATTCTCCAGGTCTTTACAATTACTAAGTGAATTTATTACTACTCAAAAAGTATCTATTTTTGTAACTACTCTACCATGAATGGTACTAAAATTCAAGTTATTTCCAACCACTTGAATTTTTTTTTTTGAGACAGAGTCTCACTCTGTCACCAGGCTGGAGTGCAGTGGCACATTCTCTGTTCACTGCAACCTCCACCTCCCGGGTTCAAGCGATTCTCCTGCCTCAACCTTATGAGTAGCTGGGACTACAGGTGCACACCACCATGCCCAGCTAAGTTTTGTATTTTTAGTAGAAGTGGGGTTTCACCATGTTGGCCAGGATAGTCTCGATCTCTTGACCTCGTGATCTACCTGCCTCAGCCGCCCAAAGTGCTGAGATTTCAGGTGTGAGCCACAGCTCTCAGTCATGAATGTTTTTCAAATTTTACTTTTAATAATTTTTAGTCAGGTGCGGTGCCTCACCTGAGGCACACACACACATTTATTATTATTATTATTATTATTATTATTATTGAGATGGAATCTCACTCTATTGCCCAGGCTGGAGTGCAGTGGCGCAGTCTCTACTCACTGCAACCTCCGCCTCCCGGGTTCAAGCAATTCTTCTACCTCAGCCTCCCGAGTAGCTGGAACTACAGGTGTATGCCGCCATACCCAGCTAATTTTTTTGCATTTTAGTAAAGACGGGAGTTTCACTGTGTTGCCAAGGCTGGTCTCAAAATCCTGAACTCAGGCAATCAGCCCACCTCGGCCTCCCAAAGTGCTAGGATTACAGGTGTGAGTCACCGCGCCCAGTAATAATAATAATTTTTAAAGACAGGATCTCACTCTCCTGCCCAGGCTGCAGTTCAGTGGCATGAACATGGATCACTGCAGCCTCCACCTCCTGGGCTCAAGTGATCCCCCTGCCTCAGCCTCCTGAGTAGCTGGGACTATAGGCACATGCCACCATGCCTGGCTAATTATTTTTACTAGAGACCAAGTCTGACTATGTTGCCTAGGCTGGCCTCTAACTCCTGGGCGCAACAGATCCTCCTGCCTCAGCCTCCCAAAGTGCTGGGATTACAGATGTGAACCATTGTACCCTGGCTACTTTATTTTTTTATTTCAAAAATTTTTTTAGCTTATTTGTCTTATTTTTTAATTGTTTACATATCTCTAAAAACTTCAAGTAATAAATATATATTTAGTCTACTTGTCAATATCACCACCTAGTGGCCAAAAGCCTACAAAAGAAAACAAAACAAAACAAAAAAAAACAAAACCTTCAGAACTAAAGTAGGTCTACTTTATCAGCTGTTGAAGTCATGTGGTTAAAAAACAAAAAGGTATTTTTATGATTGTGTGGTTCAAGCACTACTGAAAATCCACACGGAAACTGCATAGCAAAGTTTCTGACAGCATGTGTAACTGGACGCTTACAAACTATAATGGGATGACACTGCATAATTTGATTTATTTTCCTTTGTTTTATCAAAAGCATATGCCTAAAAGCCATAATGTTCTTTAGCTCTTTCACCAAAAGTTAATCTGAAGAAGCTTTTTCAAGGGGCAAGAACTTTCTTGGCAAGCTATAGCAAGACTGGGGCTATGTGAATCTGGATACAGCCCAAGGGAAGGCTATATCCACTATTACACAACCTCTGCAAATTAGCTAGATCTGGAGAAGTACTACAGGAACGCTCGCAAAACCACGTGGAATAACAATAAACTTTATCTGCTGGATCACTCCTTGCCTTTGGGGCCCTCCCATCCACAGGGAGAAAAGGTCCCTTCACATTAGCAACTTGTCAACCACATTAAACTGTGGCTTTCCCAGGTAGGGGGAAATGGTTGAGAAGCAAAGCTAAAAGAGACAAAATGTCTTTAGTCATTAGATAGACCTACTTGATCAACACCAGTAACTCTTTAAAATTAACGCTTACTTTACACAAAATATAAATCTATGACCAAGATGGAGAAACAGGAAACCACCAAAAACAGAGTAAAACAACAACAACAAAAACAGTAACAATAAAAAGCAAACTCCATGAAACAATAGTTTTCAAGATAACAGATAGCAGGCAACAAAAGCCATCTCTCTCTGAGATGGGAAACAAACATGGTAAACCCCTACCAGTAGACCAGCTTACTACCTTGAGGTCTTCCAGGCCACAGTACAGGGAAGGGTAAAAAGTAGGGTAGAGCCCAGTAGACTCCCTGAGTTGAAGAGACACAACTCAAGAGGCTGGAGAGACCCAAGTGGTTAGAGTTCATACGCTAGAATATCAGAGGAAAGAGCTGCAGAGGGCACCCTGGAGTATTAGGTAGATCAGTGCATTTTTGTGAGGAAACTATCCAATGCTAGGGAAAGAACCATGTAAAAAGATTAGAGAAAACAGTGCCCAGTGCTCACATGCTGGCTGGAAAAAGTACCTGTTCCACAAACTAGAAAAACTCATCATTCCCAAGGCCTTAGGTCAGGACCTAAGGAAGGCTTTGCCTCAGTGAGGAATAAACAGTACTAGACTGAGCACTGCTACAGACCTGCTTAACAAATCACATCAGCAAGACCTCAAAGGATCAAAGAGATACCAGTATCTGTGTGCAAACCCACAGCACCCAACAAGGTAAAATTCACAATGTCTGGCACCCAAAGCTAAGTCATGCAGAGTCAAGAAACCATAACCCAGAATGAAGAGACCAATCAAAACTAACCCATAACTAACAGACATGTTAACATCAGGAGAAAAAGACACAACTGTTCTTAAATAGTTATTAAAACTATAGTCCATGTTTGAAATGTTAACTAGACATAAAAGACATAAAAATCAGCCTAGGCCAGGCGCAGTGGCTCATGCCTGTAATGAGCACTTTGGGAGGCTAAGGCAGGAAGATCGCTTGAGGCTAGGAGTTGGAGACCAGCCTGGGCAACATAATGAGACCTTGTCTTTATTTATAACAAACAAACGAACAGCTGAAACGAAACATCCAGATATGAAATCTAAATTAAAAGCCCCAGAAATAATAACTACATAGGTAAATATATAAGATTTTATTTAAATCTCTTTAAAATATAATTGATTGCTTGAATAATAATGATGAATCACAGGATTTATAACATAAAAGTAAAATGCACAGCAAAAAATAACAGAGGGGGAAGAAATATAAGTATGTATTATAAGGTTATTACACTATACACTATACTATAAGGTGGCAAAACATCAACTGAAGTCAAAGATGTATACTATACACCCTAAAGCAGTCACTAAAATAACAAAACAGAGTTATAGTTAAGAGGACAACAAAGAAGGTAAGAAATAAGAAATAATGCAAAAGGCGGTAAAAAAAAGAGAAAAAAGAGAACAAAGAACAGATAGGACAATTAGAAATAAAAACAGCAAGATGACTCAAACAAAACCATGTCAATATTCACATTAAATGTATATGATCTAAACACCCAAATTAAGAGAGTGAGATGGATTATCAGACTGGGTATAAAAAGCAAGATCTAACCATATGCTGCCAACAAGAAATGCACTTTAAAATATAAAGATACAAATACATTTGACCTTTCAACAAGATAGATTTAAACTGCATGAGTCTACTTATACCTGGATTTCTCTCAATAAATATATTGGAAAATGTTTTGGAGATTTGTAGCAATGTGAAAAAGTTGCAGATGAATAGCATAGCCTAGAAATATTTTTTAAATTAAGAAAAAAGTATGCCATGGATGCATAAAATATATGTAGATATTAGTATATGTTATTTACTACCATAAATACACACAAATCTATTACAGTAAGTTAAAATTTATCCAAACTTACACAAACACAGACCATACAGGGCACCATTTGCAGTAGAGAGAAATGTAAGCAAATGTAAAAGTGCAGTATTAAATCATAAATGTATAAAAGTAGTTATATACAGTATGTACAATAATTTCATAGCTACTATAGTGAGCTCAAGTGTTACAAGTACTCACTTAAAACACCCGGGGATGCTAATCATCTCACGAGCAGTTCATCTCTCAGTAAATTATGTGTCGCAGTAAAAAGCAATCTCTTGTAGTTCTCGCATTATTTTTCATCAGTTTCAGCGCAATACTGTAAATCTTAATTAAAACCATGGGATCCACACAAAGTACTACGAGTGAGGCTAGAAGTAGTCCCAAGAAGCAGAGAAAAGTCACGACATTAAACGTGAAAGTTTAATTTCTTAATATGTACTGCAGATTGAGGTCTGCAGCTGCTTGCCATTTCAAGACAAATCCAGCATAAAGACCACTTACGAAATCTTTTCTTAAGAAAAAATAAGGAAATCGTGAAACTGTTGCTACAGCTATGCCAGCAAGTGAGAAAACCTTGCACCTTTTGTGAAATACAAAATATGTGTTACTCAACTATTTACATTATCAGTTAAGACTTCCAGTCAACAGTAAGCTATTAGTCATGTTTTTGGGGAGGCAAAAATTTATACTTGGATTTTTTTTTTTTTTTTGAGACAGAGTCAAGCTCTTGTCACCCAGGCTGGAGTGCAGTGGTGCGATCTCAGCTCACTGCAACCTCTGCCTCCCAGGTTCAAGCAATTCTCTTGCCTCAGCCTCCTGAGTAGCTGGGATTACAGGCACCCACCACCATGCCTGGCCGTTTTGTACTTTTAGTAGAGATGGGGTTTCATCATGTTGGTTAGGCTAGTCTCAAACTCCTGACCTCAAGCGATCTGCCCGCCTTGGCCTCCCAAAGTGCTGGGATTACAGGCGTGAGCCACCGCACCCGACCTATGATTGGATTTCTGACTACACAAAGAGTTGGTGCCCCTAACCTCCATGTTGTTCAAGGGTTAACCATGGTTTAAAAGGATGAAAAAATATATATATGCTAACACTAATCAAAGGAAAGTTCTAGTGGTTATAATATCAAAGTAGATTTGAAAGCAAAGATATTAATAGAGATTTTTTTAAAAAGCTTGATAAAACTGATATACCTCTAACCGGGCTAATCAGAAAACAGAGAGGCCACAAGTTATCAACAGGAATGAGACAACATCATCACAGATGCTACAGATATTAAAATAATAAGGGGATACCTATAGCTTTATGGCAGTAAGTTTAAAAACTTAAATAAAATGGATCAATTCTTGAAAGACTACCAAAGTTCACTCAAGAAAAAACAGATAAGCTATAAAGTTGTGTAACTATTCAAGAAATAAATCACGTGCAGTGACATACACCTGTAGTCCCAGCTACTCGGGGTGTGAGGCAGGACTGCTTGAGGCCAGGAATTCAGGGCTGTAGGGCACCATGATTGCACCTGTGAATAGCCACTGCGCTCCAATCAGGACAACATAACAAGATCCGTCTCTAAATAAATAAATAAATAAATAAATAATTTTGTTGTTGTTGTTTGAGATAGTCTCACTCTGTCAACCAGGCTGGAGTGCAAGTGGCATGATCTCGCCTCACAGCAACCTCTGACTCCTGGGCTCAAGTGATTCTCCTGCTGCAACCCCCCAACTAGCTGGGATTACAGGTACCCACCACCACGCCCAGCTAATTTTTGTATTTTTAGTACAGATGGGGTTTCAGGCTGCTCTTAAATTCCTGACCTCAAGTGATCGGCCCACCTTGGCCTCCCAAAGTGCTGGGATTACAGGTGTGAGTCACTGCACCTGGCCAATAAGTAATTTTAAAACAAAAAAAGGCAATAACAATTTTCTGGGCATGGTGGCACATGCTTGTAATCCCAGCTACTTGGGAGGCTGAGGGGAGAAGACTGCTTGAGCCCAGGAGTTCAAGACTAGCCAGGCAATACAGTAACTCCCATCTCAAGATAAAATTAAACAAAATAAAGTTAAAAAGAAATTGAAATTGTAGATAAAAACTGTACCCCCCACTGGAAAAAAAAAAAGACAAATTTGAAAGTACACACTGAGATGAATTCACTAGTGAATTCTCCACATTTAAGAAAGAAATAATCATAACTGTATGGATAACTGTGTAATTTTACTTTTAGAAAAGATAAAGGAAGAGAATAGCCCCAACTCACTGAATAAGGTCAACCTTACCCTGATACCAAAACCAGACAAAGACATTAGAAGAAAACAAAACTACAGAATAATATCCCTTTTGAGTGGTGAGGCAAAATTCTAATCGAAGTTATAGCAAATTGAATCCAACAAAATATTAAAAGAATACATCTGTAATATCATATACCTATATTATTAATAGATTAATGTAAGAATTTTTTTTTTGGAGATGGAGTCTCACTCTGTTGCCCAGGCTGAAGTGCAGTGGCACAATCTCGGCTCACTGCAACCTCTCCACCTCCCAGGTTCAAGTAATTCTCCTGCCTCAGCCTCCCTAGTAGCTGGGATTACAGGCACTCGCCACCATGTCCAGCTAATGTTTTGTATTTTTAGTAGAGACGGGGTTTCACCATATTGGCCGGGCTGGTCTCGAACTCCTGACCCCAGGTGATCCACCCACCTCAGCCTCCCAAAGTGCTGGGATTACAGGCATTAACCACTGTGCCCAGCCAATGTAAGACATCTATATTAGAATATATCTATATTCCTAGAAATGCTGGGTTAGTTTAACATTCAAAAATTAATCAATGTAATTCAGCATTACAAAACAAAAACCATAGGTCATCTCAAAAGATGCAAAAAAAAACTGACAAAACCCAATACCCATTCCTGATAAAACTCAGCAAACAAGGAAGAGGAGGGAACTTTCTCAACCAAATTCAGAGCATCTATTAAAACCTATAGCTAACATCACACTTAGTGGTAAAGGGAACAAACTGCTGATACACATAACAACATGGATGAATCCCAATAATTATGCCAAGCGAAAAAAGACAAAAAACAGCATATGCTGAATGATTTCATTTACATAAAACTCTAGAAAAATGCAAGCTAATGCACAGGAACAGGAAGTGGATTGTGGTTGCATGGGGACGAAGGGAAATAAGGAGGGAGAGGAGGTGTAACACAGGGTCAGGAGGGAACTTTTAGGAACTTACCTTAAAGAAAGAATGAATAGCAGCTGTAGCTTCACTGCGAATCCTCAGTATAGAACCCAGAACGTTAGTCCTACACCTAAAGTGAGGGTATTGTCTCAGGTACTCTAGAGGATGCCTCTCTTTATATTTGATGGGGAAAGCCTGCCAATAAATGAAAAAACAAATTAGAAGCCAAAAGAGACACTGTTTAATAAAATCAGTTTCCAGAGTATTTCTTAAATAGTGCTTTAGAACCAAACTAAGATCCTTTCCTTATGTTTTAATATACTGATTTTAATCCACATTATTTCCACCAGGTAAGTGGAATGGTAGGATGGAATCAGAGAGATGTAGGTTTGAATCTAGCTCTACCACTTATTAGCCAAGTAACTGAGCTAATATCACTGAAGCTCATCTGTTATTTATCAAGTTTGTATCCATTAGCTGTGAATCACTTCCTACAAATAGGTTATGATTAATTATGCAAAATTTCCACTGTTTGGCACACAGGAGTTCAAAACATTGTAGATATTAAACATGTACACACAAGGCTAATGTTCCATTTTAAAATTACCTATATGACTTGAAAGCCCATGATCATTCACAATCAATTGGTGCAATTTATTACTACTATCAACATGATACTTCCATCGAGCAGAGTAGTAAAGATTTACAAAAAGTTTGAAAGAAAATTATGGTTCCACATTGAGATATGTCTACCCTGCTCACATTCATGTCAAAAGATTAAGACAGACACATCCTTTCAGACAAAAATCAAAGTTTTAATTAAAAAGATAACAGAGAAGCTAAAAAAGAGCTACACTGGCAGCCTGTTTCTTTCAGTCTCATCCATTCTTTTTAAGTCTTGTACACATACAAACTCTTATGTTGTATAGAAAAAAGCACCATACTTACTAAAAGTGAAAATGTGACCATATCATAATTCTAGGGGTCAGAATTCCCTAATGTCGGAATATTTCAAAATGATACTGAATCGAAGGGCTTCAGGGAAGACGAAGCCATCAACACCAAAGAAGCCCAGGAAGAACAATTTAAGAATATAGTAGTCCCCTACTTACCCACAGGGGATATGTTCCAAGACCCCCAGTGGATACCTAAAACCACGGACAGTATCAAACCGTATAAACATTATGTTTTTTCTTTGACAACAACGGCCAGGTAGTATATAAAGTACAGATAAGCTGGACAAAAGGATGATTCACATTCTAGGCAGGATAGAGCAAGATACTTCAAGATTCCATCACACAATGAGAATGGCATGAAATTTAAAACTTAAGAATTGTTTATTACTGGAATTTTCCATGTAATATTCTGAGACCACAGTTCACTGTAGGCAGCAAACTGTGAAAAGCAAAACCACAGACAAGGGTGAACTACTGTAGTGAAACACATGGCAAATTTTTAATAATCACAGATCCCTATAAAAAACCAAAAAGAAAAATGGTTACCTTCTATATTATGCTCTTGATTTCCAAATTATTCTACACTCTATTTTTCAGAAATCTTAGAACCTGATTCCTGATTTTACATGTCAATCAGAATTTCTTGGAAATTAAGGATGACATTTTAACAAAAATTGCATTTTCTTCCTTTATTTCCTTACATTTCTTCCTATTATACTGAAAGAATTAACAATGAATTAAAATGATGCAATTTTCCTGTATTTCCTCACTTTTGTTCATTAAATGTTTGAAGACAGGTATAGCAAAAACACAGAGGATTCATATGGCTAGAATACAAATTTCAGCTGTGTCACATCAGCTCATAATGTTAAGTAAATCATTTCATCTGGCTGGGCCTCATTTTCTCCATTGTAAATTTAAAGAATTTGATTGATAATCTTTTATTCTCTCCAACCTCTTTATCAAGCTTATAAATATGAAGCTAACAGAAGAGTCTTACAAAAACAGGCATAAACATGTCTTAATGCCGAATTTCTTGCCTCTGGTTCAGCCTAAGCATTATAATACTATTGATCGGCATCACCCAACAGAACTTTCTGTGATAAATGGAAATGTTTTGTGCTATCCAATATAGTAGCCAGTAGCCACATGCAACTACTGAGCACTTGAAATGAGGATAATGCCACTGAGGAACTGGATTTTTTTAATGAATTTCAACTGATTTAATAACAAACTGCCAAAGGTGGCTAGAGCCAACCATTATTGGATGATCGGTTCTAGATCACGCAAAAGTCATTCCTGCCTTTCCTAAGAACGAGCCCGCCCTGGTATATCATTGTGGCTGACTGGGCATGCTTGTAAAAGCAGCAAGTTTTAACTGTGACACACACCACAGAGATGCAAAAATTAACACTTACCTCTCACTAAGCTATCTACATAAATAATTTTTGCTACTGCCTCTTCAGGTTGTATGGCTTGTTTCAATTATCTGGTAAGTTGCAAATGAAATATATTCTAAGTTTCATCTTCCTAATAATCACACTTAAAACAGATTGCTGTCTTAATTAAAGCCTAAATAGCCTCCACAAAAGTGTCAGAAATCATACCTTGGCATCGCAATTTCCAATAACTTTAATTTTTTCTGCCTTCAGTTCCACATTTTGCCTTTTGGATGGACTTTTTATCAGCTGCCCTTGTATTTCCACAGAACTCCCAAAAGTTAATTCTCTACAGTAAGAAAAAACAAGATAAACAAGATATCATTATATACAACCTTCATTTTAATATCAACTATGCAATAAGAATATTAAAATACTTAATGACAAAAGCTTTTACCCTCAATTGGTTAAATAATCTTCAGAATCAATGGATAATCTGTTGTATAAATAGAGTATAAAATTATAAAAATGAATTCCATAAGCTTTAAAATGGGAACAAAGAGAGTTAAGAATTCGTATAATTCAGAATTAAGAGGCTGTACAACTGCCCTTATTAAAAAGTTAGTTGGCCAAAAACTTTCTAAAAGATTACAGAAGACATGCGAAAACTGCAAATCAAAATAAAATTAGCCAGGAATTCTCTGTCCTATTTTTGCAACTAAAAAAAATTTTTTTTTTTTTTTACTTAGTTGGCTGGTGATCTGAGCACGTAAGGTGCTACTTTCTGGTTAATAAGACTAATCGAGTTCAAGTTCACCCACAAATTAACGGTATGACAACTACGAAAAGTCATCTAAGTTCATTTAAGAATCATCTATTAAAAAAGGAGCTGGTAAATGATAGTACATCTGTTCTAATTCTTTTTTCTTTTCTTTAAAGAGACCAGGTCTCACTATGCTGCCAAGGCTGGTCTTGAACACCTGGGCTCAAGCAATCCTCCTGCCTTGGCCTCCCAAAGTGCTGGGATTAGAGGCATGAGCCACCATGCCCAGCCCATCTGTTCTAGTTCTAACATTTCATAATTGCAGTAAGTATGACAATAAGTGCCTTCCTAAAACACTATTAAAATATTATAGCAACACAATAAATTTTATTAAAGTAAGTCAGGAGATTCTCCACCTGATTGTCCACTATTGCATTATGGGTGGGGAAATCTGGTATACTTTCATCAACCTGAGAGGGTAATTTGAGATGCTCTGACTTAAAATATGTACTACCTGACATATATAAATATAAATATTATCCTAAGGTTTCCTGGGAATATCTCAAAGAGTCATCCTCCGGAAACTCTAAAATCTAGGTCCCATTAGACCCATGTGATTGCTACACTGATATAAACAATCAAAACAATTACAAAGTTTTTAAAAGGTTACCATTAATAATAGGGCCAGGTGTGGTGGCTCATGCCTGTAATCCCAGCACTTTGGAAGGCTGAGGCAGGCAGATCACTTGAGGTCAGGAATTCAAGACCAGCCTGGCCAACATGGTAAAACTCTGTCTCTACTAAAAATACAAAAAATTAGCCCGGTGTGGTGACACACACCTGTAATCCCAACTACTCAGGACACTGAGGCACCAGAATTGCTTGAACTTATGAGGCAGAGGTTGCAGTGAACCGAGATCATGCCACTATACTCCAGCCTGGGCGACAGAGTCAGACACTCTCCACAAAAAAAAAAAAAAAAAAAAAAAAAGTTACTATTACAACAATTTTTTTTTGTTCTGCCCAGTTGACCACATAGTCTCTGATCCATGAACCTATTCAATGTGTAAACAGCATTAACCCTAACAATCCTCAGAATAGCAAAGCACTCTTATTCTAACAAATTAGAATAATGTTCTCTTCCTCAGAGCTGATACCTAACATTAAAATGGTGTTAGTTTTTGGTTTTGGGGTTTTTTTTTTTTGGAGACAGGGCTCTATCACACAGGCTGCAATGCCGTGGCAAGATCTTGGCTCACCACAGCCTTGACCTCCAGGGCTCAAGACATGCTCTAGCCTCAGCCTCCCGAGTAGCTGAGATTATTGGTGCATACCACCATGCCCAACTCATTTTTATATTTTTGGTAGAGACAGGGTTTTACTATGTTGCCTAGGCTGGTCTTGAACTCCTTGACTCAAGTGATCTGTCTGTCTCGGCCTCCCAAAGTGCTGGGATTACAGGCGTGAACCACCACACCTGACCTAGTGTTAGTTTTAAAACCTAATGAATGAGACCATAAAGTTTCTTCCATTTATTCAACAGGTAATAATTTGTCATATTGTCAGCACTATGCTAGAGGTCAAGAATACAAAAAAGAATGAGATGCCATTCCTAACCTCAGGAAATTAAGAGTCTAGCAGGAGGAGTCAAATAGGAATACAGTTGATTACCATCCAATGTGATACTTTTAACACAGATGTAGGCACGGGATGCTATGGGAGCACAAAAAAGGGGTACCTGACACAGTTATGGGATGGGAACATCAGATAATGCCTAACTAAGCAGGAACTATGAAAGACAAGAGGAGAAGAGGCTGTATTGGGCAGTGGCAGCAAGACGTACAAATGCTATTAGGAAAGAGCAGAACAGCTTAGAGGAGCCGCAAATAATTAAGAAAGACTGAAGTGAAGCATAGGTTGGGGATATCAGCATGTGATGATGTCAAATAGAGGAGGAAAGGCCTGAGCTTGAAGGATCTTGATTCCAAATATTTGGACTTGATCCTCAAAGCTATGAAAGCAGATTTGTTTCAAAAGATTACTCAGGGTTCAATGTAAACACTGGTTTAGGGAAGTGAGAAGCACTAGAGGTGAAAAACAAAAATCAAAGAATTCTTTTAAAAAACAAAACTCACCTACTGTCAAGGCTTGAATCTGCAACAATCTGAAGGCTTTCCAAAGATGACCCATCATTTACATGCAGGAACAAGACTTCCTTCTGGGATCGGACAGAACGAATCCATCCCTAAGGAAGAGAAATATTTCTAATGTGAGAGTAAAACATTTTATGTTTTCATTACACATACACACACATAGACTAAATGAAAATAAAACATGTACGCATAATCCTGCCTCAACAAATCGACTTTTAGTTCACCAATATGCATACTTAATTTTATATGTTCAATCACAATGGGATACACACTTTGGTATTCTATCTTTTGTTTTCGTAATAAAGCACAACATTTCGAACGCATGCCTAACATTCCTTCACATTGATGAGCCTAATTCATATAACCAATCTTCCCAATATTGGCAATTCCAGGTATTTCCTCCAAGACCCCTGCCCCCTGGCCCAACAATAAATAACAGGGCACATATCTTGGTGCCTTTCTCAGGATATGGGGTACGCCCTTCTTTCTGGTTTCATCTCACCATGCTGCCCAGAAGGCACCTCCTCTTTGGTGATTCTAAATCAACAGTAATTTCCAGGCTGGGTGCAGAAATCCCAGCACTTTGGGAGGCCGAGGAGGACAGATCACTTGAGGTCGGGAGTTCGAGACCAGCCTGGCCAACATGGTGAAAGCCTGTCTCTACTGAAAATACAAAAATTAGCCAGGCGTGTTGGCGCTCGCTTGTAGTCCCAGTTACTGGGAGGCTGAGGCAGAAGAATCGCTTGAACTCTGGAGGTAGAGGTTGCAGTGAGCCAAGATCGCGCCACTGCACTCCAGCCTGGGTGACAGAGCAAGACTCCATCTCAAAAAAAAAAAAAAAAAAAAAAAACAAAAAACTAACTCCAAACGACCACTTTCTTTCACTTGTTAAAGTTAACATTTATTGAGCCCTTTGTAATGTGGTTCTATTCTAAGCTCTGTATAAATATTATGCTACTTAATCCTCAGAAGAACTTAATGAAGTGGTTATCATTTTAGAGCTGAAGAAACATTATTTGGAGATGTTAGGAAAACCTCTCTAAATATTCCAGGACATAGTCACCAATTAGTAGAGTTGGGATTCAAAAGGAAGTTCTTACTTCAAAGTTCATGTTCTTATCAATGAGCTTTTCTGGGACACTATTATAATTCTGCCCCATCCCCAGTTCCCCTGCCTAGGGAACACATCCTTCAGGACTTGGCTGAAACGTCACCTCATGCAAGATATCTTCCTTAACTTTCTCAGTTATGTTAACTTCCTGTTTTCTTACAGTTCTTTACTTACCTTACTACCAACTATCTTATTGCTAAAATTATTTGTTTTAACCATTGGAGCAGGGCTGTCCAACAGAAATATAATGAGTCACATGTTTAATTTAAAATTTCTTTTTGTGGCCATGTTGAACATAAAAAATAGGTGAAATATTTTACTTAACCTATTATGCCCCAAATATTATCAACCTATAATCAATATAAAAACATATTGAGATATTTTGCATTCTTTTTGGTTCTTCAAAATTGGTATGTATTTTACACTTAAAGCACATCTCAATTTGGACCAAACTTCAAGTGCTTAGAGCCAAAAGTGGCTGGTAGCTACCATATCAGACCTCACAGGACTAAACTGAAATCCTCTAACCTGGGCAGCAGGTTCTCTCTTCATCTTTGAGTTTTTCTCTTGACTAGCGCACAAAGTATCATTAATGTATGCCCAATTAATAGACAAACAGACCTATGGAAAGAATATGGAACTCAAAGAAATGCAAAGAGGAGCAGATTGGTCATACTGCTAAAAAGCAAAGGATATGTGAGGACAACAAAAATCACTGCAACAGCAAGCCATGACTGTGTCACTACAATCATGGGTGACAGAGCAAGAACCTACTCAAAAACGATAATTATTTATTATAACCACATCTGCCAGGCTTATGCCTGTAATCCCAGCACTTTGGGAGGCAGGAGGAGGAGGACTGCTTGAGTCCAGGAGTTCGAGACTAGCCTGGGCAATATAGTGAGACCCAGCTCCACAAAAAACTTAAAAAATTAGAGTACGGTGGTGCATGCCTATAGTTCCAGCTACTCTGGAAGCCGAGGCAGGAGGACTGCTTGAGCCTGGGAGATGGAGACTGCTGTGAACTGAGATCACACCACTGCACTCCAGCCTGGGTGATAGAGCTAGATCCTGTCTCAAAAAATAACCACATCAGTGTACTTCAGCAACCTAGTAAGAAACAGTCAAACCACCTTGTTTATTCTGCACCTCTTCTATGTGGAGCTGCTGCAAATAATATATAATCAGCAAGAGAAATCATAGCAGCTAACATTTGTAGACTATGAGCCACTGTTCTAAATATCTTATTTCCATTACCTCATTTAATTTTCAGGACTCAGGGACAATTATTATCTCTATTTTCATTAGAGGAAAATAAGGTGTAGAACGCATAAACGCTATGCAGAGATTTAAACCTAAGCTGCTTAACTCCAGAGCTCTTTCAAACTGCTACATTCCACTCTTTCTTCGAATTCATTAAAAATAAATCACATGCAGAGCCCCACAATAGGCACTGAGGTGACTAAAAGTTTAAAAGGCATGGTTTGAACAAGTATTTACTGTTAGCCATGTGTGATTACAAAGGCAGGTAAGACACGGTTTCTGCTCTCAAGGAGGGAGGTCAAGACAACCACTTTATAAACCTGGATATTCATCATAAGGGATAAAGACAGAGAAAGGGGGCTTGTTCGTTTACACTTTTGGTATGACTAACAAGTTTACAGGTAATACCCTGGAATCATGAAAGCAAAATTCTAGCGCTTTAGAGTCATCGGAACAGTTTTGTGAAAAGTAATGGAAAGCAGAAAAGTGGAAACTCGCGACGCCTACCTATACTTTCTAACTTTTCCCTGCTCGGGGTTGTGTCTGACCCGACAGTAAAGGAAAAGCTAGATGTGGATATGCCATATAAGTCCCTACAAGAAAAAAACCCACTCCCTTCCCATTCACCAACCTGGACCTTAATGCGCTCCCCACTCGTGTTCTGGGCCCCGAGAGCTTCCCGCACGCTCAGTTTGGCTGAAGGTTTGTGCTTGGGGAAAGGGGCGGAGGAACAGAAGCGCACGGACCGGAGCAGACAGCGGACTCCCAGCATCGCGCGGCCGCCCAGGCACTCCGCGGGAGCAGCCCAGACCCCGCGGTGGGAACCCCGCCTGCAGCGGCCCTCCTTTCTCAGCGGCTCCCCTTCCGCGGCCGCAGCTCTGCTCTAAGGCACTCCAGAGCCCCTCGGATGCGAGCTTACTCCTTCAGAACACCCAGCTCTGTCCCCACAGAACCTCTCCGTTTCCCACTTCCAACGGGGCGGAGTGGTCAGGACACTAGGCAAACGCCGGAAACAAACCACGTGCACTTGGAAGCTAAGGCGCCCCACTGCCCGCGACAATTCCAAAACTACGCACAGACCCCGGGCCGCAACACGCGCCGCCACTCCTACGACATCACGCCAACGCCGCTTACGCCATCACGTTACGACGAAGAAGGGAGAGCATGCGTACTTGTGACCCAGGCTTAGGGAAACGTGCGGGAGGGGGCGGGGTCAGGAGCCGAGACGGGGCGGAGCTAATGCCCTAAGGTTGTAGAGGTTATCGCTGAAAGAACTTGGGAGCACATCTGAGGGTCTTCATTTCTAAAGATTCCAGGTGAGGCTGAGAAACTGAGAGGCAAAGAGTGACTGATGGCGAGGGAAACCGTCTCCATCAGTCAACAACAGGGATCCAACTAAGAGGAGGCTCTTAGCTGTTAACAGGATTCGCTTGAAGAGATCAGTTGTTCCGTTCCTGAGTTCTCCGCAGAGAAAAATCAGACATAGCCCCTCTGCGCAAGTCACAGTTGTGTGGTATCAGCTAAACAGACAGTTGCATAAAACGGTGATCAGTTTGCCTGACAGCGCCTAAGCGTGGGACGCCAGAGGTGGCTTCCTGGAGAAGGTAGTCCTCTAACAGGTAAATAAGAGGAACTGGAGGGACCTTGCATATGGCCGGCAAGACGGTGGGAAGATGTAGCAGAGACTGGAGGAATGTCGAGTGTTACCAGCCAGAATCTTCCAAGTCTCCCTCTTCCCTCTGCCCTCCAACACGGCTATCTGCATTTGTTTGACCTGGAAACAATGACCCTTTTATGTATTAGGCTACCTTTTGTTAAAAAAAAAAAAAAAAAAAAAAAACTGTAACTCGATGACAGTCATGAAAAGGTTTTTAATCTAATTTAAAAAAATAAAACGTTTGGCCGAGTGCAGTGGCTCTCGCCTGTAATCCCAACTCTTAGGGAGGCAGAAGTAGGAGAATTGCTTCAGCCCAGGAGTTCAAGACCAGCGCTCGCGCTCGCGCTCGCTGTCTCTCTCCCCGTCTCTCACTCTCACTCTCTCACTCTCACTTTTACCTTACTTAAAGATGCTACTGTTATTATGCCCATTTTACAAATAAGAGAACTTAGGCATAGAAAGGCTAGGTGACCTACTTAAGGATACACATTCTGTAAGTGTGAGATTTAAACCCAGAAGTGCTGGCTCTATGCATTTAAGCATTGTGCTATATTACATAGTATCCCAAGGTGGAAAATAAGACCATGATCCCTTCCGTCAAGGAGCTCATGCTTTAGAGACGGAGACAAGGAAGAAAAGAGACTACTGAAATATAAACTAATAAGTGCACACATAGATGTATGAGTTGTCTGCATTTGTTTGGCCTGAAAACAGTCACCCTTATATATTAGGCTATCTCTTAAATTTATTCAAAAAATAATTTATCATATTGGATAAAATATAATAAAATTATAATATATAATATATACATGTATTACAATATTATGTTATATAATATAAATGTGTTCCCTGGTTCTTTTAATAAATTAAAATTATAAATATAATAAAATTATAATTATAAAATAGTATAAACTTATAATTAAATTATAATATATTGGATAAAATATATGTTTATGATATAAAAATATGTCGGATAAAATATAATATAGTCTAGAGAAGGAGAAAATTAAGCTGAATTTTTTTTTTTTTTTTTTGGAGACGGAGTCTCGTTCTGTTGCCCAGGCTGGAGTGCAGTGGCCGGATCTCAGCTCACTGCAAGCTCCGCCTCCCGGGTTTACGCCATTCTCCTGCCTCAGCCTCCGGAGTAGCTGGGACTACAGGCGCCCGCCACCTCGCCCGGCTAGTTTTTTGTATTTTTTTTTTTTAGTAGAGACGGGGTTTCACCGTGTTAGCCAGGATGGTCTCGATCTCCTGACCTCGTGATCCGCCCGTCTCGGCCTCCCAAAGTGCTGGGATTACAGGCTTGAGCCACCGCGCCCGGCCTTAAGCTGAATTTTTGAAGAGGATCATTATTTTGCCAGATAGGCATGTAAGAAAATTTCCTGCCAGAAGGTGAACAGGGAAGGTTGCCAGGAGGGCAAATGGCCTGGAAAAATTGTAAAACCATTCTCAAGACAGACTAGAAAATATCTCATCTGAAAATACTCGGTGTTGGAGGTGGAACCTACTGAGAGGTGTTTGGATTATGGGGGCCTCATGAAGGCCTTGGTGCCACCCTTGCAGGAGTGAATTCCCACTCCATTAGTTTTTTCAAGAGCTGATTGTTGAAAAGAGCCTGGCACCCCCCTCCTCCTCTCTTCCTTCCTCTTTTGCCATGTGATGCTTGCTCCTCTTTGCCTTCCTGAATGACTGAATGACAACAAACCTTGACATTATTTACTTTGAGTGGAAGCAGATTCTGGTGCGATGCTTCTTGCACAGCCTGCAGAACTGTGCAGATAAATGAATACACTTCTTATCGATTAAAAAATATATAGGCCAGGCGCAGTGGCTCATGCCTGTAATTCTAGCACTTTGGGAGGCTGAGGTGGGCGGATTGCCTGAGCTCAGAAGTTTGAGACCAGCCTGACCACAGAGAAACCCCATCTCCACTAAAATACAAAAAAATTAGCCGGATGTGGCGGCATGTGCCTGTAGTCCCAGGTACTCGGGAGGCTGACTCAGGAGAATTGCCTGAACCCGGGTGGCAGAGGTTGCAGTAAGCCGAGATCACATCACTGCATTCCAGCCTGAGCAATAGAGTGAGACTCTGTCTCAAAAAAATCAATTAATTAAAAGGGCACTTCTTGAACTGTGAGAAAGGAAAAATGGAAACTTGCAGCCAGTGCCATCGGAATTATGCAGCTATGGACTTTTAAGGGAAAATAAGTTTGTTGGTTCAAAATCTGGGGAACAAGACAGTCTGGGGTACATAGCAATGATGTTTATCCCAGTGAAAATCTTTTCTTTGCCTACGCCTACCCTGTCCAAGTAATCAAAAGTAGTAACCAGTTGGCTCATTTCTTACTCATGCAACTTTCTGTCTTGCCTTCTGCTATGGCTTGGATATGGTTTGTTTGTCCCCACAAAAACTCATGTTGAAATTTAATCCCTGATGTGGTGGTGTTGGGAGGTGAGGCCTAATGGAAGGGGTCTGGTGTGTGGGAGCAGATCCCTCGTGAGTGGCTTGGTGCTGTTCCCACAGACTGCATGAGTTCTTGCAAGAATGGGCTTGTTCCCACCACAGCGGGTTGTTACAAGGCCAGGATGCCCCTCAGGGGTTCCCCTTTTTGCACATGTCCACTTCCCTTTTGACCTTCTTCACCACGTTGTGATGCGGCACAAAAGCCCTCACCAGAAGCCAGGGCCATGCCCTTAAACTTCTCGTCCTCTAGAACCATGAGCTAAATAAGCCTCTTTTCTTTATACATTGCCCAGTGTCAGGTATTCCTTTACAGCAACATAAAATGGACTAAGGCACCTTCTTTCTCTCCCAACTCCCCTACTCCAGGGGACAATGTGCAGCTTAAGAACTGGAGTCTGAATCCCAGATAGTGAGGATCCTGCCTTCCTTTACCCTCTCACTACTTGTTTAAGCCAAAAGGTTAATTATGTTATTAGCAGGGGACCACTGTCCCAGTATGTTGAAGACAAGGGAAAACTGGTTGAAACTGAAGATTAGTAAACATATATATATAATTGAAAGTTGACTATACCACTTATGCTTCTGGTGCTCAGTTCAAACCATCCCCTGTATCTTGTGCTATATCAAATCATATCACTTTCTTGTTTATTTTTGTTTTCAATGTTGGCTTGACACCTTCCCTTTTAGATTCATCACCTTCCAGACAGTAGCACAAATGTTTTTAATATGAATATATAGTTGACCCTTGAACAACATGGGTTTGAATTATGCCGGTCCACTTGTATGTGAATTTTTTTCAATAAATATATTGGAAATTTTCTTGGAGATTTGTGACAATTTCAGAAAACTTACTAATGAACTGTGTAGCCTAGAAATATCAAAGCATTTAATAAAAAGGTCATGAATCACAAGATACATGTAGTTACTAGTCTATTTTATCATTTACTATGACAAAATATACATAAGTCTATGATAAAAAGTTAAAATTGGCTGGGTGCAGTGGCTCATGCCTGTAATCCCAGCACTTTGGGAGGCCGAGGCATGCGGAACACTTGAGGTCAGGAGTTCAAGACCAGCCTGGCCAACATGGCGAAACCCCCATCTCTACTAAAAATATAAAAATTAGCCAGGCATCGGCCGGGTGCAGTGGCTCACGCCTGTAATCCCAGCACTTTGGAGGCTGAGGTGGATGGATCACCTGAGGTCAGGAGTTTGAGACCAGCCTGGCCAACATGGCGAAACCCCCATCTCTACTAAAAATACAAAAACCAGCTGGGTGTGGTGGCAGGTGCCTGTAATCACAGCTACTGGGGAGGCTGAGGCAGGAGAATCGCTTGAACCTGGGAGGCAGAGGTTGCAATGAGCCGAGATCAAACCACTGCACTCCAGCCTAGGCAGCAGAGCAAGACTCCGTCTCAAAAAAAAAAAAAAAAAAGAAAAAGAAAAAAGAAAAAAAATTAGCCAGATGTGGTGGCGCATGCCTGTAATCCCAGCTACTCAGGAGGCTGAGGCAGGAGAATCGCTTGAACCTGGGAGGCAGAGGTTGCATTACGTCACTGCACTCCAGCCTGGGCAACAGAGTGAGACTCCATCTCAAACAACAAACAAACAAACAAACAACCCCACAAACCTTGCATGGTGCTATTCATAGTTGAGAGAAATTGTTATAAGACATGCAACCTTAAGGTTTAACAAATAGGGCCAAATTTTTTCCCCAGTGTCACCAGCCATATATGAGAGTTTCAGTTGCTTTACATTCTTGTCAACACTTCATCTTTGTTTTTTTAATGTGAAACACTTCATAAATATGTGTGTCATCCTTGAATGGGCCATGCTAATCTCTGTATCCTTTCAATTTTAGTATATATGCTGTTTAAAGAAGAATAATACTTGGTCTTAAACTTTCTAAAGTAGCTGTATTGGTGGGGGAGTAATATCCACTGCTGTTTTAATTTGCATTCCCCTGATTATTATTTTTGTTTGACACCTTTTTAGTGTTTATTTTCATTGGACTTTATTCTTGGTAATTTGACTTTTTACATCTTTTGCCCATTTTTCTTTTTTTTTTTTTTTTTTTTTTTTTTGAGATGGAGTCTCGCTCTGTCGCCCAGGCTAGAGTGCTGTGGCCAGATCTCAGCTCACTGCAAGCTCCGCCTCCTGGGTTCACGCCATTCTCCTGCCTCAGCCTCCCGAGTAGCTGGGACTACAGGCGCCCGCCACCTCGCCCGGCTAATTTTTTATATTTTTTAGTAGAGACGGGGTTTCACCGTGTTAGCCAGGATGGTCTCGATCTCCTGACCTCGTGATCCGCCCATCTCGGCCTCCCAAAGTGCTGGGATTACAGGCTTGAGCCACCGCGCCCGGCCTTTTGCCCATTTTTCTATTGAAAAATGAGTAGTCTTATTTTTCCTAAAGGCTACTTTTATTGAGTAGTCTTTTTTCTTATTAATCTATATAAGTTTTTATTGCCCATGTTTTAGTTATGAGTTCTTCTCAGTTATATGCATTGCGATATTCAACCACTCTGTGGGTTGTCTTTTCTATGGTGTATTGTGAGAAAATGGCTGAATGACAGCAAACCTTGAAAATATTCAATCCTTTTCTTAAGAGTGAACAGTTCTTGAAGAAAATTATTAAGACACTCAAGCATTACTCTTTATATTTTTTCTGGCAATGTAAGACCAGTGCTTTACCATGTCTCCTATTATTCTTTAAAAAATGGTTTCTTTTCCTAATTTATATTTTCTTACATATTTTGTTCTCGTCGCACAGTTAATGGCCTTCTCCACAATTTTTATGTGGTGATCTTCAAGGAACAATTTTAAAGTTTAGAATCTCACTGTACATTGTTGGAGACTGATTCTGGCTGTTTGCAAATATTTTTGTGTATGATTAACCTCTAGTTTACACCAGAAAACAAGATAACTCATAAAAGAAAAATCATATATTTTCTTTTGGATTACACAAAACTTCAAAGGTTGTGATTAACTTTTTAAAATTTCTCTTTATTGCAGCTGGGTGCCATGGCTCACTCCTGTAATCCCAGCACTTTGGGAGGCTGAGGCAAATGGATTGCTTGAGGTCAGCAGTTCGAGAGCAGACTGGGCAACATGGCAAAACCTCATCTCTACCAAAAATACAAAAAATTATCCAAGTGTGGTGTTGCACACCTGTGGTCCCAGCTACTCAGGATCACCTGAGTGCAGGAATTGGAGGTTGCAGTGAGCTGAGATGGCACCACTACACTCACACCTGAGTATAGTTGACAGAGTAAGACCTGTCTCAAAAAACAAAATAAAAGTTATCTTTATTGCATACACAGTGTATTAGTCCATTTTCATGCTGCTGATAAAGACATACCCAAGACTGAGTAATTTATAAAGAAAAGGAGGGTTTTTTTTCTTTTCTTTTGTTTTGAAATGGCGTCTCACTCTGTCATCCAGGCTGGAGTGCCGTGGCACAATCTCAGCTCACTGCAACCTCCGCCTCCCAGGTTCAACTGGTTCTCCTGCCTCACCCTCCTGGGTAGCTGAGATTACAGGCATGCACCACCATGCCTGGCTAATTTCTGTATTTTTTTTTTTAATAGAAATGGGGTTACACCATGTTGGCCAGGCTGGTCTCAAACTCCTGACCTCAAGTGATCTGCCTGCCTCAGCCTCCCAAAATGCTGGGATTATAGGCATGAGCCACCATGCCCAGCAAAGAAAAGGAGGTTTAATGGACTCACAGTTCCACATAGCTGGGGAGGCCTCACAATCATGGCAGAAGGCAAAAGGCATATCTTACATGGCGGCAGACAACTTGTGCAGGGCAACTCCCATTTATGAAACCATCAGATCTTGTGAGACTTATTCACTGCCACGAGAACAGCATGGGAAAGACCCGCCCCCATGATTCAATTACCTCCCACCAGTCCCTCCCATGACATATGAGACTGTGGGGAGCTGCAATTCAAGATGAGATTTGGGTGGAGACACAGCCAAACTATATCATGCAACTTCATAATGAGAACTCTATCTTGTCCTTTTACTATTACACCTATATTATGCAGCATTTTCTATTAATGAGACAGAAAAGAATGGACAGTGGTTTCCAGTTTCCAAAAATGTTACATGTGAAGAAAAAATGCACCTGAAACAGTAAACTGTACAAATGATCAGATTATTTTTTAGGGGGTAGTACTTTATAACTAATATAATTTAAGTTTATAACCGTGAACAAAAACTTGATCGACCTTTGGTCAGTATTATTATTGTATTAAAATTTTCTACAAATTAAACATTTTTAAAGAGGAAAAAAAATGTCTGCAGTTCCATATCCCTTTATTGCCTGCACCTTGGGCAGATTACTCTCACTTCCCCACTCTTGGTATGTCTCTGCTGGCAAGTATGATATTTTCTGTAAACTTTTGGCAAATACTTTGTCACATAAGAAAGTTCCCTGCTGTTCCTGAGGGATTACTACTCACCCAGTATATGGTCAGCTCTAACTACATAATGTCATGAAGAATGAAGGATATATTTGGAAAAGAATATAGTGTGCTTAACAATCTGTAAATTCTAAATTTGAGAAAGCTTTATTCATATGGCAAAGAATCTGGAAAATATGTTTTCCTAAAATCCATGCAGCCATCAGCATTCACCATTGGTCTAAAACTAACACACAATCCTGTAAGCACTTAAAGACACAGAAAGGAGATGAACTTATGCACTGGCTTTTCAAGCAGAAAGATAATTAACGATGACTCTGTACATTTGTTTAAATTTCTTTCAGAAGAGGCTTGTGAAAGGTATATTAGAACAAGGATGGCAAGCTGATTCTACTTTCGCCTGGATGTTTCCATTAATAGGTGTATTCCTTTAGCAGAACATTCTTGAATTCCACCAATCCCTGTGAACGACAGTAAAGAAGATTCACAACATGTTTTCCCTGAAAACGGATTTATCCTACTCTTTTCAAGTTTTACTTTCAGAATCATGTACATTGACAGACATTAAAAAGGCAAAATCTTTATTTTCAATGTATTAAATAATGTAACATTTCTTACTAGAATATGATATACAGTATATCCAGAAAGAGTATGACATATATGCACTAATCATAAATTATACTAAAAAATCATTGATTCAACTCCTGTTTTTGTAATAGTCTAATGTTTACCAACTTGAAAGAAGCCCAACAAAATTATAAAGTTTGGTTTACTTTTCTTATTGACTGGGTATGGTACCCAGCCTTTAAGATGGCCCCAATGATTCTTGCTTCCTGGTGTTCACACCGTTGTATAGTCTTCTGTGACATTAGTCATACAGGATTAGTTTATATAACCAGAAGAATACAGCAGATATGTTGGTGTGTGACTTCTGAGGACAAGTCATAAAAGACATCACTCCTTCTGCTTTCCTTTCCTGGATCACTTGCTCTGGGGGTACCAAGTCCCATATTGTAAAGATACTCAACTAACGCTAAGAAGATGTCAATGTGGCAGGAAACTGAGGCATCCCACCAATAGTTGGGGCCACCTTGCCAGACATGTGAATAAATCATCTTAGATGCAGGTCCTTTACCCCTGCCAAGCCTTTGGATTACTATAGCTCCAGCTGACATCTTGGTTACAACCTCGTGAGAGACCCCTAGCTAGAATCACCAAGCTAAGCCATCCCCAAACATCTGACCCACAGAAACTGTGAGAATAATAAATATTTACTATTGTATTAATGCATATGTTTTGGGATAATTTATTATACAGCAATAGCCAACTTACACACTAGATAAATATATCTCTCTTCAGCTTAATGTGGAACATTGGCCCTCACTCATTTTCCCCTCTTATCTCCTAGGATAAAACACACTTTTGTTAATAACGTTGGCTCATAGTGGTAGAAGGGGTGGGGAGTAGGGGGATAAATCCAAATTCCTTGAGATTCCTTCTAGAAAAGTAAAACAGAATTTCTTAATATTCAGATACACTTCCTTGGGGAATATAAGAATTTTCTCCTCATCCTCTAGGAATCAGTGATGTGGAATATTAACATACAGCTGAAAAACAGGTTTTCTCCTTAAAATCCAGTTTCATTGTAGATATTTCTGACAGTGTGACTACATCTACTGTTGGCAGTATAGAGCCTGCCTTTAAAATTGGACTTCTTTGAGAAAAACAAGGGAGGCTTGTATCCCTTTCAAAAGAAGAAAAAAATGGTTTGTTACATAGTTATATTGGAAGAGAAGCCATTGAGATAAATGCTACAGTTTGTACAAATATACTGCATTTGCTCATTGCTTCTTTCTATCCCTTGGTCTGAGTTCTACATTTTAGAATAACATAGAAAAATTTTTTATTAACTTTGTAAGGACTCTGTGAGTATTTGAATTACTATGCCCTAAAGTTAAACATCTCTGTTTTATTATCCAATGTCCAGTTAGCATTGGAGTTCCCATCTGTGGCTGGGACCTGTGTTTCCTGGAATCCTCTTCCATTTGTGGTTCCAGATTCGAGTTTTCCAATAAGAGAAACTCATTAGTTTTCAAAGCAAAAGACATTCTCTTTAGAGGGTAGTGGTGGTTGGTCATGGTAACTTCCTCAGGCTCAATAACTTTACAGGCATCTCCACTTTGTTTTTCCACTTTTGCAAATATATATGACATGGTGAAAAAGTCTAATATTCACATAATTAGAGTTTCATAAGGAGAGTAAAGAGAGACATAATTAGAACAATGCTTGAAGAGATCATAGCCAAGAATTTTCAAAACTGGTAAAAGACATCAAACCACAGACTCAAGAAACTCTACAAACCCCATGCAGGATAAAAAACAAAAAACAGGCCGGGCGCGGTGGCTCAAGCCTGTAATCCCAGCACTTTGGGAGGCCGAGACAGGCGGATCACGAGGTCAGGAGATCGAGACCATCCTGGCTAACACGGTGAAACCCCGTCTCTACTAAAAAAATACAAAAACTAGCCGGGCGAGGTAGCGGGCGCCTGTAGTCCCAGCTACTCCGGGAGGCTGAGGCAGGAGAATGGCGTGAACCCGGGAGGCGGAGCTTGCAGTGAGCTGAGATCCGGCCACTGCACTCCAGCCTGGGGGACAGAGCAAGACTCCGTCTCAAAAAAAAAAAAAAAAACAAAAAAAAAAACAAAAAAAAAAACACTCTATTCCTAGGCACATAGTAAAACTCCTGAAAACAAAAAGGAAAGAGAAAATCTTAAAAATAGTTTCACTAAATTCAAAGGAGCAATAAATAAGACAGACAGCTGACTTTTCGAAAGCAATTATGGAACCAAAAGACAATAGTGATATCTTTAAAATTCTGAAAGAAAATATCTGCCAACCTAGACTTCTATACCTGAGAAATATCCCTCAATAGTGAAGGTTAAATAAAAGAGGTTTCAGATAAACAAACACTAAGAAAGTTTATTATTAGTAGACCCACACTACAGAGGTCTTCAGGCAGAAGGCAAATAATCCCAGAGAAAAGTGTGAAAACTCATGAAGGAATAAAGAACAGTGGAGAGGGTAAAAGTGGGTAAATCTAAAATATTGACTGTATAGAACAATGATAACAATATCTTGTGAGGCTAAAAATACATATAAAATTAAATATACAAACCCAATAGCACAAAAAATCAGGAAAGAGGTAAATGAAATTAAAGCACTATAAGGTACTTGCATTGGATGGGAAATAGAAAACTAGAGTAGATTTTTATTATATCAAGAATGTATACTGTAATAGTTACTATAAACAGAAGAATGGGTAATAAATTATGGTATATTCATGTAAGTACAATCAAAATGAGTAGAATACTGCTACACACACCAATAAGGATGACACTCAGCAGGCACGGTGGCTCAAACCTCTAATCTCAGCACTTTGGGAAGCCAATGTGGGCATGTCACTTAAACCCAGAAGTTTGAGATCAGCCTGAGCAACATGGTGAAACCTGTCTTGACAAAAAAAAAAAATAATAATAATGATAAAATAAAATAAAATAAAATAGCTGAACGTGGTGGCATGTGCCTGGAGTCCCAGCTGTATGGGAGGCTGAGGCAGGAGGATGGACTAAGCCCAGGAGGTCAAGGCTGCAGTGAGCTGTGTGTATGCCACTACACTCCAGCCTGGGTGAAAGAGCAGACCTTGTCCTCAAACACACACACACACACACACACACACACACACACACACTCTCAAAAAAAAAAAAAAAGATGATGCTCATGAATATAAAGATGGGAGGAAAAAAACCAGACACAAAAGAATACATACTGTATGATTCATTTATGTAAAGTATTCTAATGGAAAAACTAATCTGTAGTGATAAAAGCCAGAAAAATAGTTAACTTTAGGGAAAGAGTGTTTGGGAGGAATGAGAAGGGAGGCTTTGGGGTGATGGTAATGTTCTATTTCTTGATCTGGAAGGGAGGTAGATATATGGGTGTATTCACTTTATAAACTTTATTATTTCTATGCTTTTATGCATATAAATTGTATGTTAAACTTCAATTAAAAGTTTACTTTAAAAACACTATGTTCAGGCCAGGTGCAGTGGCTCGTGCCTGTACTCCTAGCACTTTGGGAAGCCAAGGCAGGAGGATGGCTTGAGGCCTGGAGTTCAAGACCAGCCTGGGTGACATAGTGAGAGCCCATTTCTGCAAAATAAATAAATAAATAAATAAAAATAAATAAATAAATAAAATTTTAAATAAAATAGCTAAGCATGGTGGTGCACACCTGTAGTCCTAGCTACTCTGGCCAAGGCAGGAGGATTGCTTTAGCCTGTGAATTCAAAGCTACAGTGAGCTATGATCACACCACTGCACCCCAGCACCCTGGCCAACACAGCAAAACCCTGTCTCTTAAAAAAATATATGTTGGCTGTGCAGTAAGCAGGGTAAAATAATTCTGGCTTCACCATGTACTAGCCAGGTCACCATGGGCAAGGACTTTTGCTCTCATAGGTAAAGGATGAGTTACTTCTGTGAAATGGAGATAATATTTGCCTCACAGGGTTGTCAAAATTAGCAAATGAGATAATCTATTAGACATTCAATAAGCTATGTTTATTTCATCATTAAGACCAAAGGGTATGCACTTTTATCATCCTCATTTTATAGGTAAGGCAGCTGAGAGACAAGAGTTTAAGTAGGTTGCCTAGGGTCCCTTAGATGATAAACAGTAAACACTAGGATTCAAACTCCCATAGTCCGGTTCCAGAATCTTTTCTCTTGCCCACTATGTGAATGTCATAAAGGTATAGTATAGATTTTTTACTTTTATTTTTTGTTTACTGATAATTTCATATGCCTAGATCTGGCAAATCATATTACTTCATTAAGATAAATAGTACCTCACGCCTGTAATCCCAGCACTTTTGGAGGCCAAGGCAGGCAGATTATGAGGTCAGGAGACTGAAACCATCCTGGCTAACATGCTGAAATCCTGTTTCTAACAAAAAATTCAAACAATTAGCCGGACGTGGTGGCGGGCGCCTATAGTCCCAGCTACTCAGGAAGCTGAAGCAGGAGAATCGCTTGAACTCAGGTTGCAGTGAGCCGAGACTGCGCCATTGCACTCTAGCCTTGGGTGACAGAGCAAGACTCCATCCGAAAAAGTACTTTTCACTAAACTAAAATAAAAACTAAAATGATGACTACTTTGCTGTATTTTAACTGTTCTAAGAAGTGTGTTTTGATGTTTTGCTATAAAATAGTACTCCATTCATAATTTTAAATCTGCAGAAGTGAATCATTTGACTTTCTTAGGTGCATATCAAACATTCCTGCTATGTGGTCGTAACATATATAAATTGCAAGGAGAGATATTTTTATGAGGTGGATAAGTTCCCTTTGAGACCTGAATTGGCATAAGACCTCTCTGAGTTAATGGCTATGAAGAAAAGAGCTCCTCTTGTAGCCTGAATTTTATGTTTATTGAAAATTAAGAGAAAAGATACTTTGTTAAGATGAAGATTTTTAAAAGATTTTTCTAAACAACATTATAAAGAAAAATCAATAGCCTATTAGTAATCTCACACTGACATAGGCCACAGAGGTGTAGATGTTGGACTACTAATGAATACAGCCTAGAAGAAATCAGTCATATGGTCCCTACCTATGCTGATCCCCTTTCCCTTCTCTGGAAAGTCACTGTTGACTTAGATTAGTAAACGGATTCGTACAGAGGAAATAAAACAGTTCATAATAATAATGATAATACCAATAGTTACCATTCATTATGCTAAAAGCTTTGGATGTATTGTTTCCTTTAATCCTTTTAACAAGTCTATTGATCCACTTGTTTAAAAAATATTATCTGTCAGGTACTCTTATAGGTGCTAGTAACATAGCAGTAAACAAATAAGACAAAAATCCCTGGCCTCACAGAACATAACTTCTAGTAGTACAGGCAGACAACAAACACATAAATAAGTAAACCATATTGTGTGTTAGATTGTTTTCAGTTCTATTGAGAAGAGTTAAAGCAGGCAGAAGGGATAGGGAGTGCTGGGGAGGATTACATTTTTAAATAGAGAGATTGGGGGAAGATCTGGCTGAGAAAATAACATCTGAAGGAGGTAAGAAGTTGCTATGAGGACATTTGAAGGAAGAGCATTTTAGCTGAGGAATAAGCAAATCAAAAGCCCCTATCAGGGAGCATGACTGGTAGGCCTAAAGAGCAACAATAAAGAGGCCTGTGACTAGAGTAACACAGGCAGAAAGAGGGGTTGAAAGTAAATGTCAGAGAGGTTATCTGAAGCCAAATGACAGAGACTTATAAGTCATATGATGGTCTTTGGCTTTTACTTTGAGCAAACTAGGGAACCACGTGAAGTTTTCAGCAGAGGTAGGAACACAATTTGGTTTATATTTTAATAAAAACACAAAGACTGCTGTATTAAGAAAGATCAAAGGGGAGGGGCAAGGGCAGAAGCAAAGAGAGCAGTTCGGTTACTGCAATAATCCAGAAGAGAAATGGCAGTGGTTTGCATAGATTGTAGCACTGGCGATCTTTTTTTTTTTTTTTTTTTGAGGCGGGGTCTCGCTCTGCCGCCCAGGCTGGAGTGCAGTGGCCGGATCTCAGCTCACTGCAAGCTCCGCCTCCCGGGTTCACGCCATTCTCCTGCCTCAGCCTCCCAAGTAGCTGGGACTACAGGCGCCCGCCATCTCGCCCGGCTAGTTTTTTGTATTTTTTAGTAGAGACGGGGTTTCACCATGTTAGCCAGGATGGTCTCGATCTGCTGACCTCGTGATCCACCCGCCTCGGCCTCCCAAAGTGCTGGGATTACAGGCTTGAGCCACCGCGCCCGGCCAGCACTGGCGATCTTAAGAAGCACTCTGATTCTGGATATAATTTGAAGTAGAATGTATAGGATCTCCTGATGTGGGGTGTAGGAGAGGTATATAAAAATGGCATGACGGGCACGGTGGCTCATGCCTGTAATCCCAGCACTTTGGGAGGCTGAAGTGGGTGGATCACGAGGTCAGGAGATCGAGACCGTCCTGGCTAACACGGTGAAACTCTGTCTCTACTAAAAATGCAAAAAATTAGCTGGGCATGGTGGCAGGTGCCTGTAGTCCCAACTACTCGGGAGGCTGAGGCAGGAGAATAGTGTGAACCCAGGAGGCGGAGCTTGCAGTGAGCCCAGATCGCGCCACTGCACTCCAGCCTGGGCAACAGAGCGAGACTCTGTCTCAAAAAAAAAAAAAAAAAAAAATTGGCCCGAAGATGTGAAGGAATAATGAGATGATAATTTGTAAGATAAAGACTGTGGAAGAAGCAAGCTTTCATTGAAGTAGATGTTGGCAAGATTAGGAGCTTGTTTTTAGACATGTTAAGTCTGAGATACTTTTGGTTATCCAAGTGGGGAAGTTTAGTAGGCATTTTAATGTATAAGTCTGGAATTCAGGGGATTTGTTTAGGTTGGAGATAAGTTTAGGAATAATTGGCATGCTGATGGTATTCAAAGTCATAAAACTGATGACATCTCAAAGAAAGTCAATGTAGACAACAAGTGAAAATAGATTCAAGGATTGAGCATTGAGGCACCCAATATTAAGAGGTTAAAAAGATGAGGAAAAACCAGCAACAGAGACCAAGTAGATGCGCATAAAATAGGAGAAAAGTCATGAGAGTGTAGTGTTCTTGCAAACCAAGTGAAGCATTTGCAGGAGGAGGAGGGAGTAATTAACCTTGTCGAAAGCCACAGATAAGTCAAGTGAGATAAGAACTGATAAGCGACCCCTGGATTTAGAAAGATGGAGTCTTTGGTTACAGTGACACGCTATTTCAGTGGAGTGGAGGTGGCAACAGCCTTTGTTGAGCCACCAGTGGAACTAGGGCCCCTTGGATAAATTATCAATTCTAGGTGTGAGGGAAGAAATGTACAAAATGGTACAGCTTCTTGTGCCAAAAAGCAAGGAAGCTGTCAAATACTAGTGAGGCCTTTTTAAAAGAACACACACACACAAAACCAACATTAAAAGTCCCCTAAAGCTGGCACACTTTGGGCATTAAAACTATTATCTGTAATTACTGGAAACATCAAATACATAAACCTCTAAGAAATTATAAGTATTAATACTTACAAAAAGCACTTAATGGCCACTTCTAGAGATTGTTAGGACACCAATTTATTATTCTAAAAATTGGTAAATAATAGCAAAAAAACAAGCATTTGTCCGACCTTTCCTGAACTGAATTTCAGGGTAACTAAATAGTTATTACAGTTCTTGAACCTTATTTTTGTATACTGAAGAATTCCAACTAATAAATGCAAAGGGAATGATGAAAGTATAAAATAAGCATTTTACAATATTTAGTGAAACATCTAAGCAACAATCAACAGTGGATACCGAAACCATTAGGACAAACAACAAAAGGGCATTTTATAAGCAATGTACCAGGCTCACACCTCTGAAATCACTGATTAATCTTAACATCACTGAAAGTGTGACAATGAAACATCACAGTATGTGCCTCCCAGTGTGATGCAGCAGGGCATACTTAGTATACTTAGAATATTATGTGACGTATTCTTGCAAATATAAACAAACAAACAAATAAAACTTAAAATGGAGCAAGTCTTTAGATCGGGGTGGACAAACTTTCTGTAAAAGACCAGATAGTAAATATTTCAGGCTTTGTGGGCTACATGCAATCTTTATCAAATATTCTTCTTTGTTTTTCTTGTGTTTTAACAACTCTTTAAAAATATAAAAATGCCCAGTGGAACAGAATAGAGAGCCCGGAAATAGATACACTTATTTATGGTCAATTGATCTCTGATGAAGATACCAAAAACATACCATGGGGAAGGGACAGTCTTTTCATTAAATGGTGCTGGGAAAGCTGGACATTCACATGCAGAAGAAACAAATTGGACTGTTATCTCACCCTATATACAAAAATCCACTCAAAATAGATTAAAACCTTAAATTTAAGACCTGAAACTGTAAACTACTAGAAGAAAACATAGGGAAATAGCTTTTTGACATTGGTGTTGGCAAAGATTTTAAAAATATAGCCCCAAAGGCACAGGCAACAAAAGGATGGGTAGACAAATCAAATTTCATGAAACTAAAAAGCTATAACAAGTAACAGAGTGAAGAGACAACCAAAAGAGTGGGAGAGAATATTTGCAAACCATACATCTGATAAGGGGCTAATAGCCATAATATACAAGGAACTCAAACAATCCAATTGCAAGAAAACAACCAGATTTTAAAATGGGCAAAGTACCTCAATAGACACGTCTCTAAAGAAGACACACAAATAGTCAACATATATGTGAAAAAATGTTCAACATTCCTAATCATCAGGGACATGCAAATTAATTAAATATCACCTCACACCTGTTAGAAGAACTACTATCAAAAAGATGAAAGACAAGTTTGGAGACGATACAGAGAAAAGGAACTCTTACACATTGCTGGTGGGAATGTAAATTAATACAGTCATTAGGGAAAACAGTATGAAAATTCCTCTTCAAAAAATTAAAAATGGAACTATTATATGATTCAGCAATTCTACTCTTGAGTATATATCCAAAGAAAATGAAAACAGTATATGAAAGACATATCTGCACTCCTATATTCAATGAAGCGTTATTTACAATAGCCAAGATATGGCATCAATCTAAATGTTCATTAACAGATTAATGGATAAAGAAAATGTACATGCACACAGTGGAATACTATTCAGCTCTTTAAAAGAAGGAAATCCTTTCATTTGTGACAACATGAATGAACCCGGAAAACATTATGCTACGTTAAATAACCAAGGCACAGAAAGACAAATATTTCATGCTCTTACTTATATGTGGACTCTAAAAACAGTAAAACTGAGAAGCAGAGAATAGAAGAGTGATTACCAGGGTCTGATTATGAGGAATGGGGAGATGTTAACAAAAAGGTACAAAGTTTCAGTTAGACGCAAATAAGTTCTGGTGATCTATTGTACAAATGATAACTACAGCTAATAATAATGTATTGTGTACTTGAAAATTGCTAAGAGAGGCTGGGCGTGGTGGTTCATGCCTGTAATCCCAGCACTTTGTGAGGCCAAGGCAGGTGAATCACTTGAGGTCAGGAGTTTGAGACCAGCCTGGCCAACATGGTGATACCCCATCTCTACTAAAAATACAAAAATTAGCTGCGCATGGTGGCACGCATCTGTAATTCCAGTTACTCGCAAGGCTGAGTCAGGAGAATCGCTTGAACCCGGGAGGTGGAGGTTACAGTGAGCCAAGATCATGCGACTGCACTCCAGCCTGGGTGACAGAGCAAGACTCCGTCTCAAAAAAAAGAGAGGAGACATTATGGATTAAAGGAAAAAAAAAAGACATAGCAACCAAATGTAATGCATGAATGCTTATTTGGATTATGACTTAAGCCAAATGGGAAAAGATATATTTTTTAAAGACAAAAATATTTCAACAGCACAGGGTATTATTTTTTGAGAGTTTCTCTAAGATTGACATTATTTCCTTTTTAAGTGTTTGAATATAATTCAATCGTATTGTCATATGGGCGTAGAGCTTCCTTCATGAGAAGGTTAAATTAAACTAATTAGTTATTTTAGAGACAAGGTCTTGCTATGTTCCCCATGATGGTCTTGAACTCCTGGGCTCAAGCAATCCCCTCCTCCTCAGCCTTCCAAAGTTCTGAGATTATAGGCATGGGCCACTGACTCTGCCTATGAGATGATTTTAAATTACAGATTTCACATGTTTGATAAATATGATATTGTGCAGATTTTCTGTATCTTTTTCTGTCAGGTTTTGTAAGTTGTATGTTTTGAGAAATTTTTCTATTCATCTAAGCTGCTAAATTTCTTGGCATAAAGTTGTTCATATTATTCTTTCAGTGTCTATAGGATCTGTAATGACGTCCTTTAATTCCTAATACTAGTTGATATTAAGGAATTATTTAGATGTGATAAAACATTGCAGTTATGCACAAAAATACTTAGCTGTTAAAGATACAATCCTAAAGAATTTATGGGTGAAATGGGGATATCTAGAATTTGGTTTTAAATATTTCAGAAAAAAAATAAAACAGTAAAGATAGAATAGATGAAATAGGACTGGTAAAATGTTGAAAAATATTGAGGTTGGGTAACATACATGGGAATTCATTATACTATTTATGCTGGAAATTTTCTATAATAAAAAGGGTATGTAAAAAAGAATGGGAGAAGAGAAGTTGGAGACAGCGTTTTCAAGAAGTTTTGTTGTAAGGGGAGCAGAAAAACTGAGATGGTAACTGGTAGAAGAATGTGGTCATGAAAGAGGTATTCTTAATATGTGAGAAATAATAGCATGTTTGTCTGGTGATAAGAAAAATCTACTTTTTCCATTAGAGCCCTTAGCATATTAACCACAATTGTTTTAAATTCCTGGTCCAATAATTCTAACATCTCTGCCATATCTGAGTCTGATTCTAATGCTTGCCCTGTCTCTTCAAACTGCGTGTTTTGTGTGTGTGTGTGTGTTTTTTTTTGTCTTTTAGTTTATCTTGTAATTTTTAAATTTTTTAAAATTTTTTAATCTTTATCTTATAATTTTTTTGTTGAAAGTTGGACATAATGTAGTGGATAAAAGGAACTGGGGTAAATACATCTCTGTTTTCATTTATTTATTTTGAGATGGCGTCTCGGTCTGTTACCCAGGCTGAAGCGCAGAGGCACGATCTCGGCACACTGCAACCTCTGCCTCCCCGGTTCAGTGATTCTCCTGTCTCAGCCCTGGGCTAAGTTTTGTATTTTTAGTAGAGATGGGGTTTCACCATGTTGGCCAGGCTGGTCTCAAACTCCTGACCTCAAGTGATCCGCCCACCTTGGCCTCCCAAAGTGCTGAGCCACTGCACCTGGCCTGTAAATAAGTCTTCAGTCTGAAGTTTTATATTTATCTAGTTAGCAGTTAGGCTGTGCTTACTGTTTGTTGTAGCTGTGGGAGTCAGACTCAAAAATTTCCTCTGGTGTCCTTGTTTTTGTCTCATCTGTTGTCTTTGGATTTCCCTAGAGACTTCTTGGGAGGTCTCAGAAATAACATGCCGTTATTTGTTGTACTCCCTTACAGATAAGCCCTGTTGATATAGTGGTAAGGTGTGGAGAGAGAGGAAGAATTCTATAGACCTGTGATTAGGTCTTAGACTTTCAGTGAGCCTGTGCTCCTGGGCTGCACCTTTCACAAGTGCTTCTCAGTTTTTTTCCGATTTAGTTGGCAAGAAGGGGCTGGAGTTGGGTATTTTCCTTCCCCTGTGATTAGTCTCTGGTAAAACCCAGTCAGTTAGGCTCTGATAACATAGTTTCCCTTGAGAGCAGGCTTTGTTAAGAAGAGCTGGATACTTTGGCATACTTCCAATGGCTATTTTTCCCCTTTTTTTGCCAGAAGCATGAGGATTTTTTTTTTTGCTGATCTTTACCCTGAGAACTTGGTAGGGTTCTTGGAGGTAAAACTCACGAAACTGGAGGTAAAATCCAGTATGACTAGCCACATGTCCTGGAGATTTTAACTTTCAAACTTGTCCACACAGAGCCTCCAGCAATTCACCTATTATAGTTTGGGTTTTTCGTTCCCCAGTACTTGTTCTTGCAGAGTTTTCTGCCCCTGGGCTTCTCTTCCAGTAAGTTGTGATTCTCTGTAATTACCCATTTGTCTCTCCAATTTTGGGGACACCAGTGTTCCTTGTTACTTCAACTGATTTTCAGTTTATTTAGCTTTTTTATTGTTGTGAAGACAGGAGTGATGACTTCCAAGCTCCTTACTTGCTAGAACAGAAACCGGAAGGGAAAGATCTAGGAGAGGAAAACTTGATGCAGAAAAGACAGAAGAAAAGTCCTGGTGTGATGAGTCTGAATTGGTGAAAAGGGGTGCGATCTAGTGTTCAAGCGGAGGGCTAGCCTTAGCTGATAACATCATGAGCACTTTATATTAGCACAGAGAAAGTAGAGGACATGAGCACACATGCAGATTGAGGGGGTATATATGTGGGGTATATATGATAGTGGGAACTTATAGACGTCCTCTTTAATTTGCTTCTATTTCACAACGAAATAGGAAGGAAGGTTTTCTGTAGAGAAAGACAGATGGACAGACAGACACACACACGAGAGAGAGAGAGAGAATGGCAAAGTAGATGTTAGAGTTTTGAAAAGAGGAAAAGGATTATGAAAGAATTATTTGGATCATTTAGGAGAGTGGGAGAGTTAATGGACTAGAGAAAGATTGCCAGGCAGAATTGGGGCCCATTTGAAGCTATGGGTCACAGTTTTGAAGTGATGTCCCTGGCCTCAGAAAATATTTTAAATTCGTTAGAGTAAAATGTACTAGTATCTCTCAATATCCATTTTCCTCCTTTTAATAATAGAAGCCCAGAATTGTAGCTGGGTACATGTCCGCCTCCACCCCTCCCGCAATGAAGACATTTCTCAGCTTCCCTTGCAGGTAGGTGTGGTCATGTAACTGTTAATTGTGTTTTGGTAAATAGGATATAGCACAAGTGGTTTATGTAACTTTTTGAAACTGTGTTTGCAAAATTGTATCAGAGAGAAAATTATGTCAGTAGGGGAGATCTGATCTAGCCAACCCCCCTCTTGCCTTTAGTCTTCGGGCTGCCTTTGATTATTCCTGGGCTGGCTTTGGGAGACATTTAGTTTGTAGTTTAAGTGAAAAATAATCCTTCCCCCAAAACTCAACTACCTTTGTAAAGCTGAGAAGTCACCAGGCTAGGAGGATAGAGGACCCTGAATTTTGCTAAGGTGTAGACATAAATGACTGCCAGCCATTATTCCAGAGGTCATGAGATCTGCAACCTCTCCAGTTGCTCCTGCAGATAACATCACTATTGTAGAACCTAAGATTGGCCTTTTGAGATACCCTCTCAGGCTTTCTGCATGTCTGACACCTATGACCCCGCCAGGATCCACAGACCAATGGTGGCTCCACCTGGACCTACCCACTGCTCCTGTCCCACCCAGAAGCCACTTAGCATGCTCAAGGGTCATTCCTGACACCCCTATGATTGTACCCCTGAGCCAATCAGCAGCCACCCTTACCCCTTCTACCTTTGAAAAACCCTAGCCTGTGAATTCTCGGGGAGACTGATTTGGGTAATAAGAAAACTCCAGTCTCCCATTCAGCCAGCTCTTCGTGAATTAAATTCTCTCTCCATTGCAATTCCCCTGCCTTGGTAAATTGGCACTATCTGGACAGTGGGCAATAAGAACCCATTGGACAGCTACATTCTGGGAAGAATCATTAAAGGGAGGGTTTATCACTAAGAGTGAGGAAGGAGGAAGATGTAAATGACTGAAAGAGAGAAAAGCCATGGAAGTATTATCTGGAAGAGTAGAAGAGTAAAAAAACTGGAGAAATGTGTTATGATTATTAGGCAGCATTAGGAATTTCTCTTGGTAGTTAGTGGTCATAATGGAAGAACTATTTATCAGCCTATTTTACACGAGTTGGTTGATACAGAGGAAAAAACAAAATTTTTCCTCTGCTTTCATGTCACAGCAATCAACACACGAGTTCTGTGACCTCTGGTTGTTAGAGTAGTTAGTGAGGCAGACCATGAGCAGGTCAGGAGAGGCACCCCCACCAACCCCCAAGAATGTCAGGCGACCATCACGTGATGGTCAGGCAGTTGTTAAACTGTCTCTCTAAAGTAATTGGTCACAGCTGGCATCAGGGGACGACTGTCACCCAAAAGATAGAAAACACCTTGAGCTGGTGATCAGCAGCTCAAGATCTCAGGAGTTGGGCAAGTGGGCTTGAGTATGTCCTCTAACAGGCGAAATGGCAGATGCATGACCTTCCTTTGGGGGTGTTAGACTGGTAAAAGAAAATCACCCTAGAGAGCATGTGCGCAACCTCAGTAAATGCACTATGCATGTGGTCACCCCCTCAAGGGCTGACTGACACCTCCCATGCAGCAGTTGAACAACAGCCCACCCCAAGGGAAAAATTAAGGGAGGAGAAAGTAAAGCCCCCAAACCATGCCAATGTATAAAACCCCAAGTCAAGGACCAGATGGGGTACTTGGAACTCTCAAGTTGCCCGCTTGTCCCTCTTCCAAGTGTACTTTGCTTCGTTTTGCTCCTGCTCTAAAACTTTTTTTTTTTTTTTAATTTGAGGGTTTTATTAGATGGTGGGAGTTTGAAGCTTTTGATTTTTTCTAATTTTTTTTTACAATGAACATATACAGCTTCTCTAATCATTAAAGTGGTCATTTTAAAATGAATGATGGATTTTTAGAAAATTTTTTCTTAAGGACATTCAGTGAACTAGGTACTTTTTAAGATGTTTATTCACATCACTGCATGGAGCTTAATGTTCTAACATGGATGGAGATGATAAATATTGCACATAATAAACACATTACTAGGATATTAGAATCCACTGAGAACACAGAGAAAAGAAAAAGTAAAGTAGAACAAGGAGGGTTGGGAGGGCTTAGTGGGTTGGGAGTGCAGATTGCAGATTGGGCTTCATTGAGGAAAGGCAGGAAGTCAGGAGTTGGCCCTGGGGCAAAGACCCTAAGAAGGGAACACAACTGGAGTGTTTCAGCCACAGCCAGGAGCCACTGCTGGAGCAGAGCAAGTGGGAAGGTCAGGTGCACAGGAAAAGATGACACTTCTTGGTATACATGAGTTAGAAAGGTTGCCTTGTTTTCTTCCTGTCTACCTGATTTGTTGTTTCCTCTGCAGTTAAAGTACACTGACTCCCCCTGCCCTCAACACACACACACACAAAATACATACATGAGGCCTCTAGTACCATATTAATTTGCTAGGGCTGCCATAACAAAGTAGGCAAACAGAGCTTAAAACAACAGAAATGTATTGTTTTACAGGTCTGTCGGCTAGAAGTCCAAAATCAAGTTAGGGCCATGCTCCCCGTGAGACACGTCAGAGGGAAACCTTCCTTGGCTCTTCCTAGTTTCTGGTGGTTGTTGGCAATACTCAGTGTTCCTAGGCCGCAGCTGCATTCCTCCAATCTCTGCTTCCATCATCACCTGGCATTCTCACTGTGTGTCTGTGTCTTTACATGGGTATCTTCCCTCTTCTCTTTTTTTTAAGACAAATGAAGAAAGTATTTATTTATACTAACACAGTATAAAGCAATTAATCCTTGCTATTAGTCATAATTACATTCCTGAAAATGAAGACTTTCAACTTGTGAGCTGGAGCAAATCTCCTTCTATGGCTTCCTGGGGAGGGCAGGCATCTTCTCCGTCTCCTCTCTGCCCTGCCATCTCTACCAGCACCAATAGGCTGGTGCTACTCTGTTCCTATTGATTCCAAAGAGTTCCTCAAGGCGAGACTGGTGAATTGACTTTGAAAGTTGTCTTTTTTTTTTAATTATACTTTAAGTTCTGGGATACATGTGCAGAACATGCAGGTTTGCTACATATGAATACATATGCCATGTGGTTTGCTGCACCCATCAACCCGTCGTCTACATTAGGTATTTCTCCTAATGCTCTCCCTCCCCTAGCCCCCCAACCCCAAACAGGCCCTGGTGTGTGATGTTCCCCTCCCTGTGTCCATGTGTTCTCATTGTTCAACTCTCACTTACAAGTGAGAACGTGCGGTGTTTGGTTTTCTGTTCCTGTGTTAGTTTGCTGAGAATGATGGTTTTCAGCTTCATCCATGTCCCTGCAAAGGACATGAAGTCATCCTCTTTTATGGCTGCATAATATTCCATGGTATATATGTGCCACATTTTCTTTATCCAGTTTACCATTGATGGGCATTTGGGTTGGTTCCAAGTCTTTGCTATTGTGAACAGTGCTGCAATAAACATATGTGTGCATGTGTCTTTATAGCAGAATGATTTATAATCCTTTGGATATATACCCAGTAATGGGATTGCTGGGTCAAAGTGTATTTCTGGTTCTAGATCCTTGAGGAATCGCCACACTGTGTTCCACAATGGCTGAACTAATTTATGCTCCCACCAACAGTGTAAAAGCGTTTCTATTTCTCAACATCCTCTCCAGCATCTGTTGTTTCCTGACTTTTTAATGATCACCGTTCTAACTGGCATGAGATGGTATCTCATTGTGGTTTTGATTTGCACTTCTCTAATGACCAGTGATGTTGAGCATTTTTTCATATTTTTGTTGGCTACATAGATGTCTTCTTTTGCGAAGTGTCTGTTCATATCCTTCACCCACTTTTTGCGGTTTTTTTTTTTTTTTGTAAATTTGTTTCAGTTCCTTGTAGATTCTGGATGTTAGCCCTTTGTCAGATGGATAGATTGCAAAAATTTTCTCCCATTCTGTAGGTTGCCTGTTCCCTCTGATGATCATTTCTTTTGCTGTATGGAAGCTCTTTAGTTTAATTAGACCCTATTTGTCCATTTTGGTTTTTGTTGCCGTTGCTTTTGGTGTTTTAGTCATGAAGTCTTTGCAGCCTGTGTCCTGAATAGTATTGCCTAGGTTTTCTTCTAGGGTTTTTATGATTTTAGGTCTTACATTTAAGTCTTTAATCCCTCTTGAGTTAATTTTTGTATAAGGTGTAAGTAAGGGGTCCAGTTTCAGTTTTCTGCATATGGCTAGCCAGTTTTCCTAACACCATTTATTAAATAGGGAATCCTTTCCCCATTTCTTGTTTTTGTCAGGTTTGTCAAAGATCAGATAGTTGTAGATGTGTAGTGTTATTTCTGAGGCCTCTGTTCTGTTTCATTGATCTATATATCTGTTTTCGTACCAGTACCATGCTGTTTTGGTTACTGTAGCCTTGTGGTATACTTTGAAGTCAGGTAGCATCATGCCTCCAGATTTGTTGTTTTTGCTTAGGATTGTCTCAGCTATATGGGCTCTTTTTGATTCTATATGAAATTTAGAGTAGCTTCTTCGAATTCTGTGAAGAATGTGAATGGTAGCTTGATGGGGATAGCATTGAATCTATAAGGTACTTTGGGCAGTATGGCCATTTTCATGATATTGATTCTTCCTATCCATGAGCATGGAAGTTTTTTTCCATTTGTTTGTGTCATCTCTTATTTCCTTGAGCAGTGGTTTGTAGTTCTCCTTGAAGAGGTCCTTCACATCCTTTGTAAGTTGTATTCCTATATCGGGGGAACCAGCCCCCAATATTTCCACATAGGTTCTTTTCTATTTTCCCTAAGTGTTGGTTGGTCTGAGAAATAAAGAGAAAGAGTACAAAGAGAGAAATTTTACAGCTGGGTCTCTGGGGGTGACATCACATATTGGCAGGTTCTGTGATGCCCACCTGAGCCACAAAACCAGCAAATTTTTATTAAGGATTTCAAAAGGGGAGGGGTGTATGAATAGGGAGTGGGTCATAGAGATCATATGCTTCCTAGGGCAATAAAAGATTACAAGGTAAATAGCAGAACAAGATCACAAGGCCAGGGCGAAATTAGAATTACTGATGAGGTTCCATGTCCCACCGGGCACACATTGTCATTGATAAACATCTTAACAGGAAACTGGGTTGGAGAGCAGACAGCCAGTCTGACTAGAATTTGCCAGGCTGGTATTTCCTAATCCTAGCAAGCCTGAGGGCACTGCAGGAGACCAGGGCGTATTTCATCCTTATCTTCAACCTCATAAGACAGACACTCCCAGAGTGGCCATTTTAGAGACCTTCCCCTGGGAATGCATTCCCTTCCCAGGGTTATTCCTTGCTGGGAAAAGAATTCAGTGATATTTCTCCTATTCACTTTCTGCAAGAAAAGAAATATGACTCTGTTCTGCCCGGCCCCTCAGGCAGTCAGACCTTATGATTATCTCCCTTGTTCCCTGAAAATCACTGTTATCTTGTTCTTTTTCAAGGTGCCCAGATTTCATATCGTTTGAACACACATGTTTTACAAACAATTTGTACAGATAACACAATCATCACAGGGTCGTGAGGTGACATACATCCTCAGCTTACGAAGATGACGGGATTAACAGATTAAGAACAGGCATAGGAAATTATAAGAGTATTGATTGGAGAAGTGATAAATGTCCATGAAACCTTCACAATTTATGTCCAGAGACTGCAGTAAAGATAGGCATAGGGAATTATAAGAGTATTGATTGGGGGAACTAATAAATGTCCACGAAATCTTCACAATTTATGTTCTTCTGCCATGGCTTCAGCTGGTCCCTCTGTTCATGGTCCCTGACTTCCCACAATATTCCTAGGTATTTTATTCTCTTTGTGGCAGTTGTGAATGGGAGTTCACTCATGATTTGACTCTCTGTCTATTATTGGTGTATAGGAATGCTTGTGATTTTTGCACATTGATTTTGTATCCTGAGGCTTTGCTGAAGTTGCTTATGAGCTTAAGAAGTTTTTGGGCTGAGATGATGGGGTTTTCTAAATACACAATCATGTCATCTGCAAACAGTGACAATTTGACTTCCTCTCTTCCTATTTAAATACCCTTTATTTCTTTCTCTTGCCTGATTGCCCTGGACAGAACTTCCAATACTATGTTGAATAGGAGTGGGGAGAGGGGGCATCCTTGTCTTGTGCTGGTTTTCAAAGGGAATGCTACCAACTTTTCCCCATTCAGTGTGATATTGGCTATTGTTTTGTCATAAATGGCTCTTATTATTTTGAGATACATTCCACTGATACCTAGTTTATTGACAGTTTTTAGCATAAAGGAGTGTTGAATTTTATCGAAGGCCTTTTCTGCATCTATTGAGATAATCACGTGGTTTTTGTCTTTGGTTCTGTTTATATGCTGGATTACGTTTATTGATTTGCGAATGTTGAACCAGCCTTGCATCCCAGGAATGAAGCCCACTTGATCATGGTGGATAAGCTTTTTGATGTGCTGCTGGATTTGGTTTACCAGTATTTTATTGAGGATTTTTGCATCGATGTTCATCAGGGAGATTGGTCTAAAATTCTCTTTTTTTGTTATGTCTCTGCCAGGTTTTGGTATCAGGATGATGCTGGCTTCATAAAATGAATTATGGAGGAGTCCCTCTTTTCTATATTTTGGAATAGTTTCAGAAGGAATGGAACCAGCTCCTCTTTGTACCTCTGGTAGAATTTGGCTGTGAATCTATCCAGTTCTGGTTTTTTTTTTTTTCTTTTGGTTGGTAGGCTATTAATTACTGCCTCAATTTCAGAACTTGTTATTGGTCTATTCAGGGATTCAACTTCTTCCTGGTTTAGTCTTGGGAAGGTGTGTCCAGGAATTTATCCATTTCTTCTAGATTTTCTAGTTTATTTGCATAGAGGTATTTATAGTATTCTCTGATGGTAGCTTGTATTTCTGTGGGATCAGTGGTGATATCCCTTTATCTTTTTTATTGTGTCTATTTTGATTCTTCTCTTTTTTCTATTAGTCTGGCTAGTGGTCTATCTATTTTGTTAATCTTTTCGAAAAACCAGCTCCTGGATTCATTAATTTTTTGAAGGGTTGTTCATGTCTCTATCTCCTTCAGTTCTGATCTGATCTTAGTTATTTCTTGTCTTCTGCTAGCTTTTGAATTTGTTTGCTCTTACTTCTCTAGTTCTTTTCATTGTGATGGTAGGGTGTTGATTTTAGATCTTTCCTGCTTTGTCTTGTTGGCATTTTGTGCTATAAATTTCCCTCTACACACTGCTTTAAATGTGTCCTAGAGATTCTGGTATGTGGTGTGTTTGTTCTCATAGGTTTCAAAGAACATCTTTATTTTTTTTTTTTTTTTTTTTGAGACGGAGTCTCGCTCTGTCGCCCGGGCTGGAGTGCAGTGGCCGGATCTCAGCTCACTGCAAGCTCCGCCTTCCGGGTTCCCGCCATTCTCCTGCCTCAGCCTCCAGAGTAGCTGGGACTACAGGCGCCCGCCACCTCGCCCGGCTAGTTTTTTGTATTTTTTAGTAGAGACGGGGTTTCACCGTGTTAGCCAGGATGGTCTCGATCTCCTGACCTTGTGATCCGCCCATCTCGGCCTCCCAAAGTGCTGGGATTACAGGCTTGAGCCACCGCGCCCGGCCAAACATCTTTATTTCTGCCTTCATTTCATTATGTACCCAGTAGTCATTCAGGAGCAGGTTGTTCAGTTTCCATGTAGCTTTGTGGTTTGGAGTGAGTTTCTTAATCCTGAGTTCTAATTTGATTGCACTGTGGTCTGAGAGACCGTTATGATTTTTGTTCTTTTGCATTTGCTGAGGAGTGCTTTACTTCCAATTACATGGTCAATTTTAGAACAAGTGCAATGTGGTGCTGAGAAGAATGTATATTCTGTTGATTTGGGATGGAGAGTTCTGTAGATGTCCGTTAGGTCCGCTTGATCCAGAGCTGAGTTCAAGTCCTGAATATCCTTGCTAATATTCTGTCTTGTCCATCTAATATTGACAGCGGGTGTTAAAGTTGCCCACTATTATTGTGTGGGAGTCTAAGTCTCTTTGTAGGTCTCTAAGAACTTGCTTTATGAATCCGGTGCTTCTGTATGGGGTGCATATATATTCAGGATAGTTAGCTCTTCTTGTTGCATTGATCCCTTTACCATTATGTAATGCCCTTCTTTGTCCCTTTTGGTCTTTGTTGGTTTAAAGTCTGTCTTATGAGAGACTAGGACTGCAATCCCTGCTTTTTTTGCTTTCCATTTGCTTGGTAAATATTACTCCATCCCTTTATTTTGAGCTTATGTGTGTCTTTGCACGTGAGATGTGTCTCCTGAATACAAATGGGTCTTGACTCTTTATCCAATTTGCCATGCTGTGTCTTTTAATTGGGGCATTTAGCCCATTTACATTTAAGGTTAATATTATTATGTGTGAATTTGATCCTGTCATTATGATGCTAACTGGTTATTTTGCCCATTAGTTGATGCAGTTTCTTCATAGTGTCAATGGTCTTTACAATCTGGTATGTTTTTGCAGTGGCTGGTACTGACTGTTCCTTTCCATATTTAGTGCTTCCTTCAGAAGCTCTTGTAAGGCAGGCTTGGTGGTGGCAAAATATCTCAGCATTTGTTTGTTTGTAAAGGATTTTATTTATCCTTCACTTATGAAGCTTAGTTTGGATGGATATGAAATTCTGGGTTGAAAATTCTTTTCTTTAAGAATGTTGAATATTGGCTCCCACTCTCTTCTGTCTTGCAGGGTTTCTGCAGAGAGATCTGCTGTTAGTCTGATGGGCTATCCTTTGTGGGTAACCCGACCTTTCTCTCTGGCTGCTGTTAACATTTTTTCCTTCATTTCAACCTTGGTGAATCTGACAGTTACGTGTCTTGGGGTTGCTCTTCTTGAGGAGTATCTTTGTGGCATTCTCTGTATTTCCTGAATTTGAATGTTGGCCTGTCTTGCTAGGTTGGGGAAGTTCTCCTGGATAGTATCCTGAAGAATGTTTTCCAACTTGGTTCCATTCTCACCGTCACTTTCAGGTACACTGATCAAACGTACATTTGGTCTTTTCACATAGTCCCATATTTCTTGGAGTCTTTGTTCATTCCTTTTCATTCTTTTTTCTCTAATCTTGTCTTCACACTTTATTAAGTTGATCTTCAATCTCTAATATCCTTTCTTCCAGTTGATCAATTTGGCTATTGATACTTGTCTATGCTTCACGATGTTCTCGTGCTGTGTTTTTCAGCTCTATCAGGCCAATTATGTTTTTCTTTAAACTGATTATTCTAATTAGCAATTCATCTAACCTTTTTTCAAGGTTCTTAGCTTCCTTGCATTGGGTTAGAACATGCATTTTTAGCTTGGAGAAGTTTGTTATTACCCACCTTCTGAAGCCTTCTGTCAATTTGTCAAACTTACTCTCTGTCCAGTTTTGTCCCCTTGGTGGTGAGGAGTTGTGATCCTTTGGAGGAGAATAGGTGTTCTTGTTTTTGGAATTTTCAGCCTTTTATGCTAGTTTTTCCTCATCTTTGTGGATTTATCTACCTTTGGTCTTTGATGTTGGTGACCTTCAGATGGGGTTTCTGCGTGGACATAATTTTTGTTGATGCTGATGATATTTCCTTTGTTTGTTAGTTTTCCTTCTAACAGTCAGGTCCCTCTGCTGCAGGTCTGCTGGAGGTCCACTCCAGACCCTTTTTGCCTGGGTATCACCAGCAGAGCCTGCAGAACAGGCTTCCTGTTTCTTCCTCTGGAAACTTCATCCTAGAGGGGCACCTGCCAGATGCCAGCAGGAGCTCTTCTGCAGGTGTCTGTCAACCCCTGCTGGGAGGTGTCTCCCAGTCAGGAGGTATAGGGGTCAGGGACCCACCTGAGAGGGCAGTCTGTCCCTTAGCAGAGCTCGAGTGCTGTGCTGGGAGATCCGCTGCTCTCTTCAGAGCCAGCATGCAGGAACATTTAAGTCTGCTGAAGCTGCGCTCACAGGAACCCCTTCCCCCGGGTGCTCTGTCACAGGGAGATGGGAGTTTTATCTATAAGCCCCTGATTAGGGCTGCTGCCTTTCTTTCAGAAATTCCCTGCCCAGAGAGGAGGAATCTACAGAGGAATTCTGGCTACAGCGACTTTGCCGAGCTGCAGTGGGGTCTGCCCAGTTTGAACTTCCTGGTGCCTTTGTTTACACTATAAGGGGAAAAACACCTATTCAAGTCTCAGTAATGGCGGATGCCCCTCCACCCACTAAGCTCAAGTGTCCCAGTTCAACTTCAGACTGCTGTGCTGGCAGCAAGAATTTCAATCTTGGATCTTAGGATCTTAGCTTGCTGGGCTCCATGGGGTGGGTTCTGCTGAGCTAGATCACTTGGCCCTCTGGCTTCAGCCCCCTTTCCAGGGTAGTGAATGGTTCTGTCTCGCTGGCATTCCAGGCACCACTGAGGTATGAAAAAAAAATCCTGCCACTGGCTCAGTGTCTGCCCAAATTGGCTGCCCAGTTTTGTGCTTGAAACCCAGGGCCCTGATGGTATAGGCACCCGAGGGAATCGCCTGGTCTGCAGGTTGCGAAGACTGTGGGAAAAGCATAGTGTCTGGGCTGGAATGCACCATTCCTCACGGCACAGTTCCTCATGGCTTCCATTGGCTAGGGGAGGGAGTTCTCTGACCCCTTGCACTTCCTGGGTAAGGTGATATGCCACCCACTTCTACTTGCCCTCCATGGGCTGCACCCACTGTCTAACCAGTCCCAATGAGATGAGCCAGGTACCTCAGTTGGAAAGGCACAAATCTCCTGTTTTCTGTATTGATCTTGCTGGGAGCTGCAGACTGGAGCTGTTTCTATTTGGCCATCTTGCCAGCCACCTTCCCTTTCCTAAAATGTTTTAATAAACTCTCACTCTTGCTCCAAAACTTGCCTCAGTCTTTCCCTCTGCCTGAAACCTACTTCTGTCCCTTGGCTGAATTCTTTCCTCTGAGGAGGCAAGGGATCAAGTCTGCTGCAGACCCTTATGGATTCACTGCTGGTAACATGGTCACCAAGAAGCCTGTGGGAATTTCTCCCACCAACAACCAATGAACCAATTCTGTAGTGGCTTTTTCATTGGCCCCCAGCTGGGTGTCCTCTAATTCAATTCAATTTTGACATTATCTACCCAAAGACAGTTATCAAATCCCACAGGTTGAAGGCTCAGTCCCACAAGAGTGCTCCACTTCAGATGTAAATCACAAGCCCCAGATTGTTTTATCAGTGCTCCTTACCTACTAGCTATCAACTGGGGCTCCCACAACACCCTCCTTGGGTTGGATCAATTTTCTAGAGTGGCTCACAGAATCTAGGGAAACACTTACATTTCCTGGATTATTATAAAGAATATTACAAAAGATACAGATTAAAAGACATGTAGGGCAAGGAATGTGGGAAGGGGTGTGGTACTTCCATGCCCTCTTCAGGAACACCATCCAGGAATTTTCATGTGCTCAGCTATCTGGAATTCCCCAAACTCTGTCCCTTGAGGTTTTTATGGAAGCTTCATTACACTGACATGATTGATTAAATCATTGGCCCTTGACAATCAACATTTAGCCCTTTTTCCCTCCCTGGAGGTTGGTGTGGGACTGAAAGTCTGGATACTCAATCCTGCATTGGTCTTTCTGGTGATCAGCCCCATTCTAAAGTTACCTAGGGCTGCTAGCCATCAGTCAACTCATTAGCATACAAAAAGATACTTATTACTTTGAAGACTCCAAAGATTGTAGGAGTTGTGTGCCAGGAAATGTGAACAAAGATCAAACATATATTTCATAATATCACAATGAAAATCTAAGAGAGAGATTAAGATAATTATTTCCCAAATCTCACAGTGATTAAGAAGTAATGACTCTAAAATCAGGCCACTACACTATCTTGTCACCTCTCCCTATATTTTGGCCTAGACACTTGAAGTTATTACCTATCTGGGGAGCAGGCCATTTGTCCAGGACAATCCACTCATCAATGAGGAAGAAGATATGACTCCTGAATGTGCATATCCATTCAGCTAAGCAGCAGTCACTTACTGCAGGCAAGGCCAATGCTACAATTCAATTAGTAACTATTTTACAGCAACTGCTATATGCTTGATAAAAATGCTCAAAACCACAGTTACAATAGGGAGGTAAGGGAACTAAAACTCCTTGCATAGGTTTCTTGTGTACCTATTATGTGCTAGAGTATAGACATGCATTAAAAATTATGTTTTGAGCTCCTAATGTGCTGAGCTAGGCACTATTCTGGGTTGTGAGGGATGCAATAGTGAACCCTTCTGGAAACTCTTGTCAGATCTTATCCCCCACCCCTGTATTGATTCACTGAAAAAAATTCTCTCTTTTCTGGGATTGTGAGTCAGGTACAAAATGATGAAAAAAAAGGAAGAGACTTAATTTTACCAGTGCTATAGTCCAATAATTGAATAGCACCTGTCCTGGTTCCTACCCAGTTCCTAAGCCTGATGTAACTGCCCAGTGGGTTCTTCTGGCCCACTGCCCAGATACAGCCAATTTATCAAGGCAGGGGAACTGCAATAAAGAAAGAGTTTTATACACATAGAGCTACTAAACAGAAGACTGGAGTTTTATTATTCAAAACAGCATCCCTGAAAATTCTGAGGCTAGGGTTTTTCAAGGATAGTTTGGGGGAAGCAGGAGACAGGGGGATGGCCAGGCAATGGGTGCTTGTTAGTGATTGGTTAGAGATACAATCACAGGGGTATGGGAAATGGTCCTCACATGTACTGAATTACTATTGGGTGGGGCCACAGGTTGGCAGGTCCAGATGGAACCATCTGCCCTCAGACATACACAAAACCTGAAAAGATATCTCAAAGGCCAATCTTAGGTTCTACAATGTGATGTAATCTGCAGGAGTAATTGGGAATGGGGAAGCTGCATATCTTGTGCCCTCTGGAATAATGGCTGGCAATTGTTTATGACTACACCGTAGCAGAATTCAGGGTCCTCTATCCTCTCAGCTTGGTGGCCTCTTGTTAGCTTTACAAAGGCACTTGAGTTATGGAAAAAGGCTATTATCACTTAAACTAAACGTCTCCCAAAATTAGCTTGATCCAAGCCCAGGAGTAATTAAGGGCAGGTTGAAGACCAAAGGGAAGAGGAGAGGTGACTGCATCAGATCTCCATCACTGCCATAATTTTCTCTCTGTTATAATTCTCCACTCTTCCTTTTCGAGATCTCCAAGTTTCTTCCAATATATTAACCCTTTTTTCTTTTAAAAATTTTTATTTGGAAATTATTTCTAAGTAGTATACATGAATAGTTCAAAGAATTCCCACATTTTTTTTTCTAGTGCCAGGTGTTTATTCCCTCACATGTGGGTGGTTCACGTACACGGCACACAGGCATGGGCACCATGGGAGGGGGCAGCACTCCTGCCTTCTGAGGGGAGGATCTTGCCCTCACGGTGTAAGAAGGGAGAGGATGGTTTCTCTCCTGCCCTCACTAGGGCCTAGGGAACCCAGGAGCACATCCCACCCCTTCCACCTCTCAGCCGAGGAGAAGCCACCTTACTGACATTTAGTTCCAACCATTATAGTAAGTGGGGAAGGGATTGGCCTGGTCCCAACCATTACAGGGTGAAGATATAAACGGTAAAGGAAGGTACAGTTTGGATGAGGCCACAGGAAGGAGCAGGTGACACCATCAGAAGCATGTGCAGGGGAGGGGCAGTTACTGGGCTTCTGGGCTGCTTAGTCCCTGGCTTGGCAGGAAGGGTAGGGGAGATGGATGGGGCTCATTGTTTGGCATTGATGATGTCCACGAATTCGGGCTTGAGGGAAGCACCACCCACAAGGAAGCCATCCACATCAGGCTGGCTGGCCAGCTCCTTGCAGGTTGCCCCAGTCACAGAGCCTCCATAAACGATAGGGGTGCTCTGAGCCACTGCTTCAGAGATGTTGGACTTAAGCCATCCTCAGAGCTTCTTGTGTACTTCCTGGGCCTGTTGGGGTGTTGCAGTCTTGCCAGTACTAATGGCCCACACAGGCTTATAGGCCAGGACGACCTTGCTCCAGTCTTTCACATTATCTACGATGACCTTTTTCTGCTCGAAAACAACCTTCTCAATGATGCCAGGTTCCCTTTCATCTAGCTTCTCCCCAATACAGGTGATTACTCCTAGTCCCTCTGCCAGAGCATGGGCTACTTTCTGCCCAATCAGCTCATCTGACTCCCTAAAGACATACCTTCTCTCTGAGTGCCCCAGGACCACCCACGTGGCTCTGCAGTCTTTGATCAAGCCAGGGCTGATCTCCCCAGTAAAGGCCCCATTAGTCACTTTGTAGCAGTTCTGTGCAGCCACAGCAATCTTGGGATCTAGCTTCTGTAGGGCGAAGTCGATATAGGCAGTGGGGGGAGCGCAAACCACCTCGGTGTCGGCCGGCACCTTGGCCGCATTCAGAGTGCCGATGAGCTCCCCCAGATTCTGCTTCTGCCCGTTCATCTTCCAGTTCCCCCCAACGAAGAACTTCCTGGAAGGCGCCATGGCACTGGAGTCGAGGCGCTGAAGGTCAGTGTCTGCATATTCCCACATTCTTTACTCAGATCCACTAATAATTATTACGATTTTGCCGTGTTTGCTTTTTTGCTTTCTCTTTGTTTCTTTATAAATGTGTGTGCACGCATTACATATGAATGTATATAATTGTTAACATTTTGCCATATTTACTTTTTTGCTTTCTCTGTCTCTATGTGTATGCATACATTATATATAAATGTATATATGTCATATATGTACATTTTATATACATGTAATCATTTATATACATGTAAATTTTTTCCCCCAAGTCATTTGAGAGCTTCAGACATCATGCTCCTTTACCTCCATATCCTACATTGTGTGTTTCCTAAAAGCAAGGACATTCTCTTATATAAATGCCATATAATGATCAAATTCAGAAAATATAAGATTAGCTAACACTATTTTATAAGATATAGTTCATTTTTCAGATTATGCTAATTGTCCCAATACTGTCCTTTATATAAATTTCCCTCTCTGACCCAGGATCTAATTCCAGATTACACCTTGCATTTTGTTCTTATGTCTTCTTTCCCTACTCAAGTTAGTCAGAGTTTATTTCTATTGCTCATAATCAAAGAATCTTAAAAATACAATTTCCTTCTGTTTATGATACGGGAGTGCTGGGAAGGGAAGAGTGTGGTCACTTTAAATGATACAGACGAGGGGAAGGAAAGTGTTGGGTAGAGGAGGGCATGGTCCCTGGCTAGGGCTCCACCCCCATGGAACTAGGTGAGGACAGGCACTCCTGCTTTTGCGCCCAAATGTTGCATTTTTCAAGACCACCCTGTCCCATGACACCCCCATCCTGGGCCTATAAAAACCGGAGACCCTAGTGGGCAGACACACAGGCAGCTGGATATTGAGAGGAACACTTTGGTGGAAGAAGACCCGAGTGGCTGGTTGAGAGCATGCTGGCTGAAGAGCACATGGACAGACGCCAGCATGCTGGCAGACCATTAACTGGTGGGATGAGACAGTTTGGCTGGGGCAGTTGGAGGAAAGCTGGGGCCACTGAGCGGCCCAAATCCAGGGAAAACCATCTCCCTTATGGCTCCCCCACTGGTGGAGAGCTACTTCTACTCAATAAAACTTGGCACTCATTCTCCAAGCCCAGGTGTGATCCCATTCTTCCAGTACACCAAGGCAAGAACCCAGGATACAGAAAGCCCTCTGTCCAAGGTAGAGGGTCTAATTGAGCTGGTTAACACAAGCTGCCTATAGATGGCTAAACTAAGAGAGAACCCTGTAACACATGTCCACTGGGACAAGCTGTAAACATCCACCCCTACACACCACCATGGAGTTGGAGACCCACAGCCTGCCCATCTCTATGCTCCCCTAGAGTTTTAAGCAGTGGGGCACTGAAGAAGTGAGACACACCCCCATCGCATGCCCTGGGAGGGGGACAAGGGAAGCTTTCACGTTTCATTTATAAGCATTCATTTATAACCTTTAGTAAATTATATCATTTAATCTTTTTTCTTTTTCTTTCTTTCTTTTTTTTTTTTTTTTTTTGTTGTTGAGACAGAGTTTTGGCTTTTTCACCCAGGCTGGAGTGCAGCAGCACGATCTTGATTCATGACAGCCTTGGACTCCTGGGCTCAAGCCTTCCTCTACCTCAGCCCCCCAGGTAGCTGGGACTACAGCCACAATGCCCGACTATTTTTTTTTTTTTTTTGGTATTTTTTGTACAGATGGGTTTTTGCCATATTTCCCAGGCTGGTTTTGAACTACTGAGCTCAAGCAATCCACTTGCCTCAGCCTCCCAAAGTGCTGGGATTACAGGTGTGAGTCGCTCTACCTGGCCTATATCATTTATTCTTAATCAAGTCTTCTAGGTAGGTATTTAAATCCCTGTTTTAAAAATCAGTACTATTAGGCTCAAAGAAGTTAAAAAACTTGCCCATCATGACACAGTTAAATTCTAGGGCCAGGATTTTAATCCAAGTCTTTTTTATTCTGAAGTCCCACCTTATTCCATTGCAGGCCTGGCAGATATTCGTAAACCACAATCCTTGCATCAAGAATCCTATAGGCTAGTGTGAAGTGAGACAGATAAACAGATAATGTTATTTGTTTGGCAGTAACACCTAACCACAGCAGTATGTACAAGGTGTAGCGGAACATAGTTATTGAACTTATTTCAAGAATGACGAGAAATGTGGGCAGGGCTTCAACAAGAATAGAAGGAAATAAAATCTGTTTTATTCCTTGATGCAAACTGGGTGTTTATAGATTGTCTGTCTACTGTCCAAAGCATGATTAATATCAATGCTAATCCACTAACCTCCAACGTATGCTTAGGAAATTCCTTATTTAGCTGGCTAGCATTGTTAACTTTGACATCTACTAATGCAACATTACCTCCTGAATGTTAGGGACTCAAATAGTTCCTACACCATTTCAATTCTTTCTTGGTCATTTTGATTAATGTTGACATTATCCAGTTCTGACATTTAGCTGAAATATATTGCTAAGATCCTAATCTGTAAACTTGCTTAAAATATGTCCTGTTTAGTTTGATAGTTTTAAAATATGGACATTATAAAAGGAGTTCTGAAGGTAAAGGGTCTGATCCCTTCGAGAAATCTAGAGTCCTTTCCTTTCTCTTTGTGTAAAAAATCAAATGAAAAGTATTAGGAGTACGGAAAACCATGGTTATAAAATCAGAGCAAATAGCGTGTCCCATTTTGTGACTTTAGATCCGAACCTGGTGACAAACAGAAAATATACAAAGGTCAGGAGCTTAGAGGGCATCCAGAGAGCTGAAGCTTGGAACAGTTGTGAGTAGTCTTAGAGTAATAGGGAGGTGTTAGTCCATCAGTGGGCCCCTGCTCTCAGTCAGAAGTCTTAGAATTTTCTGGGGACCTGAGCAGTCTGGGAAGAAGAGGAAGATCTGGATAAGTATTCACTGATAATATCTGTTACTGATTAGAGTATTTCGTCTGTATTTAGTAGACAGGTCTTCTTTTAGTACTTAGCTCTCATGGTAAGTTATTCATAAGTAACATGCCTGGCAACAGCTGGTCCTCAAGTAATATTGAATTGGATTAAGCTGAAAGTGGCTGATAAGGCTATTCCACAGAGAAAGATTTATCTTAGTGTGGCAGGGGCCAGTCACTCAACCACCAAAGAAAGGCAAGGTGGGAGTGGTCACCATAATAAACAGCAGAATCAAAGCAGTCAGCTGAATAGTCTGACTCCTGCAGACCTACAGCATTGCTAGTTGATCATGGTGTTCCTGGAAGTGAAATATTTGGTTGGTGCAAGGGTAATTTCAATTACAATGGAAAGTAATGGCGAAAAACTAGAATTACATTTGCACCAACTTAATAGATAGGAAGCCTACTGAATTTGTAGTTGATCTATATAAGCTGAAAGTTCCAGGTCAAGTGAAAAAAAGTCTAATCTGAATCCTAAAAACAGAGAATTATGGCCCTCAAATAATTCCCAGACTTAAGCCTGTTTATAGACCTAGAATGAAAGGGAGACCAGGTCCCCTGGAGGAAAGACCCTCATATACTACTGAATATTTATACTGTTAATCTTCCCCCTGGCCTTCCCCAAAGGGACCTACAGCCTTTTATGGAGTAACTCCACATTGGGGAAGGGAAATAATCAGACCTTTCAGGGACTACTAGACACTGGTTCTGAACTGACACTAATTCCGAGAGACCCAAAATATCACTGTGATTGACAGTCAGTGTGTGGAGGTCAGGTGATGAATGGGATTTTAGCCTAGGTCTATCTTACAGTGGTCCTGTACCTTCACAGTGTGAAAATACACAGTGGACCAGTGGGTCCCTGAACCCATCCTGTGCTTATTTCCTCAGTTCTAGAATGCATAATTGGAATAGACATACCTAGCAGCTGACAGAAGCCCCTACATTAGTTCTCTAACCTCTGGAGTGAGGGCTATCATGGTGAGACAGACCAAATGAAAGCTATTAGGGCTGCTTCTACCTAGGAAAATGTAAACCAAAAGCAATACTGCATTCCTGGAGGAATGGCAGAGATTAGCAGCACCATCAAAGACTTGAAAGATACAGGGGTGGTGATTCCCACCACATTCTCATTCAACTCTCCTATTTGGCCTATGCAGAAGACAGATGAATCTTGGAAAATGATAGTGGATTATTATAAGTTTAACTAGGTGATGATTCCAATTGTAGTAGGTTTACCAGATGTGGTTTCATTTTTTACACAAATTAACACGCTAGTACCTGGTAGAAGCTAATCAATTTGGCAGATGCTTTTTCTCCATTCCTGTTAATAAAGATTTCCAGACGCAGTTTTCTTTCAGTTGGCAAGGCCAGTAATACACCTTCATTCTCCCACCTTAGGAGTGTATGAATTCTCCAACTCTGTGACATACTTTTTTTTTGAAACGGAGTCTCTGTCATCCAAGCTGGAGTACAATGGCATGATCTCGGCTCACTGCAACCTCCATCTCCCAGGTTCAAGTGATTCTCCTGCCTCAGCCTCCAGAGTAGTTGGGATTACAGGTGCCTGCCACCATGCCCTGCTAATTTTTTTTATTTTTAACTAGAGATGGGGTTTCACCATGTCGGCCAGACTGGTCTTGAACTCCTGACTTCAAGTGATTTGCCTGCCTTGGCCTCCCAAAGTGCTGGGTTTACAGGCATGAGCCACCACGCCTGGCCTGTGATATACTTTAGTTTGCAGGAATCTTGATCATCTTTCCCTTTCTCAAGCTATCACACACTGGTCCATCACATTCCTGACACTATGCTAATTAGTCTTAGTAAGCAAGAAGTAGCAACTACTCTAGACTTGTTGGTAAGACATTTGTGTGTCAGAGAGTGGGAAATAAATTTGAAAAAAATTCAGGAGCCTTGGTGAAATTTCTAGGGGATCAATGATATGGAACAGGTCATATCACTCTAACATAATAAGTGTTGCATCTGGCCCCTTCAACAACCAAAAAAGATATACAATGCCTGGTGGGCCTCTTTGTATTTTGGAAGTGATATATTCCTTATTTGGGTGTCTGGCCCACTTACCCAGTGACCCAAAAAGCTGCTAATTCTGAGTGGGGCCCAGAACAAGAGAAGACTCTTCAACAGGTCCAGGCTGCTGTGCAAGCTATGCTATTTGGACCATATGACCAAGCAGATACAATGGTGCTTGAAGTGTCAGTGGCAGAGAGAGAGGCTGTTTGGAGCCTTTGGCAGGCCCCTGCAGGTGAATTGCAGTGGAGGATCTTCAGATTTTGGAACAAGGCCACGCTATCCTCTTTGAATAACTACTCCTCTTCCTCCTCCTCCTCCTCCTCTTCTTCTTCTTCTTCTTCTTCTTCTTCTTCTTCTTCTTCTTCTTCTTCTTCTTCTTCTTCTTCCTCTTTTCTTTTCTCTTCTCTTCTTTTTCTTCTTCTTCTTCTTCTTCTTCTTCTTCTTCTTCTTCTTCTTCTTCTTCTTCTTCTTCTTCTTCTTCTCCTTCTCTCTTCCTCTTCCTCCTCTTCTTCTTCTCCTTCTTTCCCTTCATCTTCTTCTTCTTTGTTTTTTGTTTTTTGAGATGGAGTCCTGCTCTGTCGTCAGGCTGGAGTGCAGTGGTGTGATCTCAGCTCACTTCAGCCTCTGACTCCCTGGTTCAAGTGGCTCTCCTGCCTCAGCCTCCTGAGTAGCTGGGATAACAGGCATGTACCACCACGCCCAGCTAATTTTTGTATTTTTAGTAGAGACGGGGTTTCTCCATGTTGGCCAGGATGGTCTCGATCTCCTGACCTCGTGATCTGCCTGACTCATCCTCCCAAAGTGCTGGGATTACAAGCATGAAACTATTCTTCTTTTGAGAAACCGCTCTTGGCCTGATACTGGCCCTTAGAGGCTGGACACTTAACTGTGGGCCACCACAGTACCATCCACCTGAGCTGCCTGTCATGAACTAGATGTTATCCAACCCACCAAGCCATAAAATTTGGCATGCACAGCACACCCCATCACCAAACGGAAGTGGTATATACATGATTGGACCTGAGCAGGCCCTGAAGGTACAAGTAAGTTTTTTGTTGTTGTTGTTGTTGTTTTGTTTTTTGTTTTTTTTGAGATGGAGTCTTGCTCTGTTGCCCAGGCTGGAGTGCAGTGGCACGATCTCAGCTCATTGCAAGCTCCACCTCCCGGGTTCATGCCATTCCCCTGCCTTCGCCTCCTGAGTAGCTGGGACTATAGGCGCCTGCCACCACGCCCAGCTAATTTTTTTTTTTTTGTATTTTTTTAGTAGAGATGGGGCTTCACTGTGTTAGCCAGGATGATCTCGATCTCCTGACCTCGTGATCCTCCCAAAGTGCTGGGATTTCAGGCGTGAACCACCGCGCCTGGCCACAAGTAAGTTATTAATACGTGAAGTAGTAGCCCAAATAAGTGTTCATGGTCCCCATTCCTATTAGGTTGGTGCAAAAGTGATTGTGATTTTAACCATTACTTTTAACAGCAAAACAGCAATTACTTTTGCACCAACCTAAATATATTATCCTCTCTTTCCTAGCCCACACCCATGAGGCCATAGGGAGTTCCCTCCAATCATTTGACAGAAGAAAATAAAAGTTTTAGGTCTGGTTTACAGATAGTTCTTTAAGATAGGCTGGAATCATATGAAAATACACAGCTGCAGCACTGCGGTACCTTTTTTGGGATATTCCTGAAGACAGTGGTGAAGGAAAATCCTTCCAGTGGACAGAACTTCAAGCAGTGTGCCTGGATGTTCATTTTGCTTGGGAGGAGAAATGGCCAGATATGATTATATATTAATTCGTGGGCTGTAGACAATAGTTTGGCTGGATGATCAAGGACTTGGAAGGGATGTGATTAGACAACCGTTGACAAGGAAATTTGAGGAAGAGGTATGTGAATAGACACCCCCATAATGGGCAAAAAATCATGAAGACAGTTGTGTCCCATGTGAATGCTCACCAAAGGGTGACCTCAGCAGAGGAAATTGTAATAATCACCTAGATAGAATAACTTGTTCTGTGGACACCAGTCAGCCTCTTTTCCAGCAATCCCCTATCACCTAGTGGGCTCACGAACAAAAGCAACCATGCTGGCATGGCAGGGATGGAGGTTATGCACAGGCTCAGCAATTTGGACTTCTACTCACCAAGGCTGACCTGGCTATGGCCACTGCTGAGTGACCCATTTGTTAGCAGCAGAGACCAACACTGAACCCCGGATATGGCACAATTATCTAGGGCAACAAGCCAGCTACCTGGTGGGTAGTTGGTTACACTGGGCCACTTCCATCATGGAAGGGGCAGTGTTTTGTTCTTACTGGAATAGACACTTACTTTGGGTATGTATTCGTCTTTCATGCAAAACTTGGTTCTGTCAAAACTACTATTGTGGACTTACAGAATACCTTATCCACTGTCATGGTATTCCACACAGTGTTGTTTTATCAAATAATTTAGTTCATAGCAAATGAAGTGCAGCAATGGGCCCATGATCATGGAATTCATTGTTCTTACCATGTTCCCCACCATCCTGAAGCAGCTGGCTGAGTAGAACATTGGAATGGTCTTATGAAGACTCAATTACAGGGCCAGGTAGGTGTTAATACCTTGCAAGGTCAGGGCAAGGTCCTCCAGAAGGCCATATATGCTCTGAATTGGTGCCTAATATATGGTGCTATTCCTCCCAAAGCCAGGATTAATGGGTCTGGAAATTAAGGGGTAGAAATAAGAGTGGCACCGCAATTACCCCTCATAACTCCCTAGCAAAACTGTTGCTTCCTCTTCCTGTGACCTTATGCTTGCCTGGCCTAGAAGTCTTAGTCCCAAAGGGAGGAATGCTTCCACAAAGAGACACAGAATGACTCCACCGAACTGGAAGTTAAGACTGTTGCCCACCCATCTTGGGCTCCTCGTGCCTCTTAATCAACAGGCAAAGAAGAGAGTTACTGTGTTGGCTGAGTGATTACTCCTGACTACCAAGAGGGAAATTGGACTACTATTTCACCATGGAGACAACAAACAGTATGTTTGGAATACAGGATATCCCTTTAGGACATCTCTTAGTGTTACCATGCCGTGTGATTTAAGTCAGTTTCAAACTACAATGAACTAATCCAGGCAGGACTACTAATTGCAGGATCCCTCAGGAATGAAGGTCTGGGGGTCCTGACAAAAAAACTGACTAGTTGAGGTGCTTGCTGAAGGCAAAGGGAATATGGAATGTGTACTGGAAAAAGGTAGTTATATATACCAGCTATGACCATGTGACTAGTTACAGAAATGAAGACCTTAGTTGTCATGATTATTTCCTCCTTGTTTTGGTATGGAGGAAGTGTGTGTGTGTAGCCAAATATCTTTTTTTCTTCCCTATATCATCCCCTTATCAGACAGTCCTGCTGGCCTGTCTGCCTTTGAACTGGGACGTGGACTTTTCCCTGCCTTCACATTCAAACTCAAAGATAGGCTTTTCCTGGTTCCCAAACCTGCCAGGCTTTGGACTGGACCCATCAGTTCTTCTGGGTCTCAGGCCTTTGGACTCAAACCAGAACAACATAACTGGCTCTCTTGAGTCTCTAACTTCCCAACTCACTCTGCAGTTCTTGGAAATTAAGACCAGCCTGGGCAACAAAGCAATATTTCATTGTTACAAATAATAAAAACAAAGTTAGCCCAGCATGGTGGTGTGCACCTGTAGTCCCAGCTACTTGAGAAGCTGAGGTATGAGTATTGCTTGAGCCCAGGAGGCCAAGGCTGCAGTGAACTATGATTGTGCCACTGTACTTGAACCTGGGTGACAAAGTGAAATAGTGATACCTTGTCTCAATTTTTTTTCTTTTTGTCTTTGATTTTCTGCAGTTTCAATATAATATGCCTGTGTGTAAATGTCTTGATCTATATCCTGCTTGGTGTTTTCTTGGCTTCTTGGATCTGTGGTATGGTGTCTATCATTATTCTGGAAAATTCTTAGTTATTTGGAGTAATTATTTTGTTCCTTTCTTCTCCTTCTAATATTCCCTTTACATGTATGTTATACTATTTTTAATTGCCCCACATTTCTTGGCTACTACATTCTATTACCCTCGCCCTGCTTGTTTCCAATTTGCTTTTCAGTTTGGGGTTTTTACTGACATATCTTTAAGTTCATTGATTATTTCCTCATCTGTGTCCAATCTACTGGTGAGGCCATCAAAGGCATTCTTCATTTCTGTTACATATTTTTTGATTTTAAAATTCCTTTTGAATTATTCTTAGAGTTCCTATTTATCTGCTTACATAACCATCTGTTTTACATGTTGGTAACATTTTCATTAGAGCTCTTAGCATATTAATTATAGTTCTTTTAAGTTACTTGTCTGATAGTTCTAAATTTTGTGTCATACCTGAGTCCGGTTCTGAAGCTTGTTCTAGCTCTTAGACTATGTTTCTGCTTTCTAACATGGCTTGCCATTTTTTGTTCAAAGCTGGACATGATGTATTGAGTAAAGGAAACTGAGTTAAATAGGCTTGTATCATGAGGTTTTGTGTTTATCTGGCTAAAAGCTAGGTTAGGTTTACTATTTGCCATAGCTGTAGGTGTCAGAAGCTAATGTCCTTGTTTATGTCTCCCTATTGTCTTTGGATTTTTCCTTTCTTTCTTTCTTTCTTTCTTTCTTTCTTTTCTTTCCTTTTTCTTTGAGACAGAGTCTCATTCTGTTGCTCAGGCTGGAGTGCAGTGGCGCAATGCAACCTCCACCTCCTGGGTTCAAGTGATTCTCCTGACTCAGCCTCCCAAGTAGCTGGGGTTACAGGCATGCGCCACCATGCCTGGCTAATTTTTGTATTTTTAGTAGAGAGAGGGCTTCACCATGTTGGCCAGGCTAGTCTCGAACTCCTGACCTCAGGTGATCCATCTGCCTCGGCCTCCCAAAGTGATGGGATTACAGGCATGAGCCACCACATCCGGCCTGTCTTTGGATTTCTTTAGAGACTTCTTCCAAAAGCAGTCTGAGCCTTGAAGTTATTTCAGTTGTAATCCCCTGTTATTATGTAGGAGACTGACTGATGTGGTGGTAAGGAGAGGTGTATTAGGATTCTCTAGAGGGTCAGCATTAATAGAATGGATAGGTATATGAAGGGGAGTTTATTAAGGAGTATTGACTCACATGATCACAAGGTGAAGTCCCATAATAGATTGTCTGCAAGTTGAGGAGCAAGGAAGCTAGTCCAAGTCCCAAAACCTCAAAAGTAGGGAAGCCAACAGTGCAACCGTCAGTTGTGGCTAAAGGCCCGAGATCCCCTGGCAAACCACTGGTATGAGTCCAAGAGTCCAAAAGCTGAAGAACTTGGAGTCCAATGTTCAAGGACAGGAAGCATCCAGCACGGGAGAAAGACGAAGGCTGGAAGATTCAGCAAAGTCAAGTCCTTGCACATTCTTCAGCCTGCTTTTACCCTAGCCATGCTGGCAGCTGATCAGATGGTGCCTATCCAGATTGAGGGTAGATCTGCCTCTCCCAGTCCACTCACTCAAATGTTAATCTCCTTTGGCAATACTCTAACAGACACACCCAGGAACAATACTTTGTATCTTTCAATCCAATGAAGTTGACACTCAATATTAACCATCACAACAGAGGAAGCATTCTATAATTCTAAAGTTATGTCTTATTCTGCTAGTCTTTTATTGAGCCTATGTCCTAGGGCTATAACCTTCCCAAGTGCTACTCAGCTCTTTTTCCTCCCTTAGGTAGGGCAAGAAGGCTAGAAGGTTTTGGAATTGGGTATTTTTCATTCTCTGGGTAGGTAAGCCTCTGGAAAATAATTTCCCTGAGGGAAGGCTTTTGTTAAGAAGAACAGAATGCTGTAGGTGTATTTCACAGTCATTGCTTTTTCCTCCCCCAGCTGGAAGCATGAAAGGATTTTTCTCTGAGAACCTTGTGGGGTTCCTAAGGACAAACTCATAAAAGTGTGGGGTCTCCTAAAATTTAGCCCCCAGAGTTTTAACTCTCAAACTAGTCCACAGGGAGTCTCCAGTAATTTGCCAATTACAGTTTGCTTAAGCGTTCCTACCACATTAAAAACCTCAGTGAGATAACTTTCATGTGATTCAAAATTGAGAATAAACGAAAGAAAATATTGATAATTTGTATATTAAAAATTCCTTTGCACAGCAAAACTCATTGCAAGCAAAGCTAAAAGACAAATGACAACTAGGAAAATATTTCCTACTCAAATGACATATAAAGGCCTAAATATTTTAAAAATTGAGAAAAAATGACAATTATTTAGAAAAATGAACAAAAGATAGAAACATACATTTTACAGAAACAAAACCTTTTCCATATGTGAAAACATGCTTAACCTCAGTCATAAGATACACAAATTAAAACTTGTTTATGTCATTGATTTATCAGTTTTCATTTATCAGTTTGGTAAATATGCAGATTTTTGACAACATAGTCTATTGGGAAGGCTGTGTGGGAATTAGGCATTCTGGCACTCTGATACATTTCTGGGAGAATTGTGTGTGACACAACTTTGGAAGGGAATTTGGCAATATACTAGCAAAATTACATATTCATTTACTTTATTATTGTTATTTAGAGAGAGGGTCACCAAGTTGGCCAGGCTGGTCCTGAACCTCTGGTCCCAAGTGATCCTCCCACCTTGGCCCCACAAAGTGCTAAGACCACAGACGTGAGCCACCAAGCTTGGCCTCATTTACCTTTTGACTCAGCAATCTTACTTCCAGAAGTATGGAAGTGTGATTCCAGAAGTGTGATTCCAAAGATACATCAACAAAAATAAAATACAGCTTATGCATATCATTGTGATTTAATTTATAATAACAAATGATTGGGGATATCTCAAATGTTCATTAATAGCAGACTAGTTGAAGAAATGATGGTACATTCACACAATGAAGTACTAGGAAGCTGTGAAAACTGATGAAAAGATCACTGTATATTGATATAAAGTGATTCCTAGAATATATTACTAGGTGGGGGAAAAAGTAAGGTACAAAACAAGGTTTAGTACGCCAATTTTTGCAAAATAAAATAAAATAAAATAAAATAGTAAACAAAAATCTATTAAGGTGTTCCACGTGAGGAGAGAGAGAACAGCATGTAGAAGATAGCCATAGTAGAAATTTACAGAGATTTCTGTAAATTTAGATTATATAGTTGTGATTTTGAAACCATGTAAATGTTTTACATGCTTAAGAAAAGATTAAATGAAGAAAAAAATCATACCAGTCCTTAACAATAAAAAATTTCTTCAAGTGATGCAATTTTGTTTTGATAACAACAAAAACAAAAAAAAACTATAAAAGTCTTAAACAATATTCAGTAGTCTTATTGTCATTTTGAAACTCTAGGTTTATTGTCAAATAAAGCAAATAAGTAATTATGCTGTGTTTTGAAATCAAGGTTTTCAACATAAGAAAGAAAACTAAATGTAAAATCAAAAGAGTTTAGTAAAAACCATGTAATTTGTCTAGGTACAGTGGCTCGCACCTATAATCCCAGTACTCAGGAGACCAAGGTGGGAGAATTGCTTGGGCCCAGGAGTTTGAGACCAGCCTGGGCAACATAGGGAGATCTTGTCTCTACCAAAAAATAAAAACGAAAAGTTAGTGGAGTGTGGTAATATGTGCCTGTAGTAGTGCCAACTACTTAGGAGGCTGAGGCGGGTGGATCGTTTGAGCCCAGAAGTCTGAGGCTGCAGTGAGCTATGATGGTGCCACTGCACTCCAGCCTAGGCAACAGACTGAGACCCTGTCTCAGAAACAAACAAAAAACTCTATAATTTTATATTTAAACCAGAAATACAGTAAGAATTGTATTCCCATTAAAAAATAATTTTTCTAGTTCTGTTCACTGAAAAAGTCTATAAGCCATGACAACCCTGTAGCAATAAGCATTCATATATTCCAGAATGTCATATATAAATACAATTTCTCAATAAAAGGAATCAGGGATCTGACTCCAGTTCTTTGGCTGTATCAATTTTCATTCTGAAACACAGTGTATAAGGGTTTTCCTTTCCTACATCCTTAGTAGCATGTGTTATTTCTGTCTTTTTGGTAATAGCCATTTAAACTGGGGTAAGATGATATCTCATTGTGGTTTTGATTAGCATTTCTCTAATCACTAGTGATGTTGAGCATTTTTTTCATATATCTGTTGACCATTCATATGTCTTCTTTTGAGAAATATCTATTCAGACCTTTTGCCCATTTTTATGTTGGATTATTTGGTTTTTGGTATTAAGGTGTTTGAGTTCCTTATATATTCTGGTTATTAATGCCTTATGGAATGAATAGTTTACAAATATTTTCTCTCATTCTTTAGATTGTCTCTTCACTTCATTGATGCTTTCCTTTGCTGTACGGAAGCTTTTTAATTGATTTAATCCCATCTGTCAAGTTTTGCATTGGTTACCTGTGCTTTTGAGGTCTGTGATGGTTAATACCGAGTGTCAACTTGATTGGATTGAAGGATACAAAGTATAGATCCTGGGTGTGTCTGTGAGGGTGTTGCCAAACGAGATTAACATTTGAGTCAGTGGGTGGAAAAGGCAGCCCCACCCTTAATCTGGGTAGGCACCATCTAATCAGCTGCCAGTGAGACTAGAACATAAGCAGGCAGAAAAATGTGAAAGGAGAGACTGGCCTAGCCTCACAGTCTATGTCTTTCTCCTGTGCTGCATGCTTCCTGCCCTCAAACATCAGACTCCAGGTTCTTTAGATTTGGAACTTGGACTAGCTCTCCTTGCTCTTCAGCTTGCAGATGGCCTATTGTGGGACCTTGTGATCATGTGAGTTAATACTTAATAAAATCCCCTTGATATATATATCTATCTATCTATTCCAGTAGTTGTGTCCCTCTAGAGAACCCTAAGACAGATTTTGGTGCCAGGAATGGTTCTATGGGAACAGAATATTAAGGATGGAGTTCTTTCATTGGTTTTGGGGTTTCTGGAGTTGGCTGCTTAATATAATTAGACCCCCAAATGCTAAGGACTCTACTTCTAGTAGTATGGAGAACACTGATAGTCCTTGATATAAACTATTTAGGGAGTTATACAAAATAAATGCATTTGACACTCCTGATTCACCACTCGTGAGAGGAGAAGAGTTTAGTTACTCTATACATAAAACTTTTGACTGTATGTGGAGAACCAAGGAACATAACAAAGCTGGTTGGTTGCTCCTAAGTTCAGTGGACAAAGTGATGAAAGAAAATGATGAATTCAGGGATTCTATCTCCCAGCTTCAGCAGCAGATACTGAATCTCAAATCTGCTAAGATTGCCCTGAGTGAGAGCCTTATCTCCTGTAGAGTAAGGGCTGAAACTGTGGAAAAACAGACACAAGCTTTTATCATGCAAGGGGCTGTTGTGTAAGAAAAGGTACATGAACAGCCTCACCAGGTGTCTACTGTTAAAGTGAGGGCATTAATTGGAAAAGAATGGGACCCTGCAACTTGGAATGGGGATATGTGGGAGGACCCTGATGAAACTGGGGACACTGAGTTTGTAAACTGTGATGAACCTTTTTTGCCAGAAGAAACAGCTCCCCCACTCCCAGTAGTGGCAACATCCCCTCCCCAATCCGGGCTGCCATCAGTCTTTCCACTTTTGTCTGAGGAAATAAACCCTGCACTGCCTGAGGCAACAGTGATGGACTCCTGAAGCAATTGCCAGGCAAGATAATGCTGATTCTCCTCAGGAGCCACCCCCAAAACCCATTTGCTTCTAGACTAGACCTATAACTAAAGTCCCGGTGGGACCCTAGAGGTGAGGTTGAGCATGTGACTCATGAGGAGGTACACTTGAAAAGAACTGCTTGAGTTTCCTAAATGTATATAAACAGAAATCTGGGCAACAGGCATGGGAATGGAGATTAAGGGTGTGGGATAATGGTGGAAGGAACATAGAGGTGGATCAGCCTGAAAGTATGGATTTGGGCCCACTAAATAGGGATTCTGCATTTAATGTTGCAGCTTGGGGAGTTAAAAAAGGTTCTAATAGTTTGCTTGCTTGGTTAGCTGAACTAGGGATTAAAATATGGGCCATTGTGAGTGAGTTGAAAATGCCTGATCTCCCTTGGTTTAATGTAGAGGAAGGGATGCAAAGGCTTATGGAGATTGGGATGTGAAGTGGATTAGTCACTTTTGACTTACTCATCTCAGCTAGGAGAGTCCAGAAGTCATACACTTGATTAATACCTTGTGAAACAAATTTGTGAAGGCAGCACCTGCATCTTTGAAGAGCCCTGTAATTGCTCTTCTCTGTATGTCAGATCTAACAGTGGGAACCACAGTCACTCAATTTCAAAATTTAAATACAATGGGAATAATTGGATCCCAAGGTTGCAGGGGCCAAGAGGTGGCACTCAACTGTCAAAGGCAAGGGGGGCATAGCTGCCATAATGGACAGCAGAGGCAAAGTAGCAATCAGAATAGTCAGACTTGTGTAGAGCTCTCACATGGGCTAATTAATCATAGTATTACTAGAAGTGAAATTGATAGGAAGGCTACTGTATTCTGACTTAATTTATACAAACAGAAAATTTCTAGGTCGAATGGACAAAAGACTAATTTGAATTGTAAAAACAGAATCATGGCTCCTCAATCAATTGACAGACTTAACCCATTTTACAGACCCAGAACCCCTTGAACAAGGGGGCGGCTGGGTCCCCTTGAGGAAGGACCCACTACATTACCAACAATTTATCTGGTGAATTTTTCTTCCATCCTTCCCCAAGGTGACCTCTGGCCTTTTACCAGGGTAACTGTGCACTGGGGAAAGGAAGATGATCAGACATTTCAGGGACTACTGGATATGGGCTCTGAGCTGATATTGATTCTGGGGGACCCAGAAGTCATTGTGGTCTTCCAGTTAAAGTAGGGGCTTATGGAAGCCAGGTAATTCATGGAGTTTTAGCTCAGGTCCAACTTACAGCAGGTCTGGTGGGTCTCCGGACTCATCCTGTGGTCATTTTCCCAGTGCCAGAATGCATAATTGGCATAGACATACTTAGCAGCCAGTGGAACCCCCACAATGGCTCCCTGACTGGTAGGATGAGGGCTGATATGGTGGGGAAGGCCAAATGGAAGTCATTAGAGCTGCCTCTATCTAGAAAAATACTAAACCAAAAACCAAAAAAAACTAAATCAAAAACTAGAGGGACTGCAGAGATTAGTCACACCATGAAGAACTTGTAAGACACAGGAGTGGTGATTCCCACCACATCCCCATTCAACTCTCCCATTTGGCCTGTGCAGAAGACAGATGGATCTTGGAGAATGACAGTGGATTATTATAAGCTTAACCAAGTGGTGATTCCAGTTGCAGCTGCTGTATCAGATGTGGTTTCATTGCTTGAGCAAATTAACATATCTCCTGGTACCTGGTGTGCAGCCATTGACTTGGCAATGCCTTTTCCTCCAAGCCTGTCCATAATGTTCACCAGAAGCAATTTGCCTTCAACTGGCAAGGCCAGCAATATACCTTTACTTTCCTACCTCAGGGGTATATCAACTCTCCAGTTTGTGTCATAATCTTATTTGGAGAGACCATGATCACTTTTCACTTCCATGAGATATCACACTGGTCCATTACATTGATGACATTATGCTGATTAGATCCAGTGAGCAAGAAATAGCAAACGCACTGGACTTATTGGTGAGACATTTGCCTGACAGAGGATGGGAAATAAATCCGAGTAAAATTCAGGGATCTTCTACCTCAGTCAAATTTCTAGGGGTCCAGTGGTATGGGGCCTGTCAAGATATTCCTTCTAAGGTTAAGTTGCTGCACTTGGCCCCTCCTATAACCAAGAAAGAGGCACAATGCCTACTGGTCCTATTTGGATTTTGGAGGCAACACATTCCTCATTTGGGTGTTACTCTGGCCCATTTATTGAGAGACCCGAAAAGCTTCCAGTTTTGAGTGGGGTCCAGAGCAAGAGAAGGCTCCACAATAAGTCCAAGCTGCTGTGCAAGCTGCTCTGCCACTTGGGCCATATGGCCTAGCAGATCCAATGGTGCTTGAGGTGTCAGTGGGAGATAGGGATGCTGTTTGGAGCCTTTGGCAGGCCCCCATAGATGAATCACAATAGACGCCTCTAGGATTTTGGAGCAAGTCCCTGTCATCTTCTGCAGATAAGTACTCTTCTTTTGAGAGACAGCTCTTGGCCTGTTACTGGGCTTTGGTGGAAAATGAATGTTTGATTATGGGTCATCAAGTCACCATGTGATCTGAACTATCTATCATGAACTGGGTGCTTTCTGACTCATCTAGCCATAAAGTGGGTCATGTGCAGCAGCATTCTATCATCAAATGGAAGTGGTATATATGTGACTGGGCTCAAGCAGGTCCTGAAGGCACAAGTAAGTTACATGAAGAAGTGGCTCAAATGCCCATGGTCTTCACTCCTGCCACCCTGCCTTCTCTTCCCCAGCCTGCACTGATGGCCTCATGGGGAGTTAGTTCCCTCTGATCAGTTGACAGAGAAAGAGAAGACTAGGGCCTGGTTCGCAGATGGTTCTGCATGATATCCAGGCACCACTCGAAAGTGGACAGCTGCAGTACTACAGCCCCTTTCTAGGACATCCCTTAATTACAGCAGTGAAGGGAAATCTTCCCAGTGGGCAGAACTTCGAGTGGTGCACCTGGTTGTGCACTTTGCATGGAGGGAGAAATGGACAGATGTGTGATTATACACTGATTCATGGGCTGTAGCCAATGGTTTGGCTGGATGGTCAGGGACTTGGGAAAACCACAATTGGAAAATTGGTGACAAAGAAATCTGGGGAAGAGGTATGTGAATGGACCTGAATAATCAAAAACTGTGAAGATATTTGTATCCCATGTGAGTGCTCACCAGCAGGTGACCTCAGTAGAGGAGAATTTTAATAATCCAATGGATAAAATGACCCATTCTGCGGACACCACTTAGCCTCTTTCCCCAGCCACCCCGTCATCGCCCAGTGGGCCCATGAACAATGTGGCCATGGTGGCACAGATGGAAATTACGCATGGGCTCAGCAACATGGGCTTCTACTCACCAAGCCTGATCTGGCTACAGTCACTGCTGAGTGCCCAATTTGTCAGCAGCAGAGACCAACATAGCCCTCAATGTGGCACCATTCCTTGGGTGATCAGTCAGCTACCTGGTGGCAGTTTGATTATATTGGACCTCTTCCATCATGGAAGGGGCAGAGGTTTGTCCTCACTGGAATAGACACTTACTCTGGATATGGGTTTGCCTATCCTGCACACAATGCTTCTGCCAAGACCACCATCCATGGAATAATGGAATGCCTTATCCACCGTCATGGTATTCCACACCGTATTGTCTCTGACCAGGGCACTCACTTTATGGCTAAAGAAGTGTGGCAGTTGGCTCATGCTCATGGAATTCACTGTTCTTACCATGTTCCCCACCATCCTGAAGCAGCTGGATTGATAGAATGGTGGAATGGCCTTTTGAAGTCACAATTACAATGCCAACTAGGTGACAATACTTTGCAGGGTTGGGGGCGAAGTTCTCCAGAAGGTTGTGTATGCCCTGAATCAGTATCCAATATATGGTACTGCTTCTCCCGCAGCCAGCATTCGTGGGTCCAGGAATCAAGGGGTGGAAGTGGAAGTGGCACCACTGACCATCGCTCCTAGTGATCCACAAACAACATTTTTGCTTCCTGTTCCCGTAACACTATGTTATACTGTCTTAGAGGCCTTCGTTTCAGAGGGAGGAACAATGACACCAGGGGTACAACAACGATTCTATTAAACTGGAAGTTAAGATTGCCACCTGGACACTTTGGACTCCTCTTACCTTTAAGTCAACAGGCTAATAAGGGAGTTACAGTGTTGACTGGGGTGACTAACCTAGACTATCAAGATGAAATCAGTCTACTACACCACAATGAAGGTAAAGAAGAGTATGCATGGAATACAGGAGATTCATTAGGACATCTTAGTATTAACATTCCCTGTAATTAAGGTCAATGGGAAACAACAGCAGCCTAATCCAGCAGGACTACAAATGGCCCAGACCCTTCAGTAATGAAGGTTTGGGTCACTCCACCAGGAAAAAACCTTGACCTGCTGAGGTGCTTGCTGAAGGCAAAGGGAATACAAAATGGGTAGTAGAAGAAGGTAGTCATCAATACCAGCTATGACCACATAATCAGCTGCAGAAATGAGAACTGTAATTGTCATGAGTATTTCCTCCTTCTTTTGTTAAAAACATGCTTATGCATATATACACTTGTACTAAGAAAATATCTTCATTTTATTTCCTTTCTCCTTTATCATATGACATAAGATTTATTGACTTCACATCAGCATTTAAGTATTATTAACTTTGTGTAATAGTATTTGGGTTGGGGACTGGTGCATTTCTGGTTGTACAAAGGATAGTTATATTATGTTAGAAGCAATTATGACCTTATTATTGTTTTTATTTGAAGATTATTTATGACCTCAGGAGATGTGTATGGGTCCAAGTTGACAAGGAGTGGACTTGTGATGGTCAATGCTGAGTGTCAACTTGATTGGATAGAAGGATACAGAGTATTAACCCCAGGGGTGTGTGTGAGGGTGTTGCCAAAAGAGATTAACATTTGAGTCAGTGGGCTGGGAAAGGTAGACCCACCCTTAATCTGGGTGGGCACAATCTAAGCTGTTGCCAGCATGGCTAGAATATAAGCAGGCAGAAAAAATGTGAAAAGAGAGACTGGCCTAGTCTACCAGCCTACATTTTTCTCCTGTGCTGGATGCTTCCCGCCCTCGAACATCGGATTCTAAGTTCTTTAGTTTGGAAAGTTGGACTGGCTTTCCTTGCTCCTCAGCCTGCAGACAGCCTATTGTGGGACTGTGTGATCATTTGAGCTAATACTTAATAAACTCTGCTTTATATATTTATCTATTAGATTAGTTCTGTCCCTGTAGAGAACCCTGACTAATACAAGGTCCTACTCAAGAAATCTTTGCCCAGACCAATGTACTGAAGTATTTCCTCAATGTTTTCTTCTAGTAGTTTCATAGTTTCAGGTTTTACATTTAAGTCTTTAATCCATTTTGGCTTGACTTTTGCATATAGTAAAAGATAGGGGTCTAGTTTCACTCTTCTGCTCATGGATATCCAGTTTTCCCAGTACCATTTACTGAGGAGGGTATTCTTTCCCCAATGTATGTTCTTGGCATCTTTGTCAAAAATGAGTTGGCGATAAATACATTGATTTATTTCTGCATTCTCTAATTTATTCCCTTGGCCTGTGTGTCTGTTTTTATGACAGTACCATGTGGTTTTGGTTACTACAGCATTGTAGTATATTTTGCAGTTAGGTAATGTGATGCCTCCAGTTTTGTTTTGTTGCTCAAGATAGTTTTGGCTATCTGGGGTCTTTTGTGATCCATACAAATTTCAGAATTTTTTTTCTGTTTCTATGAAGAGTGTCATTGGTATTTTGATATGGATTGCATTGAATCTGTAAATCACTTTGGGTTGAGCAGACATTTTAATAATATTAATTCTTCCAACCCATGAATATGGGATATCCTTCCATTTTTTGTGCATGTTCTTTTCCATTTCTTTCATCAGTGTTTTATTTTTATTTTTTTTTGTCATCAGTGTTTTATAGTTTTCACCGTAGAAATCTTTCACTTCTCTATTGAGTCTTTTTTTGGTAACTATTGTAAATGGGATTGCTTTCTTGATTTCTTTTTGATTGTTTCCAATTGGTATATAGAAATGCTATTGATTTTTGCATGTTGATCTTGTATCCTACAACTTTACTGAATTCCTTTATCAGTTGAAACTGTTTTTTGGTGGAAACTTTCATTTTTTCTTTTTCTTTCTTTCTTTTTTTTTTTGAGACGGGTGGCAGTTTGATTATATTGGACCTCTTCCATCATGGAAGGGGCAGAGGTCTGTCCTCACTGGAATAGACACTTACACTGGATATGGGTTTGCCTATCCTGCATGCAATGCTTCTGCCAAGACCACTATCCATGGAATAATGGAATGCCTTATCCATTCCAGTAATGGAATGCTATATCCATATTTGCTATGTTACCTAGGCTGGAGTGCAGTGGCATGATCTTGGCTCACTGCAGCCTCCACCTCCCAGGTTCAAGCAATTATCCCACCCCAGTCTCCTGAGTAGCTGGGATTACAGGTGCACCACCACACCCAGCTAATTTTTGTATATTTAGTAGAAATGGGGTTTCACCATGTTGGCCAGGCTGGTCCTGTACTCCTGACCTCAGGTGATCCACTGTGGGTTTGTCATATATGGCCTTTACTGTTTTGAGGTATGTTCATTTCCTACCCAGATTGTTGAGAAATTTTATCAAAATGAGATACTAAATTTTATCAAATGCCTTTTCAACATCTATTGAAATGATCAGTTTTATCCTTGATTATATTAATGTGATGTACAACATTTAGATTTTTTATATGTTGAACTATCTTTGCATCCCTGGAATGAATCCCACTTGATCATGATGAATGATCTTTTTAAAGTGTTGTTGAGTTTGGTTTGCTAGTAGTTGTTGAGGATTTTTGCATCTATTCTCATCGGGGCTATTGACCTATGGTATTCTTTTTTGTGTGTGTCCTTGTCTGGTTTTGGTATCAGGATAATGTTGGCCTCATAGAATGACTTTGGAAGAATGTCCTTCTCATCAGTTTCTTGGAACGGTTTAAGAATAGTTGGCATTAATTCTTTAAATGTGTGGTAGAATTCAGCAGTGAAGCCATCTAGTCCTCAGCTTTTCTTTGTTGGGAGACTTTTTATTACTCTATCTGTTTCATTACTTGCTATGGGTCTGTTCAGGTTTTCTATTTCTTCCTGGCTCAATGTTGGTGTATTTAATATGTCTAGAAATTTATCCATTTTTCTAGGTTTTTCAATTTTTTGGTTGGCATATAGTTGCTCATAATAGCCTGTAATAATCCTTTGATGTCTTTTTTTGTCTCAGATTTTGTTTATTTGTGCCTTTTCTCTATTTTTCTTAGTCTAGCTAGTGGTTTATCTTCTCAAAAAACCAACTTTTCATTTCATTTATCATTTGTATTGTATTTTTAGTTACAATTGCATTTACACTTGCTCTGATCTTTATTATTATTATTATTATTATTGATTTTTGAGACAGAGTCTTGTTCTGTCTCCCAGGCTGGAGTGCAGTGGCACAATCTCGGCTCACTGCAACCTCCACCTCCCAGGTTCAAGCAATTCTCCTGCCTCAGCCTCCTGAGTTGCTGAGATTACAGGCACCTGGCACAACGCCCAGCTAATTTTTGTATTTTTAGTAGAGATAGGGTTTCACCATGTTGGCCAGGCTGGTCTCAAACTTCTGACCTCAAGTAATTCACCCACCTCAGCTCCCAAAGTGCTGGGATTACAGGTGTGAGCCACCATGCCTGGCCCCAATTTTTAATACTTCTTTCTTTCTATTAGTTTTGGGTTTGGTTTGTTCTTGTTTTTCTAGTTTGTTAAGGTGCATTGTTCAGTTGTTTATGTGAAGTCTTTATACTTTTTTTCCTTTTCTTTTTCTCACCCATAGACTCAGGTCACAATCTACTTTTTTGATGTAGGCATTTATTCCTATAATGTTCCTCTTAGTACTGCTCTTTCTGTATCCCACAAATTTTAATATGTTGTGTTTCAATTTTTATTTGTTTAAATAACTATTTTTATTTCCTTAATTTCTTCATTGACCCAGTGGTAGTTCATGGGAATGTTGTTTAATTTCCATGTATTTGTTTAGTTTCCAAAGTTCCTCTTGTTATCAATTTCTGGTTTAATTCCATTTTGGCTAGAAAAGATATTTGATATGATTTTGTTAATTTTAAATTTGTTGAGATTTGTTTTGTCATCTAATATACGGCCTATCCTGGAGAATGTTCCATGTGCTGATGAGAAGAATGTCTAGTCTATAGTTGTTAGATGAAATGTTAACTGGAAGTTAATTCTAACTGGTCTACATTGTTAATTCTGACATTTCCTTGTTGATTTTCTATCTGGATGATTTTTTTTGAGTGATCTATTATTGAAAGTGGGTTTTTGAAGTCCGCTACTATTATTGTACTGCAGTCTATCACTCCCTTTAGATTTATTAATATTTGGGTGCTCTGATGTTGGTTGCACATACATTTACAGTTGTTATATCCTCTTGCTGAATTGTTCCCTTTATCATTATATAATGACCTTCTTTGCCTCTTTTTATAGTTTTGACTTCACATCTATTTTATCTAATGTAAGTATAGATACTCCTGCTCTTTTGTGGTTTCCATTTTCATGGAATACCTTTTTCTGTCTCTTCACTTTAAGTGTACATATGTCTTTATAAATCAAATAAATGAAGTAAGTTTCTTGTAGGCCTCATATAGTCAGGTTTTTTGAAACTGTATTCAGTCACTCTATGTCTTTTAATTGGAGAATTTCGTGAACTTACATCCATTGTTATTATTGATGGATAAGAACTTACTGCTGACATTTTGTTATTTGTTTTCTGGTTGTTTTGTAAGTCATCTTTTCCTTGATTACTGGTTTTGATTGTGGATAAGTGACTTTCTCTGGTAGTATGTTAGTATGTTTTAATTCCTCGTTTTCTGTTTGTTTGGTTTTTTTGAGATGGAGTCTGCTCTGTCGCCCAGGCTGGAGTGCAGTGGTGTGATCTCTGCTCACTGCAATCTCTGCCTCCCAGGTTCAAGCAATTCTCCTGCCTCAGCCTCCTGAGTTGCTGGGATTACAGGTGCACACCACCACATCCAGCTAATTTTTGTGTTTTTAGTAGAGATGGGGTTTCACCATTGGTCAAGCTGGTCTTGAACTCTTGACTTCGTAATCTGCCCACCTTGGCCTCCCAAAGTGCTGGGATTATAGGCTTGAGCCACCACACCCTGTCCTCCCCCGCTTCCGTTTTTTAAATTTTTGGATATTTACTGTAAGTTTTTGCTTTGTAGTTACCATGAGGCTTGCCAAAAAACATGTTATAGTTATAACAAGTTACAACAAGTTAAACTGGGGACTATGTAACATTGATCACAAAGAAAAGAAACAAATAAAATGAAAACTCTACACTTTAATTTCACTTCTCCACTTTTGGACTTTTTATTGTCTATCTTTTTATATTGTCTACTGCTTAAGAAATTGTTGTAGTTTTTGATAGATTTGTCTTTTAGCCTTCATACTAAAGATATCAGTGGTTTATATTCTACAATTACAGTATTAGAGTTTTATGAATTCATCTGTGTACTTATTTTTACCAATCAGTTTTATACCTTCAGATGATTTCTTATTGCATATTAGCATCTTTTTCTTTCAGATTGAAGAACTCTCTTTAGCATTTTTTGTAAGACAGGTCTGGTGGTGATGAATTCCCTCAGCTTTTTTTTTTTGTCTTGGAAAGTCTATTTCTCATTCATGTTTGAAGTATAGCTTTGCTGGATACAGTATTCTTAGTTGGAAGTTTTTTTTTCCTTCTTCTTCAGCTCTTTAAATATGTCATCCCACTCCCTCCTGGCCTGTAAGGTTCCCACGGAGAAATGTGTTACCAGATGTATCAGAGCTCCTTTATACATTATTTGCTCTTTTCTTTTGGTGCTTTTAGGATACTTTTGATGCTTTACCCTTGAGAGTTTTATTATTACATGCCTTGAGGTAGTGTTATTTGGGTTGAATCTGCTTGATGTTCTTTCACCTTCTTGCCCCTGGATATTCATATCTTCCTCTAGGTTTGGAAAACTCTGCATTATTATTTCTTTGAGTAAACTTTTACCCTGATCTTTTTCTCTACATTTTCTTTAAGGCCCATAACTCTTAGATTTGCATGTTTGAGGTTATCTTCTAAATCTTGTGAGTGTACTTCATTATGTTTCATTCTTTTTTCTCCTTTCTGTATTTTTAAATAGCCCAACTTAAAGCTCACTAGTTCTTTCTTTTGCCTGATCAATTCTGCTAGTGAGAGACTGATGCATTTTTTAGTTCATCAACTGAATTTTTCAGCTCTAGGATTTATGTTAGAGTTTTAAATTTTCACTTTTTAAAGTTTCTCTGATAGAGTTCTGAATTCCTTCTCTGTTGAAATTCATTGAACTTTCTCAAAACAGCTATTTTGAATTCTCTGAGAAGTCACAGGTCTTCATCACTTTAGGACTGGCCACTAGTGTCTTATTTAGTCTGCTTGGTGAGATCATATTTTCTTGGGTGTTCTTGTTGCTTGTGGATGCTCACTGATGTTGGGTCATTAAAGAATTCTGTATTCTGGTCATCACAGTCTGGCCTTGTTTGTATCTGTCCTTCTTCAGAGGGCTTTCCAGGAATTCAAAGGTGACTGGGTGTTAAATTACCTAAGCCTGTGGTCATTGCAGTGTTACAGCGTTAGAGGGTGCTATAAGCCCAGGTACAATGTGACTTTTGCAGACTCCTTGATACCCAGCCCTGATGGACTTGGGTAGGACAAGGGAGAATTTCCTGGGTTCTCAAGTATAGTTTCTCACTCTTTTCCCTCTCTTTGTCCCCTGTGAAAGGAATCTGTCCAATCATTAGGCTGCCTGGAGTTAGAGGAGGTGTGATATGAACACTCTCGTGGCCACCACAGCTGGCACTGTGTTGGGTCACACATGAAGCCCATGATCTCCCAGACCAGCACAGTACTGGGGCTCACCCAAGGCCTGTAGCCACTAGTGCTAGACTGGCAGTGATGTTTATTCAAAGTCAGAGGTCACTTCAGTCAGTAGGTGGTTAAGCTTACTAGGACTTGAGTCCATTCCACCAGGGCAGCTGATTCTCTTCTGGCCTGGGGTAGACCTAGAAGCACCATCTGGAAGCAATGGCCTGAAATCAGGGGCTTCTGGATTCTATTTGGTACTATATTTTTCAGTGGCTGAGCTGGTAACCAGTTGCAAGACAAAGTTTCCTGTACTTTCTTTTCCACAAGTGGAAGGAGCCTCTCTTTGTGGTTCAGTGCCTAGAGCTGGGGGAGGGGTGATGCAGGTACTCCTATGGCTGCCACAACCAGTGTTGCATTGGGTTGCACAGCAAAACTACAGCTTCTGAGACCAGTACAGTACCTGGGCTCACCCAAAGACTGTAGTTGCTATGACCTGCCTGCCACTAAAATTTGTAGGTGCCCCAGGACACATTAATAAATTGCTGGTGAAATGGGCTGAGACTTGGATTCCTCCTGCTTGGGCAGCAGATTCCCCTCTGGCCCAGGTATTTTCTAAACAATTCCTGTGTAAATACCTGTGAAATTCTTCCCAGTGCTTTATTCCACTGTGACAGAGTGAAATTGAGTTCCAGTGCAAACTCCCATACTCACTTTGCTATGCCTTCCCTAAGCACTTAGAATCTCTCTCGTGGCTGTGCTGGGTGGGGTTGCAGGTTGCAGGACAGTGGGGGAGGCAATATAGGACTGCCCTTCTTACTCTCTTCAATGTGTCTTTCCTTGTTTTCATTTTCTTTCTCTCTCTTTCTTTTTTTTTGACAAGGTGTGGCTCTGTGGACCAGGCTAGAGTATAGTGGCACAATCCTGGCTCACTGCAACCTCCTCCTCCTGGGCTCAAGTCATTCTCCTACCTCAGTCCCCCGAGTAGCTGGAACTACAGGCACATTCCACCAAGCCCAGATAATTTCTGTTTCTTTTCTTTTCTTTCTTTCTTTTTTTTTTTCTGTAGAGATGGAGTTTTGCCATGTTGCATAGGCTGCTGGTCTTGTACTCCTGGGCTCAAGTGATCCATTTGCTTCAGACTCCCAAAGTGTTGTGATTACAGGCAGGAGGCACCAGCCCATCCTTCCTTGTTATTACGCCAAAACCAGATACTGTGAATGCTCACCTGATATCTAGTTCTTATGAAGGTGTAGTATCTTGCATGGATAGTTGTTCAATCTGATGTTCCTGTGACTGTTGGGGGGCAGGGAGAACGATTGCTGGAGGGTTCTATTCAGCTTCTCTACCTCCTGAGCGTTAATTCTAGTTTGAGTTCTTAAAAAAATGCCCAATTGTTTCAATACTGTTTCTTGAAAAGACTATAAATAACCATTAAATTTCTTTAGCACCTTTGTCAAAAATCAATTGACTGTGTGGTATATTTCTGGTCTCTGTTCCATTCCATTATTCTTTTGTCTGTCCCTTTGCAAATGCATATCATACTGTCTTGATTACTGTTGCTTTATAATAAGTCTTAAAATAAGGTAACATATGGTTGTATAACTTGCTAAATTTATTAAATCATTGGATTGTATACTTGAAGTAGTTGAATCAAATAGTATGAAAATGTCTCAATAAAGTTACATATTAAAAATCAGGTTGTGTACTTTTTCAACTTTATTTTTCTATTTTTCTTTTTAAAAATTGTTTTTGGGTAAACCAGCAAGGTGGCTGACTAGAGGCACCTGGCATCTACCTTCTCCACAAAGAAGGATCAAAACAGTGAGTGATAATCACATATTGAATAGATAATTACATGTGAGATATAGAACTTAAGAAAGAATACCAGAATTCAGCAGGTAAATGATAGAGAACCTCTGAGCCACAGAAAGAGAAGGGAGAGAAGCAGCCAGCTGGCTAGGATCAGCTCAGAGCCAGGAGAAACTTCTCAGTGTGGGAAAAAGATAAATGAAAGATTCTCAGTGGTTCACATTTCCACTGTGGACTCTTGCAATGCTAGCCACAGGAGAGGCCCTCAGCCTCTATGGATTCCGAGAGTAGTATAAGGAGCTGTGTAGAGTCTTTGTGATGGCATTTTTCCAGAGAGGGAGTTTATGCTGGGTCCCACACATCTCCCTAAGGCCCTGGCAGCTGCAGCACAATTACATTTTGAGAGCACAACCCCAACACACTACATCCTTCCCTGAGGCTTAACACCCCCTACATTTTCACATCCCTGGAGCCCTGCAGTCACCCTCCCTGTATCCATCCAGAGGGCGGCAGTATTGTGACACCAGCTAGACAAAGCAGTGCATGTTGGTCCCTAGAACTCTAGCCCATACAATGTCCTACATCCTGGGAAACGGGTGGCACAGTACACTGGGGACATTTGTCCCTAGGAAAAAGAGAGCTGAAATGCATGTTCCACAGAACCTGATAGACATTTGTCTGGGGAAGCTTTCACGGACAGCAGCAGGACTACCAAGCATCAGCATGCACTTTCAGGGGCCGGAGGACAGGCCCACCTCACCCATTGCCACGACTGCTGCCCGAAAGTGCCACCCAAGGGCCTGAGGATTGACCCACCCCATGTGTCACAGTTTATGTGCACCATGGTGGGGGGTGGCTCTGAGCACAGGCCTGCCATGCCTAGCCAGCTGCCATGACAGTCATTCTGCATGCACCACTTGGGAGTCTGGGAATTGGCCTACTCAACTCACCTGTGTCACTGCTGGCACCAGCATGTGCCACCTGGAGGCCCAAGGGGGTTGGCCTACCACTGCTACTGCTGTTGCTGATGCACACATGCCTCCTGCTCCCTCTGGCCAGGGTCCTGAGGACCCACTACCTCAACCCACTCTTGCAGCTTCTGGCATTTGAGTAAGCCACCTGGGTGCCCAAAGGTCAGCCTGCTCAGACCTGCTACCACTGCTATTTGTGTATGCTGCTAGGGGGCCCAAAGACAAGCATGCTTGGCCTACTTGTGCAACCACCTGTCAGTGCCCAAAGACCAGCCTGCCTAGCATCCCCAGCCCCAGCAAGCCCTCATCTCAGCCTCCATTAACAACCACAGCCTAAGCCACTGAGGAACTCACTGACATCACTAATACTAATTACAGCCCAAGCAATCATATAGAGACTATGCTACTGTACCCACCCACCAACCCACCCAGAATCAAAGCCAAAGCACCCTACCCAACCAACACTATAGATGTATCTACAGAAAATGTCTTTCTCTGTGAAAGGCAATGCACACATTTGAAAGAAGCAACTCTTACACCACATGCACAGATATGAACATACAGACACAAGAAATATGAAAAAACAAGAAACATGACACCTCAAAAAAAAGAAACCACAAACATTCTGCAATAGATTCCAAAGAAAAAGAAATCTATGAAATACCTGAAAAGGAATTCAAAATAATGACATTAAAGAAGCTCAGTGAGATATAAGACATATGAGATATAAGACAACACAGATAAACAATACAAAAAAAGAGTTTATAATCTGAATGAGAAATTCAACAAAGAGACAGATATCATTTAAAAAGTGCCAAATATAAATCTGAGGTCTGAAAATTCAATGAATGAAATAAAAAAATAAAATAGAGAGCTTCAAGTATAGATTAGATCAAGCAGAATAAAGACTTTTTGAATTTGAAGACAAGTCTTTTGAAATAACATAGGCAGACAAAAAAGGAAAAATACATAAATAAGAATGAAGAAAGCCTGTGTGACATGTGAGATACCATAAAACAACCCAAATTTCAAATTTGGCCTGGCATGGTGGCTCACACCTGTAATCCCAGCACTTTGGGAGGCTGAGACTTTGGGAGGATTGCTTGAGGCCAGGAGTTTGAGACCAGCCTGGGCAACATAGCAAGACCCTGTCTCTACAAACAATAAAAACAATTAAAGAAAATTAAAGCACTTCTTTGGCTGGGTGTAGTGGCTCACATCTATAATCTAAGCACTTTGGGAGGCTGAGGCAGGACTGCTTGAGCCCAGGAGTTTGAGACTAGCCTGAGTAATATAGTGAGATCCTGTTTCTATTTTTAAGAATTACCTAGGTAATACCATTCAGGACATGGGCATGGGCAAGGACTTCATGTCTAAAACACCAAAAGCAATGGCAGCAAAAGCAAAAATTGACAAATGGGATCTAATTAAACTAAGGAGTTTCTGCACAGCAAAAGAAACTACCATCAGAGTGAACAGGCAACCTACAGAATGGGAGAACATTTTTGCAATCTACTCATCTGACAAAGGGCTAATATCCAGAATCTACAAATAACTCAAACAAATATACAAGAAAAAAACAAGCAACCCCATCAAAAAGTGGGCAAAGGATATGAACAGACATTTCTCAAAAGAAGACATTCATACAGCCAACAGACACATGAAAAAATGCTCATCATCACTCGCCATCAGAGAAATGCAAATCAAAACCACAATGAGATACCATCTCACACCAGTTAGAATGGCAATAATTTAAAAGTCAGGAAACACCAGGTGTTGGAGAGGATGTGGAGAAATAGGAACACTTTTACACTGTTGGTGGGACTGTAAACTAGTTCAACCATTATGGAAAACAGTATGGCAATTCCTCAAGGATCTAGAACTAGATGTACCATATGACCCAGCCATCCCACTACTGGGTATATACCCAAAGGATTATAAATCATGCTGCTATAAAGACACATGCACATGTATGTTTACTGCAGCACTATTTACAATAGCAAATGCTTGGAACCAACCCAAATGTCCATCAATGACAGACTGGATTAAGAAAATGTGGCACATATACACCATGGAATACTATGCAGCCATAAAAAAGGATGAGTTTGCATCCTTTGTAGGGACATGGATGCAGCTGGAAACCATCATTCTTAGCAAACTATCACAAGAAGAGAAAACCAAACACCGCATGTTCTCACTCATAGGTGGGAACTGAACAATGAGATCACTTGGACTCGGGAAGGGGAACATCACACACCGGGACCTATCATGGGGGGGGAGGGATTGCATTGGGAGTTATACCTGATATAAATGATGAATTGATGGGTGCTGACGAGTTGATGGGTGCAGCACACCAACATGGCACAAGTATACATATGTAACAAACCTGCACGTTATGCACATATACCCTAGAACTTAAAGTATAATAAAAAAAATTAAAGAAAAACATTTTAAAAGAAAGAAAATCCTCAAATGTTATGTGTTTCAGGATAAGAGATGGGCAAGGTCATAGAAAACTTATTTGACAAAATAATAGCTGAAAACTTTTCAAGTCTGGCAAGAGATATAGATATTCAGATACAGGAAGCTCAAGGATCTGCAAAAAGATTCAAGCTATAGTAGTCTTCTGCAAGGCACATTATAGTCCAGCTGTCAAAAGTCAAAAACAAAGAGAGAATTCTAAAAACAGCAAGAGGAAAGCATCAAGTCACATCTAAGGGAATCCCTATCAGACTAACAGTGGATTTCTCAGCAGAAACCTTAAGTGCCAGGAGAGAATGGGATGATATATTCAAAGTGATGAAATAAAATAAATTAAAAAAAAAAACTGCAAGCAATGATACCATACCAAAAAACCACCCTTCAGAAATGAAGAAGAGATTGGGTGCGGTGGCTCACACCTGTAATCCCAGCAATCCCAGCACTTTGGGAGGCTGAGGCGGGCAGATTGCCTGAGCTCAGGAGTTCCAGACCAGCCTGGGTAACACGGTAAAACCCCATCTCTACTAAAATACAAAAACTTAGCCAGGCGTGGTGGCATACACCTGTAATCTCAGCTACTCGGGAGGCTAAGGCAGGAAAATAACTTGAACCCAGGAGGTGGAGGTTGCAGTGAGCCAAGATTGAGCGGTGACACTCCAACCCGGGCAACAGAGTGAGACTCCATCTCCAAAAAAAAAAAAAAAAAAAAAAAGATAAAAGAAATGAAGCAGAAGTAAAGTTTTTCCCAGACAAGCAAAAACTGAGGGAATGTATCACCACTAGACCACTAGACCAAACTTAAAGAAATACTTAAGGGACTCCTAAATATGTATGCAAAAGGACAATATCTATAATCCTAAAACCCATGAAAGACTCACTGGTAGGCCGGGCGCGGTGGCTCAAGCCTGTAATCCCAGCACTCTGGGAGGCCGAGACGGGTGGATCACAAGGTCAGGAGATCGAGACCATCCTGGCTCACCCGGTGAAACCCCGTCTCTACTAAAAAAAATATAAAAAACTAGCCGGGCGAGGTGGCGAGCGCTTGTAGTCCCAGCTACTCGGGAGGCTGAGGCAGGAGAATGGCGTAAACCCGGGAGGCGGAGCTTGCAGTGAGCTGAGATTGGGCCACTGCACTCCAGCCTGGGCGACAGAGTGAGACTCCGTCTCAAAAAAAAAAAAAAAAAAAAAAAGAAAGACTCACTGGTAGAGCAGATGCACAAATGAGAAAGAGAAAACCCTGAAATAATACCACTATAGAAAACCATCAAACTGCAGTGATAAACAATAAGAGAGGAAGAAACAAAGGATATACATAATAATCAGAAAAAATGAACAAAATAACAGAAATAAGTCCTGACCTATCAGTAATAACCTTGAATGTAAACTGGTTAAATTCCCCAGTTAAAAGATATAGACTAGCTAGATAGAAAAAGATCCAAAAACTCACCTAACCTGTAAAGACACATATAGACTGAAAGTGAAGGGGTGGAAAAAGATATTCCATGCAAACGGAAACCCAAAGCAAGTAGGAGGAACTATACTCATATCAGACAAAATAGACTAAGTAAAAAAGAAAAAAGAGGCAAGGTCATTATATAAGAATAAAAGCGTTGATTCAACAAAAAGATGTAACAATTGTAAATATATTTGTACTCAACACTTGAGCACCCAGATATATAAAGCAAATATCATTAGATCTAAAGGGAGATATAGACTTCAATACAATAATAGTTGGGAACTTCACTACCACAATCTCAGCATTGGACAGATCATCTAGACAGAAAATCAACAAATAAATTGAATTTAAAGTGAACTTTAGACCAAATGAAACTAACAGACATTTACAGAATATTTCACCCAATGGCTGTAGCATACACATTCTTCCATCAGCACATGCAACATTCTCCAGATAGACTATATATGACCACAAAACAAGTCTCATTAAAATTTTAAAAATTAAAATCACATCAAGTATCTTCTTAGACACAAAAAATAAAACTAGAAATCAATAACAAGAGGAACTTTGGAAACTAAACAAGTACATGGAAATGAAACAACATTCTCATGAATGACCACTGGGTCAATGAAGAAACTAAGAAGGAAGTCAAAATATTTCTTAAAACAAATGCACCAACACTTATGGGATACAGTAAAAGCAGTGCTAAGAGGGAAGTTTATAGCAATAAATGCCTACATTAAAAAGGGAGAAAGATTTCAGATAAACAACCTAGTAATGTACTTTGAAGTACTAGAAAAACAAGAAAAAGCAAACCCCAGGTTAGAAGATAAGAAATAATAAAGATCAGAGCCAAACTAAATAAAAGAGAAACTAAAAAAAAAAAAATACAAAAGATCTATAAAATGAAATGTTGGTTTTTGGAAAAGATAAACAAAATCAATAAACTACTAATGAGACTAATGAGTGAGACAGAGAGAGATCAAGTAAAATCATAAACAAAAAAGGATACCACAGAAATACAAAGGATCATCAGATACTATTGTCAACAACTATATGCTAATGAATTGGAAAACTCAGAGGAAATGGGTGAATTTCTGGACACATATAATAATCTACGAAGAGTGAACCAGGAAGAAATAGAAAATTTGAACAGACCAGTAACAGGAAATAAGATTGAGGCCGGGTGGGGTGGCTCATGTCTGTAATCCCAGCATTTTGGGAGGCCGAGGCGGGCAGACCACCTGAAATCAGGAGTTCATGACCAGCCTGGCCAATATGGTGAAACCCCATCTGTACTAAAAATACAAAAATTAATTACCCAGGCCCGGTGGCCTATAATCCCAGCTACTTGGGAGGCTGAGGCAGAAGAATTGCTTGAACCTGTGGGGTGGAGGCTGCAGTGAGCCGAGATTGCGCCATCGCACTCTAGCCTGGGCGACAGAGCCAGACTTCATTTCAAAAAAAAAAAAAAGGAAAAGGAAAGAAAAGAAAAAAGAAATAAGATTGAGTTAGTAATAGGAAGTTTCCCAACAAAGAAAATCCCAGGACTGAATGGCTTTACTGCTGAACTCTACCAAACTTATAAAGAAGAATGAATAGTAATTCTTTTCAAACTCCTCCAAAAAATTGAAGAGGAGGGAGTTCTTCCTATTTCATTCTTTTTTTTTTTTGAAACAGAGTCTCGCTCTGTTGCCCACACTGGAGTACAGTGGCATGACCTCCACTCACTGCAACCTCTGCTTCTTGGGTTCAAATGATCCTCCCACCTTAGCCTCCTGAGAATCCAGGACTACAAGGCATGCACCACCACACCTAGCTCATTTTTGTATTTTTGATAGAGACTGGGTTTTCCCATATTGTCTAGGCTGGTCTTGAACTCCTGAAATCAAGCCATTTGCCCACCTCGACCACCCACAGTGTTGGGATTACAGGCATGAGCCACTGCACCCAGTCTTCTATTTCATTCTGAGGCCAGCACTACCCTGCTACTAAAACGAGAGAAGAACATGAAAAACAAAAAAACAAAAAACCAAAAACCACTACAGGACAACATCCCTGATGAACACAAAAATAAAAATTCTCAACAAAATATTAGTGAACTGAATCCAAAAATACATCAAAAAGATAATATACCATGATCAAGTGGGATTTTTCCCAGGGATGCAAAAATGGTTCAACCTATACAAATCAGTAAATGGGATACATCACATCAATAGAATTAAGGACAAAAAACATGTAATCATCCCAATCAATGCAGAAAAGGCGTTTGATTAAATCTAACATCTCTTCAAGATAAAAACTCTGAACAAACTGGCTATAAAATGAACATACCTCAAAACAATAAAGACCATATGTGACAAACGCACAGCCAACATCATACTGACCAGGGAAAAGTTGAAAGTCTTTCCTTTAAGAACTGGAACGAGACATGGATGCTCACTTTCACCACTCTTAATCACATAATACTAAAATCTAGCCAGAGTGGTCAGGCAAGAAAAAAGGCATCCGTACTAACAACAGGAAGTCAAATTGTTCCTCTTTGCATACAATGTGATTTTTTTATGTAGTAAAACTTAAAGATTCTACTAAAAAAACAAAAACAAAAACAAAAACAAAAAACAAAAACAAAACCAAAAAAACGGTAGCACTGATAAAGGAGCTCAGTGAAGTTGCAGGATACAATATCAACATACAAAAATCAGCAGCATTTCTATACACTAATAATGAACTAGCTGTAAAAGGTATGAAGAAAGCAGTCCCATTTACAATAGCTACAAAAATTACCTAGGAATAAATTAACCAAAGAGATGAAAGACACCTACAAGGAAAACTACTAAACACAGATAAAAGAACTTGAAGGGGACACAAACAAATGGAAAGGCATCTCATGCTCATGGATCAGAAGGATATATTTTAAAAGAATATACTCTCCAAAGCAATCTACATATTCAGTACAATCCCTATCAAAATACCAATGACAGTTTTTACAGTAATAGAGACATCAAACCAAAAATTTCTATGGAATCACGAAGACCTGGAATAGCCAAAGCAATTCTGAGCAAAAAGCTGGAAGCATCACACTACCTGACTTCATATGTAGTACAAATCAGTCCCAGCTACTCAGGAGGCTGAGTGGAAGAATCTCCTGAGCCTAGGAGTTCGAGGCTGCAGTAAGCTATGATCACACTCCTGCACTGAAGCCTGGGCAACAAAATGAGATCCTATCTCAAAAAACAAAAAAGAAGAGAAGAAAAGAATACTTACATTTATAGAAACCATTTTATCCTGAAGGAATCTGCAACTCTTTTAATAAAACTAAGAACTCAATTTATTAATAATTATTATAGTACTGTGGAAGTTGTTCCATCTTGAGTGTTTTGGTAGTTTATGATTTCCAAAGAATTGATCTATTTCATTGAAGTTGTTGAAATTATATGTGTAGTATTATGTGTGTAGAAATTATGTATTCATATTCTCTAATTATCTTTTAATTTCTGTTGGATTTGTAGTGATAGCCTGTTTATTCCTAATATTGGTAATTTGTGTCTTCTCCGTTTTTGTCTTACTAGAAGTTTTACAGTTTTATTCATCTTTTTAAAGAACTTAGCTTCAGTATTTTGTTGGTTTATTTGATTTCTGCTCTTTTTTTTTTGAGACAGAGTCTCGCCCTGTCGCCCAGGCTGGAGTGCAGTGGCCGGATCTCAGCTCACTGCAAGCTCCGCCCCCCGGGTTCACGCCATTCTCCTGCCTCAGCCTTCCGAGTAGCTGGGACTACAGGCACCCGCCACCTCGCCCGGCTAGTTTTTTGTATTTTTTTCTTTTTAGTAGAGACGGGGTTTCACCGGGTTAACCAGGATGGTCTCGATCTCCTGACCTCGTGATCCGCCCGTCTCGGCCTCCCAAAGTGCTGGGATTACAGGCTTGAGCCACGGCACCCGGCCTTCTGCTCTTTATTATTTCCTTTTTTTCTGCTTGCTTTTTGTTTATTTGGCTCTTATTTTTCTAGTTTCTTAGGGTAGAAAGTTTAGATTATTGATTTGAGAACATACTCTTTCAATTACCTTAAAATTGTGAAAGCTTATTTTATGACCCAGGGTGTGGTTTATCCTGATGAATGTTTCATGTGCAATAGAAAAGAATGTGCATTCTGCTCTTGTTGGGCAGAGTATTATATAAGTGTTAATTAGATCTAATTGGTTGATGGTTTAGTACAGTTCTTCTATATCCTTGCTGATTTTCTGTCCATTACTTTTATTGATTACTAAAAATGGCATGTTGAACTCTCCAGCTATAATTGTGGATTTGTTGATTTTTTCTTTCAGTTCTATTCAGTTTTCTCTTCATGCATTTTGAACCTCTGTTGTTAAATGTATGCACATCTAAGCTTGTTGCATCTTCTTGGTGAATTGACCCTTTTATCGTGATAATTTATCTCTGTTAATTTGCTTTGAAGTCTACTTTGCTTGATATTAATATAGTCACTCTGGCTTTTTGATTAATGTTTTCATAGTATTTTTATCATTTTTCTTTTTTTTTTGAGATGGAGTCTTGCTCTGTCACCCAGGCTGGAGTGTAGTGGCATGATCTCGGCTCACTACAACCTCTGTCTCCTGGGTTCAAGTAATTTTCCTGCCTCAGCCTCCTGAGTAGTTGGGATTACAGGCACCCGCCACCACGCCCAGCTAATTTTTGCATTTTCAGTAGAGATGGGGTTTCACCATGTTGTCCAGATTACAGGTGTGAACCACCATACTAGGCCATCATTTTACTTTTAACTTATGCATAACTTTATATTTAAGATGATTTTTAAAATACAACATATAGTTGGGTCATTTTTTTTATCCTGATATCTGTTTTAGTTGATGTGCTCAAATCATTTATATTTATTGTGATTACTGACATCTTTGTGTTCTATTTTATTATTTGCTTTTTCTTTGTTTTTTATTTTCTGTCTTCTTTTAGGTTCTTTGAACTTTTTTTCTTGTATTTAAATTATCGTGTTTTTACTGCATGTCTTTTAGTCATTACTCAAGAGATTGGAATAGATGTTCTTAACTTTTTGCTCAGAAATAATAAGAAATAGGGGGGTGGTTCCAAGATGGCTGAATAGGAACAGCTCCAGGCTACAGCTCCCAGCATGAGCAACACAGAAGACAGGTGATTTCTGCATTTCCAACTGAGGTACTGGGTTCATCTCACTGGGGCGTATCAGACAGTGGACGCAGGATAGTGGGTGCAGCCCACTGAGTGAGAGCCAAAGCAGGGCGAGGCATCGCCTCACCCAGGAAGCACAAGGGGTAAGGGAATTCCCTTTCCTAGCCAAGGAAAACCGTGACACATAGCACCTGGAAAATTGGGTCACTCACACCCTAATATTGCGCTTTTCCAAGGGTCTTAGCAAATGGCACACCAGGAGATTATATCCCATGCCTGGCTCAGAGGGTCCCATGCCCATGGGGCCACCCTCATTGTTAGCACAGCAGTCTGAGATCTAACTGCAAGGCGGCAGTGAGGCTGGCAGAGGGGCGCCTGCCATTGCTGAGCTTGAGTAGTTAAACAAAGCAACCGGGAAGCTCGAACTGGGTGGAGCCCACCACAGCTCAAGGAGGCCTGCCTGCCTCTGTAGACTTCACCTCTGGGGACAAGGCATAGCCAAACAAAAGTCAGCAGAAACCCCTGCAGTTTTAAATGTCCCTGTCTAACAGCTTTGAAGAGAGTAGTGGCTCTCCTAGCACGGAGTTGGAGATCTGAGAACAGACAGACTGCCTCCTCAAGTGAGTCCCTGACCCCTGAGGAGGCTAACTGGAAGGCACCCCCCAGTAGGGGCAGACTGACACCTCACATGGCCAGGTACCCCTCTGAGATGAAGCTTCCAGAGGAATGATCAGGCAGCAAAAATTTGCTGTTCAGCATTATTCACTCTTCTGCAGCCTCTGCTGCTGATACCCAGGAAAACAGGGTCTGGAGTGGACCTCCAGCAAACTCCAACAGACCTGCAGCGGAGGGTCCTGACTGTTAGAAGGAAAACTAACAAACAGAAAGGACATCCACACCAAAATCCCATCTGTACGTCACCATCATCAAAGACCAAAGGTAGATAAAACCACAAAGACGGGGAAAAAACAGCAGAAAAACTGAAAATTCTAAAAATCAGAGTGCCTCTCCCCCTCCAGAGGAACACAGCTCCTCACCAGCAATGGAACAAAGCTGGATGGAGAATGACTTTGACGAAAGAAGGCGGCTTCAGATGATCAAACTTCTCTGAGCTAAAGGAGGAAGTTCGAACCCATCGCAAAGAAGCTAAAAACCTTGAAAAAAGATTAGACGAATGGCTAACTAGAATAACCAATGTAGAGAAGTCCTTAAATGACCTGATAGAGCTGAAAATCATGGCACGAGAACTACGTGACAAATGCACACACTTCAGTAACCAATTTGATCAACTGGAAGAAAGGGTATCAGTGATTGAAGATCAAATGAATGAAATGAAGCAAGAAGAGAAGTTTAGAGAAAAAAGAGTAAAAAGAAATGCACAAAGCCTCCAAGAAATATGGGACTATGTGAAAAGACCAAATCTACGTCTGATTGGTGTACCTGAAAGTGACAGGGAGAATGGAAGCAAGTTGGCAGACACTCTGCAGGATATTATCCAGGAGAACTTCCCTAACTTAGCAAGGCAGGCCAACATTCAAATTCAGGAAATACAGAGAATGCCACAAATATACTCCTCAAGAAGAGCAACTCCAAGACACGTAATTGTCAGATACACCAAAGGTGAAATGAAGGAAAACATGTTTAGGGCAGCCAGAGAGAAAGGTCGGGTTACCCACAAAGGGAAGCCCATCCGACTAACAGCAGATCTCTCAGTAGAAACTCTGTAAGCCAGAAGAGAGTGGGGGCCAATATTCAACATTCTTTTTTTTTTTTTTTTTTTTTGAGATGGAGTCTTGCTCTGCCACCCAAGCTGGAGTGCAGTGGCTGGATCTCAGCTCACTGCAAGCTCCGCCTCCCGGGTTTATGCCATTCTCCTGCCTCAGCCTCCCGAGTAGCTGGGACTACAGGCGCCCGCCTCGTCGCCCGGCTAGTTTTTTGTATTTTTAAGTAGAGACAGGGTTTCACCGTATTAGCCAGGATGGTCTCAATCTCCTGACCTCGTGATCCGCCTGTCTCGGCCTCCCAAAGTGCTGGGATTACAGGCTTGAGCCACCGCGCCCGGCCTCAACATTCTTAAAGAAAAGAATTTTCAACCCTGAATTTCATATCCAGCCAAGCTAAGTTTCATAAGTGAAGGAGAAATAAAATCCTTTACAGACAAGCAAATGTTGAGAGATTTTGTCGCCACTAGCCCTGACCTACAAGAGCTCCTGAAGGAAGCACTAAACGTGGAAAGGAACAACCAGTACCAGCCATTGCAAAAACATGCCAAAATGTAAAGACCATCGATGCTAGGAAGAAACTGCATCAACTAATAAGCAAAATAACCAGCTAACATCATAATGACAAGATCAAATTCACACACAACAAATTAACCTTAAATGTAAATGGGCTAAATGCTCCAATTAAAAGACACAGACTGGCAAATTGGATAAAGAGTCAAGACCCATCAGTGTGCTGTATTCAGGAGACCCATCTCACGTGTAGAGACACACATAGGCTCAAAATAAAGGGATGGAGGAAGATCTACCAAGCACATGGAAAACAAAAAAAGGCAGGGGTTGCAATCCTGGTCTCTGATAAAACAGACTTTAAACCATCGAAGATCAAAAGAGACAAAGAAGGCCATTACATAATGGTAAAGGGATCAATTCAACAAGAAGAGTTAACTATCCTAAATATATATACACTCAATACAGGAGCACCCAGATTCATAAAGCAAGTCCTTAGAGACTTACAAAGAGACTTAGACTCCCACACAATAATAATGGGAGATTTTAACACCCCACTGTCAACATTAGACAGATCAACGAGACAGAAAGTTAACAAGGATATCCAGGAATTGAACTCAGCTCTGCACCAAGCAGACCTAATAGACATCTACAGAACTCTCCACCCCAAATCAACAGAATATACATTCTTCTCAGCACCACATCACACTTATTCCAAAATTGACCACATAGTTGGAAGTAAAGCAGTCCTCAGCAAATGTAAAAGAACAGAAATTATAACAAACTGTCTCTCAGACCACAGTGCAATCAAACTAGAATTCAGGATTAAGAAACTCAATCAAAACCACTCAACTACATGGAAACTGAACAATCTGTTCCTGAATGACTACTGGGTACATAACGAAATGAAGGCAGAAATAAAGAGGTTCTTTGAAACCAATGAGAACAAAGATACAACATACCAGTATCTCTGGGACACATTTAAAGCAGTGTGTAGAGGGAAATTTATAGCACTAAATGCCCACAAGAGAAAGCAGGAAAGATCTAAAATTGACACCCTAACATCACAATTAAAAGAACTAGAGAAGCAAGAGCAAACACATTCAAAAGCTAGCAGAAGGCAAGAAATAACTAAGATCAGAGCAGAATTGAAGGAGATAGAGACACAAAAAACCCTTCAAAAAAATCAATGAATCCAGGAGCTGGTTTTTTGAAAAGATCAACAAAATTGATAGACCACTAGCAAGACTAATAAAGAAGAAAATAGAAGAATCAAATAGATACAATAAAAAATGATGAAGGGGATATCACCACCAACCCCACAGAAATGCAAACTACCATCAGAGAATACTATAAACACCTCTACACAAATAAACTAGAAAGCCTAGAAGAAATGAATAAATTCCTGGATACATACACTCTCCCAAGACTAAACCAGGAGGAAGTTGAATCCTTGAATAGACCAATAACAGGCTCTGAAATTGAGGCAATAATTAATAGCCTACCAACCAAAAAATGTCCAGGACCAGACAGATTCACAGGCGAATTCTACTAGAGGTACAAGGAGGAGCTGGTACCATTCCTTCTGAAACTATTCCCATCAATAGAAAAAGAGGGAATCCTCCCTAACTCATTTTATGAGGCCAACATCATCCTGATACCAAAGCCTGGCAGAGACATAACAATAAAAGAGAATTTTAGACCAATATCCCTGATGAACATTGATGCAAAAATCCTCAATAAAATACTGGTAAACCGAATCCAGCAGCACATCAAAAAGCTTATCCACCATGATCAAGTGGGTTTCATCCCTGGGATGCAAGGTTGGTTCAACATACACAAATCAATAAACGTAATCCAGCATATAAACAGAACCAAAGACAAAAACCACATGATTATCTCAATAGATGCAGAAAAGGCCTTTGACAAAATTCAACAGCCCTTCATGCTAAAAACTCAATAAATTCGATATTGATGGAACATATCTCAAAATAATAAGAGCTATTTATGACAAACCCACAGCCAATAGCATACTGAATGGGCAATAACTGGAAGCATTCCCTTTGAAAACTGGCACAAGACAGGGATGCCCTCTCTTACCACTCCTATTCAACATAGTGTTGGAAGTTCTGGCCAGGACAATCAGGCAGGAGAAAGAAATAAAAGGTATTCAATTAGGAAAAGAAGAAGTCAAATTGTCCCTGTTTGTAGATGACATGATTGTAGATTTAGAAAACCCCATCATCTCAGCCCAAAATCTCCTTAAGCTGATAAGCAACTTCAGCAAAGTCTCAGGATACAAAATCAATGAGCAAAAATCACAAGCATTTTATACACCAAATAACAGACAAACAGAGAGCCAAATCATGAGTGAACTCCCATTCACAATTGCTTCAAAGAGAATAAAATACCTAGGAATCCAACTTATAAGGGATGTGAAGGACCTCTTCAAGGAGAACTACAAACCACTGCTCAATGAAATAAAAGCGGACACAAACAAATGCAAGAACATTCCATGCTTGTGGATAGGAAGAATCAATATCGTGAAAATGGCCATACTGCTCAAGGTAATTTATAGATTCAATGCCATCCCCATTAAACGACCAATGACTTTCTTCACAGAATTGGAAAAAACTACTTTAAAGCTCATATGGAACCAAAAAAGAGCCTGCAGTGCCAAGACAATCCTAAGCCAAAAGAACAAAGCTGGAGGCATCACACCACCTGACTTCAAACTATACTACAAGGCTACAGTAACCAAAACAGCATGGTACTGGTACCAAAACAGAGATATAGACCAATGGAACAGAACAGAGCCCTCAGAAATAATACCACACATTCACAACAATCTGATCTTTGACAACCCTGACAAAAACAAGAAATGGGGAAAGGATTCCCTATTTAATAAATGGTGCTGGGAAAACTGGCTAGGCATATGTAGAAAGCTGAAACTGGATCCCTTACTTACACACCTTATACAAAAATTAATTCAAGATGTATTAGAGACTTAAATGTTAGACCTAAAACCATAAAAACCCTAGAAGAAAACCAGACAATAGCATTCAGGACATAGGCATGGGCAAGGACTTCATGTCTAAAATACTAAAAGCAATGGCAACAAAAGCCAACATTGACAAATGGGATCTAATTAAACTAAAGAGCTTCTGCACAGCAAAAGAAACTACCATCAGAGTGAACAGGCAACCTCCAGAATGGGAAAAAAATTTTGCAATCTACTCATCTGACAAAGGGCTAATATCCAGAATCTACAAAGAACTCAAACAAATTTACAAGAGAAAAACAAACAACCCCGTCAAAAAGTGGACAAAGGATTTGAACAGACACTTCTCAATATAAGCCATTCATGCAGCCAACAGATGCAAAAAAAAATGCTCATCATCACTTGCCATCAGAGAAATGCAAATAAAAACCACAATGATATACCATCTCACGCCAGTTAGAATGGCAATCATTAAAAAGTCAGGAAACAACAGGTGCTGGAGAGGATGTGGAGAAATAGGAACACTTTTACACTGTTGGTGGGACTGTAAACTAGTTCAACCATTGTGAAAGACAGAGTGGTGATTCCTCAAGGATCTAGAACTAGAAATAACATTTGACCCAGCCATCCCATTACTGGGTATATACCCAAAAGATTATAAATCATGCTGCTATAAAGACATGCACACGTATGTTTACTGCAGCACTATTTACAATAGCAAATGCTTGGAACCAACCCAAATGTCCATCAATGACAGACTGGATTAAGAAAATGTGGCAAATGTGGCACATATACACCATGGAATACTATGCAGCCATAAAAAAGGATGAGTTCATGTCCTTTGTAGGGACATGGATGCAGCTGGAAACCATCATTCTCAGCAAACTATCGCAAGAATAGAAAACCAAACACTGCATGTTCTCACTCATAGGTGTGAATTGAACAATGAGAACACCTGGACACAGGAAGGAGAACATCACACACCGGGGCTTGTTGTTGGGTGGGGGGAGGGGGGAGGGATAGCAGTAGGAGATATACCTAATGTAAATGAGGAGTTAATGGGTGCAGCACACCAACATGGCACACATATACACATGTAACAAACCTGCACATTGTGAACATGTACCCCAGGACTTAAAGTATAATAAAAAATAAGTGAAAAAAAAGGGAAATAAATATTCACTACTTCAAGTGGAATGCAGAAATATTATTATATAGTTGTTTTTACCCTCTCTCCTCTGTACTGAAACCCTATGAGACCCTTTTACTTTCAGACTCTTTTACTTTCAACAATCAAACATATTTTAAGGTACTTAAGAGAAGAATAATCTGTCATGTGTATACAATTATCATTTTTTGTTGCTCTTTTTCAACTCCTGATGTTCCAAGTGTTCTGTCCAATTATCATTTCCTTTGAAGAACTTCCCTGAGAAGTTGTTGCAGAGCTGATTGCTGATGAAAAATTCTCTTAGTTTTACTCCATTTGTGAATTCTTACTTTTACCTTCATTCCTGAAGGTTATTTTCAGTGGACTTAGAATTCTGAGTTTACATTTGTTTTCTTTGAGCACTTAGCTGAGATCCGGCCACTGCACTCCAGCCTGGGCGGCAGAGCGAGGCTCCCTCTCAAAAAAAAAAAAAAAAAAAAAAAAAAAAGAATGTTCTGTCTTTTGGCTTTCATGGGTTCTGATGAAAAGTTCACAGTCACTTGAATCACTGTTTCCATATAAGTAACTAAGTAACGTGTTATTTTTCTCTGGATGTTTTCTTTTTCTTTTTTTTTTTTTTTGAGATGGAGTCTTGCTCTGTCGCCCATGCTGGAGCGCAGTGGCGCGATCTTGGCTCACTGCAACCTCTGCCTCCCGGGTTCATGCCATTCTCCTGCCTCAGCCTCCCGAGTAGCTGGGACTACAGGCGCCCGCCACCGCACCCGGCTAATTTTTTGTATTTTTAGTAGAGACAGGGTTTCACCGTGTTAGCCAGGATGGTCTCGATCTCCTGACCTCGTGATCTGCCCGCCTTGGCCTCCCAAAGTGCTGGGATTACAGGCGTGAGCCACCACTCCTGGCCTCTTTTTTTTTTCTTGTTTTTAGTTTCAGTTGTTTGGTTATAAGGCCTAAGAAGGAATTTCTTTGAATTTGTCTTGCTTGGAGTTTCTGGGGCTTCCTGAATCTGTAAGTTTTTGTTTTTCTCCAAATTTGGAAAGTTTTGTTTTTATTTCTTTAAGCGTGTTTTCTGCACTGCACTGTCTCTTCTCTTTCTCTGACTCAAATGGCACAATTAGACGTTTTCATGGGGTCCCACACATCCCTGAGGCTGTATTCATTTTCTCCAGTCTTTTTTCCTCTGTATTGTTCAAATTGGCTACTTTAAAATGTCTGTCTCCAAGTTGATTCTTTCTTTTTCTGTCATCTCCATTCTGCCATATTGAAGCCATCCAATGAGTGTTTAAACTTTTGGTCATTGTATTTTTTCAGTTGTCAGATTTTCATTTGGTTTTTCTTTAGATCTTTTATTTCTTTTCTGAGACTTCATACCTTTCATTTGTTTCAAGTATGTTCCTGCCCACGTTTGGAGCACTTTTATATGAGCTGCTTTAGTCTTTCGTAGATAAGGTCAACATATGTGTCATCTCAGTATTGGCTAAGATTTTCCTCATAGGCCAAGTGTCTTGACTATTTCAAATGTTATAACACTGAATCTTAATTCTATGGAGAGCTCTTTTCTCTCTCTCTCTCCGCCCCCCCCCCCCTTTTTTGCAAGCATTTGACTAGGTTGGGTTCAGAACATTAAGTTTTGACCAACATTCTATAGATTGTGATTTCAATGTCTGCCTGGTTTTCCAAGACACTGTCAGGCTATTCAAATCTGTTCTGCATGTGTGCCACCCAATGGGCGGTCTGGGACCAGAGCCATGGACTATTCTTACTTCAGTTCTCAAAGTTTATGGCATATTGCTTAGGGTCAGATCTATGCATGTGATGCCCAGGGATGAGTCTGGGCATTCACAAACAACTTTAGCACTATCTCGAGCTTCTCCATCACCACCATCTCCCTTGGTATTTTTCGTTTCCCTGAGGCCCATATTTTAGGTTTTCCAGCCAGAAATCTCAGGCTTTATTTGCCTTTCTCTGACACACACTTGCTGCAACTACTGCATCTGCATCTGGGACCGATTGGTGAAAGGGCAGAAAATGTAGTGGAGATTCACCCATACTCTTGACACCCCCGCTCCTCCAATCAGAGAGAAGCTTCCCCATGTCTATGGGCCTCCACTGTTAATGCTGCCACTCTCAGGGGCCCCTTCCTACTCCTTGAGGTGAAATAGAGGTTTCTCTTGGATGCCCACCTCTGGACTTTTAACTACCTGCGGCAAGGTGGGGGGATGCCAGAGTGGAAAAGGGAGGTGAATTCTGCCTATTCAGTGGCCCTCCAGAGTTTGTTCTTCTCCAATCTGGCTGCCACTATTTGCTTTTGGCACCATGTAGCTGCTCTATGCAGCCTGTGCAGGTTCTCTAGCTGCTCCATCTTGGATATTTTACTTATTTAAAGAAGAGTTCCAGTTAATGAAGGAATAATAGACTAAGAAGTCAGCATTTTTAAAAAATTTAACATCACCAAATCTTATCACTAGAAGTAGAATAATCAAACACTATGTGCCCCAGATTAGATGTAATAGAAAGTACATATGAGTTGGTCTTGCTTAAAACAATTGAACCTGAATTTAATTAAGCCTTTAGCGCTACATGCCAGCTTCTAGGAATTATGAGGCCTGAGAACAAGTGACACCACGAAGAACTATCCGCTAAATCCAGGTTGTGAGATATCCAGGAGTACAAATAACCTTTTTCTTTAATAAACAAATAGCATTAAAAAAAAGGAAAAACAATTATAGAATGGAGAGACTTTAGAAACATAACAAATAAAGGGGGGATAAGTAATAGTACTCACGAGATTCTTAAGGAGATTCAATTAGACGAGCAATGTGAAGTGCTTCACAGTGCCTGACAAATGGTAAATGGAAACGATTACTACCTTGTGCCACCTCTCAGAGTCTCAGTCTCCTTTTGTTTGTAACACACTAGGAGACGACAGCCTGCCCCTATCTTAACAGTTAAGGAATTCAGCCGCTTTAGGCCTCCATCACTCTGCACCTGTCGAGAAGGTGGCCTTGGCAGTATCTGCTGCAGTGTGCACAGTTGGTCGGCAGATGGCAGCTCAGGCCAGTTTATCTGGAGCTTTGGCCCCAGGAAGCGCTAGTCCTGTTTTTGTTGTAAGAAGCTAGGTCCTACTTGACCCATCAGACAGTATTCACCTTCTCTCCCTAGGTAGGAGGCATAAAGCTAAAGGAAGAGAATTGGTGGGTGTTTTTTTTTTTTTTGAGATGGAGTCGCTCTGTCATCCAGGCTGGAGAATTGGTGGAGCTTTTTAGATAAAATAAGGGCTAGCAGTTTGCTGAGAATTCCTCATCTGCTGGGCAGAGAGGTATTCTTCAGACCCATTAGACCAGGGCTTGGGCACTTCCTGGCCAGCTGTCCCCAAACTCTGTTTCTCATCTTGTGAATCCCATTGCCTGCTGCCTCATCCTGAATCACTCGTGTGCAGGTACAACCTGGCTTAGCTTCTCTTCCCATCAAACTGAGGGAATGAACACCTACACACTCATCCACACCTGGCGTAATATGTCTTTGAGGGAAAGTTTGCAGAATGAGTAAATAAGTGAATGCATTATTGATATTCAGTTATATATCTCTCTTCCTAAGTAGACCAGTAAACTCTAGGACAGGGTGTACACGTTTTCTTTTTGTTTCAGCCTAGGAGGGAGTCTGGGTAGTGATGAATAGTGCAAGCCTGGAACTAGGTTGCTCAGCTTCAACTCCCAGTTCCTCTATCTGCTTGCTGCATGCCCTTGGCAAGTGCCCGCTTCTCCACCTGAAAACTGGATACTAATAGTACCTCTCTTGTTGTACTGTGGTAAGAAATAAGCAAATGCATTCAAAGTGCCTAGGAAATTGCTTGACATATTGTAGGCACCCAGTACATGTTAATCGCCATCTGAAGCTTTCCTTGCTTCAGGAAAGATTTAATGAACTTACAAAAATGTATTCAAGGAAGAAATGTAAAAGGCCTAGTGTGGTTGTCTGGTAGAGGGAATGGCTCTCAAGAACTAGCTCCTTCTCCTCCTCCTTGTACTGCTTGTTATTGCTGTTAGCATCATTGATTGTTTAAGGATGCCTAAGGTAAATCTCTCCAAGCTCCATGAGTCGTGAGTGCTGTTTTGTCCACCTTTGTCCAACCTCAGACCCAGCAGTGGCCTCTGTAGTTGTCTGCGTGGTGCTGGGGACAGCACATTCAGAACTGAAGGATCCTCTTCACAGTGGCCCAGGGAGCAGAATGAAGGTAGGGACTGCCAGAGCTAATTTTACTCCTTTTCCTTTCTGGTTTGAGAGTGTGAGGTGCTTTTAGGGCATCATCTGAGAGTCACTGCTGAACCTTGGGACTGTTGTACAGGTCAAAAGGGTTCTCGTATGGAGGTCGTCTGAACTCTAGGAAGTGCAGGAGCAGGACAAGGGATGGTTATGATCTTACGTGATCTCACCCATATTTTTCTGCCTATCAGCTTGGAGGAATGGGAGTGTGACAGGTGGCCACTAGGTGGCGTTATCAATGTGAAGAAATCAGGGGTGTGTTAAGTACATCATCTGCCCTGTACAGTAGAGTGGAAGAGCAGATAAACGCCTATCTAGAGAAAATAAAGCTCTCATATAAATGCTTCCCAGCCATCTGGCAAGATTTTGGGTGGAAATGGAGACTAACCCAGGAGAGTGTGCATGGTGTGTGTACATGAATATTTAAGAAAACTGGAGGAGAAGGAGGAAAAATCAAGCCCACTTGATTGGCCTCTGCCCACCTGTTGAGTCCTAACTCTTAAGGCCCCTCCCCCGGCTCCCCCATGAGATGTGCCAAGCCACCTGCAGGACACCTTTGTGCCTTAACTCTACTACACCCTCCACCTAGAATGCTCTTCTTCATTTCTTTCTCTGAACAGTTAAGGGGTTTCCTTCCTCTAGAAGCCGCCTCTGATTTATCCTCCCCTAGGCAGAACTGGTTTGTAGCTTCTTTGAACCCCACAGTCTCTACATGTCCTACAAGTCTTTTCCACTTAATGGACTTAGATGTTTACCACTGAGTGGGGGTTTCCTGGCTTGGAGTTGGTGGGAAGATCTCAGCTGCTTCTATCCAGTCCTGACCTGACATGTATGGAAAGGCTTTCCTGCCCACAGCTTCCCCACCCCTTTGTGGGGCTCCAGCGCTCTTCCTCTGCCTCAGGTTCTTGAGAATGTCCTAGAATGCTGAAAGTTTGTTCACACTGGGTAAGCAGTGTGGACAGGGCTGCCTCCATAACTTGCACAGCCCATTACAAACATAGGACCTTGTTCAAAAATTAAGTGTTTCCAGATGGCAACAGCAGAGCATTAAACCAAGAATGGGCCTTTCTGAACGCAGGGCCTTGTGTGACTACACAGGTCACATGCCCTTGGAGCCAGCCCTAAATTTGGAGTTGAGCAAAGTCTCAGTGAGCCTTATGTCTGTGGATGGGTCACCTTCTGGCCACTCAAAAGGTGGTTGTCCATCTTCAGATGTTAATGTATGAAGCCTGTCACATCAGAAACTCCCTTACTCCTGAACTTTAAGATGTAAGATCAATGGCCTAGAACTTGGAGTTACGTAAATCTGGACTGATTCTGATTCTATCACTTAATAGTGCAAACCATCTCTGGGTCTTATAAAGCTCATCTGCAAAATGGAAGGTAATAATACCTACCATGAATTTTGTTGTAGGTTCAAATGAGATTAAATATAGGAAGTGCTGGGTCTGCAGCCCACATCTGTCGTGTCTACTGAACCACAATGCTTGTCCTCAGAAGCATCTGATTAGAGAGAACAGGGCAGATGTTGGGCCTAACAGTTGGGTGGTACTTGCTCAGTGAGGTGGGTCACCATGTGATGAAGCCCCAGTGAGCTCCTCCTGAGTGCTGTGTGGTCTCAGGCAGCATTAACTGAGTCAGGCAAGAACTAAAGGAGGGAACTAGGGAGACCTGGAGAAGCTTTCAGATAACAACGTCACCATGGGGAGATCCATTCATCATTTATCCAACAAACATGTATACAAGGTTCCTGTGCCAGGTACCAGGGATACAGTGATAAACAAAATAGGTGGGGTCCCACCCCTGCGTCATCTTTAATGCTGGTGATTATTGTGTCCTGTTCTCTTGGATGCATCCCTTGCTAACCAATAAGCGACCAGCATTTATTAGGTGCCTACTGTGGTGTAGGATATGAGATTTCAGTAGATGTTGCGAGACTCTTTCAACCCTCTTGGATCGAAATGAATGAAGGCTGTGTGCTTTCATTCCCAGCAGCTAACACCTGGGAGTCTTCGTAGGCAGGCTCTCCTCAGCCTGCCAGAGCTCATTTTTCCTGAGTGCATGGAGAGCTAGAAGTGCCTGGGTAAAGACAGTCCCAGGAGCAGCCCTTAACTGATGACTGGCAGGTGCAGAGGTGTCAAAAGTCCAGCTGCCTGCCCCCAGGTGAAAAACTCCCAGGTGTGACTTAGATTGTTTCCACAACTCTCCTGCAGGACTTAGCCAAAATTATTCTCCTGAAACTTTGCTGGATTTCATACCTGTGATCGGCCCTTTTTCCTGTCCCTCATCTCTATTTGTGTACCCATATTCCCTAGGACCACTTCCTAATAACCTACTTTCAGACACATCCTCATCTCAGGATCTGTTGGTGGGGAACTCCCTGACCCACAATGGAAAGAGGAGAAAAATGGAGGTAGCAATTGTTCCTGGTCTATGTGTTACTACAAACAGTGAAGCAATGGGCCAGGAGTCAGTCATTATGAATACTAAAGTACTACTTGGCGAATTATTTTTGTTATAAATTAGCATACATTCAGAATTGTCCCTGTAACGTGATCTCTCTCTCTTGTTTGCATTCTGAGATGCTTTATGAGTGGGGAAAAAGAAGAGGTGCTCCTGCCTGCTGGGATTTGCAGATCACCGCCACCCTCGTCATCGCCAATCTAGGCACACCTATGGGAGTGGGTCCTGCATCAAACATCAACCATTATGGGTTTTGCAGTGTGGAAAAAGTGGAGACATGCTGGATTGGAGCCCCAGGAAATTTTGGCTTCATGCCTCCTGGACTTGGTTTCCACAAGTGGGGCTCGGAGGCCCAGGCTCCCCCAGGTCCACATGAAAAACACGCCTTCCTCTCATCTAATCTTTTCTCACTAAATTCACCTCTTCCAGGAAATTTTCTCGGATTCCTTCCTCTGTTCACTCAGCCCTCCCTGAGTTCTCCTTTGGCACCGTGGAAAGTGGGTTTTGTTGGAGCTACTTTCTTAGCACTCGGGTACTCCCCCTCTCTCCACCCCCAAGCCAGCTGGAGGCTCTGAGTTTTTAGCCCAAATCACAGGCTGATAGAGCACATTAGGAACCTTAGCCATGGGCAGGACGTGGGGGCTGGGGCTGGTCCTGCTGTCACAGAATCATGGCTATGGGCAGGTGATGAGCTTGTGTTCCCCAGAGCGTGGTTCTCCTCACCACCAAACCCATGTGAGCTGAGTGTGGACACCAGAGCACTTGTGCCCATCTCACTGCCATGTTATCACCTTGTGCTGCTTGTTCCTCTAGCCCCTCTGCCTGGACTGACACCTCCAGGGTCTGGACTGGACTCTTGGGTGTTGATGGGATTCTGCTGCCAACAGAATTCTGCTCCTGCACCATCCAGTCTGCACCCTCACACTCCGTAGTGTTGGAGCCCTGGCTGCTGTAAAACTGGCAATGTCTCAGCCCCCAGACTGAACTCAAGCTAATGGAGCCTCTTGAGTCCACTGGGTGGGCCTCAGGCCACCTCTCTGAGATTTCTGGGTTCCAGCAAGCTTGGATGCCAAGGCTTCTGGAATAGTGACACAGAGCACATGTTCCTTAGTATCACAGAGTCTGTTTTCTGAATCTTTTTAGACGCCCTGATTGAGTAGTGATGCTTATAAGCAAAGGGTCCTGTCTTACATCTTTAAGTATTCTGAGGCTGCTTAGGCTGGGATCTTGTGCTCATTAAATGGCTGTTGACTGTAATTCCCCCTCCAGACCTTGTCAAGGGCCTGGCTATGGCATTTATTCATGCAATCATCCATTCTCTACTCATCCATCCACTCAGTCATATAATAAATACCTGAATCAGAAGGAATGACTCAATTTCCTCTATTCTTATATCCTAGGTTGTTACCCTAAGAACTTAGATATTCATCAGAAGGAATTTCAAAGCTCTACTGAGTCTTGGCCCAGTTAACGGGTACGATTCCTAAGCCTGGTAGTCCTGGGAGTGGGTGTATTTTGAAAGCTCTACATACAATGGCAGCTTCTGATGTCCTTTAGGACAGGATGGGCTTGCAGATTACAGGGCAAATAGGAGAATGCTTCTGTTCTTCTCCTTGGGTTTAAGGCTGCATTGCTCCTGAGAGGTGATATTCGTCCTTGCAAGGTGTTTGTGTGTATCTCCACATACATGTTTTGGATTCTTGAAAGGATGAAGAATGTATTTGCGACTCCATTGTCCATGAGACATTGGAAGGGGGCTGGTCTAGGGATGGGAAATGGGGCCCACCCTGGGGTTATTTCAGACCGATTAATCCAGGCTTGAGAAATTAATTGCTAGATTGCCTGATGGGGGTAGGGGTGGGCTCTTGTGTATGGATGGAGTTTTCCAGCGTCTGGGGAGAGATTTCTAGTGTGAAGGTTGGAAGGAGAGCCTCCCACAGAGGTGACTATGAGGACCACATCAGGGTGGGATGTGACCAAGCGGGAAGCCTCCGTAAGACGTTTAACTTCTTAGACGCTTCTCTGGATATGAGAAAGAAACAGTGGTATTCACTTTTAAGATCTTTTCCCTCCTATGTTGTAATTTTCTCCACAGCCTCTGATGGATCAGCAAAGTCCTAATCACCTACATAACTTTGAGGGCAGGATTTTAGCGGGACCTGAGGACCTGGGGCCGGCGGGGAAGGAGAGGCCCTGGTTCTTACCTCTTCCTCCTTCCTGAGGGCCTTGCACAGCTGCAGCAGCTTTGCGAGGAGAGTGGCTGAGGTGGGGGTGGGGGACGGGGGGAGCGGGCAGCCCAATTTGGAAGGGCACAGGAGACAAGGCCCTCTTTCTCAAATACATCAGAGGGAGTGGGCTCTTCAGGGAAAGCAAAAGCTGACCTTAGGGTGACCCATGGCTGAGAAGCTGTTTTGGGTACTGGGAAACACACAGGAAATGAGACAGCCTCTTTGGCCTGGAGGAGCTCACACCCAAGAATGATCCAGTCTTGAAAAGGGCGTATGCATGGCAGCTGCTTAGGGAGTGCCTTTCCAGAGGGGAATGAGCAGCAAGAGTTTATTTCAGCTGGGCTCAAGGCAGCAGCTTGTGCAAAGGCCCATGTGGGCCAAAGTCTAGAAACAACTGTGGGCTGGTGCCTGACCCATGCAGCAGACTGTGGCTATGTGTGGAAGAGAAGAGGCACTGATTGAGGGTTTTGCCATTGATTGAGGGTATCTGAAGTGCCAGGCTCAGTGGCTTATTCCGTACAGTATAAAGGATAGTGTAGTTGGCAGTGGCTCTCAAGCCTGATGGGGCATCAGAATCACCTGGGAACCTGTTAGAATTGCAAATTAAAAGGCTGCACCCAGACCCACTGATTCAGAAATTCTGGGGGTGGAACCTAGCAATCTGTTTTAATAAGACTTCTGGGTGATTTAGATGCAGCCCAAAGTTCGAGAACCACTGGTGTAGTGGAAACAGTACTAGACTTTGGAAGGTGGGGTGGGCTAGTGAGAGAGGGAGGTGTGAGGGGGATGACTCACATTGGGGAAAGTCTGCTGTGTTCTGAGTCATGGGCTACATTACTTGCATGTTGTTTTAAGTGCTCTGAACAGTGACCGGGGTGGGGGTTCTATATCACCATACTCTCAACGTAGATGGAAAATCCAAGGCTTACAGGGGTTAAATGACTTGCCAAAGATCACACAGTACTAGAGCTGCGTTCTGCACCCAATTTGGCTTGATTCCTAGAGCGAGATTGTCAGTGCCTCTTGGGACCACTGACCCACCTGTGTGTAATGGTCTGGGCAGCAAGATCTGGAGAACCCAGGGGGACCTGGGTGGAAGGAAGGGCCCCAAAGCTTGTAGCTCCTTCTCTGAGGACCTGGTGGTGACCAGCCCTGAGGCTGATGAGCAAGAGATGAGGACTTCTATTCTAATTCCTGCCCTCAAAGGACAATTATTTGAATTTCCTTTTTTTTTTTCTGAGACGGAGTCTCGCTCTGTCGCCCAGGCTGGAGTGCAGTGGCTCCATCTCAGCTCACTGCAAGCTCCGCCTCCCGGGTTCCCGCCATTCTCCTGCCTCAGCCTCCCGAGTAGCTGGGACCACAGGCGCCCGCCATCTCACCCGGCTAGTTTTTTGTATTTTTTAGTAGAGACGGGGTTTAACCGGGTTAGCCAGGACGGTCCCGATCTCCTGACCTTGTGATCCACCCATCTCGGCCTCCCAAAGTGCTGGGATTACAGGCTTGAGCCACCGCGCCCGGCCCTATTTATTTGAATTTTCATAAGGTTTGCCATTCACACCAGGGAGCTGGGCTTAGCACATGTACTCTTTCTTTTTTTTTTGAGACGGAGTCTCGCTCTGCCACCCAGGCTGGAGTGCAGTGGCCGGATCTCAGCTCACTGCAAGCTCCGCCTCCCGGGTTTACGCCATTCTCCTGCCTCAGCCTCCCGAGTAGCTGGGACTACAGGTGCCCGCCTCGTCGCCCGGCTAGTTTTTTGTATTTTTAAGTAGAGATGGGGTTTCACCGTGTTAGCCAGGATGGTCTCGATCTCCTGACCTCGTGATCCGCCCGTCTCGGCCTCCCAAAGTGCTGGGATTACAGGCTTGAGCCACCGCGCCCGGCCATCATGTACTCTTTCAAGAGACCAGCTGTTGTCCCTGACCGCTAGGGCTGATAGGTTAAACGTGAGGTTAAGTGGGAAAAGCAGGGTGAAAAATGACCTGTATGCTGTGACGACAACACCTTAAATAAAAAACAACAACATTAAGAACACATAGAGGGGGGGAAAGCCCAAAGGAATTTTCTTTCTTTCTTGTTTCCTAAGGTGTATTATGTAGTTACAGTTATTTGTATGATGAATATACAGTCATTTATTTTTAAAGTGCAACCGCTCACATCCTTTGTGGAAGGCAGTGGCATGGTGGATGACTCTGTGCACAGTGGTGGGGCAAGGCTCTCTCCTCTGGGAGGGTTGGGTTCCATGGCCCCTTCAGCCTGTCCCTGAATGAGGGCAGCAGTGGGATGGGGAGCCATGCCGCACTAGTGATATCAGAGGAGTTGTGATATTTATTCCTCTCATGCAGTTGCAAGGTCAAGCTTCACATAGAGACCCTCTGAACATCCCTCTTGACAGAGCTGCAGCCTGGAGGGCTTAAGAGGGACCGTGGGGCCTAGGGCTGAGTTCTCTCCTAGGTCATCCTGATAGCAGCCAGCAGGGAAGCACAAACCCAGGATGGCTTGGGGGCTGGGACAGGTAAGAGGAAGCCTCTCTCTCCAAGCAAAGGCCACCAGACACCTGTAAACACAAAATAGTCTTTATTTGTCAACGAAGGCTACACGGGATCACTTCTGGTTTTGTTTTTATGCTTTTTTTTTTTTTTCCTAGAAGGTATCTACATCTGCATTTATTTACAGCCTTGTTGGTATTTACACAGTCAAGATACAGTGTTAGAAACACAAAAGTGTTGAGAAAAAAACTTCTCAAAATTAGTTCCAGACTTCAGGAAAATGATTTCCACATGGTAAGGCCAGAGTCTCCAGTGCTGGTCATCCAGAGGCAGCTTGGTACAGACTCCTTTTGCTGAAGCTGCTAGTTCAGAGGTCCTCAGAACAACAGGTGGATTTACAAAAGTGGGATTCTGGTGTTGGATGAATCCAGGGCTGCTGGGGCACTGCCAGACACCTGCGGCTCAGCTCCTGCCAGGACGGCTGAGCCTGCTCCAGGCTGAGTCCTCCTTTGGCTGTTCGCCCTCAGAATAAATCACATTTTCTTGGGGACCAGGAGGTCACCTAGTACCTTGCCTTTGGCATTCCAGAGGGAGTAAGAAACACAACATTGGCCCTCTCCCGGGCCTTCCCACATTCTGATCTTCCACATTCGTAATGAAACCTAAAAGTCACCACTGTCTGGGGCAGTCAAGCACACAAGGATGGTTTTTGTGAAAGTAAAGGTTGGAGAGGATAAGGTTTGTCTCTATCACCTCAGCAATGAGTCTTTAAAATGAGTTTGCTGTTTTTGGAAGGTTAAATGAAAGGGCCTTGAACTGCAGAGTTCTTTTTTAATTCCCTTTCCTCCAATAAAATATAGACAAGTGTATAAACCTAGCTGGGAATGATGTGCCTTAAATAGAGAGGTTTTCATTCTAACAAGGACCCCAAGGGAAAGGAGAGACTGGGTTCTTTCTGGGATCCCTCAGGAGATGTGTCCCTGGGCCAGGACCGGCTCCTGGGCTTAATGGCTGCCATGAGGACTGGAGAATACCCTGGACTTTGAGCAGTGGATGCTCAGATCCCCAAGCCTGACACCCTGCTGAGAGCTCGAAAGCTCATTCCTCCTGGGCAGAAAGCTCAGCATCACCACCCTCACCATGTGGCCACCACAAATACAAGACTGCCATACTATACAATACAATGGCAGAACTGCATTCTAAGATTTCACATCGAAATCTTAGATTCCATTTGCATCATGGAAATAAATCCCTGCCATCTATAAAGGTGATACTTTAAAGTCGCAGCTGAGAAGATGTGTTTTTCTTCTTTTTTCAAATTCTGATTCTTTGTTCCGTGTCCACAAAACACTGCCCAGTCTGCCCTGCCATCATCTTCTGTGCCTCCTCCTGGGTTTTTGGACACACACCTCCTGGCCATTCTCACCCTCAGTTTCTTTGGGATTGTTTCCAATCCTCTCTCCCTAAGTAGAAATCAGGCACTGGTGTGGTCCTTGGGTTAATTCTCAGCCAACAATTCTGAGAGATGAGGGTCAGAAGCTGACAAGGGAGTAATTTACTGGCATGCCTTCCCGTTCCTCCAGTTATCTTAGCTCTGCCCTCTAGCAATGTCTGTTTGGAGTGTGGGGGGTGAGGTAAAAAAGAAATCTCATCCTACAAAGAACAAAGTTGGGGAATCAGCAAAGTCCTATTTAAGGTGGTGGCAGAGGGGCTGAGGATGTGGGACCAGTTGGCAGCTGTGTGGGGTAGGAGAGAAGGCAGGAACTGTAGCATCATACCCCTGGGCAGGTGAGGGAGGCCTGGTCACTCTATCGAATGAACAGATTTGGTTGGTGAGTGTCAAAAGGGCCGGTGTTCTCAGTGTGGGAGTTGATGCTTGGAGCCTATTACGTAGGCATAGGGTTAGGCCTTCAAACTCACCCTTGTCATGGGGTTGGGACTGCTGGTCTCAGCAGGAGGACAGCTGGAGAAGGGAGGCACTGAGTCACCTGCAGCCCAAATGGAAACCAACCCAAAAGGGCCAAGGCCAGAAGCACCCCCTTCAATACAACAGCACTAATGTGACGGTGAGGTGCATAACACTGCCTATGCCACCGCTGAGATCCTTTTTCTAAAGCTTTGGGATCCTTCAACGTCTCTCCCCACAGAAGCTGGGCTGCTGTGGTGGTACGTAGCCCAGGAAAAATATAAGATCCTTTAAAGAAACAAACACTCAGGCCAGGCGCAGTGGCTCACACCTGTAACCCCAGCACCTTGGGAGGCCAAGGTGGATTGCCTGAGGCCAGGAGTTTGAGATCAGCCTGGGCCACATAGTGAGACCTCATCTCTATGAAAAAAAAAAAAAAAAAAGAAATGAAATACCCAATAATTCTCTGTTTTTGATCCGTAAAAGTCCACCCTATCCCTTTGGGGAAGGGCTGTGGAGGAGGGACAGGGCATGGGGGAAGCCTAGGGAGCTGGTTCCCATGGACCACAAGCCATCCCTGACCTCTGAGCAGACATCCCCAGCAGGTCTTCACTGATACCCGGCAGCCAGGATGGGACTGATGAACTGGGCAGGAGCACTTTGCCCAAGGACCCTTGGTGGGAAGAATACATTTTGAGACGCGTAAGTCCCTTTTGGAGAACAAAAAGCTTGTGTTCTTCAGGCCGAACTGTTTTCCATCTCATCCAAGAATGATCCTGCCAGATGGGAGCCCCCATCTCCAGCTCATGCCTCCCACAGCAGGCCTGCGGAGCACTGTATCTGACTTAGTAGAGCTCTGGATCCAGGGGCAATGGGCAACCAGTGGACAAACAGGCCAAGGCGCACTGCTGCGGCAGTGTGACTTTTGTTTTTGGAAACAGGAAGAGCACTTAGCGAAACACATCCTCTAATCCCCGTGGGACGACGTAAGGCGAAATCTCCTCTCCTCGAGAAGTTTTGGATGCTTCCCTCTGCCAGGCGGAACCCAGACTACATGCTGCTCTGATCCTCATGCAGTCAGAGACCTTCTCAGTTTCATTAACTCGTGTAATATTCTGAAGACTCCGTGAGTAAGGCTATAGAGGTGCCATGAGCTTATCAGTCCAACAAGGTTTCCACGGGGAATAGCTCAGACTCAGAATTCATTTTCCACACTTAATGTAAATGTAACCCATAAAAGTTCCATTTTCTAAGAAGCCCAGCTTAAAAGGAAGCATTTGGCTTCCCCTCCTGTCTCCCAGAGCCTCCTGTGAGTGGTAATGACAATGGTAATTAGGCGGATGAACCAGGAATGGAATCCTTGAACAAGGGGCTCCCAGCTCTGGCTGTGACTCCCCCTGCCCTCACTGCTCCCCCGCCTGCTGGCTGCTGCCTCAGCTTGGGTGTGCTCTTCAGATGTGGGCTGTCCCTGCTCCTGCGAGGGCTCAGGCCTCTCCCTGATGACACAGGCACAGGTCTTCACAGGAACCACACCAGCCTGGCCTCCCAGAACCACGGGTACCCACCTTGGCAACTGCCCTGCTCCTGGTGGGGTTGTATGACACGGGCAGGCCACACCACATCAGCTCTTCCCTCCTTTCTTCCTGCCACTAAAAAACACACTGGCTGGGCTTCTCTAGAGGGGAAGCTGATTCAGAACTTCAGGAATTTCCTGGAAGCCCATCCTGCCCCAGTCCAGCTCTGTGATTAGCTTGTACGTGGAGGCAGATGGGACTTCGGGAGCTGGTTAGAAGGATGCTTGGCTCATGCCTTCCTCTCTTTGGCTGGCTTTTTTTCTTAAGCATTTTTCCAGAATCAAAGGCCACCAAGCACCTCCCTCCACATTCCTACGTCTCAGTGGCGGCGGCTGAGCAGTGGAGGGAAGATACTCAAAGTCATAGAGAGAGGGCTTTGCCTCGGAAGGCAGGCTGCTGCTCTCGCCACCACTGCCATCCCTTTGCTGTGGGTGGCCTTCCCTTCCGTGGACATGGTGCCTACATTGAGGGCTTGCTGTGCAGTGCTGGTTCTCACATCTGGCTTTGGGAGAGAGGAGGAGATGAACAGGAACATCATGGAGGACCAACCAGTCACAGGCATCCTGGGTGCTTTCCCTCCTGGGAGGATGGGGCTCTGAGCCCAGGACGTTATGTCACCAGTCTGGGGGAAAGGACCTGGGAGACAGTTTCTCTATCCCAGCATGGGGATGGCACCAACAACTACACGGGATTTGCAAAAGGGGTAGGGGGCTTCATTTAGCATCAAAATAGAAAGCTTGGACAGGAGTTGGGGCAGCTTAAAAAAGGTGCTGAACAACACCATGAAATTCTCTGGAGCAAGATGAAGTCATCTGTGATCCTCTGGAGGCACAGAACACGGTGAGAAGAAATCCACCACTCTTCTGCAGAAGCCCTGCCAAGGAGCCTCCGGTCCTATAGACCCTCCTCCCAGGCCCCCTTGGAAGGGGCATTGTACTGGCCCATCACTCCCTTTACTCCTGCCTGACCCCAATAGAAGAAGAAAGGGTTGCACATGAGACAAGTTAGCACAGACATTCATGTCCCACATCACACTGGGTGTCTAGGGACAGACGAGGAGACACCCCAGGAGAGATGCATCTCAGAGAGGAGATACATACCCCAAACGACAAGGGAAAAATCCTCGAGGAAAAAGGGAACAAAAGACAATAAAGTTTTCATTGTGATCACACTACAGAAAAAAATACCTTCTGTTCTTTGCAAAAAATGTGCGAAGGCCAAATTTGTGTTTTTCTTTTCTAAAAAAAAGGAAGTTGCATGAGTTACAATGCAACCAGTATCTTTTTGTTTCTGCACTTGTTAAAAAATCATTTTTTTTTTTTAAAGTACAACACAGTCAGGTATGTGGCCACAAAAGAGTAGCTGTCTTTGGCAAGAAGTCCAGGCCTTGGCCCTCTCTGTCACCTCCGGCCCATCTCGCTCTGTCTCATGAAGTGGATGTTGTTGGCGCTGTCCGACAGTTCTGGGTACTGCTCGACAGAGATCACGAAAAAGCCGTCATAGCCTTGCACCCGCCCTGTGCTCAGCACCTGCTGCTTCTCCCCCTCTGTCCAGGCCCGCAGGCCTTCCTCCCCTTCCCGCAGTCTCTGCTGCTCATGGGCCCATGCCTGGCGCACGGCTCTCTGCCGGGCCAGCTCCAGGACCCGCACCTTCTCCTCGTCCAATGTTGTCCCGTAGCGTGTGTTCAAGCACAGTGCCCCATACTGGAGCTGGATGTCTGTGTAGCGTCTAGTCCTGCCATTAAGCACTGTGTTGATCTGGGACACAGTGACGTTGATCCCATTCTCCAGCGTTCGCCGCCCCCCACTGAGGCCCAGGATGGCCAGGTCACCTTCTGAAGGCCCTGGTTTCACAAAGTAATGGGTGTCCACCCCATCAATGGTGAAGTGCAGGTTCTCTAGGTAGTGGGCATTGTTCAAGATGGCAGCAACCCTTCGCCCATCCTCGTTGGCCACACTGATGATGTCTGTGGTCACTCGGCCATCCTTCAAGGCAAACTTGACCCCCTTGCCAAAGATTGAGCCACTGGATGCAAACTTCTTGGTCTTTGGGGCCTGCTGGCAGCTGGTGATTGTGGAGCCATAGAGCTGGTCAAAGCGTTCTAAGGTAACGAAGGCCTTGAGCTGCTTCTGTACTTCACACTGTACCCCAAGGATAGACTGATGGGGAAGGAGAGTGAGAGAGAGAATAAGACAAAGGGGAAAAAACCCTGAGAACCTGGAAAATCAGCTTAAATAATGAAGTCAAAACCACACATATTTATTAACCTATGGCATGTAGCTCTACCGCCGACCACCAGAACATCCAGGTGGTCACCAGAAGGTCAGAACATCTGCTGACCTTCATCCATCCATTCACCCGCCCTTCTTTTTAGAAACTGTTCAGGGGGCATGTAATCTGTGCCAGGTCCTTTTCTGAGCACCGGAGACACAAAAATGAATCAGACATCATTCTTGCTCTTAAAGAATTCATCATTTAGTGGGGAAAGACAGATATGAAAACAATAATTGCAATCAAATGTGATCACTGATGGCCTAAGAGAGGAACTAGTAATAGCTATAGCTAACATTTCTTGATGTTTGAGCCAAATAATTACCACTCATTATCTTAGTGATCTTCACAATAACTTTATACGGTAGGTGCTGTCATGATTCCACTTTCATGTCTAAGGAAACCAAGGCTCAAAGAAGTTGTCACTGGCTCACAGTCATACAACTAATAACAAGTCAACATGCAAGCCTGTCCAATTCTAGAGGTTCAGTTTCAAGGGCTGCTGGAGAAGGAAGGAGCAAACAAAGCTGAGACGAATCTTGGCCTGAAGGAGGAGGTGGGGTTTGAGGACAGGCTCAGGCTTGAGCTGGGACCTGAAGGATGGGTGGGAGTGGTAGGGTGCCATCAGACGGAGGATTGGCAAGAAATGCATTCTTGGCAAGAAGGCATAACATGGTGAGAGGCAGTGACTGATATTAACCCTTCCACCCTGCTTCACTGCTCTCCACTGCATTTACATCTGATTTCCAAGGAAGGCCTCTGCCCCACTGTGCTTCGTTGGGGCTCCCGGGGTGCTCCTCCTCTTGGCTGCTTTGGGGGACAGGTTGGGCCCGGCTAGCTTGGCGTATCATCTACCTGTCCCTTCTGTAGCTCAGGGAGTTTGGAGAAGCCACACTCAGGAAGGCTCCAGGGCCTAATCAGCGAGTTAGGGAAATGGCTTTAGCAATAGGCCCATCGGCTTCTCACTGAAATTAAGTCCTCTTTATAATTAATAGAACCCTGTCTGTGAACAATTATTTCCTAGAGTTTCACGAAAGCTGGAGTGCTCAACAACAAAGATCTCCGATGCTTGCCAGGGGCAGAAATCAATAATTCATTGATAGGCGAGGTTGGCAGACAGGCAGTCAGAGACTGGGGCTCTCTGGAGTGCAGAAGGGAGCCTCGTGAGGGAGGAGGAGCTGTGCTGCAGTGCTCAGCCCTGGGAACAGCAAATGCCAGGATATCTGGGCAGGGCCTGGGGGTGGTGGGAACTGGAGAGGCTGGGCAGCAGAAAGGCAATGGGCTCTGGGACCAGGCAGACTTGGGTTCTCCATCAAATTCTGCTGCTTTCAAACCCTGGTCCCCTAATCTGTAAAATCGGGAAATGTCTGGGCTGTTTACTTCTTTCAGCCATTTATTTATTTATCAAAAATGTTCCATGCATCCACTGTTTGCTATCCTGTGTGCTGGGTACTATATGAGACCTAGCACTTAGCCTCTTGGGGCTCATAATCTAGTGAGAGACAAGAAAGAGGCATTAAAATACAGTGTGGGAAGTGCCACCAGCGTGCAGAGGTGCAGAATCCCATTCTCCAGGGTCTGGTAGGACATAGCCATGCGGAGGCCTAAAGGAATCAGTCTGGAGTAAGAAATATGGATGTGAAGGTTTCTGACCACCAGCAGCAAGCCATCTGGCGACCTGCTTTCCTCCTTAGTCTGTCATCCCCTGGGCAAGCATCCCTTGAAGGCTTAGTCTCTGCCTGATTCATCCCTGCGTTCACTGGGCACAGCATGGGGATTGGCACAGAGTCAGGTTCTCATAGAGAATTTATGAATGGATTGGGTTTGTGGGGGAGGGGAGAAATGAGCAAATGAATGCCTGAAGTGAGCGGGTGGGATGAGATTGTTTTTAAAGACCTTTCCAGCTATACAATTCTGAGTCTTTGAAACTGGGTTATAAAAATGAGACAAGAGCAAGTGAGTCTTTTTGAGCACCTACAATATGCCAGGCACTGTGCTCAGTAAGAGGATACAGAACAGGCACATTTGGGTTTGAATCCCAGCTCTACCCCTTCCTTGCCATGTGGCACTGGGAAAGCCTCAGGCGCGAATCTGTAAAATGAGAACAATACGGCTGTGGGATCTTTGTGAGTTACATAGAATAACTCACACAAGGCCAGGTGCATTGAAATACTCAGAAAATGTCACATTTTTATTTAGAACCCACCTTCTCTCCCTGTGCTTTTGTTCTGGATAGTGACACAGGCTTATTATTTTTGTGGAAGTCCAAACTCAGTGTAACACACAAAGCTCTTTACTGCAGCTTGTAAGTGTCTGTGTGTGGTCATGGCTGCTTCCCCAGCAGCTTACTAGTGGTGGGGTTACTAAGTAGTTGTTGAACAGTCTCTGGCAGGCACTGTGGAGGCACCATATTGGTGTCTATCACTGGCCCACGCTTTTCTGAAAAGCTGAAGGGACGCCCTCCTGTAACGTCTGAGTGGCCTGAGGAGTGGCAGCCTTGCGCAGGAATTACCTTGCTGTTGTCCCACTCCTGGGTTTTCATCTGTGTGTGGATGAGCTCATAGGAGGGTTCCATGGCATCCATGTCTGGTTTGGGATAACCAGGGATCACGTTGTGTAGCTGGAATCCAAAGGTGAGCAGCCAGCTGTTAACATCTGGATGGGAAGGAAGCAGAAACATCTCCGTGGAGTGAGTGGACCTCAGATACAACCCACCCCATCACACAGCCTGCAGTTAGCTGCAGGGGGTGCTGAGGGTGTGGATTGCTGCTGGTGGGAGAGTCAACTGCTACATACACTTTGGAAAATGGTTTCACTCTATGAAAGCCAAATGTACTCCTGGGACTCAGCGATCCCAATCCCAAGTATACCCAAGAGTGATGACACCGAAATAGAACCCAGGTTTCTGGACTTCCTTTGCTCTTTTCACTTCAGCTCCCAGGACCTCTAGCTTCATACCCAGGGGCAGCTGTTGACAGATGAAGATCCCTCCTTTTCAACCCAACATCCATAGGAGACACTTACAAAGGACATCCAGACCCACCAAAAGGAAAGATTTTAATGATTGACTTGCAACGAGACAATTCACTTAAGAAACACACCCCCCTGCTCTTCCACCCCCGTGCAGTGATTAGAGCTTCAGGGTCAAAGTCCCACGGGTTACAGGGATGGCCTCGGCTGCGATCAGAGAGTCTTCCCTCTGCTTCTACCTTTTATTTACTCTGACAGCCCAAGGATGCCACAACCTCCCTTCATTTTCTTTTTTTTTCTTGAGACAGTCTTGCTCTGTCACCCAGGCTGGAGTGCAGTGGCATGATCTTGGCTCACTGCAACCTCTGCCTCCTGCATTCAAGCAATTCCCTGTGTCAGCCTCCCGAGTAGCTGGGGATTACAGGCACCCGCCACCACGCCCAGTTAATTTTTGTATTTTTAGTAGAGACGGGGTTTCACCATCTTGGCCAGGCTGGTCTTGAACTCCTGACCTTGTGATCCACCTGCCTTGGCCCCCAAAGTGCTGGGATTACAGGTGTGAGCCACCATACCCGGCCCCCTTCATTTTCTAGTCTTTACACTGGGCTTGGGGATCGAGTCTCATAGGCATGGGAATAATTGATTTTATAACATTCCTTGGGGTTACTAATTATTAGGTGTGGGGATAGACAGGATTTTGCCATGAACATCTGGCTCACTGGAGAATGGAATCAGGAAGCCAAGACATGAGGAAATGAAGAGGACCAGTCACCTGGCCCAATATTGCTGAGTGTCTTCTATGTGCCCAGGACTGTGCCATTCAGACCCTCATCTCACATACTCACAACTCTGAAGGAGAGATGAGACATGGTAATGAATAACTTTGATACAAGGAAAGATTAGAGGAAGGCGGAACTCTTTCATTTAGACAGACTGACAAGACCACATGCAGAAGGTGGCATTTAAGCCAGACACTGAAAGCAGTGCCATTTTTGTCAGGCACTGGCAGAGATGAAGTGGGCACTTCAGACAAAGATGACTGTACAAGGCAAGGCCTAGAGAGGGAAGGTGTGGGTGCAGGCAGTGTTCAGGTAACCAGAGAGCAGCTCAGCCAGAAAGGACGACTGTGGCTGGAGCAAGAAGAGCCTCAGATGGCAGGTGGGAGGTGAACTGGGGCCAGAGGGAGACAGACAGACAGTCTGTGTCCCAGCATGGCTCAGCCTTCCTTGAAAAGGCATAGCTGAAGATGCCAAAGCAGATGTCGATCAGAGACTAAGAATCCAAAGTCTTGAGGAGGCAGGATTTTGAGTTGAGCCTCAGAGCCAAGCCTGATTTTGGCTTCTTTCCAGTGGAGATAGAACCCTGATCACAGAGGTCCTGTTTAGTTTCTAGGATGATATAGTTTGAATATTTGTCCCCTCCAAATCTCATGGTGAAATTCGGTCCCCAATGTTGGAGGTGGCCTAGTGGGAGGAGTTTGGGTCATGAGGGCAGATCCTTCATGAATGGCGTGGTGCCCTCTCCGAGGTAATGAGCGAATTCTTGCTCTATTAGTTCATGCAAGAGCTGGTTGTTTAAAAGGGCGTGGCACCCCTCCCTTCTCTCTTGCTACCTCTCTTGCCATCGTCACACTGGCTCCCCTTACCTTCCACTATGAATAAAAGCTTCCTGACACTGAATAGATGCGGGTGCCATGCTTATACCACCTTCAGAACTGTGAGCTTAGTTCTTTATAAATTACCCATGAGTCTATTTTCCTTATAAATTACCCATGCTCAGGTATTCCTCTATGGCAGCATAAAACAGACTAAGACATAGGTAAGTTTAGGCAAAATTGCCACCTGCCACCCACTGAGTTCATCCTATTGGTGGGAGTGACCTATGTCCCTGTCACCACTGGGTCCCATATTGCTATCCCATTCAAGAACCTCATGTTTGCCTTTGATTTTGTTTTGTTTTCGGGTCATCCGGGGCCCCCTCTCCCGAGTGTGCAACTTGGTGGTGCCGAGATGGAGTGGTGGTAGAAAGGGAAGTTTGGAAGTTTGGAGCTTGGTTCTACTCGTTTTAGTCTTACTAGGCAAAATCAAAGAAAGGAAAGAACATGGTAGTTGAAGCAAGACAAACCCAGGTCCAAATTCTGGCTGCCCAACTTACAAACTGTGTGAACTCGGACAGTTTACTTAACTTCTTTGAGATTTAGTTTCCTTATCTGAACAGTGACAGTAGAAATGGTTTTAACCATACTTTTACGGAGAAGAATACAAAGTGTTACCGTTTGGTGGCAGTTATCGTGTGGCAGGAGCTATTCTGAACTTATACATAAATTACTGGATTTAATATATTTTGACTCTTTTTGAGACAGGATCTTGCTCTGTCACCCAGACTGGAGTTGAGTGGCATGGGTTAAAGAGATTCTCCCACCTCAGGCTCCGGAGTAGCCAGGACCACAGGCGTGCCATCATGCCTAGCTAATTTTTTGTAGACATGGGGTCTCGCTATGTTGCCCAGGCTGGTTTGGAGCTCCCAGGCTAAGCAATCTGCTTCTTGGCCTCCCAAAGTACTGGGATTACAGATGTGAGCCACTGCACCTGGCAGAGTTAATGTATTTTGAAGAATACAGCTCAGTGCCCACTCACAGAAGATTTTCTCTATTTTCCCCCAACCCATGCTTCCACATCCCAGGACCTCCATTTTCTCCTCTCTAACAGAAGGAGCTTGGACTAACTTTTCTTCAAAGTCCCTCTTCTCACTGAGTTTTTAAGAGTCTTTGATTCTATAAATTGTGGCAGATGGTTCTTTGGGAAATTAAAACAAACAGAACAGGAGGGAAAAATGCCCTATAAAGCCATTTTGCCTGAGGCTAAGAACTTGCATCTGAATTTGTAGTTGCAAAGGAAAGCTTCTATAAGGAATACTGCAAATTCTCAGGAAACTAGGGGGCTGAGAAGAGGCCTGGGCCTTAATTACAAGTGATGGAAGGTGGAAAACTTTCCTATTATGCCTTTAGGAAAAATGCTGAAAATGAATTTATTCATAAGTTTTTCTTCAGTGCTCCTCTGAAGAGCTGGGAATTTTACTCTTCCTTCTTACCATATCAGAAGTAGATATTTCCCTCAAGCGAAAAAATTCCTCTTCACTCATCCATTCCGGAGTCTGGTGTTGTCACAGGGGAGTGATGAAATGTAGGCAAAAATAATCTCTCCTCTCTCTCTCTCTCTTTCTTTCTTTCCTTTTTTTTTTTTTGACAGGGTCTCACTGTCACCCAGGCTGGAGTGCAGTGGCACAATCTTGACTCACTGCAACCTCCGCATTCCAGGTTGAAGCAATCCTCCTGCCTCAGCCTCCTGAGTAGTTGGGATTACAGGTGTGCACCACCACTCCCAGCTAAGTTTTGTATTTTTAGTAGAGACGGGATTTCACCATGTTGGCCAGGGTGGTCTTGAACTCCTGACCTCAAGTGATCCGCCCACCTCGGCCTCCCAAAGTGGTGGGATTACAAGTGTGAGCCCCCACACCCAACCAATAATCTCTTTCATGTGTGTGGTTTTGTTCTTTACAGAGTGTATTTGAATCCAAGAATGAGGGTTTTGGAATCAGAGCAGAGTTCTAATCCAGCCTTACCACTTCTTAGTGGGCCAGTTACTTTAGCTCTCTGAACCTCAGAACCTCACTTTTCTCCTTTGTAAATGGGGTCAGTGATCCCACCTCACAAGCATCAAGTGAAGATAGAGTGCAATGATGTACATGGTATATTGGTAGTGGACATCTTTTGGTTGCCTTCCCAGCAGCCCATTCTGCCTTCTCTTTCTTTTCTGGAGTATTAGTGTAATTATAGGGAAGTTGACTCCACCTAAAGGGTTAGCATGTGGCCTAGGCTAAGCCAATCAGTGCATTCTTTCCCTCCAGCCTCAGTAAGTGCTTCAGGGATTGTCCTGTGACCTAAGCCTATCTTGCTGGAATATATCTCAGGACATTTGAAGAAATTTTTCGGAAAAAAAAAGAATTTTGTTGTTGTTGTTGTTGTTGTTGCTGAATGTGAATGAAGATGCATGTAGTCTACCTGGATGCTAAGAGGAAAGGTTTAGCGAGAAGTAATAGTATCTTGGTTCTTATTCGTGATTGTAAATCTTTTCAAATTTGCTAAAAACTTACCTGCTTATATGAAATCTCTTCTTTGCACACCATGGGTTCTCAAATGTAGGATATGACCCACTATGTAGTAAAATCAATTTTGTGAATCATGATCAGCATTTTTATTGAAATGGAACAGACTAGATTAGAAAATGAGTGCCTCACATTTAAGTATTCTTTTGCAAACCTTTTGTCTTAGTGTTTTATTGCAACATAAAATCTTTTTCTTATGGTGGGTTCATAGGCAAAGAAATTTGAGAAAAGCTGTCTTGGACCCTGTGATCTATGAAGGTGTGTATTATACCTCACTCCTCTCTGGATCCTTAGTACAGGTTTGGGAAGGAGTAAGTATAAATAATATACTCTTTGCTGGATTTAACTGACTAGAATATGGAACCCAAACTGAAAATGTTAGGTGCCCCTTGGTGGTTGGTTGCTTTGTTAAAAGCTGGATTTGGAGGCCAGCATGATTCTAATGGAAGACGTTCTGGAGTCGGAGAGCCCTGGATTAGAGTCCTAGCTCCATGGTCTACATCTGTGTGACTCTGGACAAACCCTTCACTAGAGCCTCAAATGACATTTGGAGTCTCATCTGCGGAATGGAGATAATGATGGTGATCTCACGGTTGTTGCAAAGTTTAAAGGAGAGCATATCTGCCAAGTGCCAGATAGCATAGAGAGTTAGTTATGTTAGTGCTATTCTGGAAGGAGACCATATGTATATGGTGGTGTACAAAGAAAAAGCGGGGAAGGAGTAATATTTTGGCAAGATGCAATGATTTTTTTTGAAAGAAAAGTACGTTTCCTATTTCACCATATTTTTTTCAGCTACAGTAATCTGCCAAGACATCTCATAGAAAACTCACTGGAGGGTGAGGCAGGGGGTGTGCTTAATGCAGACAGATGTAATGGAAATGGCATCTCAACCTGTCAAGTTTCTCTAGAACTAGCAGCCAAGTTGAGCATGATGAAGGCTGTGAAACATTGTTAGGATATTCATGTTTATCCATAGGCCCCAAGTCTGTTTTCATCACATCTGTCCACCACCTTGTTCTCCCTTCTTTCCTATGCTTAGGATGCTGTTCTCCCCTCTTTCCTATGCTTGGGATGCCTGCTTTCAGTGTGTGACAATGTGGAACTCTTCTTGAAAAAGGAATTCTTCTACTGCTGTCAGCAGAAACAGGGTCCAGGTGGGGGCTACCAAGTTTGGGAGCCGGGAAGCCATGTCTGTAAGGGGCATTCACGTGAGCTGTCATGTTGCCCCTCTACACTTTTGTATTATATGTGCTGCCTTCTCTCTCTGGAATGTCTTTCCCCCCCATTACCTGGTGAACACCCACTCAGGAGCTGGCCTCAAATGTCAGCTACTTTGTGAAGACTTCCCAGAATGCCCTGGGCAGAGCAGGTGGCTCCTCCTCTGTGCTTCAAGGGCCATCTGTGCAAACCTTTGCCATGGCCCTCCCCTCTTGACAGCAGTTGCCTGTCTCTCCCCTTACAGTGAGAATTCCTGGAATGTAGGGATCATCTTTCTATCCCCAATCCCTGAAACAGTGGCTGCACAGAAGAAGCAGTTGTAGGATGAAGGAAACTGCCATAAAAGAGGGCAAGAGGACTGAATTGCAAGACAAAAGAGGGGAGAGACTACTGACTTTGCAAGTTGAGATGTGCCCAATTTTTGCCTACCACAAACTCTCTTATGTAAAAAGTGTGGGCTTTACCCAAACCTGCACCCACTCTCTGTGGGGTTGGGGGCCTCTGTGGCTAACCTGGGACTGGCTGCTTGCTGGGAGGGCTGTGGTTGCTGGAGACATCCCTGCCTGTGGGACCCTGGGACACTTTATATTCAAGTTGCTTTCATGCTAGTGGAAGGCAGAGCTCACTTTTCAAGTCAGAGGGTAAAGGAAATGGAACCCACATGAGCCAGGCACTGTGCTAGGTACTTCATGAAGTATTTCATTTCACCCTTGCAGCCACCCTACAAGGTAGGTGTTCGTTTCTCTTGTTCCATATGTTCCTTATTCTTTTTTCCCCTCTTTTCCTGCCCTCTTTGGATTATTTTCTTAGTCTTCCATTTTATCTCCACTGTTGACTTATTAGCTAGGACTCTTTTTTTAGTTTTTATCTTTTTAGTGATTTCTCTAGGGTTTATAATACACATATTTAACTTATAGGTAGATATTCTAACTTCAATCTACATATCAGGAAACTGGAATTCAGGGCAGTTAAATAATTTTTGTAACATGTTATAGCTTCAAAATGGTGGATCCTTCACTCCGTTCTTACATTATCTCAGATTGACAACTAATTTTTTTTTTAAAGCCATACCTTAACCCAATCAAGGACTCATAAGCAGTTTGATTTGTGTGTCAGAAACTCCTAAAGTGCAATCCACGGGATGTATCCAATGAGATATTAGGATTTCATGGTGAAAAAGGGGCTTTCACAGTCAAATAAGTTTGAGAAATAGCGGGCAAATATATCAAATAGTTCACTTTTGTCACACTTCCCAGAGCTTATCATACACCGAAATGTGCTATGAAAATGTAATAATGGTGGTGACCTTGACAAATTTATTTGATGCTGGAACCATTTTTCCAGAGTATTTTCTGAACTAGTGTTTCTTCAAATGGACTTTGGAAAATGCTGCTCTAAGAGAAAGTCAGTGTTTCCTGTCACCTTACACCACCTTTCTCAAAGAAGACTAAGTCTTGTTAGGTAGTAAGAGCACTTTATGGGGTCCTGCCCTGAGTGAACCGTGGTCCTTACCTGTCATGAAGCACTTGATGTCCTGAGAGTTGCTGATGGGGTTGTTGTTTTTGAACATATAGAGATTAAAAGGCATGATGTTGCTGCTACTAAGGTGCTGCCACAGCTCGTGGTCTGGGCTAGTCCAGCGTCCGGCCAGCACATCATAATCTCGCCGGCCCATGTGGACAAGCTTGGTGAGTGGATCATAGAGGCCACCATGGTAGCCTATGATGATCTGAAAGTTGGGGTTGGTATCCATGTAGATCTCCCCATAGGCTGTGTACAGGATTTGCTTGATCATCAAACCCGTTCCACTAAAGACAGCAAGAGGGGTCCCGATGTTGTCACAAGCGATGTAAAACTCGTCACCACTGCTCAGCTCCATGGCAAAGAGGTGTCCTTGCAAGTCGTAGTAGAGGGAGGTGATCTCAGAGCTGGAGTGGTTGTAGAGGTGGGTGACCTTGGTGGGGTTGGTCAGGTCTGCATAGAAGAACTGCAGGTGGTGGCTGTGGCTGCTCTTGCTGGACACCCGCCGCCCCAGGCCGTCGTAGCGGTACCTGACACTCCAGCCGCCAGCCCGATTGTAGGCCTTGATGAGTAGGCCAGCTGAGTTGTACTCAAAGATATCACTGCCACGCTGCCTCAGGAAGCCATCCTCGTCCATCTTGTATTGCACGTCACCCAGCCGAGTGATGCGGTCGCGGAGGTCGTACCGTAGCGGTGTGAGCCGTGCACTGTTCCCAGGGCTCAGTAAGTGCAGGTTTCCATTGAGGTCATAGCTGTAGCGCCAGAGTGGCTTGTCATTGATGGAGACTGTCTGCAGCTGGCCGTCAGCATCGTACTCATAGGAGTAGCGGGTGGTATTGGCGTAGGGTCCCACCTTCAGCTCCTTCTTCACTACTCGCCCCATGTTATCATACTGGACAGTCATCCAGTACATGAGCGAGCGGAAGATCTCATACTGCACTTCCTTCATCCTGCCATATGCATCAAAATGCTTGGTGTGGGTCATGACAGCTGTGGTGATTATCTGGTTAATGTCATAGTAGATGACACCAAACTTCCCAAACTGCTCTGTCTTGCCTGACACATCATCATAGCGATAGAGATCAATGGGCAGCGGGGTCTCGTTGATCACAGCCTGCATGCTGGTCACTCGGAAGCTATTGTCATAGTTGTAGTCAAAACGGGCATTGACCATGCCTTCCTCGGTGAAGCGGAAGATCTGCCGGTCGATCAGGGGCCCAATCTGACGGTAGCGGATGGTGCAGGTGAAGCCCTCGTTCTGTAGGTTGATGGTCTTCAGCATGCCTGCCGTCTCATCATAGGTGAAACTGACCTTGGTGGTGTCGTACAGTGTCTCCGCCAGCTTCGACAGTTTGCCATACTTGTATATCACCCTGCGGCCAGTGCCCAGGTAGAAGGTGTGGAGGAGGTGCCCATCCTCAGTGAAGTCCTGTATGACTGAGGCATTGCCCTCAGGGGGCTGATAGATGTTTCTGTAGTAGCCCACTGAGCGGATGGTCTCCAGTGTCTGCCGTGCCACGTTGGGCATCGTCACAGAAGAGAGGCGGTCATTCTTGTCGAACTCAAAGATATACTGCCTCTGGCTGTGTAGTAGCAGCACCATGGACTAGAGGGAGAGGAAAACCAAGAGATGAGAGGAGGGTGGTGAGGAGAAAGGGTAGCTCTACATACTCGAGACTTAAAGGGAAGGAATGAACGTCCAAGGAGAATCCTGAGTTTCCATGGTTCTCTTGAGTTGTGCTCCAACCAGAGCTTTCCAACAGGAGTGCCACAGGATACTGCAAATGTGTTACAGATGTGCCAAGATGAGGCTTTCTCTCAGCCTCATCTTAGCACATCTTTAACCTTAGCACATCTGTAACCTACCTGGGGCCTAGGCCTCCACGTACTCAGGCCATTTGCTGTCCTATGGTGAGCAGCCTCGTGCGTTTGCCCCTTTGAGCAGTATAGACCTGGTTACTTTTGTGTGTGGTGGGGTGTGAGAATGGTCGAGAAGCTTTGGCCTGAAGTGTGTACAGCAGTCTGGCTTCCTTGCCCCGGACTTCTCAAACCAATCTTCCTACTCAGGCAAGAATAAGCTCCCCCAAACACAGTCTGACAATTTATTTTACCTGCTAAACAGTTTCTGCTGACTCCCTGTGGCTTGCAGCATGAAGACCATATTTGAGAAGGGCATTTAATGCTTTGCACAATGACAGGTCATATGCCTACCCTGGGGTAGGGCAGGCTGTGATGGGAATGGGAGAACCCGGTTTCTAACAATGGACTCCTTGTGTGGCCCTGGGAAAGTTCCTCTCCTCTCTGGGTTTGGGTTTGCAGTATGTTGGATGACCTCCAAGGTCTCTCTCTTAGTACTAGCACAGAACGTCACTTTTGGGGATACTCACCCGGTGGGTAGAGGAGACTCACCTCAGAGCAAGCACAGCCTAGGCCCTGGATGGGTCACCAGGGTCAGGAAACAAAGCAGGGATCTGGATACTAGAACTGGGGCATGCAGTGCACTTGTTCTCAGGAAAAGATCAGCAGATGATAGGCCTAAAGGCTTTATGCTGAAAAGCTACCATTTTCTCCTATTTGAGACCAACTTTTGATTTTAGGTCATTTCTGATTCCTACCCCTGGGATGAAATGAGTTCTGACCCTATAGTAGAATAGACTTACTAAGGCCATGTCCAGCACTTGAAGCTCAGTGCCTCCTGCCTAAGTACTGATCCCTAGGCTTCTGCCTGGTTCTCCACAACTGGATTGTACCACATGCCCTAGACCTGGGAGCAGACCCTTGACCTGGGTCTGAACCGTGAGTCCTGCTCTGCAAGTCCAGTGAGTGTTTGGGCCTCTATCAGGCAGGTCTTTCATGTTCTCCTGCCCTAGGACCACCACCTGCCATGGCATCTCCATGATCCATCTAGATGCCTCTTGGGACCCCCTGCCCTCTGTGGCAGATTTTCCTGAACATTTCCTTTCAGAGACATGGGTCAGATATAGCCCACTGAGGCCACCAGGCTGGGCTTGGCCATGAATGATTGGCCTTCTGCATGGCAAGGCCAGTGATGCAGGGAGACAGACACCTGCCTTCTCTAAGTACGTGTAGCTCCATGTCTTCCCATCAGCGAAGATCCTGGATGTGATGCGGCCCGCCTGGTCGTATTCCATTCTTTCAGACATGATGCCTCTCTGGATGCCAGCAATGTGACCCCCAGGGGAGTATGTCACGTTGACACCATTCAGCCTGCTGCTGGGTGACCAGAGGCTGGGCCGCCCCGCCTGGTCGTACAGAATCCGAAGGGTGAACTTGCGGTGGTCATCATAGATCTTCTCTGTGCGTGTTACACGGTCAAAATCCAGAGACAGGAGATTTCGGTTGTGAACCTGGAGAAAGATTGGAAGGAGAGAGAAAATTAATCTGGACCATGAGAACTTTGGTCTGATGGTCCACGTGGCTCTCAGCTCTGCTGGGAAGCTCTTGAGTACAGGAGGGAGCACAGGTCCTGTGCAGCAACAGACATGGGTTTGAAACCTGGCTCTGTCATTCGTCAGCTCTGTGAAGTTTCCTCACCTGTAAAATGGGGACAATAATGCCAATTGTACAGGGCTGTTGTGAGGATGAAGATGATGCCTATGTTGCGAAATCAGTAGCTGTGACCAAAGAGGATCTGCATGTTTTCTAATGCGATTCTTCTAATGAGGACACATTTTAAAAGGCAGATCCTTCTTGACTCCCTGCTGAAAAGAGACCTACCAAGTGAGCCCAGCAAATAAACTGACCCGTCTACTCCACACCAGACACTGAGGACACCAAAGCTCAGGGAGGTGAAGGGATTCACCCTGGATCTCGTGGCTGGTGAGTGACGGAGTCTGGACTTGACTCTCACCCATACAACGTGCCACCAAACACTCAGTGGTCCTCTGAGCAATTCTTGGCCTTCTGGGGGCTCTGGACTTCCCAGCCCCTCTGGGGTGTCTCCTGCCTTGCCACTACAATCAGGGCTTCTTGATTGCCAGAGTCAGTACCCAAGACATCTTCCCCGAGGTGCTGGGAGGCAGTGAGTGTTTGTCACTGGGGTGGCTCTTTTGGCTGTGGGCCGAATGGGGACACAGTCCTGGCTTTGAGGCACTTTGGTCCTGCCTTCAGGATCGGGAGTGCCTTGTATAAACTCCACCTGGGCTGCTAGGTCAGCACACAGTTCAATTTCCTTTCAGAGTCAGAAGGACAGGGCTCCTACAGACATAGTGGTAAGTCAGGGTTTTTATATTTTAATAAAGAAATATACTTCAGGGGCCTGTTTCTGTATTTGGATCTGCCCTGTAGGCACTGGTGGTCCCTGAAACATTGCCAGGTATTCTGGAGCAAAAATACTGGTTCCCGCTAATTGGTGTCTGGCCTTATGGGACATTTGGGCACATTTTCTGTCTCTTCCACTAGTCATTGCTTAAGGTTGACAAGTAGTAAAGAAGACCCAAGAGGAAAGCAGATAATTAGGTCACGTGATGCAAAATGGCATGTGTGGACCGAGGGAATGAAAGGCCCTCTGGATCCCTGTGTGGTTAAAAAAATTGGGTCCAGGTCTAGGAATGAAGACCAGGATTCTAGCTGCAACTTTATGACCAACTTTTCTATCAACCCTGGGCAAGTGCCATCCCCTCTCCGAGTCTCAGTTTCTTACTCTGTGTAACAACAGTTGTTGTGAAGGTTGAAGAAACTTAGTAAATCAGTGGAGTGTTAAGCACATGGAAGGTACTGAATAAATGGTTGGAATTATTTCCATTAAATGACAGCAAACGATCCTGGTCATCCCAGGAAGGAGAGACGTGTGTGTCTCCCCCTTCTCCCATACAAATCCTAAGGCCTTGAAAATAAAGATTTATAATGACGATGCTGACTTTAGCTGTGAATGACCTGGTTATAATAAGGCTACCTTCCCTGGGGTAATCAGACACAATTGCAGATGCAGAAACTGTGTGGCAGATGATTCCCATGAAAACTCAGAGGCGTTGGAGGCTGAAGCTGTGTTATTCTCAGAGAGGGCACAGAAGATACGGGGGCTGTGTCACCAATAATGACAGAGGCCTTTTTAAAGTATCTTTTGGAAGGTCCATCTATGACTCCCCTCAGGGTGGTACCATGGAGCCAGCTGCCCCTTTTTATCCCTGGAGGATCTCTAGTGAAGGGGAGCTGTACCTTTTTGGCAAAATTAATAAAATTAAACAGCACTGGGGAGCCGCCTAATGTGTTCTGTGCTCAGCAGTGGCGGCAGTGAGATTATTTCACCTCTTTATTAAAAAAGTTCCCAGTTGTATAAAAAATGAGCTCCATTATGGGGAGGCACACCCAGCTAACATTCTAATTCCACCTGCCACCACTGTGGGTGGCCATTTATTTGGGAGGACATGTAGACGTGGCCACCTGACTAGAGCACCATCAATCTCAGGTTGGGAGAGGGACCAGTTAAAGCCTAGGAAACTTTTGGTCCAGTTCACACAGCAGAGAGGAAATCCTAATCATGCTACTCGCTGCCATTTATTGAGCACCTGGAGTCAATTGGCGCTGGGCTAGGTGCGTTGAGTGTATTATCTCGTTTCTGCAGAGGCACCTGAGGCTCAGAGGAGCTGCTCAAGGCTCCACACGGCACAGGCAGGAATCAAACCCAGGTCAAACTTCCCACTGAGGACACTGCCTCAGAGGCGCATGCAGGAGTCTCTGCGAATTCAGACGGGGGCTCAGTGAGGCCACAGAGAACAAAGACAGCTAGGCCTTCCTCAGAGAGCTACTGCAAAGCTGTTTCCCACAGTAGATAGTCGCTAGAGCTCTTGGCTGTTGAGGGAACACATGAAGCCTGGTTTTGCCAGTTGTGCGATATTGGATAAGTCACTTAATGTTTCTGTAGCTGCTGTGGGCCTATTTTTCTAGTTTTTTTTTTTTTGAGACAGAGTCTTGCTTTGTTGCCCAGGCTGGAGTGCAGTGGCACGATCTCAGCTCACTGCAACCTCCGCCTCCTAGGTTCAAGCAATTCTCCTGCCTCAGCCTCCTGAGTAGCTGGGATTACTGGTGTCCATCACCATGCCCGGCTAATGTTTTGTATTTTTAGTAGAGATGGAGTTTCACCATGTTGGCCAGGCTGGTCTCGAACTCCTGACCTCAAATAATCTCCTCGCCTCAGCCTCCCAAAGTGCTGGGATTACAGGCATGAGCTGCTGCACCTGGCCTATTTTCTAGTCTTTACTAACACCTCGCTATGAGACTCTGGAAAAATCGTTTACCCTCTCTGGATCTCGGTTGTCTCATGTATAAAAGAGGGGCTTCAGTGAACTTTCTTTGCTGAAGGGCAGGGGACTTAAGAGAGTCTGAGCTGTGTTGCTATGGGGACACTTCTGGAATGTTAGGAACATGTAGCTCAGTTCTGTAGTTTGTTTCAGTTCAGCAGGTATCTCTTGAGCACCCGTGGTCTGCAGGGTGCCATGCTGAAAGCCACGGCTAGTTCATTAACTTTCCCTCTGTTCATCACCTGCCTTTCTCAAGGTGGCGGAAAAAGAAGCTGGGCACTCAGGCCCTGGCAGAGGCTGTATTCTACAGAAACATGGGATGTGAGGCAGACAAGGAGCTGGCTCAGGGCATCCACATATTCAAAAGCACTCTGAATATAAGACCATGATGCCAGTCCCAGCAGTGATGGCTCAGGTGAGGCCATTTTGGAGAATGTAGCTGAACTGAATTTTGGGACATATTAGCAATAGTAATAGCAATAATGGTAATAAATAATAGCAATAACAATAAGAGTAGCTATTATTGACCACTTGCTATGAGCCAGACTCTAAGACGCTTAATATATTACTTTTTTTTTTTTTTTTTTGGAGACAGAGTCTCACTTTGTTGCCCAGGCTGGAGTGCAGTGGCACGATCTTGGCTCACTGCAAGCTCCGCCTCCTGGGTTCACACCGTTCTCCTGCCTCAGCCTCCCGAGTAGCTGGGACTACAGGCGCCCACCACCGTGCCTGGCTGATTTTTTTTGTATTTTCAGTAGAGACGAGGTTTCACCATGTTAGCCAGGATGGTCTCGATCTCCTACCTCGTGACCTGCCTGCCTCAGCCTCCCAAAGTGCTGGGATTACAGGCGTGAGCCACCACGCCCGGCTTTTTATATATTATTACTTCTAATCCTTGTAGCAACTTGTAAAAGTGGTCTTGTCCTTCCCACTTTATAGATGATGAAATTGAGGCTCTAAGACTAGTGATCTGTCCAAGCTCACTCAGGGAATAATATAAGCTGGAAATTCAACTCAGGCCCATCTACCACCAAAGCCAGTAGTCTTTCTACAAGTCAAAACTAAAAAGACATACAAGGGTCTCTGATCACACGTGGTTCCCTGCTTTAGTTCCCCCCTTTTGCAGATGAGTAAACTGAGGTCCCAGGGAATTTCCAGAACAGGGACCAGTTCTCTAGATTCACCCTTCTCCTTTCCCCTCAGGACACAGCCACCTCCAGAGGCCTCGCTCACCCGCAGCCGGCGCCCGAAGACAGTGACCTGGCCCCGAGCCTGCTCCTTGCGCTGCCGCCACTCCACCAGGTTGAGGCCGTTGTCAATGGGCAGTGTGACATTCCTCTTGCCCACGGTGGGGTTGACAGTGCCAGCCAGCAAGTGGGGCTCGGTCTGCAGTGCCACCTCCATGCCGTTGGCCAGCAGCAGCCGCAGGGAGCCGTCGGCCCCAATGTAGTAGCTGTTCCGGACTTGGTCTGCAGGAGAGGACAGGCACAGACTGCTCAGAAGGAACGAAGGGGGAGGGAGGTGTGAGGACAGCAGAGGCAGTGGAGGGGACTTTAAAGGATGCTTTTCCTAACTATAAAAGCAATACGTCATCACTGAAGAAAACGAGGAAAATACATGGAGAAGACCATCCAGAATCTCAATATCCAAAGAAAACCATTGTAAATATTTTGTACATTTGTAGATTTTCGGATATTTCCAAATGCCCTTGCAGTTTAAAATAGATAAGAGTTTTAAAACAGTTACAGAATTTTTCACTGATCATTGTATTATATCATGTTCCTGAATTTTTTTTGTAAACATTTTTCTTAATGACCATACAATATTCCACTGTATGAAAATAAGTTATTTAAGCAAGCCTCAAATAGATACTCAGTTTGATTCCAGTTTTTCAGAATTATAAGTACCACTGTATATATTTAGTTTAAACATCATTCTAAGTGAAAGAGAAGTCAGATGTAAAAGGCTACATATTGTCTGACTCCACTTACATGAAATGTTCAGAATAGGCAAAAATCTCTAGAGACAGTGGTTGCCAAAGGCTGAGGGGGAAGAGGGAAAGTGGAGCAGCTGCTAATGGGTATGGGATTTCTCTTTGGGGTGATAAACATGTTCCAGAATTGGATCATAGCGATGATTGCACAGCTTTATAAATTGTATGTTTTTAAAGAGTAAATTTCATGCTATGTGAATTATACCTCAAAAATACTTTTCAGATAAATCAATATCCAATATCTTCATTTTAGATTTTCAAATCAAAATAGATTCCTACAAGTAGGATTACTAGAGCAAAGGGTTGAATTTTTTTTTTTTTTCTGGAGACAGGGTCTTGCTCTGTTGCCCAGGCTATAGTGCGGTAGTACAATGTGATCATAGCTCACTGTAACCTCATACTCCTGGGTCCAAGCAGTCCTCCAACCTCAGCCTCCCAAGTAGCTAGGACAATAGGCATGCATCACCACACCTGGCTAATTTTTAAAATATTTTATAGAGACCAGGTTTCAATATTTGACCAGGCAGGCCTTGAACTCCTGGGCTGAAGCAATCCTTCCACCTTAGCCTCCAAAAGCACTGGGATTGTAAGTGTGAGCCACCACACCTGGCAGGTTGAACAGTTTCAAGGCTCTTGATACACTCTAAGGTAACAATGTTCTTTATAACAAGGAGAAAAATATAACTCTGACACTTAAACCACTGACAGAATGCCAAAAAAAAAAAAAAAATAAACACGTTTTAAATCATTGTCACAGGCATATGACCATGATTTAAGCATAGAAATGATTTGAAATTTTAAATTTGATTTAAAACATTTTAACTTAGATTTTTAACTAAACGAAACTTCTGGTGAAAGAAGTAGATTTCAGCTGTAAAATGCACATAGAGTTGCTTTCTATAGATGAAAATACTGTCTTTGGGTTTGCGCTACACTCTCCTGTCTCTGGCCCTTCCCTGGCTGTTTCCTCTGCACTGCCCCCCTCTTCAGTAAGTGCTGGCTTAAGACTCCCTCCAGGCTCTGCTAAAATGTCATCTCTTTCCAGAAGCTTCCCCTCTTCCACTGGCCAGAATACATGACTCCCTGTCCTGTACACCCCTCAGCCTCTCTATGGGCCTCCTCAGTGGTCTCACAGCTGAGGGGTGTGGGAGTCACTGCTCCGTTAATGAACAAAATTCTCCAATATTTGAGTGCGTGCTGTGAGAGGCACAATGGCACAAAGATTAAGAGCTTGGCTTTGGAGCCAGGCTGCTTCGGCTCAGGTTCCAGCTCTGTGGCTGCCTTGCTGTAAGGCCAAATTCTTAACCTTCCATGCCTCTGGTACTTCATCACTACACTGGGACAATAATTGTACCCTGCCTTGCAGGATGCTCTGAGGATTGAGTGAGATCATGAATATGAAGAGCTGAGAACTGTACTTGGCATATAGTGTTATGTAAATGTTAGCTGTCGGTGGTTTTATGTGCCTGGCACTGTGCTAGTCACTGTCATGGGTGTCTCTTGTCTCTCCTCTATCTCCACCATCCCATTTCTCTCTCTCTCTCTCTCACATACACACACACACACATACACACACGCGCGCGCGTGCGCGCGTGCACACACACACACACACACACACACACACATCATGGTGAACTTCTCTAGTGCTGAACATGGTCCTGGATATAGGGCCCCTTGTCTTTAGATTGGCAGTTAAGAGAATAGGTTCCATAAAGCCTGTTTGTCTGGGTCCAAACACCCGATTAGGTGTGTGACTGGGGCAAGCTACTTAACCTCTGAGTGCCTCTCACTGCCTTCATTCAGAAAACGGAGACAATAATACTTACCTCCTAGGCATATGAGGTACTATATGAGGTACCTTATGAGGTACTGCTTAATGTAAAATGCTGAAAATATGCTTTGCAGTTAATAAGTGCTCCAAAAATGTTAGCTATCATCACTGTTAGGATTATATGTGCTCAGTAAATCTTTGCTGGACAAAACTAGTTATGTTCCAGGCTATGTCAAGCACTAAAGATACTTATTAAGCGATAGTTTTCATGGGAAACCCTCACTGAATCTTTTCTGCTGGAATGGCATCAAATAGGCACCCCTCTCTCTCACTCCCTCCTCTCTCCATCTTTCTCTATCACACATGCAAAATTCTAAAATCTGCCTCACACTTGCTATGCATTATTCACTGACAATCTATATTTTTCTGCCTTTGAACAGTGAAAAAGCCTGTGTCAATTTATCCTTTAAAGCTGCTCCTTGCTGAATCCACATATGTCCATTAATGGTGACGTGGAGGGAACAGCATCTGTAGAGACCCATCTCAGATGATCCCATTTAATGTGGGCTGTGACTTCCCAAGGCCGCTGCTCATTAGCAGCTACTTCTTATTACTTCCCACAGTTTAAACAGAAGATGAAACCGAAAGAGCTTTCACAAAGACTCTAGTGAGGCAGATGCAAAACTGAGCATCTGAGCCTGGTACTCAAGAAGGAAAGAGCTTGGCAGAGCTACCAAAGAGGAAAAACAGGTACCATGTTTCCTGGGTTCCAAGAAGTGCTTTTTCTTTTCACATTTTAATGTTTTTTGAAGTTGGAATGTGTCCATGTATGCCTTTTGAGCAGTGTGACTTTTTTCCCTCTGCCTAAAAAGTTGTTATTAAATTGATGGTACATTTTAAAACTGAGGAATGTGGCACTTTCAAATTTTAACAAGTTGCCCAAATATAAGAAAGCCCACATGAACCTTTGAGAAAAATACTCACAGCCCATTTAGCAGTATGGAGTGGATAGATAATTCTTAATCACAGGGAAAAAGACAGGCCTGAAGGACAAGACATCTGAGTAATTGGTGGTCCTGCAGTCCTTGGTCAGGCAAGATCTTGGCTGCCTCAGAAGTTGTACCTTTGCTTGGCAATAATCCAGTCAGAGCAGAAATGCCTGGGGTCTGTCCCAACCCACTTGTGACATTATGATTATATATTCATGGTTCGCAGCTCATAACTCCTATACCCCTTGTTATAGTCTTTTGTTCTAATGTTGAGGCACTTCAGGACTCAAAAGCAGACCTTAGGAAACAATCTCTGCCTCTCTCTCTGACCTTCTCCTGCCCTCCTCTCCAAGGCAGGACTCGAATCTGACTGTGGGTCATAAGACCTACATTTCAGAGGCGATCCTGCTCCATACCCTGGAGGGAGGAATGAGTGCTGCACAGAGAGGCCAAGAAGAATCCAAAGAGACGGGCCTTGCTGGGTTTAGATCTTACCGTTTTTGTCCAATCACATTTCTACATGATTGTCAACCATGCCTATCCAATGAAGCCTCCGTAAAAGGCCCAGGAAGACAGGGTTTGGGGAACTGAACATATAGAGGTTCATGGAGGGGTGAGGGTGATGTACCTGGGGAGGGTGTGAAAGCTCCATGCCTCTTACCCTACATCTTGGCATACACATCTCTTCATCTATATCCTTGGTAATGTTCTTTATGATCAACTGGTAAATATAAGTATTTCTCTAGTTCTGTGAGCTGTTCCAGTAAATTAACTAAACCCAAAGAAGCAGTCAAGAAAACCTCAACTAGAAGCCAATCAGAAAGAAGTTCCAGAGGCCCAGATTTGTGACTGGTATCTGAAGTATGGTGGATGGTGGGGCAGTTTTGGGGACTGAGCCCTCGATCTGAGGGATGTGAGGCTATCTCCAGGTAGATAGTGCTGGAATTGAGTTGGGGGACACCCAGCTGGTGTCCACTGCAGAGCTGATTACTTGCTTGATGGTGGGGAGAACCCCGCCTCTGCCTATATTTGGTCACAGAAGTCTTCTGTTGATGACTATTGTGTGAGAACAAACGAAAACACTGAGTTTTCCTCAAAAACCACGGTTAAAGGTGCTTTGTGAGGAAGAAATTCCAGTGTGTGGTTTCTCTTTCTTTGAGAACCTTTATTGTTCTTGGAGCTCTTTGAAAGGCAAAGGACTAAATTTGGGAATAAAAGTGGTTGTAAGAATATACATTTATTTTCTTATGGTAAGTTAAACTGCTTGCTAATTAATTAATTAATGGATCTAATAGAATTGCTTATCGAGTAATACTATGTGCTTGGCTCATGCTAGTCACTACATTGTCTAAAGAGATCGACTGAGCAGCCCTGTGGGGCAGGTGTTAAAATTCAGCCCCATTTCCCAGCCCCAGAGACCAAGGCTCAGAGAAGAAGAGTGACTCCAGCCAGTTCACACAGGTGGGAACTGGCACCCACCCAGAACCCCTGCTCCTCTCACCGCTTCACCCCATTCCACACAGCTTCAGCTTGCTTTCTTTCTCTGCAGAAGAAACCAAGGGTCGGTTGGTGATGTGGTGGCAGAGTCAGAACTAGAACTTGGGCCTCTGACTCTTAGCCTGAGGCTCCTTTCACTGCTTCGTGTCAAAGTCTTTGGAAGTACAAAGAGCCATCCATAGAGCAGGAAAAAATCAGGCAGAGCTTTCCCTGGTGATGGCTTCTTCTTTTCAAGTTTACTAAATCCCACAAAGCTGCAAGCCCACCTGGGTCACCACATCCCACAAGAACAATTGAGGCAGATAATTAACAGCAAGATTTCATCCTTGTGAAATCTTTTTACTTGAAGCTAAAAGACCAACCCATAACAGGATGATGTGACAAATGCAGAGAAGGGTCTCTTTTCTATGAAATCCTAAAAGAAGCACAAACCTTCTCACCTGGGCTTCAGGAAGGACTTCTTCGTAATCACATCCCTTTCATAATTACGTGTAATTATTCTTGTCCTTTGTCCTCACCTACACCAGTGTGAGTGTGTCTGTTAATCTGGGAGTCATTAGGATGGCAGAATAGTGAGGTCGCCTGGATTAGCAGCTAATGAATTCACTGCCCTTTGTTCTGATAACAGAATAGGACAATAAAATATTATTCTGAAGCTTCTGAGAGATAATTTACTTGACTCAGGCTGGTATATTTTGTAAATTAGGTGATAATACAGAGAGTTGCAATGCTTTCCTGTTCTTGGACAGCTCCAGCAGCAGCCTATTTCTTGTGCCATCCTCCTCCAAAGGGGTCTTCCCACCCCTCTGCCTCAAAGTCCCCTGGCTCCCCACCTGACTTACCTTGCAGCAGTGTGTAGAAGGCACCTGAGGCAGACAGGTTGGTGGTTATGGTGACATCATCCTTGCTGGAGGTCTCTACCTGGACATGCACTGAACTGTCTGTATCACTTCGGAAACTGCTCACCTGGCCAGTAGGGAAGGTCACATTTGTCAGGCGGCCAAAGCTGTCATACCTGGAAACCAAGGGGTGGAACTGAGTTGTAGAAATATAATGGTCTTTAGCTGGAACTTGGCGCATTCTACCTCATGCCATGGTTTTGCTGTGCTCTGCTTTTCTTTCTGGCTGGATACATTCCCATGTCTCCCACATCTCTTGCACGGGACCTGGTACATAGATTTCAGGATGTGACTCCACCTGCTGACATCCAGCTGCAGGAAAATGACTGACCTCTCTGAGTCTCCCTTCCCTAACCCAGTGGGGATGACACCACTGACCAGCCTACTGCCCAGGAGTACAGCTATAAACTAGAATTCAATTGTGAAGGGGGCGAGATGATGGTGGCCATAATGAGACAGCTGACCCGGAATCTTAGAAATGGGGGACTTCCCAGAAATGATGTATTCAAGCTCGATGCCTGAATACCCTCTGCAAAACCCGCAAGAACTGGTTATACAGGTTTTTCCTGAAAAACACTAGAAATGGGAGCTATTACCCAGGGGTTTCCTAGGTTTCTACACATCCTGGGAAAAGGGGGTTCTGAATTCAAACCAGGACTCAGCCTAGATAAATGGCCTCTTGCTGCTTGCAACCCCTTCCATCTAGATTTTACATCTGGCACTAAGCATTTTTGTATCTGCAACTCTTAGAACTCCATAGCTTTGCTCAGGTATGGTCTCTCTAAAGCATCATAATTGAATCTTAGTTCTCTTTACTATTCTCCTGATAATAATAAAAGAAATACCTACCATCACTGAACACCTCCAATATACGAGGTGTGGTGCTGGCGGCTTTTCATGCATTTTCATGTAATCCTCATTTAATACATTTTTCATGTAATCCTCATTTAATCCTAGTCTAAAAGGTATGTATTATCTCCTTTTTGGAGGATCAGAAATTGAGGCTTGGAAAAGTGAAGTCACCTCCTCAAGGTCACACAGCTAATTAAGTGTGGGTGGAATCAAAATTCAAACTCAGATCTATGTGCTTCCAAACTGCCACCTGCCTCTGTGTCTTCAATGAACATTTCTGTACCATCCATTTGCAAGTATTCATCACATGTGCTCCACCCTGGCAGGAGTGGGCTATTAACATTTTAATTATTGTTTTTAATTAGAGGAGGCTGAAGTGTAAAAAGGCAGGCTTAAATAGCCTTTTTGCACTTGTGTGTGAATAGGGACATAGTTCTTCCTCTACGTGGCAATAATCCTGACTGACTTCCTGGACATGGTTGCCCCTGTGTACTTCCGGTCCCCCTACTGCCTTTTTTTTTTTTTTTTTAACTGTTTTGTTTTTACTTCTGGGGTAAAGCTGACCCCCAGGTTCCTGTGAGGGTTTTCACAATGGGGCAATGAAAGTTCAGAGAGTTCAGCTCTGTCCAGGCTCTTTCTTCAGCTGGGCCTGGCTTCTTGCTGAGATTCCTGGGTCTGCAGCTCCTATAGTATCATAGGTGGGTGGTATGGTATCATTGGTGGGTGAGATTAGGCAGGTCTGCTCAGGAATTCTCTGCCCAAGGTCAGACTTGGGTGCTGCACTACAGACTCTGCCATTTGCCAACTGTTTCAGTGCCTGTGCCTGGCACAGATCACAGCACTCTACACTGAATCCAACAGTCCCTGGCACACTCTGCCACAGAGGAGGCATTGGTAGAGGTCTTCTGAATAAATCACCCCTGTTTTTGGCCTAAGACCAATTCTGGTGGAGGGGCCGGTGGCCTTTGGGGAAGTTGGATGCCTCTGTGGCTGGGGCCTTTTCAGGATGGCAGGCAGTGCTATGGCCTCGACTACACTCCCTGGGCAGGGCTGCAGGCAAGGCTGTGGCTCTATCAGAGGCTCTCCTGTGGGTGGTTGGGGGCTTCAAAAACCCATGTCCAGCCATGATTTCTCCTTTCTCTTCCTTAGTACTGAGACAGGTGCTTCCAGGAAAAGGTCAGTCTGGCCTAGGGGAGGCTGAAACCTGGACTGGATGGTCAAAGGGGTGCACTGCCTCACAGAGCTCAGTGAGCAAGAGTTCTGAGAGACGGCGGCTAAGAAGGAGGGTGTCTTGCAGTAAAGATCTGAGATGCATGTCCGAAGACTTCTCTCATATGGAGACCCTCTCAGAGCTCTGCTCCTTTCAACACTGAGAGAGGCTGGGATTCTTTTTAACTATTTGTGGCCACTGAAAATTTGAATAGGAAGGAAACATACACAAATATTGACAGTGGTTATCTCTGGGAGGTAGAATTGCAGGTGATTTGAATTGCTTATTTACATATATTTCCATGATTTTAAAATAATAAACATGGATTATTTTCATAATCAGAAAAGTGTTGTGACAAGCCAGGTAAAACCACATGTGAGAGCTCATGAGCACGGCCCTCTGGGGAGGCGGATGCCTTAAATTCCAGGCTGTGCAGAGAGAGGACAGTCTTACTTAGAGGGCAAGTTGAAGATAACAATTTCCAGGACTTTTCAGCAAAATAGTACTAGGATACTCCAAGTTTTTTAGCTAAAAATCAAGACCCCCAAAACTGGTTTTGCCCTGGTCAACTTAACTGTATCTGTGATTCATGATTAAGCTGGATCCAGTCAGATCCTGAGTCATCTTTTAATCAACAGGAAGATTCATTTCAGTCCAGCAGTTTAATGGGATGGGATGCTGTTCTAGGCTGATTCTTTGAATACCTGTAATCCCTGTACATACTCTTTATTAAAATAAGACTATTCACTCGGACTGTCTACTTTCCTGACCTAACCGCATGAAAAAGATTTTATTATACCATGCAAGACACTGCAAAGGCAGCTGTGGAGTTTTACAGATAAGAATTGATAGATTGTTAATTGGGGTCAGATGTCACTTTGATACTACTTCTACCATGGCTTCGCTCAAATGCCACCTCCTAAAGCTCTCCCTGGTTTTTCCCGTTCCTTCTCCCAGTATATCCTGTGCACAGCTCTATCCTAGAATGCCTCCCCTGCACTGCAGTGTTGATGTACAAGTTGTCCCCCTCTTTGGACTGTGAGTGCTTGAGGTCAGAACAGGTCTGTGGAGTCTGTGGACTGACACCATCTGGGTTCTGCCACCTGCCAACAGCATGACCCTGGAGCACTGGCTTTCAGTTCATCTCTGCTTCACCAGCATTGGAACTGGCATAGAGAGGAAAGGCAGGGAATGTTGGCTGAACGAATCATCGAATGCAGGATTGGATGTGCAAGGCCTCTTTCCTGCTTTGTGGGAGAGGAGACACCATGATTCATTCACACATTCCCTCCTACAGGACTTGGCACAAGCTGGACACACAGTAGGTACATGATAAACACTTGCTGAATGCCAAAATATGGAAACAACAACTCTTACTAAATAATACTTTGGCAATCTCCCTGGTTATCTCCCCAGAGTTTTAGTCTTGAAGACAGAAAGAGGCTTTGTATAAAGGCAGACAACTGCAATTATTATTGAAGGTAGCTTGTAAGGCATAATTAAATTGAGCCTAAAGAAGATACAATGAAGAGGCCCCATGCCTTTAAGATCTGGTTTTCATTTTGTATAAGATGGTAAAAAAAAAAAAACAGTAATTTCCACTCTTCACATTTTCCATTAGAAGGACTGAATGTCTTAATTAAATGAACATCAAATAGAGCAACCAATTTATAAAATTTTCTTGTCTCCTCTTCATTCATTTTAGTACCTTCCAGAGCTTGGGAAATGACCTGGATCTCTTTGCTGCTTGATCGATACCTGTAATTATCCCACCAGAACTGCTCCTTCTGATTGTGCATGGGAAGAGGTAGGGTTGCCAGTCCGCTGGGCCCTGCACACCTTTGCCCTGTGAGCCACGTCTACAGAACCCTTTCTTCTCCACCACAGAGCTGCCACGACACAGTGCAGGGACCTGGAAGGAAGGGGCAGTTCTCTGAACTCTCTGGGCTCCAAGTGGCTGCCTCAAGTCCCGGCCCCATGATTGGGTGGCATCTGGACAATGGCTTAGTTACATTTGTTACAGCTTTCATTATGGGAACCCACAAAGTACTGGCAAATTTCCTTTCTTTCTAACCAAGAGGAATGCAGGGAATAGTTTTTTAAAAAGGTCTCTGGAGCCAGATGGTCTAGGCTTTGAATCCTGGCTCTAGAAGATGGGCGCTTGGCTCTGTGTTCCTCCTAACCATCAAGTCTCCACTACAAATGACACAATTTCAGGCAGGCTATATCATATAACCTCGGTGAGCCTCTGTTTTCCCTTCTATAAATGCGGATAATAATCCTGTTTTATAGAGACACATGAAGACCAAAAGAGGTAACGTATTTAAAATGAAAGGGAAACTTCTTCCCAGGGCCCCCAAGACCCCAGGAGATTGCCCTCAATGGAATGTCAACTCCCTGAGGGCAGGGACTTCATTTGGACCCTGCTGTATCCCCGTGGCATATAGCACGTGCTTCCTGATGGTCAATGAACGTTGGCTGAATGTTGGCTCCTTCCTGCCTTTCTTTCTAACTTCACCTGGAACGTCACTTCTCAGCAGGTCCTTCTCCCTGTATCTGCTTCTGGTCCCCAAACATGCCAAAGTCAGTGCATGCTGGGGTGCTCATGCTTCCTGTTCTCTTTGCAGGAACGCTCTTCCCTCCGGTGTTGGTATGGCTCGTTTCAGTCATCATTCATGTTTCAGATCAACTGTTATCACTTCAGTGAGGTCTTCCTTGACCACTGCTTCTAAGACAGATAAGTCCCCCAACCTCTGTATCATATTTTCTTATTGACCTCACTATACTTATTTATTTGTTCTTTGTTGTCTGTCTCCTCCTAATATAAGCTCCATGAGGATAGGGACCTTGTCTGTATTCTTAGTGCCCAGAGGAGTACCCAGCATGTCGACAGTACTCAGTACATGTTTACTTAATGAATAAATATATAAGTAAATAACAGATATTATTGTTGATTCAAGACATGGACAGCAACTAAGAACTTCATTTGTTTTACCTTTCCTTGTCCAGCTGAGGTGGAGAAAGATCACTAACATTCATGTGGTGTCTTTTAGGTACCAAGCACCATGCTCATCATCATCTTTTGATGTAGGCATTATTATTACCATCGTTTCATAAATGGTGAAGAGGAGGCTTAGAGAGGATAAGCAACTTGCCTAAGATCACACAGCTGGTAGAGGAATATAAATTCAAAGTCAGGTCTGTCTAATCTTAAAGAATGTGTTTTTTCCATCATGCTTCCCATAAAAATGGTACCATTTCAAATAAAAATCTTTGGGTTCATCACTGTGGTATAGAAAACACTGTTTTTGCAAGTCTCAAGTGGGTCAAGAAGACTGGCAGTATTTTTTTTTTCAGGAGGCTTTGCTTGCTACCACTGCAATTGACTTTGCAGCGATGCCAAGCCCCTACTTGAGGGGTATGATAGGGATGGCCAGATGATTGGCTTTTCATTACTTCCTCCCACTGATTTTTCTTCATTCCATTTAGCCAAAGTATTTTTAGAGCACAGTGAAAGAAAACACATAAAAGATTCATATAGGCCGGGTGCAGTGGCTCACGCCTGTAATCCCAGCACTTTGGGAGGCCAAGGCGGGTGGATCACTTGAGGTCAGGAGTTCGAGACCAGCTTGGCCAACATGGTGAAACCCTGTTTCTACTAGAAATATAAAAATTAGCCAGGCACAGTGGCTGGGTGCCTGTAATCCCAGCTACTCAGGAGGCTGAGGCAGGAGAATCGATTGAACCTGGGAGGCGGAGGTTGCCGTGAGCCGAGATTGCACCATCGCACTCCAGCCTGGGTGACAGAGTGAGACTCCGTCTCAGAAAAAGAGATTCATGTAATTGCTGTGAACTTGGCTCTCAGAAGAAGACTGCTAAAGGATATCTTCGCACACACTGCAAGGCTTTCTTTTTCACACTCAATACTTCATCTCGAGCCACTCACTATGCACGGCTGGCAAGGAAAATGCCAAACTGCCCTTTGATACTAAACTTTTGCTGATCTTAACTTTTTGGTTAAAAAATAAGATTTGATTTGTATGATTTTCATTTCTGATTGTTTCAGACAACAGCATCACCATGTCAGGGAACTGGGCACTGCATTGTCTGTGGATAATTATGGTTGCTGGCCCAGGCACACCAATAGATCCCCCGGCCCAAGTCACTGTAATAGATGTCATCACGACGTCATTAGCTACTCCAAACTGGATCAGAGTCAGAGCACTTTGTGGCTTCTGCATTAAAATCTTGTACTTGCTGTCCATTTCCTACAAAATTAAGTACCCAAAATGAATTCTAGCCCTCAAGATTCCCCAGATCTTGCCCACTCTGCCACGCTGTACTTGAGGTGGTACATCTGGTAGGAAGTGCTTAGGGTTCAGGCAGATCTGGGGCTGAATCCTGGCTTGGCCACTCATGGCTAACATGTCACACAGCCAGCCAGTCTCTGTGCTGGTTATTCTCTGTTCCCCCAGAATGGATCTGGGGGGATCCATTCTTTGTCCTCTCTCTCTGCCCGGAGCAGCTGACCCCTGCAGACTGTGTCACTGGGGCACTCTCACTGGCTCACTTCTGGTTAAGCTAAGTCCATGGTAGGCACTGGCAAGAGACTGGAATTCAGAAGGTTTTCCTCACTCCTCACTCCTTCTTTCCTCCAGTGCCAAATCTCTAACAGTGGCTGCGTCGATCCATGATTTTAGCTTCGAACAGGGGGCTTCTCCTTCATCCTTACAGCTTCCACTGGACTTTAGTCACGATATCCTATGACTTTCCCACCTTGCTCTGCAGCCTGGGGGTTGCTAATGGCTATTCACTGTTTTTAGTGCCTGGGTGCCTCGGCGTCCTTTATTTTTATCTTTAGTTAATGAATTAATTTGCTTAGGGACAGGATCTCACTCTGTTGCCTAGGCTGGAGTGCAGTGGTGTGATTATGGATCACTGCAGCCTTGAACTCCTAGGCTCAAAAGTGATCTTCCTGCCTCAACCTCCTGAGTAGCTAGGACTACAAGTGTGTGCCACTACATCCAGCTAATTAAAAATTTTTGGTACCCATATCTTTGGTAGAGATGGGTATTGCTATGTTGCCCAGGCTATTAGCATCCTTTCTTGGTTCCCTTACCCCTGCCTATACCTCTATAACATGTCTTCATTTGTAAGATATTTTTACTGAGTATAATATCTGAGTGGACGATTGTTTTGTGTGTTTGTTTTTGGGAGACAGAGTTTCACTTCTGTTGCCCAGGCTGGAGTGCCATGGCACAATTTCGGCTCATTGTAACCTCCACCTCCTGGATTCAAGCGATTCTCCTGCCTCAGCCTCCTGAGTAGCTGGGACAACAGGTGCCCACCACCACGCCCGGCTACTTTTGTATTTTTAGTAGAGGCAGGGTTTCACCATATTGGCCAGGCTGGTCTCGAACTCCTGACCTCAGGTGATCCATCCGCCTTGGCCTCCCAAAGTGCTGGGATTACAGGTGTGAGCCACCACTCCTGGGTGTGGACAGTTTTTTTTTTTTTTTCTTTCAGCACTTCTGTCTTCTGGCTTGCATGGATTCTGATGAGAAGTCTGCTGTAATTCTTACCTTCGTTCCTCTTATAAAATGCTTTTTCTTTTTTCCTGGCTGCTTCTAAGGTTTTCTCTCTTTAATTCAGCCATTTGAATATATGGCTAGAAATGTGTATGTGTGTGTGTGTCTGTATGTATTTATTGTGCTTGGTGTTTTTGGAGCTTTTTGGATCTGTGGTTTGGTGTCCATTATTAATTACGGATAATTCTCTGCCATTATTTCCTCAAATATTTCTTCTGCCTTGTTTTTTCCCTCTTTTCCTGGATTCCAATTACATGTATATCAGACTATTGGATATTGTCCCACAGCTCTTGAATGCCATGTTCTGCATTTTCCATTCTTTTTTTCTCTCTGTGTTTTAGTTTGGGTAATTTCTATTAACTGTCTTCTAAGACTCAGCTGTGTCACGCTGTGTCCTTTGGAGAGAGCAGTCCATCAAAGGCATTCCTCATCCTTATAACCGTGGTTTTCCTTTCTAACAATTCCATTTGATTCTTTCTTATCGTTTCCATCTCTCTGCTAAAATTATCCATCTGATCTTGCACATTGTTCACCTTTTCCATTAGAACTTTTAAAATAATTATAGTTATTTTAAATCTCTGACAGACAGTTTCACCACCTGTGTCCTAGCCGGATGAGATTCTGATGACTTCTGTGCCTTGTGGGAATGTGTTGCCTTTTCTTGCCCTTTTTGTCTGTTCAGTTGAAAGCGTGACATCTTGTGTAGCACGGTAGAGCCTGAGGGACAGGTTTATGCCTGGAAACGCGTGTGAGTTTCCTTCTGCTAGGACTTTTGGGAGGGGGTTTGGGTTAACTTAGGATTTGGGTTGGCTTTGAAGTTTGTTTATGGTTAACCTCTGTGCATCATAGGTTTTAAATTCCCTTAGCAATTCCCTGTGTTTAGGATGCGAAACTGGTTTGCAGAGGGCTTTCTTCCCTCAAGGTCCACAGTTCAGCCCTTGGGTCCTGCCTTTGTGCTGGCTGAGAGAGGGTCTCTTTCCGTGCTCCTGCCTCTCTCTAACTCCCTCCCAACAGTCTTCTGCCCTTCACTGATGCTTTTAGCCTTTCAGCTAACTATAGTGGTGGCAAAGCCTTCACTAGGGTTCTGACTCTCAGGTATGTGGGATTTTTTTTTTTTCCATTTCTTTTCTTCCCTCATTCAGCTGAAAGGATTTTCCCCAGTGCCTAGGCAGGACGGTGTTCACTACCCTTCTCTTCATGGATGAAGGGTGTTGTTCCTGATGGAAGATGAAGTGAGCAGGGTCTGGGTAGAGTGGTCGGGGGTATATGCTCCTCCCTCAGCAGCTGCTGTGACCCTCTCCCAGGTCTACCACAAGGGACACTTTCTTCTTAAATCTTTCCTCACTCTTTTCTGTGGAAAAGCTCCTGGTGGGATTTGTAGAGAAAAAAGTCCCTAAGAAGACATGGACCTGCCCAATTGCTACAGCCTCCAAGGGCTTCAGACTCTCTTGCCAGTACACACTTAGCCTTTGTAAATTCACCAGCCATCCCAGCTGAATTCTTTCTCCCTGGGGTAGGTACATCTGTCCCAGCCAAGCCAGGACCCACATCTTGTCTCTTTCTGCAAGAGTCTATCTCTCCTTGGATTTGACTTGAGAGAAGGAGTTCAAGGAAATGCACGAATTTACCTTTTGTCTGGGTTATTTTCATGATAAGGTTGGGAATGATGCACTTTCCAGCTTCCCTATCGCCAAGCAAAAACCAGAAGCCAAATCTCTTCATTTGACCCATTTCAGTTGAATTTTATGTCCCGTTGGGAGCACTGGCAATGCTGGCGCTCAGATGTGAATCTAGCATTCTTCTCACTACAGCCTATCTTTTCTTCCTGTCTCTATTTCCCTTCCATTCTGAATTTACAAGTCATTATAAAATATTGACTATTTGTCAACCGACCAGTTGGCAAACCCTATGCTTGATGCAAAGACAAATTTGTAAGGGTCTCACAGTAGTTAGTGCAAGCATAATTTTAACAGGAGCTGTCACAGGGCCCTGTGGGAGGCCAGAGCCCCTTCTCCTATGCAACTCAGGGAGGGGTGTTGCTCATACCCATCCAGCAAGTCAATTCTGGAACCTGCCTCATACTTATCAGGCCATTTTCTCAGCCACCAAATGCCATCTGACCAGGAGCTAAGTCTGAGAGTAAAGATGCCACACATGGGAGATGGCGACTGCATTTTAGACTCCTTTGAGGTTCCTACCAGCAGACCTGTGGGCTGAGGGGAGGAAAGTAATCTTGATTCTCCAAAACTGTGAACTCTACAAATCAAGGTGCTCTGAAGTGTGTGATGTTTATGTTAGGTGTACTATTTAATCTGTTAAGAGGATCGATAAAGCTGACTTAAAACTTGTTTCAGGCCAGGTGTGGTGGTGGCTCATGCCTGTGATCCCAGCACTTTGGGAGGCCTAGGTGGGTGGATCACTTGGGGTCAGGAGTTTGAGACCAGCCTGGCCAATATAGTGGAACCCCGTCTTTACTAAAAATACAAAAATTAGCTGGATGTGGTGGCAGGTGCCTGTAATCCCAGCTACTCAGGAGGCTGAGGCAGAACTGCGGAGGTTGCAGTGAGTTGAGATCATGCCATTGCACTCCAGCCTGGGCAACAGAGTGAGACTCCATCTGAAAAACCAAACCAACTAACCAACCAACCAACCAAACAGCTTGTTTCAATAATAGCCTATGTCACAGGCAAGCCTGGGCAAATTTTTTTAGAAAAATAGAGCACTTCGGTTATAATTTACTAAACTGCCTCATGAAGCTAAAGGTAGAAAATTCACTAGAGCAATGGTTCATTGGCAAAATCTCTCCAAATCCTTAAGAAACACCATAATTAAATATCATTACAACTCTACTTCTAGAGAGCCTCATAGTTTGCAAAGTATTTTTACTTTCAGTATTTATTTAGTTTTTTAGTCCTCATAATGGCCCAGAAATAGGGTAGGGCAGAGGATTATTTCTGTCTGGTTGAGACTTGGGCCTGGAGGCCAGCTAGCCTGACTCTGGGTCACATGGCTCACAGCCACTGAAAATAGGTGTCTGGCACCCTTGCTTCATTCTCAGTCTGAGCTGGACCAGTTTGCCTTGGGTGGCTCTGAGTGTTATTTTTCAGCTGACTTTGGATATTCTCAAGGATCTGACTTCTTTCTTAGTTCATGTCTTGATCTTTCATACTTGATTCTGCTCTTCTCACCTGACCTCTGATTCCTACCTACCCCTTTTAAAACTTTTGTCTACTCCTTTGATTAGTTTACTTGCAATTGCTCCTGGGAAATACCTTTCACACCCAAACAACACTTCTGCAATTACTGGTACTGCTACTAATATTGCTTGCATTAAGAACAATAACAACAGCAACACCACCACCAACTGCAGCAGCTATCATCTGAGTACTTATAATCAATCAGACACTGAGCTTTCCATATTTTATCTCACTGAAATTTTGAACCTCATACTATTCCTATGAAATAGATAACTATTTTCATCCCTATCATATAGATAAGTCACAAAGAATGTAGGTGACCTTAGCCAGTACAGTTGAAAGAACAGGGACTTGTGTTCTGGTCCTGCTATATACTCACTGTGTGGTTTCAGGCTCATTATCTAATCTCTCTGTACTTCATATGTAAAAAATGTGGATGATAATTCCTGCCATCTGAGGTTGCTGTGAAGATTAAATGGGAAAGAGCCTGGCACATAGTAGGATCTCAAAAAACAAAAACAAAAACAAAAAAACTAGTTTCCCTTTCTATTTTAGGACTTTCATCTACCACTTCTGGTTTGTGTCAACAAGGATAACCACTCTTGGGTACTGCTATGAAGTGCAGTCTCCGGAATTCCAGATGCCATTTTATAAAAAAGTAATTGTAAAAACTTTTCCTTCTTCACTAAACATCAACTATAGCTGTATATTTCATCGAGGAAAGAAAGGGAGGGATCTTTCCTGGTAGAAGTGTAGGAAACCATTTTAGATTTCAGGAGTGGTGGAGTGTAACGGATGCAGCCATGTGTAAGCATTTGGTTTGGGATCTGAGGGAGTGACCTTGGGAACTAATTGAGTGCACAGACTTGCTCTGACAAAGAAATCCCTGTATTGGCTAAATAATGTATAAGAGATTTCCACTGGGCAATGGGCAAAATGGAATTATTTAGCGTATTTCCATTCCAATGAGTTAATCAAGATAATTGCTGTTTTCCTGGATCTTTGTCTTTTCTTTGTAATTAACAAGGTCCTTGTTTGGAGAAAGGAATTTAGCCAGTGAACTTTATAAAAATGGCTGTGACATTTTTGTTCAAATTATATTTAAAAATCGACTACAGATCCTTTTCCTTTGGATTTTGCTAGGACTGTTAGAAACTGATGCTTGATCAAGCTTAAGAAAAACTTTAAGGAGTCAAGTTCATTTGGAATTAACAAACTCAGTGCGGCTGTGGTGCGGGGGTAGGGTGCAGGGAGGGCAGCAGGGCAGCACTGAGAAAGCCCAAGCTCTGGCATCAGACTTGGACTGTGATCCTTGTTCTGCCACGTCTCACTATCAAAAGTGGACAAAGGAGCCTTCAGAGCCTCAGTTTCTATGTCTGTAAAATGGATAATAATCACCCATCCTCAGAGCTGTTGTGTGCATTAAACGTAGTGGTGTAGCTCCTAGACCACAGCTGATGCGCAACAAGGCTAGTTCCTTCCCCACCTCTCACATGCTTATCTAATGGTGACATATTCAGCAATCTCAGTTGTTTGAACCATGGCTAAGACCTCAAAAAGCAGCTTAAAAAATCTAAGGAGAAAGAGAGATGTTCATCCATTCATTAAAATATCTCCTAGAGGAACACCCCAGATATATATATATTTAATTGCGGCTAGGATTATAATAAGCTGAACTTCTGGTTCTCTGACCACACCTCTTAAGAAGTCCTCTACTGGATGAAGAACAGAGAAATGAGCTACTTGAGGTGGGCGCTAGGACTGAAATAAATAGTGACACCACAGTGCAACCCTGAGGGAGGAGGCAGAGAAACCTTCCCTTTAGATACAGGACCTAATAAAGTGATGGTTTAAAATCACTTCGGGCTGGGGCAAAGGGGTCTATATCCTCATTTCCCCACTTCCTGAAAGCTCTCTTCATATTACAGCATAATATGCAATTGTTGTTCCTTATTAATGACCCTGAATCATAAAAAGAAAGTTTTCATTATGTCTATATAGTGTGTTTGAGAAGGGAAGTATGCAATACAGTTCATAAGAAAAGTTCCATGCAAAATGGTTAAAATGAAAAGTTTTTTTTTTTTTTTGGAATTTGAAGATATGAGCTTCAATTATGTGGAAAACTCATCCACATGTGCCTGTTCCTTCTCCCCTTGCCACATTTCTGGACAGCATCTGAAGATGCTAGCACTTCATCAGGTAAGTACTCTTCATCTACACCATCTCCCTGTGGTATGCTGGGCAGGTATCTGCTGTATCCATTCTACAGATGTGGAAACCGAGGCCAAGAGGGATTAAGTCCACGGGAGAGTGGGAGCTGATGCCCAGCTCCTCTGACTCCAAAGCTTATGCCTTCTCCACTAGACCATTTCCTTCCTAGGAGAAATCATGTGGAATATGAACAGGTAGAATGTATTAAAGGTAATGGTTTTTATCCCAAATCCTGAATTAAAAAAAAAACTCCATCAATTTACCTCTAATCCTACAATGAATTAATGAAACAAAATCATCAAATGGCCTTGTTTTGGTACTTACTCATAAAATGTTGTCCATCCGTTTTCATTGCTTTTGGTTGCCAGAAGGCCAGAATTGCCATGGTATGTCATCATGGCCAACTCGTGTCCTTGTGTGGTCACACTCTTGAGTGCACTGTTAGTGCCCATGGTCACCCAGTATACCTGGCCATCTGGGACCACCAGCCAAAGGGGCATCCCAGTAGAGTCTCGGCGGACATTTACCATGTTGCCACTGTTGTCTGTGATGAGTGTGACGTCGCCATCCCCAGTGTAGGTGAAGTTGTACAGGTAGTCTCCTGTGGGCAGGCTTTGGGTGTACAGGTGCTTGCCAGTGGTATCAAACAGATAGAGCTCCTGGTCAATTGGTGAAGACAGCTCATACATGTTCTGGGTGTTGAGGAAAGGTTTGTTCTTCCGGATAAACCGAATTCGGATGTTCCCAAGGTCGGCCACATAGAGCTCCCCATCAGCACACACAGCCAAGGAAGACGGGGTATTTAACTTTGCATCCTTGGCATAACCATCATCTCCAGAAAAACAATCACAGTTGGCATCATTTTTACAGTCACAGCCACTGGGGGCCCCAGCAACTAGTGAGATCTCTCCGCTAGTGGTGACCTGCCTGATGCGGTTGATCTTTTTCTCATCAGTCTCAGCAATATACAGGACCCCATTGTGTGAAACAGCCAAAGCGGTGGCTGACTCCAGGGTTGCATGGATGGCCACCTTGCTTAGCAGGAAGTGGTCAATGCCAGGGACCTGGCAGTGCATGGGCCTCCCGGCGACAATGCGCACCTGGTGGTTTTCAGAGATCTGCAGGACCACATTGTTGTCGAGGACATAAAGTGAGTTGTCCATTGGGTTGATGGCTAAGTCTGTGGGCCACTCCAGGCGAACCTGACAATGAAGACACCGATACTCAAATGACTGGCAAGATGCCCACCACTAATCCATCCCATAGCCCATGTAGCCCATAACAGTGTCCAAAGTGGCTTCATATACAGTCTTGCTTGATCCTCATGCAGCCTATCATCAGCAATGAAGTGTCAGCCCCCTAATCACCGGGAAACCATGAAAGAGCTGCCACTGAGACATGTGATGGTCTCATTAGACTGACAAAACATGAAGAAGGAGTTAACAACAACAAAATAGTAGGCAACAGGGTAGACTTTGGAGTCAGATAGGCCTGGGTTCAGAACCTAGTCTACTACTTATGACTGTGGGCAAGTTACTTTGCCTCTCTGAGGCTCAATAGTCACATATGGGAAATGGGAATGACAACAGCACAGAGTCCCTGACCCACCAGAATCCACCAAATAATGGCAGCTGGTGTTCTAGAGATGGGAGGGAAAGGCAGATGGAGTCTGGAGGCTGAAGTAGTTGTTGTGCAGAGGCTTAAGAAAGATTCTTCATGCATGGTTGATACGATACATACATGATTTCTCAATTCTTCGAGTTCATGGATTAACAGCTGGCTAGGTGCTAGAGATATAAAGACAAGCTAACCATGGCCTCTGTCTGTCATAGTTCTCGACCAGTGATTCTGAAATCTAGCCTCACATTCAAATTATCTGTGGTGATTTTAGAAAATAATGGTGCGCAAACCCCACCGTTGATGAGTGAAATCAGTTCTCCGGATGTGGAGCTTGGGCATTGGCATTATTTCAAAAAGCTTCCTGAGTGATCCTGATGTGGGCTTGAGAATCATGACTGGATCCTTGATCCTCATGTGTGGTCATCAGCATCAGCTCACCTAGGAGCTGAGCATAAATGCAGAATGACAGCCCTCCCTGAAACCTACTGAATCAGTATCTTCATTTCAGCAAAATCCCCAGGTGATTTCTGTGCACACTGAGGTTTATGAAGCCCTGCTCCAGAAAATGGTTCTAGTAACTCAGAGAACAGGTCCACGTGAAAGGGATTACTGAAGCTGGTTGTAGGGACTAGGAGTTCAGAAGTGCTGGGCCCCATGTGGAGCCTCCTCTGAGCCAGGCTGGGAAACTGGCATAGGTCATGGCGGATCTTCAAGTGGGCACCCAGGGGACTGCAGCTGGCATGGTCTGAGGGGAGGAGTGTCTTCTTCAGTGGACTTGGAGACTGAATTATTGGATCTATTACACTAGGAGGTATTGGCACTAAGGGGAACCCTTTCCACCTGTGTCCCTAGGAGGTCCAGCCACGTTTTGTGTGGACTGGAAGTGCTGACAGGTGCACCCTACTGCTGATTTTTCCACCCCACCTAAAGATTCATTGCCTTAGACTTCCTGAGCCCCATACAAACCCTTGATATTTGGTCCAATTTGGGGCTTGCTTAAGCAAGTGTATACCTTTATTTTTATTTACTTATGTATGATGACAGGGTCTCACTCTGTCACCTAGGCTGGAGTGAAGTGGTACAATCTTGACTCACTGCAGCCTCCACCTTCCAGGCTAAAGTGATCCTCCCACCTCAGCCTCCTGAGTAGCTGGTACTACAGGCATGTGCCACCATGCCCAGCTAATATATATATTTTTATAGAGACAGGGCTTTGCCATGTAACGCAGGCTAGTCTCAAACTCCTTGGCTCAAGCAATTTGCCTACCATGGCCTTCTGAAGTGCAGGGATTACAGGTGTGAGCCACTGTGTTTGACCTAAGTGTAAGCCTTTAGATAAGAAGTTTCTCTTCCAGGAATTTACTTGTCTGCACCATTGTCTGTAAGAGTGCTTTTAATAATGAGGAAGCCATTTTTAATAAGCACGAAGACCAAGAACCAATTCATATGCCCAACAACTGAGAATTGGCTAAATAATAGTACATTTAGTTTGCTCATAAATTAGAATACTGTGTGTAGTTGTTAAAAGTGATGTTATAGATGGATATTTAATGACATGGAGAAATGTTTGCTATGTATTAAGTAGAAAGAACAGGTTACAGAACTGTAAGCACAGTGGGATACCAATTGGGGAAAAATACAGGAAGTTTAGCGAGATTATAGATAAAGAGGAGATTAAGTGCTTGAGGGATATATATCAAAACGTTTACCATACCAAGATTCAAGGTGATCTTAATTTCCTTCTTTGTGATTTCTAACTTCTTATATTTCCTACAATGTACATGTGGTAGTTTACCAGTGTAAAAAGAAACCCTAATACATTATATACACATGAGTGAGGCCACCTCCATCTGTCCCCTCAGCTCAGGGACATTCTCAGAAGGGGGCAGGCCCTTTCTCAGTTCTTTAAAGCATGATCTTCAGGTCCTGCTTTCTAAAGTCTTCTTGTCCCCTTACTCCCAGCTCCCTCTGTCCCTGCAGAGCCAGGGAGCCTGAAAATTCGCCAGGGCTGCTGCTTCACACTCCCCATGCTCTCTGGGCAGCTTTTGGCTGCATCAAGAACACAGCTGGCTCTAAAGTGACAGGGGAATTTTCAATTTCTTAAAACCCACTTCTTGTCAATGCTGGCCGCTAAATATTTTATGCCTTCTGGTCCTGTGGCACCTTGGGGACCTACTTGCGGAGACCTTTCTGCCTGTCGTTATGATGAAAAGATGATTCCTTGATGGGAGGAATGGGGGAAGATAGAGTTAGTGGAGGGAGACCGGAGAAGAAAGAGAGGAAGGAATGAAGAGCAAGTGCTTTCCTACACTTTCCCCTTCTGCCATGTGCAGGGTGCCTGGGAAATGAGAAGGGACATTGTTCTTGGAGTCAATCCTTACTCTGTCACACTGCCTGTGTGATGATCCTGCACCAAACCACCTAAGCCTTTCTGGTTTCACCACCCTATTAGTGATGATCATGTTGAGACTTGATTTCCCATCCCCAAAATGAATGGACTAGACTTGATAATTCAGAGGTCTTGCAGCTCCGCGTCATGGTTCCAGTGTGGAATGGTACCCTCTTCCCTGTCCACCTGAGCACCCTGTGCCTTTATTAAAGCACTTGGAGCTGGCTGCCTTGTTGCAGAGTGATTTTCTTGCAAAAATGGATTGTCGAATGAATGAATGAAGGAAGGACCAGCAAATGGTATAGAGAGAGTGAGAGATTGGGGTCAGGACACCTCACTTCCTATTCCAGTTCCACAATTGCTACATGTGTTACCTAACCCAAGTTTCTTAAACACCAAACTTCTTTCTCTATATGTAAAAGGGGATAATACACATTACATAAGGTAGTTGTGAAGATTAAATGAGACAATGTACATGAAAGTTATCTGTGGATTTTAAAGGGATCTAGTATTCACATCCTTTTCCTAGCCACTGGGCACTGTACTATATAATTTATGTACATAATTTCATGAAAAAACTCATTTCCATATCCCTGATGGAACCTGGTACAGGGCTCTACATTTAAAAATGCATTTTCTTTCATCACACCTCAGTATTCTTATCTATAAAATGGGGTAGGCCGGGCGCGGTGGCTCAAGCCTGTAATCCCAGCACTTTGGGAGGCCGAGACGGGTGGATCACGAGGTCAGGAGATCGAGACCATCCTGGCTAACATGGTGAAACCCCGTCTCTACTAAAAAATACAAAAAACTAGCCAGGCGAGGTGGCGGGCGCCTGTAGTCCCAGCTACTCGGGAGGCTGAGGCAGAAGAATGGCGTAAACCCGGGAGGCAGAGCTTGCAGTGAGCTGAGATCCAGCCACTGCACTCCAGCCTGGGCGACTGAGCGAGACTCCGTCTCAAAAAAAAAAAAAAAAAAAATGGGGTAAATCAGCTCTACCCATGAGACTATTGTGATAGCTAAGTAAGAAAAGAGACATTGTACTTATCCTGTACCCCCATTTCTTACAGAGTGCCTGGCACATACTAAGTTCTTATTTTGGATCCTAAGCATAGAGTTATTCTCTGTCAGTGGTGGCCATCTCCACTTCTTAACAGGTTGCAACAACTTCCTTCTGTTCCTTCTCTGCTCTGTGCCTCTCTCTTTAGTTTCTTTTTGGGCCTGGGTTTGTCTCCTCCCAAAGGAGCTGGTCCAAGTTCCTTGGCTCTCACCTTCTCACTCATGCCTCTGAGCTGTGTGCTGTCTCTGGCTTAACTCCCTCCTCCCCACGGGGCAGCAGAATAGAGAGGAAGCTCTGAGAATGAAAGCCAGTGACACCTGTGCATATGTGTCTGTAACAGAGATGCCAGTATTGGAGAGTTTGGTTAAAGAAGATCCCATGCTGACATTTAGGCAAAGGTAGTGAGGGCCAGGGGTATAGAGATTTCAGTCCAGGATTTCTGAATCTAAGTGTGAGTTTGAGCATTTTTTCCCTCTCCACCATATGCCAGTTGTCTTTCAAGCTTCTGATCCGACTGGTTGGCAGTACCTCTATCTAAAGTTAAACAATTTTCCGATGTGTGGACTGAAAATTTTCGGCACCCTGTGCTGGGTGGTTGAGGGCCCATTTTGAGAATTGAAAATACTTGTATGCACATCCTTAGGCCATGGTGGCTTCCTGACGGGTAATTCAAGCTTGCTCACAGACCGGAGAGGGAAACTCACTAGCCAGCAAGGGTAAGCCTGCCAAAACTGCAAAGACGAATGGCAGAGAACAGCTTCCATTCTGGAGTGTAACAATCATATTAGCTGGCGCAGAGGGAAACCATCCCAGCATGCGACAGGGAGGTGACATGAGTGCTGGGACCGCCAGCAGTATACACAAGGCTCTGTGGAAGGACTTGGCAATACATGTCAGTAACAGAGGCAGGCATGACCAGAAAGGCTGGCAGCAGGTGTCACACTCAGTGGAAAAGGACCTGTGTGTGCAGGCTCCCCTAAAAATGAAGGGGTTTAAAAAGCTAAATGTTGCTGGAGCTGAAGTCAATTTGCAATTTGATATAACTCAATGCTCCTGATTTCCCAGGTTTTGGTAATGTTGGCAAGATGCAGCACAGGACACTAATTCAGCATGGGCCTGGCCCGGCCAAAGGATCTAGCAACAAAGGACACACCCTTGCCAAGTCATCACAGGATGTTCTAAGCACATGCAGGATAGCCAGTCACTTGTATCTCTTTTTGACCTACAATGGGTTCCTGGTATCCACCTGCAAATGTCCAAACTCTTTGGCATGGTACAGCAGGGTCCTTTCCTACCTGGACCAAACCATGCTTCCTGTTTTAACTGCGGCCACCTGCTTCCAAGCACCCTATGCTATGGTTTTCAATTTTCCACTATTCTTTGAGTGTACCAGCCTCATTAACATCTTTGTGTGTTTGCACGTGCTGTTTCCTTTGTGTGAAATGTCTCCTTTTCTTTCTTGTCACTCAGCAAACCCCTCTTCTATTCAACCTGTAAAACTCACATAAATGTCACCTCCCATGTGAAAAGCAGGCACTCTATCTTTTGTTCATCACCTCTGAAGGGCCAAGCAATGCTAGGAGTTGTGCATGCATTGTTTACTGTATCTTTAGAGTAATCCTACTGGGCTGAAGTGAATTATTTCCATTTTACAGATACAAAAAGTGAGGCTCAAAAGACTTTAGAAAACTTGTCTAAAGTTACTGTGTGAGTGAGTGGCAAAAGGTAGGATTCAATCAATCGATTAATCAATCAGCAAGTATAGACAGTGCCCAAATTTGGGTAACCAGGCATCCTAGTTAATTACAGAATTTCTGTCCTCATGTAGCTTAGAAAGAGAACAGGCAACGTACAAATACCCATCAGTGTTATTACCAAAGATGAAATTCAGGTGGCAATGGATTGAATGTCACGTGGTGGAAAGCTCTGTCTATCCTACTCTGCTGCTGTTGAGGTTTCCTTGGGGAGATTTCTTCACTGTCCCCTGAGCTTCTGCTTGTTACTCCTGATGGTGAACTCCCAGGACATGGTTGTGTCTTACTTATCTTGTGTCCTTGGTTCTCATCACAGCCTGGCACCAAGTAGGTGCTCTTTAAAGGCTTATCAGTGCAAAGGTGAATGGCCAGCAGGCTGGCTGGGTGGCAGATGAGAGGATGAGTGGGCAGTCCCAGGGCTCTGGTAGATGAAGCCATCTTACCTGGGAAATATCCATGACAGAGTCACAGCTGAGGGGCCGGGCTGATGTGAGATCATTGGAGCCGAGCAGGGTGGAGATGATCCCATTCTGATCGATGCGTCTGATCATGGTGCCATCCACAAAGTAGATCAGCCCAAACTTGTCCACTGTGATGCCTGTGGGCAGAGAAATCAAAACAGGAATTCAGCATCAGAGATGACAAGGGCACGCACATGCCTGCAGCCTTGCTAGCTGACAGCACCTCTACATGATTGGGTTTGGTCCTCTCACAACCTTCATTCCTCTCTCAAAGAGGAGGAGTCTCAGGCTCAGAGGCCTTGAGTGACTTGTTCAAAGCAGGGATTAGAACCTAGGTTTTCAGATCTTCCAGGGCTCTGGTCCTCCTACCTTGCTGCCTCCTGAGATCTTAATCTATCACCTTAGTCATCCACTAAACCTGGATTCATAACTTCTGGGGTTTTTTAAGCACTAGGGATATAGTAGTAAGGAGGATCTTTTTCAATATTAACACTGTGAGTTACTTAAATTAACCTATTTCTGAAGCTCTGTAATTATAATAATCAGTTCCCCTTTTGGTAACCATTTTTCTTTTTCTTTCTTTCTTTCTTTTTTTTTGAGAGAGTCTCGTTCTGTCACCCAGGTTGGAGTGCAGTGGCATGATCTCGGCTCACTGCAACCTCTGCCTCTCAGGTGCAAGCAATTCTTCTGCCTTAGCTTCCTGAGTAGCTGGGACTACAGGTGCGCGCCACTATGCCTGGCTAATTTTTTTTTTTTTTGTATGTTTAGTAGAGATGAGGTTTCACGATGTTGCCCAGGTTGGTCTTGAAATCCCGACCTCAGGTGATCCACCCGCCTTGGCTTCCCAAAGTGCTAGGATTACAGGCGTGAGCCACCGGGCCTGGCCCGTCCTTCATGCTTTTCTATTCTTATTATTTTAGTCTCATTGATCATTACAGAAGTACAGAATCTGAATAGAATCCTATGGATTTGTGTAGAGAATATTGTTGAACTGAATTTCTAAAGGCAGCACACTGAGGAGAGGGGTCAGAACCATTACTCAACGTTACCTGCTCCATTTACTAGACCGTCTCATCCTGTTAACTTTCTCCCTGATCCAGCTTGTGTGTCCTTGGGCAAGTCACTGAGCAACTCTGTGTTTGTCTTCCCAGCTGTCAAACAATGAGATTGTTCCAAATCTGTATTTCTCACTCTTGGATGTGTATGGGGATCCCCTGGGGAGCTTGCTAAACTGCACCCCCCAGGTAGCTGATTCAGAAAATCTCAAGTGGAGTCTGAGCTTCTATCTGCAGTTTTGACAAGCACCTTGGGTGATAATGACACAAACCAGAGTCTGAGAACCACTACACTATATCAGTACCTCTCAGCCTGTGATGTGCATCAGAGGCACCTGAAGAGGTTTTTCAATATACACCTGCTGGCCTAACTCCTGGAAATACTAATTCAGGGGGTGGCTGGGACTGGGACCAGGGCATGCTTTAATAGTGTTCATGAGTGATAGTAATTTCCATCCCAGCTTCAGAATTGCAAGAGTCAGACATAACCATGAACTGTCATGGGATACAGATGGGACATGGCCCCGGGGAGCACCCAGTTTAGAATGGAAGGCACAGGAATGAATCAGTACCACGTGAGGATCACAGGAAAGGACAGACTCGAGAGGGTCATGATAAAATACAGGAGATTCTGGTCACTTTTGTTCTGCTACGTTTTCTCTGGGGAAGGCAGTGGAAGAAGGGTCAGGAAGGCTTCACTGAAGTGGAGAGACTTGAATTATAAAATTTTCTGGTCGTATTAACTTGGCATATTACTTCACTTTTAAGTCTTTGTTTCCTCATTGATAAAATGGGGATTCTAACATCTGACTTGTAGTAATTAGCCCTCAATAATTATTAATGACCATTGTAATGATGAGAAAGTGGCTGGCACTTTGTGGGTTTCAAGGCCTTTGCTCTGGGGGCCCACGTGTCTCTCACTGGCAAGCAGGGTGCTTTAATATGCCCAGGGGCCTCTGAGTGCTGAGAACCTGCTGGAGCACCAACTGTTCTTTCTTAGGCTGGTCAGGCAGGAGAGTGATTTCACACAGAGGACTAGGCAGCCTCAAGACTGGGAAGGCTTTCTCATGGTCCTGTCTTGAATGTACATTAATTTCATTCTTTAAGTGCCAAGACAGGCATTTTCTTGTCTGCCTAGCTATACCCCATCTTTCTCTTCCATCTGTTTGGACTGATGAGTGCTCCATGAATAGTTGGGTTTCTTGTTTACAGAGTTGGCTGCACAGGCTAATAGAAGTGATCTGTCCCCGATTAATTACCTAAATTTTTCTCCTTTTGTTGTGTTAAATAGATGGACATCTTTTCTCCTCCCTGCTGCAAAGTGCCTGCATATCATGTCACCCTTGCGATTTCTATCTGGGTTAATCACAGACTTTTGGGTAAATGCACTGCCACTTCATCAGTGTGAGGGTGAGGGGCTGCGAGGGCAGGGAAGAGAACACACGTGTGGAGAACAACTGAAAAAGCCCTGGAGAGAATAAAAATTCTCAGATAAAACTGTTTTAAACCTAAGAGAGTAGAATACTGTGGCTGCAAAGGGTCTTGGGGATTATTTAGCCCAACCTGTTCATTCATTGACCAATGGGGAAACTAAGGCCCAGGGGAGGCGGTCCCAGAGCCAGCTAGTGACAGAAGAAAACCATACAGGGCTTCAAAGCGCAAGCCTAGAATTCTTTCACTCCTGGCTGCTCTCTCAGTATTTGGAAATCATAATTAGGAGGGATTAACCTTTGTTGATACAATATTTACCCCACACAATTACCACCTGACACTCCAGGTATGTGGCAGAGACAATGTGACATGATATGATGTGATGTGATAAAATGGAACAACAATAATAGGAATCATCATTTATGGGATGTTTACCATGTGGCTGGTAGTACTGTGCTAAGCATTTACATTCCTAATAATATTCAATCTGTACCACAACTGTGCAGCATATCCTTATTACATATATGAGGAAAATGAGGCTCAGAGAGCTTCAGTGATTTGCCCAAAGTCAGTCAGCTGTAGATGACAAAGTCTGAATTTGAATGCCAGATTTCACTAGAATCTCCTGCTTTGATTTGAAACTAGGCCCTGAAATCTGGAACTATTTAATAATACAATCACTTATAATGTTTCCATAGGTTATTATTAAACATATTAATTTTGACCATCAGAATAAGCCTAGGAGGTAGACACTGATGGCATTGTTACCCCATTCTATCATTGAGGACCCTAGAGCTTAGACAGTGTAAGTCACTGGCTATAGGGGTTGCAACACAGTGAACACTCCACTGAGTGTGGACAATGATGGCTTCTCCAAAAAGCTTTCCCAGTCTCCAAGGCACAGGGGTCTCTCTTGGCTCTAAACCCCCATGAACAGCCTCTTTCGTCTTGCTTCTCAGGGAGCATCTCTTCCTCTCACCCATGTCACAGGGTCTTATTTATTCTGCTACGATTCACACTCAGGTCTTATTTATTCTGCTACGATTAACTTATATATGTAACCATTGAACTCTATGTACTCAAATATTTGCTGAATAAGCGAAGGAAAAATTGTGATTGCGGGCATTTAGAGGTTCAACTTTTTCAGGGACTCAGAATTGAGACCTACAGTTAACCCACCCAATAGCACATGAACATACGAAAACATGATACGCTAAAATGTTTTTGAATAACAATAACATGAGAGACAGCATACATGTCCAATAGTAGAAGATTGGGACATCCATTTGCTCGAATACTATATAGTCACTAAAAATGAGTACACATTTAATGACATGGAGAAATGTTAATGATCTAGCATTTAGGGAAAAAAAGCAGTTTGCTAAAACAGTTTGCTTAATGTGATCTCATTTTGTTTGTTTTTAGTAAACACTACATATACACAAACACTTTGAAAAAAGACTAGCAGAGAAGACAGGAAATGTTAACTGGGAGTATATTTGGCAGGTGGAATTTTCAGTTTTCACCATGCTCCATACATTTCTTGGTATTTTCCAAATATTTTTGCAATATTAATCATGCATATTTTTCTGAAATGGAAAATACTCCAATAAATGTTATTGACAATATTTCTAAGGCAAGGTCTTACCCCTGGGATTGGTGAGTGTGGCTTCTGTGGCCTTACCACCATCCCCGCAGCGAGTGTCATCAAAGGGGAGGCACTGGTCACCTGTCCCCGCAACCACCTCAGAGTTCTTGACAAGGTCCTTCACCACCACAGTGGACTTGATTTTAAAGACCCGCCGGCTGTTGGTGTCAGAAAGGAAGACAGCGCCGCTCATGGGGTCTGTGGTCAGGTAGTATTTGTGTGCTGGACTGTGACTAGAAAACAAAGACATGGCCAACTGATGAGCATTTTCTTCTTTCCTATGTGTAGCTGGAGATGTACAGATGAACCCCTGGCCCTTTAGAATCCAAAGCAAAAATGTCTTATGGGGATGATGCCCCTATTTTGGGTGATGGTTCCCCATTTTCTCTGACCTCAGTCGTTGGCTTAACTATCCCTCCCACCCACTATTCTTGCAAAAACCCCCTGCCAATGATTGAGATGACCATCTCAATGCCATGTTTGTATCAGGTGCTAAATACATGTTTTCTTAAGAAGATGACCACTGAGGCCTACTATAGGTGTCCCGTTCATTCAAGCTAGAAACATGGATGCTCTTGACTTAAAAAAAAACACTTCAAGAGTTCAAAAACACAAGCCCTTTTCCACAGGATTTTTACAGCAATCCCTCATCTCCATCTTGGGACTGATGGATGAAACCCTGGCTGGCTCTGACTCCTGGTCAGCATCAACACCGTCTTCAGTGGATACTCATGTTACACTTATCAGGAGCCCAGGAGTCTCCCTCTGGCAGTCAGATATAAAGGAACTGCAGGATTAGTTTGTAATTTGCAGTGAAACCCAAGGAAAAAAAGCAACACAGAAGAGCAGTGCTAATGATGGTTCTGTTTCTGGAAAACAGTTATAAAGAGCAGGCTGTGCCAACAGAGGAGAGAGAAGTTTGACTATAGAGAGGCCTTGAGGAGACAAAGCACTGCCTCTAGCCACAGGGTGAGGAAACGGCACAGGATTTGGAGTCAGATAGGTCTGGGTTCCAAGTCTAGCTCTGTAATTTCCTGGTTCTGCAACCTGGGCAAGTTACCAGGCCTCCTGGGCCTCGAATTGTCTTTATGTGCAAAATGGGGATGTTAACAGCTACCTTGCTGGTATATTGGGGAAATTAGAGAGAAAATAATAAATGCAAAGTAGCATAGTGTAGTAGATGCTCAATAATAATTATTTTAATTACCAATGATTGTGTCTCTTCTTGCACTTGGAGACGACTATGTAGTAGATATCTCTTATTAAGCCTGAAATTTTTAATCTCCTGGTACTGATATACAATTTCTTTCAAGTCTAGGGCACACTGAAGTTGAACTTGGTGCTTCTGAAAAGCTAATTTTAAGTTCCTGTGCATGGCCTGAACATTCGCTGGGCCCTAAAACTGCATCTCAATATTGGCAGCCCCTTCCAAGTCTCCGGAAGGTACTTTGATTCAAAGGAAGCTCTCTCTGTTTGGACTGGATGGCCTGGTGCTGGCCATTTTCACTGTACAGTGAGGTATAAACTGGGCTAAGGGACTCAGGACAGACTGAGCAGTGATGAGAGCACCAGCAGGGCCGGAGCACTGCAGACCCCCTTCAAGACGAAAGCAAGATAATTTGAAAAGTCTAGAAAGAAGCTATTTTGCATTTATCAGGTTTGTAAATTTTGGGTCCTTTTGAAAAGCAAAATTTTATTTTACAGATTGGTGTTTTTTGAATTCCCTATGAAGACTGGGGCACCATAATCTTTTCAGTACGTAAGTCACGGAAGGGCTTAATCTGGCCCTGGCAGGTTTGTCATTGTAAATGTCTCTTGCCTTGGACAGTGTCCTTGGGGACTGGCTACCTCGAAAAGGGCCAGGCTTCCAAACCCAAGGCTTTCCTTCCTTGGTTTTCTCTCCCTGAATTCAACTAACCTGATAGGATTTTCTCCAACTGTCCTTCCTCTCTAACCCTAATACTACTGTCCTGTCACATCCTTCTCGAACCAAGGGGAGGTCTCTCCGCCTGTAGCCTGGGTCCTCTTCAAGTCATTCTTGATCTAACCGAAATACCAACCTGCCATTTCAATGCTTTCCCTTCTGGGACTCCTTAATCTTACAGAGAAGTTAAGAGCTTCCCCCCGCCCCCCGCCCCTGCACAAATCCCAGCTTTCTGCTATGCTGCTCCACTCTTCCATCCTCCCTCCCCTCCCAGACACCCTGCACCTGGCCACAGACCTGTCCCTGCAGCACGCCTCAAGTCTGCCTACACCTGCTGCTCCTGCTCTGCAGTATGCCCCACGCCTCCCTTTTCTTACTCACCCTTCACCTATCAGTTCAAATGCTCCCTCCTCTGCAAATCTTCCCCAGCCTTCTCCCTGTGCATCATTTCTGGATGATAGGACATAATGCTGTGACTGTTCATTTATGTGTGTGCCTCCAAAACCCGATCGTCAATACTTGAAGACAAGAGACTGGATTTTGTTCGGTTTTGTTTTTCCAATGTTCTGCTTCATGTCTTCTAGCCCATAGCAGTCACTTGTTTTAAGTAGATGGCATATCTATTTTTAGATTACTTAGGTAGTGTTTGCATTCACATTATTTAGCTCTTCTTTTACTACTCTTCTGGGGGTAGCAGTAAACAGGACAGGTATCCTGTCTACTTTGAAATGTCCCCTGTGACTTACCCTATAATGTAGCACAGATTTAATCTTCCCAGATGACATCAATCCTGGCTAAATAAAATGCGGTGACCTTAGATCCTACTGTGTAACGCTGGGGCAGCCTTGATCTTTTTGCTTTTCTGATGGCAGCTCTGAGGCGGGGTGATTTTTTTCATTTCTTTGCACATCACTCATGATAAACTGGTGCTATTTACCTCAGCAGAAAAGGGTCCCTGAGGGATATGGTGAGGGACCCTGTCAACGTAGATTAGCCCCCTGAGTTTCCGTCTCATGTCTCCCTGCACTGCTCCAGAGCAGTATCACTCATGTGGAGCTTCTCAGATCAGTGAATTCCAGGACAGGGTGGCACTGGCAGGATTATCCCAGAGTCTATAAGAGCTGTGGCTGCATCTTTTGGCCCAAGGACAAATTTGGGGTCTGCTGGTAAGTTAAGCATAGGGAAAACAACAGCTAGCTTTGAACTTAGAAAGTGTGGGCTCTCATTTAGGCGAGTCACCTAAATAGTCCAAGTCGTAGGTCCCTTAGCTGTCAAATGACTAAGTCCCTGCTCGGCTATGCTCACAGGCTTGTCATTAGGATCAAATGAAATTATACATCTCAACAGCCCTTTCTAGTTTGCAGAGCTCTCTGAACATTCAGCTCATTTAGTCCTCCTGCCCCCTGGCACTGGGAGCTGCACCTGCGTCTGTGATGCCCATCTCGACTCCACCAGGCTGAAGCACCACCTGTCTGCAGAACAGAACTGCAGAGATGACTACCACAGAGAGGAACGCATCTGTGACACCTAGGGATGCCCATTCTGTCCCAGATGCTGCACTAGCACTTGACCTCATTTTCTTCACAACTACCATATAAGGTAGGTACTTTCCTCCCTTATATTTCAGAAAACTGAGACTGGAAGAGGTGAAGTGACTTGTCTGGGACCACAGAATCCTAAGCAGCAGGATGAAATTCCAACCGAGTTCTGCTTGACTTCAAAGTCTGCGTTCTTTCTACTTCCCCACGCTGCTGCTCAGAATCTAAAAGGTTCCTCTGCCCATATTCACCTGGGAGTACCTGCTCGTCTTCTGAGGTTCAGTTCATCTGTAATGCCATTCCTGAACCCCCACTTCTTCCCCACTGGTAGAACTGGCCTCTTCCTTCATTGTGTCTTTACTAGAGCTTATGAAGTTTATACTTTTAGTATCTGTAGCACCAATTAAATTTTTCTGTTTAATTGTCTGTCTCTTGGATGAAACCTTGAACTCCTCAAGAGCAGGGACTGATTACCAGTCTCTGCTGCTTTGCACTGAGCTGATGCAGAATAAGTATTTCAGAAAGTTCTGCTGAATTTATGAAAGGAAATCAGCCTCCCTGGCTGGCATATACATAGGAAATGCTCACTGCTAACAATCTTAGAGTGATGGTTCTCAAACATGGCTACACATCATAATGGCCTGGAGAGCTTTAAAAATAGTCTTACCCATAATGATTGAAGGGTGTGGGCATCTATACCTTTGAGATCTTTCCAGGTGACTTGGTGGTACAGCCAGATTTGGGAACCATGGCCTTCGGGCAGTTCTTTTTAAACTTTAATGTGCCACCTGGAGCCTTTGCTAAAATGCACATTTCAGTTCCTAGTTCTGGGGTGCAGAACTTGTGAGTCTGCATTTCTAACAATTCCCAGAGCACACCAATGTTGCTTGTCTGTATTTTGAGCAGCAAGGCCTCAGAATACTCTACAAATAATCGATGTCTCAGAGCATGAGATGGAAGACAGCCTTCAGCGGAGGCCTCAGGCCTGGTTGTGTGGACAGGCAGCATTTCCTGGAAACGGACCATGTCTGATTCAATTCTGATGCCCAGTATCCTGAGCAGGGCTGGACAGAGAGTAAGATCACAATTTCATTTTCAGTTTGCTGTAGAAGTCTCTGAGGACCCACATTCTTTTCTAGTTCCAACATAACCTCAGTCTCTCTGGAAGTGATGTAAAATCAAGAGGTCTTCAGGGTACCATTTCTGAAGTTAATGAGCTGAAGCCAAGCTTCACTCTGCCCTCATTCTGGATGGTGTTTGAAATTTCCCAGTAGGAGCTGGGAGTGTAGGAGTCTGTAGGGACACACAGGCTCACTTGTTTCCGAGTGAGAATTCTCTTTGTCTCTAAGTAAGGTCTGCCTCATGCAAAGGAGTGTCCTTCAACCACAGCACTTGGCAGCTCTGGCAGAACTTGATTCCCTGGTTCTCAGAACCTGTGGGAAGAGCTTGAGTGCTAGAGCCACACAGTCAAGGGTTCAAATACCAGTTCTACCATCCACCTGGCTAAGTGACCCTGGTCACATCACTTCCATAGCCTCAGTTTTCTTAAGCTGAGAAATGGGGATAGTCACACCTATTTCAAAGGATTATTTTGAGGACAAAATTGCATGAAGAATATAAACCTCTGAGCATAGCGCCTGTTCCACTAAAAAATAAAATACCCAATAAATGGTAGGTTTTAAGC